>NC_064921.1:668475626-669100626 GCF_023897955.1 Schistocerca gregaria
ACATATGGTATACCACAATCGCCCCAGAGAATCTGAAACTCAAACGCCTTACGAACCAATAAATCATTCTTCACAGAGCCGAGTAAGGCTGCAATATTTGTAGGATACCGGAAGATCGCCGTAACACTGCATCTCTCGAAAATACGGCTTATCTTCAAGGAAAGAGCACCCAAATAAGGCAAAAAAGTTTCTTAATCTGAAGGTACTACTTTCCTCTTTCAAATCACATTCTTGCTTTCCAGGATTCATAATGAATGCTCTGTTAATTTGTTGCTTCCAATATCCTTCCGCTTTAATAAGGCTCTTGAGGTGGGTGAGCTCTTCTTGCAAATTTTTATTATCGGATGTATAGTGCGCCCTATGAACTAAGGTCTTAAGGACACCTACGGTTTTTGAAGGGTGATGGTAGCTGCCCTATTGTGCCATCGACATCACGACGAACGAAAACATACAAAAATGGAGGCATCCATCCTTTTATATTTCCATAGTAAATTTAATACTATTGTGGGCAGAATTCAGATGCTCAATAAATCGATATAATTCATTCTTTTCGTGAGGTCAAACTACAAATGTGTCGTCCACATACCTCCAGATAACCGTTGGCGTAAAACTTGCTGATTCCAGAGACTTGTCATCAATGTCTTCATTAGCTGGCAGAGGGAAAAGGGGGATTAACACAGCAACTACATCAATCTACTCAAAGATTCACCACTGAATTGAAAATAAGATGACAGAAGTACATGCTGAAATAAGGCAGTGATGTTTTTGTAAAAATGTTGGCCGATAAGACACAAAGAATAATTTAAAGGTACCTTAGTATGTAATGATACCACATCAAAACTAACAGGAACATCTATTTTGCCTGAGATTGTTAAGTCTCTGAAGAAACTGAAATGATGGCACAAATGGGCTAAATCTGTTGGGTTCGCGAAATGACTGCAACAGAACAGACTGCCAACCACAGCCAATTAGATCACGTTCCTCAGGTGGACTCTGTTGTTCGACGTTCTGTCATAAATTTGATAAGGATCTGAACGAAACTACATTTTCGGTCATGTAAAGAGCCAAATTATGCCTCCACTCCAAAGACAATGCCGATATCATCCTTGATCAGAACGTTGAAGAAGCTGTCCTGACACTATCACAGGATTCAGCTGAAGAAATCACACTCGAAAGTTGCTGAGTAATTAGGGAAATATTGTTCACAAAAGAGTAATATTTCAATGGAAGAGATTTTTGCGATACGAAACTTGCGTGAGGATACTGATATGGTCGTCCTAAATGCTCATAAAGGTAACCAAACTGTTCTATTGTCTCATGGTGCGAAGAGGAAGATTAACAAAGATCCTATCAATAAGGTGGTAATAAGCGCCTTACTGCCTTACTGAACGCTTCATATCCCCCAAAGGACGTTATAAGATGTTTAAAAGTACTAGGTGCTGTACCACCTATAATTTATGGGCTCCCTAATCTTAACAAGAAGTATAAGGATGAGCGTCTATTTATGCAAAATATTCAGCTTCATTATTAGAGACATTTGTACGAAAATTTAGTCAGCACGTTCGTAATTTTCTGTATTTGATTGAGAGACTTTGTTTTGACTTGGTACCATCATATACTAAGGTACCTTTAAAGTATTCTTTGTCTCTTATCGGCAACATTCTGACAAAACATAAAGGCCTTATTTCAGCATGTAATTCTCTCACTTTATTTTCAATTCAATTGCGAATTTTATGAGCAGATTAATGCAGTTGCTAAGGGAATTCCCTCTTCCCTCTGGTAGCTAATTTATTTATGGAAGACTTTGAGGGCAAAGCTCTTGGCTCAAGAAACCAACGGTCTTCTCGAGGTATGTGAACGAAACAGTTGTTGTTTGGCCTCACGGGAAGGATGAATTATATCGATTTATTGAGTATCTGATTTCTGCCCAAGCTAGTATTAAATTTACTATGGAAATAAAAATGGATGGATGCCTCCATTTTTTTATGTTTTCTTTCGTCGTGAAGTTGATGGCACATTAGGGCAGCTGTCATCACCCTTCACAAACTGTAGATGTCCTTAAGACCTTAGTTCATAGGGTGTACTATACATCCGATAATAATATTTTGCAAGAAGAGCTCACTCACCTCAAGAGCATTTTTAAAGCGAAAGGATATTCCAAGCAACAAATTCGCAGAGCACTCATTGTGAATCCTGGAAAGCAAGAATGTAATCTAGAAGAGGAAAGTAATACCTTCAGATTAAGAACGTTTTTGCCTTATGCGGATGCTCTTTCCTCGAAGATAAACCGCATTTTCTAGAAACACCGTATTACGGTGATATTACGGCCTCCTATGAAGACTGCGGCGTTTCTCGATTCTGTGAAGGATGATTTATTGCTTCGTAAGGCTAGCGTGTATTAGATTCCTTGTGGCAATAGTGATATGTTATATACAGGCCAGACAACACGCACTCTTCATGAGTGGTGCGTGGACCACCGAAGATAAACAACTTTATTACAGTCAGACGTGTCAGCTGTGAGAGAACATTGCTGAGCTGGAAACAGCCAGTCAGGAAAGCATCGAAGTTCCGACACTTCAGCGCGTCATGTCGAATTTCGCTATTCATCTGCGCCACATTATCGCCAATAATGGCAGGCATATCGAATATGTCATTACCTAAATCCGAATACCAGTAGTGACGTTTACATGTTGAATTAAGTGTATGCACGCCGTAGTTTGTAACTAATTTACTTTTTTCATATACTTCAATAATTGTCACCCTGTATGTAGCATAACTGCAGCTACCAATAGCGACTTAATAAATACATTGCTAGTAGTAGCTATAGTTTCGCTACATATTTCGCTAGGTGATCTTTAGTGTTACGTCATTTATTCGTGTGTTATTGGGCAGTCGGTTACATTTCTGTGCGTTCAGTGTCACCTGACTGCCCCTGCACCAATCATTGATGCAGTGCAGGATGATCATTCATACACAATAACTCCAGTGCACCATTAGCGCAGAATGTATCCCATTGTTAATGATCAAGCACATTCTGTTGTTAGTTTGCCTGAGCACATTAAAACACAGCAAAAATAAAAAAAAAGAGACACTGATGACGAAGTGTGCAGAGAAGAAGCAGAGTTAATGTCAGAAAAAAGAGAGTGTTATTAGAGGATCGTTCAATCTAATGCGTCTTTTTCCTTATTCAGACGTCGCCAGTAGCTTACGTTCATATTAATTCGGCTGATTAGCACACTCTTCCCTCCACTGCATTTAATGCGGAGAGCATTCTGGCCTTTGCCTTGTGACTGCACCTTCCCAAATGGGATACTGTGGCTAAAGCGCCCCCGGACCGTTAAGCCGTTTACTGCTACTTGGATCTTTTATGCGTAATAAACTCAGGAGTGGAGGAAGATATCGTCTCAGCCTGCCAGAGAAGGCCGGAATGCCGCAGGACGCTTTCCGTAAATTCCAGAGCCACGGTGAGCAGCAAGTGCCTTACCATCTCACGATGCCTCGACAGTTACCTGGCGAACATTGTAAAGATGTTACTAATTATAATAAATAAATATTTTATTTCCTTTCTTTTGCATCATTTTTCTGTGTAAATAGCCTTTCCAGGCCGGTCGTCATAAAAAGCGTGCGATAGAATTTTTTCCTTGTGTGTAAGACCAGTTACCATGTATCGATATAGTGCCACACACACGGCGAAAGAGAAATAATTTAAACACGACCAAGCGAAGCAATAAAGCAAGACTGTGTAAACATTTCACGAATGTACTATGTGTGTATGTAGAACATTCATAATTATTTGACATTTTATGCATTTGTTAACTTTGAATCCATGACATATTATTATCTTTGAAAATCTTGTTATATGAATTAGTGTTTATGATCTGTGCCCCAGATAAAAAGGACAATTCAGTACATGTATAAATAGTAAAAAGCATTGTAATAATTTCTTCGGGGTTCGTTACGAGTAACACTCGCGTGTTAACGCAAATGTATATGCTAGCTGTGAGTCTTTTGTTCATGAAGCTTGAGATCCGCGTTGTTGTAAAAAGGTGTGTAAAATTAATACATTTTTGTTTGAATATATAGAGTTTGAGCTAATATGTTTTTAAAATAATTTGTAAAGTTGCCAGCCATTCGTCCCGTAAATAATTTAGACATTTTCAGCATTTAATTTAGCGGAAGCCGCTGTAGCAATAATGGTCGCAGACGCGGCATGTTTAAAAAAATATATTTATTTCGCAGTCGCCTCACCGGTAAAGCGAGGCAACGTAATAATATGTAACGTTTTCTTACAGCTTCCAGTACTGCCAGCAGACTATATCATATTATTCAGTGCATTTCTCAGTTTGATTTGGAAGGTACTGTGCGACATGTTCCATGCGGCCGTCAAAAAAATAACGAATGACTGTGTTATGACATTATCATTTTTACATTTTGTGGCAAGGTCTGCTCTGTGAAACTAAAGCAATATTTTACATTTTTTTCCCTGAGATTAAGAGAACGCGGACTAGCCGAGCGCCTGTTCTAATTAACAGTATTCAAAAATGCACTGCATAAAGTAACCAACATTCAGTGCTGTAACGATCATTTGAATTTCATTACTGACTTTTCTGAATACGATGCGTAGTAGTAAGTTCAGATACAGTAGTCTTTCTTTCTTGATTACGTTACACCAGCAAGTGAATGTTCCATATATTATTATCCAGAGCAGACGTGGAAAAGCAATAATTTGATCCACGGTGTGCCACACTTATGATAAAAGTGTTTATTCCCTCTCCCACTCCATAACCACAAGATGAATAAAATTAGCTCCGGTAGAAAAAAATGAGAGGTGAAGTAAGGGAGACGGAATAGTGTGTAAATTTTCAATCTACGTTTGACTTTCTTTGCATTGCTTTTCAGAAACGCATCATGTAAAACTAAATGCAATAAGTGTAAGTTTTATAGAAACTCTGATGCGAGGGCGATATCGATAGTTGGCAGCCGAATAGTGACAGTTGTCACACAACTGTGTTTTCGTGTGGTGTTGACGCTCATTTTGTACAATCGTGCTTGATAATAACACACGAAAGTTTATGCCGCTTTCCTATTTTTCGGTAATGGTTTAAACTAAATTTCTACGTGGACGTGTTGAAACACAATGTTAAACTTTGAATACTGTTAGCTTCGTTGTGTAGTGTAAACACCTGCGCCAAAGTTTACGCAAATCGACTGTCAATGTCGTGGTTCGAGCCGAACTGTTTTGCACATAACTGAGTTGCACGAATTAATGCGCTTTGAACATTATTAATGAGCTAGTAGGCACGTTAAAATATTAACTCTGCAGTGTAGACTTTTAAACTGTTTATTAAGTGTGCTTAGTGTTTTTCCGAAAAATTGAATTACCGATCGTGACAATCGTGTAAAACGTTTCAGACTGTGATTTCGCGATCTGTAGTCAAAATGAATATTATTGAAAGGAGGATATAAGATTAACATCAAGAAAAGCAAAACGACGCTAATGGAATGCAGTCGAATTATATCGGGTGATGCTGAGGGTATTAGATTGTGAAATGAGACTCTTAAAGTAGTAAATGAGTTTTGCTATTTGGGGAGCAAAGTAACTGATGATGGTCGAATTAGAGAGGATATAAAATGTAGATTGGCAATGGCAAGGAAAGCGTTTCTGAAGAAGAGAAGTTTGTTAACATCGAGTATAGATTTAGGCGTCAGGAAATCTCTTCTGAAAGTATTTGTATGCGGTGTAGTCATGTATGGAAGTGAAACGTGGATGGGGTAAATAGTTTAGACAAAAAGAGAATAGAAGCTTTCGGAATGTGGTGCTAAAGAAGAATGCTGAAGATTAGATGGGTAGATCACATAACTAATGAGGAGGTATTGACTAGAATTGGCGAGAGGAGAAATTTGTGGCACAAATTGACCAGAAGAAGGGAGCGGTTGGTAGGGCATATTCTGAGGCATCAAGGGATCACCAGTTTTCTATTGGAGGGCAGTGCAGAGGATAAAATCGTAGAGGGATACCAAAAGATGAACACACTAAACAGATTCAGAAGAATGTTGGTTGCGGTAGGTACTGGAAGATGAAGAAGATTGCTCAGGATAGAGTAGCACGGAGAGCTGCATCTAACCAGTCTCTGAACTGAAGACCACAACAATAAAAAAATTGCCCATCCTGTGGATGACAATCAAATAATTCAAAATCAGAACTGGTAAAATAGTCTATATTAAACTGAGTGAAAGTCAAAATCCGCAACAGCTATTTATTGTTTTTTCACTGTTTGATGACCGGTTTCAGACCCTGGAGGAATATCTTCATGCCATATAATTCATGTACCACGAATTCCAAGGTACAAGTGCGCATAAAAACACATCACAGATGGGTATTCGCTGCGAACCATGCATCATCTGTAATACCTCTCCAAAACATAGTCAAAAGACGAAACCGGACAGCACATGACTGGCCACATATGATAGCATAAAACCATCGTCAAACTCCGAGGGGAAAATAAAGGAATTAAAGGGTACTCAACCACTGTGTGTCGTCAACATACTAAATGTATTGGCATGCTTCATATAGAACACGTTACAGCGCTAGCCACATTGTTGTACCCTGAAAACATAATAAACGGCTGTTGCGAATTTGGGCTTTCAGTTACTTTAATACTGACTATTTTACCGTCTCTGATTTTTAATATTTTGAATATCCTTCACATGATATGCAACTTTTTTGCTGTGGTTGAGCAACGTATAAGGTTATTTGTAGAATGTTACATTGTTTTAAAACTGTGTGTGGGACATTGATAACAGAACTGCGTGCTTAATAGACTACTGTCGCGCACGTAGAAAGCTAGGTTTATGCAACAACGATTACAGAGTACTGGAATGTGACAAAATAAATGCCAAGGACAAAGATTTTCTTAATATTGGCTTTTCTTCAAATAAATGTAGTTTCTGCGAAGAATGTTTCTGTCTGAGATCGTTGTTTTCACCATAGACGGGAGCCATTACTATTTGATACTTTCACCTTTCTTTGTATTTTCTAGTAGATGTCTTTTGGAGGGGTGTGAGAGGGGTGTAACTTTGTGAATGTGCGCGGGTTTTTAATAAAGTGAATTTACGTGTTTCGGTGTGGTATGTGGCAGTCCTTGTAGTTTGTGGCGTCTGCTGTCAGATGCCGAGCGTCGACTAGTAATAGTAAATGTACTCACACGCTACTGGTGGAAGGCACGTTACTCAGGGAACTTTGAATTTGATAGCTGTTAGCTCTGTAAACCATATTTACATTCGGTAGGAGGTCGTATTACCAAATCCTTCTTACTATTAGTGAGTCTGACTGTTTATTTCTGATCGAGTGAAATTACAGGGTGTTTTATCATCACTTGCAAAATTATTTACAGGATTTTTTTGGTGTTTTATGTTTTTTGACAATAGATTACCAAACTCTGACCTGGTTACTTTAAGTAACATTGGATTCGAAATGAGTTCTTTTGAAGTTTAAAAAATAAAAGTTGTGGTCAAAATACAACATAGATAGCTGAGAACCGTTTGCTTCTACTGGTACACGTAATGAATAACATAATTATGTATGTGTACAATTAGATTTAGGTAATAATGTTAGAGTAATACTAGCGGCCACGTGGATAGTTTACTAGGTGACAACAGTTGTTTTTAAAGAATTTTAATATTACATGTACAAATATTTAAGGCATTAATTTTTCGATTATTCTCTTGTACATCTCTAGCTCTTCCATCAAGATGGCTAGCCCTTCATGTACTACTTCATGTACAAATTTTTTGCCCCAGAAGTTTTCCGGAAGACTGTAAGTGCCAACCGAACGTCTTTCAATGTCTTCACAGAAATCTCATTTACCTAGTGAGAATTCTATATTTTTTCTCTCCCTACTCTTTCTGCTTTGTTATGGACTGCAAATTTCGTTAATTTTCCATTTTGTCCTCGAAGAATTTCACTAAGTCCATATTTGCTTTCTGTAAAATGATACGGCTGTGACGTGTAGTTAAAACAACTTTCTCCCCAACTGTAGGATATTCCCACATTGTAGATAATGAGCGTTGGATAAACGCAATTCCTGTATGCAACTGTTCGTTTGAAAACACTACTCCTTCACAAAGAGCTTTCAGTTTCCGGTGCCTCCCTTCCTTCGGGTTAATTTTTTTGCAATAATTTTTATACTTCTCTGACGAAATTTCATATCTACTTCCTTTGTTTGTTCACCCGAATGTGTCTTTCTGCCAGTAGCCTTGAGATGGCTACCAACATTATCAACCTTGCACTTTCATTTCACTTTCGAATTCTATTTTACTTTCATTATAGTCTGTTACAGATAAAAAACGTGGGTAACAATACCTTCATTTTAGATTTACATTCTTCTTAGCTCATATACTAAACTGTGAAACTGACTGCATCTTCCTTAGAAGTAATTAGTTTCCCTTACTGGTATCATTAATCACTTCTTCACTCTCTGCATTGTCCTTATTCTTCCTCACTTTCTATAATTTCCTTATTCTTCTCAAGGATGAAACCTATTCAAACTTACACTGACTTTTACTGTGAATACTTTTCCACTTTCTTTCACTTTATTCTTACCAGGCATGGGCATAATTCTTTGTTTCACACAGGTGTGTTGTTATTAACAATACTGAAGAAATTTAAGACTTACCCAGTACTACAAGCTTAAAAGTCAAAATATATTCACTCTAAAGTGCAGTGAGATAAAATATTGCCACTAAGTTTCTATTTGAGTGTAATGTATATAGATTTTCGTCATATGACAGTGAGGAAGACTGAATTACAATTTAACATTGTTTGGTAAGAACTGCATTGTCACTCAAATCTGGCGCTAAATGTATGGAATAAAGGACAATTTCTCACAGCCGCTACTATGTATTGGTTTTACCTTTTCTTACAACCTTGAAAGTCACACCAATAATTTTATTTATATTTTTTCCATATCTTGTTTACAGAAAGTAAATCGCATGAGGCTTCTGATATTTATTTGGAATTAGCACATCCTTTATGGCCATTCCATCTTTCAGTGGATTGGCAGTCATTTCGGTACCAAATGTTTTATCAACGATAGTCGAACGCTTCTTGCCCTCTGACAGAATCTTTGTGTAAATGTAAAACAGACCACTTTATTTTGTATTGTAACAGATGCTATAAACTAACTATTTTGGTATATTTTCATCACACACATAAATCATATTCCAAGGTAGACATAATTTTTACTGTCCCTGTAACGGTACCAGGTCAGTTCTGTGGCGGATCCTTCTGTAATAGTTCCTTACTAAGAGCTGCAATTATTACGAGAAAAGAAAGAGAGCTCTGCGTCTTTACTGCGATTGCCTCGTCATTCACAAGAGCAAACGAGCCTGTCATTCAAGCGACGTTAATGAAAGTCAGAATTGCTTTTGAATGTGAATGATCAGGAGCGAATTTAATTTTCGTAGACGCTGAGCTTAAGTGGCGTTTTGTTGGCTGGCGTAAAGTTAAATGAGTTGGTCCTTTTTGCTCATTTACAGCGAAAGGGCGTTTTGTTCAGGAACACAGGTCGTATTATGCTTGGCTAGTTACAGTGATTCAGCAAGTTCAGTGGAACAAGGGTCTTTAGCACTTCCTTTCAATCGCAAAGCGTTACACCCATGCTTTCCCATCTTTCTGAAAATGAGTTTTGCAGTGATGCATATGCAACTGTCAGAGCAATAAACTCTCTCTCTTTGTACCCATTGATAGCAGCGTCGCAAGTAGTAACGAAAGGAAGTTAGTGGAAAACGTGGGAGGAGAGAATAAGAGCCTGGCTCTTCTAGATATATTCTCAGCTGATATTAACTCCAGAGTAGATTTTAAATTGGGAAACTACATTTCCCTACTGTATGAAACAGAATCAATAACCTTTATCGCGTTGAAAGGTGGGATGCTTCTATCGAAGGCTGACAGTGTTACTATAACTACATTTTTTACTACACTGGTGAATAACTTTATATTCTTTTTGCTGACATGCATCGTTCATTTACAACAATGGACTAATTAAACGTCATCTTCTAATAGTCGCAGGGCGGGAGAAAATGCCACATATTCCCATTTTATTTCAGCATGTAAACGGCTTTATTTATTGCTTTTAGGGCCACAAGATCGATGCTCGTGGGTTCAAAATCGATAGAGCTAACGCCGGAAGCAGAAAATAAAACTTTTCAGGCATGTAAATAAAAAGAAAGTGAACATTTATTTTCCGCCTCGGAAAATCGGTCATATATTGTCAGTGTGAGTACAAGGATGAAAATTTTAAATCTCAAATTTCCACTACACCCTGTAGCATTACTCCAAGCAAAAAATTGTAGTTACGTGGAGAAATCATCTTGAGAAAATAAAACCTATGACCCTAATGGCCAGTGGAGACATGAGGAAACGATTTAGATTTCTTACTAACAATCGTAAATGAAGTGAGAGTTTCGGCACTCCTAAATATCAGTTAACTATGATTGTGAGAAATTGTTACCGATCGTTGGTTGCCAATTCATAGTGTTAGTGTGCTACTTGCAGAGACTGACGGGACAGATGTAGAACTGATTGGCTGCAAATGGCATCAGAATAATCTTAAAATCATTTTGTGTTAAACTTACGGAATTTATGACTTTGAATGTCTCTAAAAGTAGTTTCTTTTCGTACGGAGAATTATTTATTTTTTAAGGCACATACAGTTCTTATTAGATCCGTCGATACAGGAAGCATCATGGCGCAACCTACACATCATGAATGTTGTTAATCCAGCACGAAGTTCTAAATGAATGACATTCAGAAAGCACGTGGGTTCAGGCGCGGTGAGGTATCACTTTTCTGGGTAGCCTAGATTCTATAGCACTTTAGTAATGGTTACAAACGGTCGTTTTAGTGGTGTTTCTTCACACAGCTGCGAAAGGTACCCGTCATAGTGCGCTTCAGTTACGTCGATCTTCAACATTAATACTATGAAATACAGGTACGGCGAACAACAATTTTATAGAATGAAGTGGCAAAGCTTCCTCAGCACACTCCTGAGTCCATAGTCTAGCAGATAACCTGCTACCACTTTTCGATCAAAGTACTGGCGATTAAGCCAGACATACGTTCCTGAGTTATTTTGAGGTGGCCTCATCGAGATGCTTGTCACTCATGTTGACCACTGCACTCATCAAGGGCCTTAATTTTGCAGTGACTCCCAGAAGCGTACCTGTTACAGACTTCATCACCTCCGTTGAGCAAGTCGTCAACACGCTACCTTCCAGCGTTTCTGAAGAGATCCGCAGGGAGACCTGCAAGGCACTCACCAGGACGAAGCCCCCCAAATCCAACATCTCGAGCGAGGAGAGGGTGGCACTCAGGCAGCTACGGGAGGATGACAGCGTTGTAGTTCTGCCAGCTGATAAGGATAACTCCACGGTCATCTTAAACAAGTTGTAGTATGATAGGAAACAAGTTGTAGTATTATAGGAAGGTGCAACAACTTCTGGAAGACACTGCTTGCAAACCACTAGATTGTGACCCCACTGACAACGAGGACAAGAAGAACCGAAAGTTGCTGAAGGAGACAGGTCTACCTGAACATGTCATCAAGAAGTTTCATCCCAAAGCACCTGTACCACTCAGACTCTATGGACTCCCCAAGGTGCACAAGGAGGGGGTCCCTCTTCGACCTATTGTCAGCAACATCGGCACAGCGACATACCTCACTCTAAAATACCTGAAGAAGATACTGGCACCATACATGGGCAAATGTGCGCACTACATTCGGAACTCGGAGGACTTCCAATATCAGCTAAGGCAGCTACACACTGTGGACCCTGACATCATGGTCAATTTAGGTGTGGTGTCGCTCTTCACACGAGTGCCACTCACCGATTCCCTCAATATCATTGAAGAGAAGTTCGATGGTGCCCTGCTCGACCTGTTCAAGCAAGTACTGACCACAACATATTTGCTTTATGTGGGTCAATTTGATGAGCAAACGGAAGGAGTGACAATGGGCAGCCCCTTATCACCAGTGGTATCCAACCTTTTCATGGAAAGGTACGAAGAGGAGGCACTTGCATCAGCCACTTACTAACCCAAGTATTTTCTTAGGCATGTAGATCACTCGTTTACCATTTGGCTCCATGGCAGGGAGAAGATAGATGACTGTTTGGAACATCAAAATTCACGCCACTCAACTATAAAATTTACTATGGATTTAGAGAAGGATGGACAGCTCCCAGTCTTGGATGTCCTGGTCAAGAGGAAGGCGGGCGCGGACGGCTAAGAGAGCGCCCAGCACCCTCTGGGCGTAAATACTCGAGACGATCCTCCAATAAGGCAGTCTCAGGTAGCACCTGAAGAAGGCAACGAGTTACGTGACCGAAATGTTGTGCCAGAGCGTTACAAACATCCGGCAGTAGACCCAATTACTCCACATGTCAGGAAATGTCATATTAATAAAAAATAAATTAATAAACAGAATATTTGATCATCTTCATTGAGAAGTTTTAATCAGCTGGTAGGTACACGGACAAAACCAGTTTTAAGTCTCTCGTTACATTTTATGCGACAGCAACTTTTGAACTTACATTATTTTTTGGAGACTGCATATCAGTATACAGAGAGATACCACCAGCCGAATTAGAACTATTTAGGGAAACGCTGCTATTGTATTTAAAAATGTATACCGATGTACTGCAATGTCCATTTACATGACTAAACTCTCTAGAACATCAATGACATTAAAGAAAAACATCATGAATAGCACAAGGCTGATGGGTAGAAACATATTCCTTACTAAACACAGTTGATCAGTATCAAGCCTGGGCTAAGTTTCAAGTGCACCTCAAAAATGAGTAACTGCCCGAAAATGACCAATAGTACTAAATAAAGCATGTATTTCAACGCAACAGCCTAGTGGAACTTACGTCTTCCTTTGGATTTATCAATGGTTTTGTACCTGTCAGCAAGAAATACCCGTTTGCACAAAGTGGTTTACAGGCTACATCTGCCAAACCTAACACTTCTGAGGAAGAGAGAGAGACAGACAGAGAGAGAGAGAGAGAGAGAGAGAGAGAGAGAGAGAGAGAGAGAGAGAGAGAGAGAGAGAAGAAAGAAAGAGAGAGAGAGAGACGCTGAAGTATTCAACATTCTGTAATAACAGACTTTCATTAAACCATGAAAAATGTTACTGCTTTATGGCACGATCGTGCGGACCGGTTGCAATTCTAATCCTATATAACATGGTTTTCTCCCTAAAAGATGATATCTGGATTTCGTTACATGATGGAAAAAAATCAGCAGCCTTAGTAGAGAAATCTAACAACGTTTAATATGGACAGAATAGGTTTCCGCCAAAAGAATAATATTATCCTCAATGTGTGGATACTCTTCTTTTTTACAAACTATTTGGAAAATCTCATTTTGTAAGCAGTGAATATTATAGATTTTTCTACACAAAGAGCTCATGAAATCGGTACAAACGGACGGTAAGAAAATTTCGCATCTCATATTACGAGTGGTCTAATATTAATTTATTATTACAGATCTCCAGCTAAGGCTTTACAAAATAAATTATATGCAGTATAGAAAATGTATATATGTTAGATTGAATGTTGGGCTGTAGTGCAGTACTCAAAACGATTTAGTATCTGTCCACTGTTGCTGCACTGAAGTTGTTGCCTGAATTAAATAATTAAGGTAAACACTTACTTGTGGTCCGAACATTATTTAGTTGCGCAGACTTTCAAAATTACTGAGTTGACCTGATTCACCAGTGTTATAAGCCATCTGAAATAAGATATCTGATTTCACAATGATTTGGGGAGTTCATTATAGTATAGTGGCTAAGCACGTAATACCAATGTTGAGAAATAGAAAACTTTAAAATATGTACTTCACTGTTATGATTTTGGTTTTGCGTAAGTCGTAGGGCATGGTCGGTACAGGCAGAGGATTTGCTAACATCAACACCAGCGCTTTGTCAGTTGTAACATATTAAAGCTGAGACAACTGCATATATCATATTTTGCTAATGTCAACTTCACCACTTCATTATTCCCAAAGTCATTCTGGGAATCATGACATCCTGCTGTGTGCTGAGGTCAAAGAGATGAGGGCCTTGCACTTAAGCAAATTTTGCGTGAAGCAACCCCTACCATGTACCTCACATGCCAGCATTCCTATGTGACTCACATCTCTGCTCTGCCATTATGTTTGCATTACTGTCTTCTAAGAATTCGTTTGAAGACTGACTCACCAGTCCACACATTGGAAGCTTCGAGTTGAAGCTGTATATTTGCTTGCTTAGCTAAAATGTATTTTTTATGATTTTGTACGCTGGTTAGCGTAGTTTTAGGACATCGAACTCTTAGTCCTAACTTATAAAATTTAAACTTTTCTTAGGCATTGAATTCTACCATTGAGGTACTTACTACAGAATTTTGATCACTGATTTTACCGATATGTATATATCTGGAAATTTACTTGGGCTTTCTTTTACAATGCAGACTTTTTTGGCAATATTATGATGTCAGACAGCAATTCATCATGTTTTGATCTCAACAAGCAATCAAACTTTCTAGCACTGATGATGTGTTCAACGGTCATTTTAGAATTTTTTCCTTATCTTGGACTGAAAGATAACTAATTCACATTGCTGTTGCATTTTCTAACTGTGCAACAGCATATTCGTGGGAGAATGCGATTGTGGTCTAAAATTTAACTTCACCTCAACAAGCTACGTAAACATCACATTTTTTGCGCTGCTGATAAATTATGTAGACATTTTATAACTTTGCAACATCCTAGACGCGGAAAATAATTAATTTGTAAATCTGTTGCTATTTTAATTGCAATACTGTGACATGTCATTAATTGATTAATTGGTTTAAGGTGAAAACACATTTGACAAACAATAACTCCTATTTTATTATTTAAATTTTATAAGCAAATGTTAAATTTTATTTGTTTATAAAGAACTATGCATTGTTCTGTAGCGAATGACATATAGCTTCAAGTCAAAGTTACCTATGTGAGGATGGTGAGCCAGTCCTTAAACGAATATTTCTAAGTCACTAATGCAAACATAGTTGCACTTCCCATTCCCTCCCCTTCCCCTCCACTTCCCACCTTCCATCCCTCCCTTTTCCTTACCTCCCCTCCCTCCCTTTCCTTCTTTGGCCTTCTCGTGTGGCGGAATGTGACGATTCCTGCAATGACCTTAAAGATAAAGACGTGTTGATGCCAGTGTCAGCGAAATATGTCATGTGCAATTGTCTCAGCTGCAATACACCACCAATAAAAAAGTTCTGATGCTGATGTCAGGGCGATCTCCATCAGAACTGTCCTTTGCCTACTACACAGTCTCATAATTCACCATATCCAATCTCGCAGCTGCGACTCTAATGGAATTGTCTTCCACTAGTCACTGCACCCTAATATTTTTACCTATCCATATATAAGGACTTCACACATTGTGAAAACTTTCGGTGCTCCTGCAAAGATGCTGACACTTCATGTTTATAGATGCTAGAAGACACTTACAAATAACTGTTCTATAAATAATTTTGAATAATCACTCACAATGAGAGTAGTGGATATTTCTTTCAAAAGCGAAACGAATAAACATTGCAAAACACCTGTAATAGTCAATTTTAAAAACCACATTTTTACTCTTGGGAACCTCTATTCGTGTTATAAGGGATTCTCATAAGGCATCACTTTTATAAGGCATATAGTAGTTAGTGTACCTTAAGACTATAAGCATAATGAATCGAGCTCTCAGAGCAAAAGTCGAGAGGAATACAATAGGAATGGAAGAAGATTATGGTATCTACTTAGTAGCCTCTACTCATGTCTCTCGGTAGTGCTCTCATTGATGGCTTAATTGCAATGGCGCTAGTTCGTTGAACTGAGTTTATTCCAATTTGCTAACGGCATTCCTGTATCTCAACATTAACGTTCCATCTAATGAATTCTAAATGATTGCATAGAACACTTCGAAGTTAATTTATTCGCATTCCATCGCTTACATAGAGCACTGACGTTGGGTTAACTAAGCACTAACTGTTCTCAAGTGGTAGTCTTCGAGACCTCACTAAGATCGCTGATGCAAAAAATTGTGAGCCAGTAAATGCTAAATCCAAAGGTTGTAGTCAACTATGGGTAATTAGGCCCTACAGTAATCAAGTTGTTCATTACTTGATTGATTGTTGTCAAGTGACAATGAGTCATTATTTTGCTAATTAACAAAATAATTCAAGAACTGTGTGTAGGAAATACATTGCAATTTAAAATCTCACATTCGGAGGAAGTTTTCCCATTTTTTGTCATTATTTAACAAATTAACAACAGTATTCAGCAACTGTGTATGGGGAAAACACTGCAATTTAAAATCTCACATTCGGAGAAAATTTTCCATTTTTTGGTTATATGTTTGGCGTAAGTGTAATACATAAAGCAGAATTGTCTAAAAGGTATAGTTGAAATGTCCCCTTTGAAAAATTATTGAATGACTGTGCTAATAAACCTCTTACATAATTTGCTTTTCAAACATCTGAGCAAAAATGACCGAACTCACACATATCGCTCTTTACCTATTCTGTTCAACACTAAACTGACACACAATAGCCGGCCGCGGTGGTCTAGCGGTTCAGGCGCTCAGACCGTAACCGTGGAACTGCTACGGTCGCAGGTTCGAATCCTGCCTCGGGCATGGATGTGTGTGATGTCCTTAGGTTAGTTAGGTATAAGTAGTTCTAAGTTCTAGGGGACTGATGACCACAGATGTTATGTCCCATAGTGCTCAGAACCATTTGAACCATTTGACACACAATATTTTTTAGTGCAAAGCAGTCTGACTTTGAATAATCCCTACACATGAATGGCCCTAACATTAACCTATACCTTTCACAAATCACGTACCTCAGAAAAATCTTCGTTACTCGAACTATTGCAAACCACTACTGCCAGCTAAATAAAAGATTATTCAAACTAGTGAAGGCGTAGTTAGCACATGAAAGAGTTTGATAGAGAACAAACAATGTATTTACCTTGATAGTGTTCAAAAGTCATTATATATATATATATATATATATATATATATATATATATATATATATATATATATATATCAGTTCATGGCATCTAGTCTTACAAATTTACTGTCTGTGATGGACACACGTCCAAATCATCCTCTCTCAAAAATCCGCCGTCGCAATTGCCCACATCCACCACTGCTGGCGGCTCACCTCCAACTGCGCAACGCTACGCGCTGTTACCAGCCAACAGCTCAACACTACAATAGCGAATATTACAACAATGCCACCCAGCCACAGACTGCACACAGCACAGCCAGTGATTTTTATACAGAGCGCTACGTGGCGTTACCAATATAAAAACCTAAACAACCTACTTACATAGTATACGTAAAACAATTTCGAAAATACAGAGGCTGAAATCAAGTAAGTGCAGAAATGTCCGCAGGTGATTCCTGGCAAGACAGGGAACAACAACGTTCATATCAACATACGCAAAAAAATGAAGTGTGAGTATGCAGTAAAGCAATTAACACTGGTGCCTCGCGATTTCCATGTCGCCCGTTGACTTTGTCCGAAATTCCATACCTTTATGATACGTTTCAGTACTCACTCGTTGACGCATCATTTATTGCATCAGGTACAGTTTTATGTTAACTGATTCCTCCTTAGCTTCATGGTTGTACAATTTAATAGCTATAAATGAACAGCGCTATACTTGTAATTTTCAACAGTATTAAGTTATTTCATTAACAGGTTTTAGACTTACAGGGCCACCATCTGAATTTAAATTAGCGAAGCTTCTACGTACTTCCTTTATAACTAGTTGTCCACCATGTGTTATTCATTTATATTGACATTAAAATAATACGAAGAAATCTTTGCTTCAATAATTACAATTCATAATCTCGCGAAGACATCCTTGCTAGAAACACTATGTGAACATTGATTTGGTGGCCTCTGTGAATGTTTTCACCCATGAACGGCTCTTTCCGTGCAACCAGTAGCTTCTGTCAACATCACAACGTCCATTTCGCCTCTTCGACTTACAAACTCCGCCCGCCTCTTCCACACACACGCACACACACACACACACACACACACACACACACTTATACTGGCTCATGCAGTAAGAGGTCGCACATACGCGTCGTCACGAAACCTCTTTACACGAGCCCATAAGCCGGAAAACTAGAAAACGGGGATCGAGTATAAAGTCTTTGGTGCTCTCTCTCTCTCTCTCTCTCTCTCTCTCTCTCTCTCTCGAGTTGGCGTGAAATTTGAGTCGCTGGAAAGACTTGTGGGATTTTCGATATAAGACCTAAAGGAGATCAGGGAGCTTTTGTACTAGAAAACGAGGTCTGTCGCCTTGCACCTGCGGTGAATCTGCCTCGCCAGAAAGAAAATTCATACACAATTATACTTACTCTATACTTAAGTTGGCCTCTTTTAGAAAAAGCAATATAAACGTCCGACATTTATTTCCAAGAAAGACGGGCTTGAATTTAACAAGTACCTCTTCATAATTTGGAAGTTCCACTTTTCTCTCTATTCTGTGTGTGTCTGTGTGTGTGTGTGTGTGTGTGTGTGTGTGTGTGTGTGTGAGTGTGTATGTGAGTGAGTGAGTGAATGTTTTGTGTGTTCTGAGATACTGAGCGGTACCTTCTCAGTCATGTGAAGTCCACACCTCAGATTTCTTTTGGTCTGTACTACTTTCCAGTCATACGCTTCTGACAGATCTGATTTCGTGCTCAAGTGTGAATCCGTGTTGGACCAAATAATATGGAATAGGAAAAGTAGTTAATTCATATGGAGACTACATTGTTCTTTAAAGAGTACACCAATATCGAAAGATTGAGAATGTCGCAGAGACTTTGATGGACATCATAAAATCTCCAGAGATTGTTTTGATGCAGCTCTCCATGCTACTCTATCCTGTGCAAGCTTCTTCATTTCTCAATACCAACTGCAACCTACATCCTTCTGAATCTGTTTAGTGTATTCATCTCTTGGTCTCCCCTACAATTTTTACCCTCCACGCTGCACTCCAATACTAACTGATGATCCCTGGATGCCTCAGAACATGTCTGCCAACCGACCCCTTCTTCTAGTCAAGTTGTGCCATAAATTTCTCTTCTTCCCAATTCTATTCAATACCTCCTCATTATGCTATGTGATCTACCCGTCTTATCTTGAGCATTCTTCTGTAGCACCACATTTCCAAAGCTTCTACTCTCTTTTTGTCTGAACTATTTATCGTTCACGTTTCACATCCATACATGGCACAACCCATACAAATACTTTCTAAAAAGACTTCCTGACACTTAAATCTATACTCGATGTTAACAAATTTCTCTTCTTCAGAAACGCTGTCCTTGCCACAGCCAGTTTACATTTTACATCCTCTCTACTTCGACCTTCATCAGTTATTTTGCTCCCCAAATAGTAAAACTCATTTACTGCTTTAAGCATCTCATTTCCTAATCTAATACCCTCAGCATCATCCGATTTAATTGGGCTACATTCCATTATCGGCGTTTTGCTTTTGTTGATCTTCATATTATGTCCTCCTTTCAAGACACTGTCCATTCCGTTCAGCTGCTCTTCCAGGTCCTTTCCAGCCTCTGACAGAATTATAATGTCATGGGTGAACCTCAAAGTTTTTATTTCTTCTCCATTGATTTTAATTCCTACTCCACATTTTTCTTTTGTTTCTTTTACTGCATGCTCAATATACAGATTGAATAACATCTGGGATAGGCTACAAACCTCTCTCATTCCCTTCCAAATCACTGCTTCCCTTTCATTCCCCTCGACTTTTATAACTGCCATCTGGTTTCTGTACAAATTTTAAATAGCCTTTCGCTCACTGTATTTTACCCCTGCCACCTTCAGAATTTGAAAGAGAGTATTCCATTCAACATTGTCGGCTTCTAGCAGCTTTTCCTTCACCTGTAAAGAATTCGTGTTAATATTTTGCAGCTGTGGCTTATTAAACTGATAGTTCGGTAATTTTCACATCTGTTAACACCTGTTTTCTGTGGGATTGGAATTATTATACACTTCTTGAAGTCTGAGTGTATTTCGCCAGTCTCATACATTTTGCTCACCAGATGGTAGAGTTTTGTTATGGCCGGCTATCCCAAGGCTATCAGTAGTTCGAATGGAATGTTGTCTACTCCTGGGGCCTTGTTTCGACTTAGGTCTTTCAGTGCTCTGTCAAACTCTTCACGCAGTATCATATCTCCCATTTCATCTTCATACTCTTCCATTTCCACCATGTTCTCCTCAAGAACATCGCCCTTGTATAGACTCTCTATATACTCCTACCACCTTTCAACTTTCCCTTATTTGCTTAGAACAGGGTTTCCATCTGAGCTCTTGATATTCATGCAAATGGTTCCCTTCTCTCCAAAGCTCTCTTTAATTTTCCTGTAGGCAGTATCTACCTTACCCCTAGTGATATATGCCTCTACATCCTTACATTTGTCCTCTAGCCATCCCTGTTTAGCCATTATGAACTTCCTGCCGATCTCATTTTTGAGACGTTTGTTTTCCTTTTCGCCTGCTTCGTTTATTGCATTTTGGTATTTTCTCCTTTCAATAATGAAGTTCAGTATTTCTCCTGTTACACTAGGATTTCTATTAGCTGTCGTCTTTTTGCGTACTTGCTCCTCTGCTGCCTTCACTATTTCATCCCTCTAAGCTATCCACTCTTCTTATGCTGTAGTCCTTTCCCCCATTCTTGTCAATCGTTCTCTAATGCTCTCCCTGGAGCTCTCTACAATCTCTGGTTCTGTCAGTTTATCCAGGTCCCATCTCCTTAAATTCTCACGTTTCTGCAGTTTCTTCAGTTTTAATCTACAGTTCACAACAAATAGACTGTGGTCAGAGTCCACATCTGCCCCTGGAAATGTGTTCCAATTTAAAGCCTGGTTCCTAAATCTGTCTTACCATTATATAATCGGTCTGATACCTTTCAGTAACATCAGGCTTCTTCCATATATACAACCTTCTTTTATGATTCTTGACCTAAGTGTTAGCTATGATTAAGTTACGCTCTGTGCAAAATTCTATCAGGCGGCTTCCTTTTTCATTCCTTACCCTCATTCCATATTCACCTATTATGTTTCCTTCTCTTCCTTCTCCTACTATCGAATTCCAGTCGCCCATGACTATTAAATTTTCGTCTTCCTTCACTATCTGAATAATTTCATTTCATCAATCTCTTCGTCATCTACGGAGCTAGCCGGCATATAAACTTGTACTACCCTGGTAGGCGTGGGCTTAGTATCTATCTTGGCCACAATAATGCGTTTACTATGCTGTTTGTAGTAGCTTATCGGCATTCCTTTTTTTTATACATTATTAAATCTACTCCTGCATTACCCCTATTTGATTTTGTATTTATAACCCTATATTCACCTGACCAGAAGTCTTGTTCCTCCTGTCACCATACTTCACTGATTCCCACTGTATCTAACTTTAACCTATCCATTTCCATTTTAAAAATTTTCTAAGCTACCTGCCAGATTAAAGGATCTGACATTCCAAGCTTCGACCCATAGAACGCCAGTTTTCTAACAACGTCCTCCTGAGTAGTACCCGCCCGGAGATCCGAATGGGGGACTATTTTATTTCAGGAATATTTTACCCATGAGGACGCCATCATCATTTACAGTAAAGCTTCATGCCCTCGGTAAAAATTACGGCTGTAGTTTCCCTATGCTTTCATCTGTTCGCATTATCAGCACAGCAAGGCCGTTTTGGTAAGTGTTACAAGGCCAGATCACTCAAAACATCCAGACTGTTGCCTCTGCAACTACTGAAAAGGCTGCTGCCCCTCTTCAGGAATCACACATTAGTCTGGCCTCTCAACAGTATATTTATTCCTTAATGAAACTTGTCATTAAAAATATATCACTTTTTCAAACCAACAGCTCAATTCATGGAATCAATACTAGAAATTAGAATAACCTTCACAACGATTTAAAATCAATTAGTCTTGTACAGAAAGGTGTGCATTATTCAGGAACACACATTTTCAATAACTTTCCAGCAGCCATAAAAAGCTTAACAACCAATGACATTCAGTTTAAGAGAAGCCTAAAGGATTGGATCAGTGTATATCAGGAATTCCCACAATTCTCCTCTGACGGAATGCTTTGAGAATCCTGATAATTTGATGTAACACCCTGATCAGTTCGAAAGCTAACAATTTAAAAAAAAACGAGGAACACCTATTTCATTCAGTGATAACTTCAATTTAAAGTTATATCTAATAACCCAGAAATCATAATAAGTTTTTAAGAAAGTAATTTGTGTCCTCAAAATGACGAAAGAAAAGAATCGTTTATCGAGGAGCACTCATTGGACTTCCTTTGGAGCGTACTTGTTCGCGGAACACAGTTTTGGAAATACTGGTCTAGAGAGAGTTTACACTGCGTCCCACATGATCGTTAATAGGGCTGTATACGCTTGCCGCAAAGCTCGTATCACAAGTTCGGTGCGTCACTGTACACTTCCTTCTAACCCAGGTCAATTGATATTCTGTGTACTCTTTGCATAGGGTCTGGGTTCTTGTAATTTTGATACTCTCAGGCCAGAGGTAACGTCCAAAATTGAAAACCATGAGCATAAGCTCAAGCAAACTGCACACGAAATCAAGAGCTACGTCTGGATATGCTAATAAATATTAGGCTATGCACATGGACCTTGTACAGGGTGATTTTTTCCAACATATACAAACTCTAGGGATTGATCAATGAGAGGATACTGAATAAAAAAAATGTAACGAACACTTGTCCAGAAATGCGTGGTTTCCATGCTAAACACCGTTTATCCAGTCATACTTTGTTACAGAAACTGCGGTTTAATACGCACTGTACCACGCAGCATGCATGGTTCAGCCGGCCGTAGTGGCCGACATGTTCTAGGCTCTTCATTCCGGAACGGTGCGACTGCTACGGTCGCAGGTTCGAATCCTGCCTCGGCATGGATGATTGTCAATATCCTTAGGTTGGTTAGATTTAAGTATTTCTAAGTTCTACGACGCTGATGACCTCAGATGTTAAGTCCCATCGTGTTCAGAGCAATTTGAACCACTTTTTTATGTATGGTTCCCTATTAGAGGCAATACTGTTCCTCAGACGTCATGCCATAGCTCCTGCCATGGTATTTAATTATACTGCGTCCAAATCACTTCTCTTGCTTATTCACCTTCTAGGGGACGTGATACAGCGTTGTACTCAAAGGCTCCATTTTCGAATCGATAGCTTTCCGGTATGGTGTTTGCTTACGGTAAGGAAAATGGCAGCAGACGGTTGGCAGCAAGGTTGTATCGGGAGACCTACCCCCGCGGACAACAACCACACTTTCAATGTAAGTGTTTCGCCGATAGTCTGAGACAGGTTCGTTTCAGGAAGTAGGAAATCATGAAAGACCTATCCTAAATATTCGGACAACAGACATGGAGGAAAATGTGGTTAACACTGTCGAAGGCGACCGACGTGAGAGCACCAGGCCGTTGGTCCGGCAGTACAGGTTAAGCCACATGACAATTATTACTACCAGGGTAATCCCAAAAGTAAGTTCTCTCATATTGTTATAAGTACATAGACGTGTCTATTTCTACAATGGTTTGCGTCAGTTTACAGCTTGAACATTTAGCTATTTTTTAACATAATCACCATTTCTGTCGATGCATTTTTGTATGCCCATATCATACCAGTTCACTGCCATGCTGTTCAGAAAGTTATGAACCTCTTCTTTCAGTTCGACGTCGGAGCTGAATTGCTTTCCGGCCAAATATTCTTTTAAAGGGAATAGGTGATAGTCACTGGTCGCCAAGTCAGGATTATAGGATGGGTGGGTGATATGTTTCACTGAAACTGATGCAGGAGAGCAACGGTTTGCCGAGAGATGTGTGGGCGAACGTTTTCATGGAGAATGTGTACGCCGTTGGTCAACAGTCCTCTTCTCCAGTTCTGAATTGGCCGTTTGAGTTTTTTCAGAGTCTCACAGTACCTGTCAGCGGTGAATGTGGTCCCAGCGATTCAGCTCCGCCTTACAGCGTGTGCAGGGATTACTAGCGACAGACTTTCCACATCGGGAGCAATTTTGTCACCGGTTTCTTCACCAGGCAACCACGATTCCGGGATTTGTGTGATCCATCCTATTCACAGATGAGGCCGCCTTTACGTGGAGTGGTATCTTCAACTTTCATAATACTCATCTGTTGGATAGTATGCAGAACTGCCATGGTATGGTGACACCAAATCATCAGCATCAGTGCAGCCGGAATGTATGGAGCTGGATAACTGGCGAGCGTATTTTGGGACGAGTCTTCCTTCCACGTCGGATAATAGGCTGAAACCTTAGGCATTTTTTTTTGCCTCCACTGCTGGAAGAGCTGCCACTGATGATTCGATGGTTTATGTGGCTGCTACATGATGGTGCTCCAGCCCACGTTTCCGTCAAGGTCCAAACGCATCTTAATCGTGTCTTCCCTAGTCGATGGATCGGACAAGGGGGTCCAGTTGTATGGCCTGTTCGTTCATAGGGCTTAAACCCGTGCGATTTCTGGTTACGGGACCATCTCAAAAGTACCGTGTATATAGAGCACCTTGCAGATGTGGAGACAATTGAGCAGTGTTTGTGTTCATGTAGCCTTTGACACTCTTCGGATACGGCCTGGCCGATGTTAATGTGGGTAACAGAACATGCTACGGAGCATGCACCCATGAGTTGAGGCACTTGGAAACCTTTTTACAACACATACTGTAGCTGTGACTGCATATTAGACCGCAGTCTCTGTAATTATGTATGTTGAATAAACGGTCTCTAGCATGGAAACCATGAGTTTCCGGAAATAAGTTCAGTAGACCTTTTATGTTTCGTATCCTGTCGTAGATCAATTCATAACTTTAGTACACGGTGGAAAAAATCTCCTCGTATATTCGAGAAAGTAGTTGGACACGAGGACGATGTACTCAGTAACATCTATTTACCCTTTGATTTCTGGTCACCAGAAATAAAGAATATACATTTACACGTTGGTTTGTGTTAGTTGGAAGTAAAGGATACCTATTTAAGTGCTGAATTACGTTAACTGGAATAAAACATTTATATATACTCGATGGCTTATTTTAACAGACGTGTGTTATACACATTTGTATTGGTTTGTAAACATAGAAAGTTATAAATCGTGGAATGAAAGACATACCAGATACTACAGAGTATAATCAATTAATGTCCATAGTCTGAATATAAATAAAAGTCTAAATTTTTGGTTCATATTTTAAATTTTGCTTTTAACAGTTATGCCTGTTACTAGTTACAGATATTCATTGCTATTCGTTATTCAGGTACCTTAAAAGCCCATAGTTCTCTGCTGTATGGAGAAAATGCGTATCAAAGAACAACGTGCCTACGAAAAAGTGAATTACAGCAAAATAGTTGTATTCAAGGTTCAGAAACTATTATTTATGGGACCTTAGAAGAAAGAAGGGAATTGAACTCGTTCAGGCAACATAAATTTGCGCTCTCTAAGAACATATACGCCAATTTCTTCGAGTCTTGGATCAAACTGGGATATGAATGTGTACGAGGAAGACTGTTTTCGTTTTTGCTGAATGTTTAACGAGAATAATTTGCAACAACTACTATTAAGCATAATCGGAAAAATACTGCAGAATGCTGAAACGTAATGTCTCCGAGTTTTTTTACGTGAAAAGTCTTAAGGCTTTTTGAAATAAAATAAAAGGTATAAAAATCCAACTTCTTTATTCTTAATGTTAACATATTTATTTCTCAACTTAGTCTTCCCTGCGACGACCACGTATCTCCCAACGAGAGAGCAATTAGATGATACCGTCAGTGTCGAATTTTTAATAACATCGACTCTGCTTGCATCACTTCATCACTACCGAAGTGAAGTTCTTAGAAGTGTTCTTTAGGTTTTGGAAACAGACGAAAATGGGATGGGATTAAGTGAGGACTCTATGGAGGGTGATCGACGACAATGAACCGAAGGCATCGTATTGTGGCATATGTCACTGCGCTCGTGTGTAGTTTGAGACGTTTGACATTCTCATGCTGAAGGAGAGGGCGCACCGTATGTAAATCTTCCAGTTCGATTTTCGATTGCAGCACGCTGTTTCTTGCGCACCGATACAGCTACATTACACACCTAAAATTAGGATTTTTGTAGCGACAGAGGGCTCAAATATGCAGACATAAATAATAAGGATGTCAAATGTTAATAATGTATACTTTATGTAAAAATCTATGACAATTTTGAAATAAGAAATTCGGAAGCGTTATTTTTGAGTCGCCGTTTGTTACTTGTTTACCTGTTTTGAGGCAAATCTGCAGCGAACTCTACACAAGACAGTAATCAGTGTGCCAAAGACTAAATGTAGTCTCTGAATATGAATCAATAAATTAATCGTTAAAATCGTCGTTCAAACTTAACTGGGAGAATTCCAGGGAGACGCCTACATTTTCAAAAAGTTGCCCTTTGACTTTTGATATCGTACTCACTCATACTTCATCATCAGTACACGAATGAACCGTCCGGTATGCGTGATTATGATTGGACATATGCCGTAATATACTGACGACGTGTGGAGTGTATTGTTCAGCTTAAGGCTGTTGGAGACCATCAGGCACACTCCACAATAGGAAACCAGAGACATCTTGCAGAGAACAGGCAAAGTGTTTTGCTGTTTGGGCTACAGGAGGTAAACAATAACGGGACGCGCCTGCGGAGTGCAGAGCCGACGCTCGGGCACTGGCTAGACATGTTTCACTTCAGAGACTTTTCTGATAAGTTTTGTTACTTTGCGCACGTAACTCTGGTATTTTATTGTTCTTCCTCTGTTTAAATGATATACGTGATTAACTAGATAATCTTGATCATGCACTGGTACGGGAAACATATGAAGACTAGCTAAATAAAGAAGCTTTCGGGTTATATTTGCAACTAAGTAACTAACTTTCTTGTACCCAGTTTCAATTTTTGTGACAAGAGATTAACCGGCCGGAGTGGCCGTGCGGTTCTAGGCGTTACAGTCTGGAGCCGAGCGACCACTACGGTCGCAGGTTCGAATCCTGCCTCGGGCATGGGTGTGTGTGCTGTCCTTAGTTAGGTTTACTTAGTTCTAAGTTCTGATGACCTCAGAAGTTAAGTCGCATAGTTGTCAGAGCCATTTGAGCCATTTGACAAGACATTACTAACAGAGTCAGCAATAACGTCGAGAAAACTGGAAAGAGGAACAACAAAAAATGCCTAAACTGGTCAAACCTCAGAACGTAAGTATTGTAAAAAGTAAGTCGGCATTGGGCAACATCGCTGCAGTAACAGGATAGCTAACTTAAGAAGTATCGTACTGAGTAGTGATGAAAATATTATGCTAAATAAAGCTTTACAACGCAACACTACTCCAGATGATAGTAAGGAAAATATTAACTGAGTGTTAGTTCAAACTAAAATCGTATACGAAGCTGCTACGATAACGAAATTAGAAATTGCATATACAGCTGTTGAGGTCAATAAGCTTTGCCTGTTCAAAATCTTTCTTGTAAAGTGGTGAAAGCAGAGAGTCCTATTTTAAAGCGTCTCAATACCAAGTTAGAGAATGAGGAAGCAATGGTCATTCGTGCAGACAAGGAGATAACGGCAGTTCTTGTATAAGAAAATGACCACATTAGAAACATGTGAAATTTTTTGCAGTAACGATTTTACAGTATTTCACAAAGATCCAGCTTGGAAGTTTCAGGCTGGTTTGGGAAAAAAGATTGACAGCCTCCAATTTCTTCTTAACGAATGTGAAAAGAAATAGCTTAAAACGAGGAATATTGAACTTCTCCACTTAGATCTCAAGTTAAGTTTCACAAAGATGAATAGTCGTTTCGTCCGATTGTGAACAATATGCCATCATCATGCTGTAAACTAAAAAAGTATCTTAACAAAAACTTAAATCCGTTTCACGTTCGATAATTATTTTGACGTCAAAAACAGTTCTCAGCTAGCAAATGCAATCAAGCGTATACATGCATCAAGTAATGCGATATTTACGTCCTTGTATGTAAAAAACCTCTACAGTAATGTCCCATCAAAAGAAACTGCTGACATTATTAAAAGTAATTTCCCATCCCACAACAAGACCATTACTGCGGAGTGTAGAGAACTAATTGAATTTCGAGATTTTGTTTTAATATACACATTTTTTACCTTCAATGACCATATATATTACAAAAAGGTGCGCTTGGGATGGATAACAGTCTAGCTGGTGCCTTATCAGATATTTTTAAGACGGTTTAGAATGTAAATTTTTGGCAAGTTTCCACAGCTAAAAGATAAAACAATTTATTACAAACGGTATATTGACGACATCTTATTACTGATAGAAGGCGACACCAGTGAGGTCAACGCATTTTACGAAGCAATAGGTAGCACGCACCCAAAAATAACATTTACTACTGAAATTACAAAAGAGATTTCCATTAACTACGCTGACTTTACTGTTAAGGAAGTCAACAACAAACTTAAGTTTTCGATTTTCGGAAAACCTACTTGTACAGATAGTATTATTTTGGGTCACGTTATTTGAAAATGATACTAGTACAACCCAAAATCAGAGAGCGCTCTTTGATAAAAATTTCGCCGATGACTAAGACTTGAATAAACAAGGTTTTACAAATACTTGACCAAAATACTAGTGATGAAGAAATTTAAAAACCTTTCTCAAGACGTAACCTCAAAAGCAAAGTGAATTACAGTAGAGCGAAAATATATCTCTAAAGAAACTAGATACTTATTTGAACCAAGACCAAAGCCACAAAATTGTGTTTGCCTTTTAAAATGATTTAAAATGTTCAAAAATGTTTACCACATACAAAATGCCTGATCATACATAGTTTTAAGGAAACTCTGCACCAGTAACCACCTAAATGAACAATCGAAACGCTTAGCGGCACTCGCCAAAATCAGCTGCTGAAGAGATCAGTGAGCAGTCTGACACACAGTGCACAGCTCTGAGTATACAACGTAAACACAAACACTCCCCAACACCATAAAAGTACATTATAACCAGGACCTGACAAGTGTTCGCGTACTAAACTGTACACCTCACTCTTTATTACAAAAAAAAAAATAATAATAATGGTTTTGAGCACTATAGGTCTTAACATCTGAGGTCATCAGTCCGCTAGAACTTAGAACTACTTAAACCTTACTAGCCTAAGGACATCACACATCCATGCCCTAGGCAGGATTCGAACCTGCGACCGTAGCGGTCACGCGGTTCCAGACTGAAGCGCCTAGAACTACTCGGCCTCACCAGCCAGTACTCTTTATTACATATGTTTGACATTGCGTCAGTCCGACTGACAGCGTAGATCTGTCAAAACCGATAATAGTGACAAAAAGGATTTCTAGCAACCTTGACATAATTGATTCTTCAAATACCGTTTATTGGTCTGAATTCTTCCTAGTTTTCATAATGAAAAAATCCTTAAGCAATATGGCGGAATCCAGCCAAATTAGCAAATATGTACTTGTTGCGCCTGTTGACCTTTGGAGAATCCGGATAGAGCCTTCAGCAGTGTATAAACAGCTCCTAAACTCTATGGAAACCTAACTGGCCCAACTAGCATAACATTTTCACACCAATGATCGGCTTATATACAAGACATAATTCAGAACTCCACGTTACTTTCAGGTAACATTGGGAACATTTACTATATAGTATGTCACCGAGGTTGCGTCCAAGGTAAAGCTTCCCCACCACGCAGCATCAGCTCCACACGCGAACAGCTTCCACGCTGATCCACAAGACTCACTAACACAGTCATTAGCCTTAGGTGACAAAACCATGAATCGGTCCACGTGCGACACTTAATAGTCTAACACAGTATGTGACCAAAAGCATTCGGACACATGACTGAAGTTCGTGGCGCCCTCCATCCGTAATGCTGAAATTCATTTTGGTGTTCGCCCACCCTTAGCCTTGAGGACAGGTTCCACTCTCGCATCTCGCTTCCCGCGCCCGGGTTCCCGGGTTCGACTCCCGGCGGGGTCAGGGATTTTCTCTGTCTCGTGATGACTGGGTGTTGTGTGATGTCCTTAGGGTGATTAGGTGTAAGTAGTTCTAAGTTCTACGGGACTGATGACCATAGATGTTAAGTCCCATAGTGCTCAGAGCCATTTGACCCACTCTCGCAGGCTTCAATTCAATCAGTTGCTAGAAGGTTTCTTGGAGAATGACAGCCAATTCTTCACGGAGTGCTGCGCTGAGGGGATGTATCGATGTCGGTCAGTGAGGCCTGACACGAAGTCGGCGTTCCAAAACACCTCAAAGGTGTTATATATTATTTAGATCTGGACTCTGTGCAGGCCAGTAGATTACAGGGATTTTATTGTCGTGTAACCACTCCGCCAAAGGCCGTGCATTATGAATAGGTACTCGATCGTGTTAAAAGATGCAATCGCCATACCCGAATAGATCTTCAACAGTGGGACACAAGAAACTGAATAAAACATTAATGTAGACCTGTGCTGTGATAGTGCCACGCAAAACTACAAGGGGTGCCAGGCCTCTCCATGAAAAACACGACCACACCATAACACCACAGCCTCCGAATTTTAGTATTGGCATTACACAAGCTGGCAGAAGACGTTCACCGGGCGCTCTCCATACCCACACCCTGCCATCGGATCACCACGTTGTGTATCGTAACTCCACACAACGTTTTTCCTCTGTTCAATCGTCCAATGTTTACGCTCCTTATACCAAGCGAGGCGTCATTTGGCACTTACCGGCGTGGTGTGTGGCTTATGAGTAGCAGCTCGACCATGAAATTTAAGTTTTCTCATTTTCCGCCTAACTGTCATATTGCTTGCGGTGGATCCTGATACAGTTTGGAATTCCTGTGTGATAGTCTGGATAGATGTCTGCTTATTACGACCCTCTTCAACTGTCGGCGGTCTCTGCCAGTCAACAGACTAGGTCGGCCTGTACGCTTTCGTACTGTGCGGGTCCCTTCACGTTTCCACTTATCGGAAACAGTGGATCTAGGGACGTTTAGGAGGGTGGAAATCTCGCATACAGACGTATGACACAAGTGATACCCAATCACCTGACCACATTTGAAATCCGTAAGTTCCACGGAGCAGCCCATACTGCTCTCTCACGAAGTCTAATGACTACCGAGGTCGGTGATTGGGGTGCCTGGCAGTAAGTGGCAGCACAATGCACCTAATATGAAAAATTATGTTTTTGGGGTTGTCCAGATAGTTTTGATCACACAGTGTAGATCGCGTAGTGAGACGCGGCCGTAAGCGCTGCCTAGAGACGCGGCCTCCGTATGTTTGGACACCGATAGCGGACTATCTGAACACTCACGTTCATTCAAAGTGATAGAGGATCCATGTTTTGAACAATTGGTTACAGGTGCATGTCGCGCTGAATGTCAGGTAATTAAGAAGGGAATAAAAAGACACAAATTCCGGTTCCTACTGCAGTCTTCCTCCCTGACATAGAAAATATGAGCAAATGCAGGGAGAGGAAAAATACTCTGCCGAACTTGAGAATGCATGATGACGAAAATTATATGAATGATGAATGGACTGATTCCATAGAATGTGTTTAAGCATGACTAGCCGATATGTCACATCTTTTGGCTGCACGCAGGTGGCTTGATCGCCAGTCCAATGAACTAGCGACCACGAATGCCCCCCCCCCCCCCCACACACACACACTCCAAATTACTCATATTTTGCCGGTCGACCATATATGAGGTGCTCTCAGTACCGGTGTATGTTCAGTGCTCCCAGCACAAAGTACACAAAAACGTGGGTAGCGCTGCAAGATGCGTAGATCAGTACCGCTATAGAACTCAGAATCTAGCACAGTAAACTATTAGACGAAAGTTCCAAACCTGATCTCCAATTTTGTAATTTTTTTAGAAAGTAGAAAGTAACAGAGAGTTATGTTTTAAAGGCATGTAATATTTACTTGATAACATGTATACCATTTACACTATGCTCTTAGAAAATAGTCCACAACTCGTGGTCGTGCGGCAGCGTTCTAGCTTTCCACGCCCAGGTTACCGGGTTCGATTCCCGGCGGGGTCAGGAATTTACTCTGCCTCGTGATGACTGGGTGTTGTGTGATGTCCTTGGGTTAGTTAGGTTTAAGTAGTTCTAAGGGACTGATGACCATAGATGTTCAGTCCCATAGCGCTCAGAACCTTCGTAGAAAATATAATGAAAAGTTATTATAAAAGAAAATTCAAATATCTTACACTTACAGAATTTGCAAATATGCTACCAAAATCGAACCCATTGTAAAAAAATAATCAAAATGAAAGTAAACAAAATTAGAAAAAGGTATTAAATCTGAAAAAACATAATCTGATAATACAGGGAAACGACAATAGTTCAAAAATGGTACAAATGACTCTGAGCACTATGGGACTTAACTTCTGAGGTCATCAGTCCCCTAGATCTTAGAACTACTTAAACCTAACTAACCCGTGGACATCACACACAGCCATGCCCGAGGCAGGATTCGACCCTGCGACCGTAGCAGTCACGGGGTTCCAGACTGTAGCGCCTAGAATCACTCGGCCACCCTGGCCGGCAAACGGCAATAGTCTTTGAGCTCATATTTATTTAATTCAGTTCGGTTTTGAGCATAATAACCCTTATCAGAAAGTCAGTAAAATAAACAAGTAAACTGATAGCTGTGGTTGGCATCGTCACGTAATATAACATGATAAAGTTGTGATGAACGCTCTTGACCCATGATGTAAAAGTGTCGTTATCACACGTTCTATTCAGTTTATTATACAGGGTGATTAAAAAAGAATACAAAACTTTAGGAATTTAAAACTCTGCAACGACAAAAGGAAGAGCTAAGCACTATCTGTCGGCGAATTAAGGGAGCTATAAAGTTTCATTTAGTTGTACATTTGTTCGCTTGAGGCGCTGTTGACTAGGCCAATAAAGTTTTTGGTCCCTTTTTCTTCGAAGGTAACTGGACTACAGTATCTGGAGATGTTAGAGAATTGGCTGTTCCCTCAGCTCGAACAAGAAGCACAACAATTCATATTCCAGCAGGATGGAGCGCCACCACACTGGCACTTATCTGTCCGTAACTACCTGAACGTCAACTACCCGAGGCGATGGATCGGCAGCCAGGCAGCCCGTGACAGAGCACTGCATCACTGGCTTCCAAGAAGCCCTGATCTTACCCCATGCGATTTTTTCTTATGGGGGTATGTTAAGGATATGGTGTTTCGGCCACCTCTCCCAGCCACCATTGATGATTTGAAACGAGAAATAACAGCAGCTATCCAAACTGTTACGCCTGATATGCTACAGAGAGTGTGGAACGAGTTGGAGTATCGGGTTGATATTGCTCGAGTGTCTGGAGGGGGCCATATTGAACATCTCTGAACTTGTTTTTGAGTGAAAAAAAACCTTTTTAAATACCCTTTGTAATGATGTATAACAGAAGGTTATATTATGTTTCTTTCATTAAATACACATTTTTAAAGTTGTGGTATTCTTTTTGAATCACCCTGTATTACTAAACTTAGGATGAAGAGATTAGTGATTCACGTCCCGTCCACAACAAGGTCATTAGAGACGACGTTCAATTACGGAATCGGGAAGGATAGAGAAGGAAAGAGCACATGCCCTTTCGAAGGAACCATTTCGGCATTTCCTTAAGCAATGCAAGGAAGTTACGGAAAATCCAAATCAGTACTGCCGGACACGGATATGAACAGTCGCCCCCCGAATGCGAGTCCAGTGTGTTAACCACTGCTCTGCCCCGTTCGGTTTGCTAAACTTATGGAGACGGATCAATGTGATGATGATCGTTACAACTGAAACTGTACGACTGAAACAGGTTATTTTATTGAATAATACGAAGTAGTGATAGAAGAATGTTTTGGTGTCTACATATTCTGAAACTTCGCTGTTATCTCCTAGGTGACTGTCACTCGTCAAAGCACGATCCAGCTTCAAAATAAGAACAATATAACATCTTTGAGGTGGTTATTCAATTTCTCTGTATTTTCTCTGCTGAACTCAAAAGACCTGTTATTGGATGTTCCTGTAAGGCTTTCATTCTGATAGCTTGGTTTTGTAGTGTTGAAGAAAAGGGTTATCCCTCATTTTCCCAGCAATTCTGTCCTTCAAAGGGTTTTCACTGTTATTTGTCTCTTCCAATTCTATAGCCATTCTTCACAAGACATTACATTATCCTTGACGTCTAATAGTGTTTCGCCTGTCTCATACGTCTTTCATACCAGGTGGAAAGTTTTGATATGACTGTCTTTCCCATGAATCTCAGTAGATCTGACGGAGTGTCGTCTGTTCCAGGGACCTAGTTTCGGCATAGGTCTATCAGTGCTCTGTCCATTTCTTCTTGCAATATCGTGTCTCCCATCTCATCTACGTCATTTTCTATTTTTATAATATTGCATTCAATTTTGGTTCCTTTGTATAGAACCTCTATACACCAATCGACCTTTAAGCATTTCCTCATTTGTTTAGTATAATATTCCAACTGCGCTCTTGACACTCATACAGCTGGTTCCCTTATCTCCAAATGTCCCTTTAATCGTCATATAGATGCTATTTATCTTTTCTACAGTGATATATGCTTCCATATCGATACATTTGTCCTCTAATCATTCCTGGTCTGCCATTTAGCACTTACTCTCAGCCTAACTTTGTGGACGTTTGTATTCCCTTTTGTCTGCTTCATTTGCTGCATTTTTATATTTTCTGTATACACTATTCCTTCGTGATTATTAAACCAAGTGTTAGCAATAGTTAAATTACGCTCTGTGTAAAATTTTACAAGGTGGTGGCATCTTTAATTTGTTTCCCCCACTTCACTTTCAGGTACTATTTTTCTTTTTCCTCCTAATAGCGAGTTCTAGTCTCCTATCTGAGTTCACAAGTGAAATTGGAGATTTGCGTAAGGTATCTATATTTATTTCCGGCTATCTTAGAACCCATGTCTCGACATGTTGCTGTAGTTCTGCAGATAGTGCAGGAGCTACTCGCCATTGACATCAAATCCTTTGCTTTCCCATTGCTTTTCGCCATTCAATGTACTTGGTGGTTTAAGTGCTAGGAAACACGACTGACCACTGTGTTATAGTACAACGTCGCCCGGCGGTCCAATTTCTTTTCCCGCTCTCCATCTTCCACAGTGTAGCCAGGAGAAGTTTGGAATCGAGTCGCGTAGGCCATTCGCAGGCGTGCAGACGTGCCGGCGGCAGGAGCTGGCGGGCAGATGGAGTCGCCACCGGCGGCGCTCTCGGGGGCGGAGGACTGCCGCCACCAGGACTGCCCCCGCCGCCCCTCCGCCGCCGCCTCCACCGCCGCCACCACAGGATTAATTCGCGGCGCAGTTCGCCAGCAGCGGCGGCCGACTCGTCGCTTGCCGCCCTACTCGCTCGCCAGCTGAATACTGATTGCTCGCCACAGCCAGGCTCTCTCTCCCACACACACTCTCTCAGCTGCTCGAGCCTTCTTCTCGTCTCATACCGCCGCCCCCGTCCATTACCACATTCGACTCTGTCCCAGCCACTTCCCTCCGGATGACTTTCTCCAGCGCCCGAGAGAGTTAGGAACGGTTCTGCGGTGCTGTAACGACACCTTCTGCGCATGTAGATCGTACCTTCGCCGGAGTGAATAGGGACAGTTTCAGTCGTTCAACTGCCCTCATTGAGTTGCGTATTCATTCTTTGAATATGTAATGCATATAATCTGGTTAATATACACTGATTTTCTTTCAGACACGTGGTCATATACATTTAACCAGCCGTATCTGATACTGCAGTGAAATTGTAATGCATTAGGAAAGCGTTTCCTTCTGAATGTTGTATACAAACATAGGATTATCTAACATCAGCGACTGTTAGCAATTAATGCACAGATAAATTGCCACAGGGTACTTCTACTTTCGTCCACGAGCTGCGAAAAATATCAGATATTCATTGAGCTTATAGCTACATGCTAAAAGTTCAAGCCGGGCGTTGTGAGCGAGCAATCTGGAACACGGTCGCAAGATCGAATGCTGCCTCGGGCGTGGATGTGTGTGGTGTCCTTAGGCTAATTAGGTTTAAGTAGTTATAAGTTCTAGGGGACTGATGACCTCAGGTGTTAACTCCCATTGTGCTGAGAGCCATTTGAACCATTTTTCTAAAAGTTCAATACCATGCTCGGCCTCATCATCAACATATTTTGTATTGACCATGATGGGTAGCGAAGCATTAAACTTCAAATATACAATACGCACAGTAGCTACTCTAAGTCATGCTTGGCCTACTACCTTTTGAATGTTTGTAAGTGCAAAGTCCATTCTGCCACCACGAAACACAGCAGAAACATGGAGAGCGTCGGCAACTTTAGCAGTGTCCACATTCATATTATAATTTGTCTCGACATCGAGTACAGTTTTCTAAGTGGTAGGACGCTAGCAATACTCACGATGCACACGACGGCGAAGCACCTTGCTGACTGACTGCCATCTTTCCGGATTCACGGCTTACATAGCAACACGCAAATGTGATTACGACAGCAACTGGCAACGGTGTGTCAGGACGAGAATTTCCTATGTCAGTGTCATTATACCGTAGGTGAGCAGTAGTCTCTTCAGCAGCTGACTTAATTGACGTTGCCTTACCTGGTAGTGGCCAAGATCATCGGCCGCATAGCGCTTTGCCATTGACTATGTAATTAATGAGTTACAAACAGCTGAACAGGATTGGATTACTGTTAGATGATTAGTCTAAGATCAATGCAATTTATTAACAAAATTGTTGCATACTTGAGGCCCTAGTTCTCGATGTACACTTCCCATACACTATCATACACAGTCATATCACCAACAGAATAAATTTCACATCAATTCCACGATCATGAATAACAAGAGAAAGAATATCGTCTTTTGACATAAGCTTAGAGGAACTTTTGAGGCATTGATTCTGCCCTTCGTTCCCTGGCTACCAGTTTGTAGCATATCCCACCTCGACATGTTATCGCCTACAGGACATTTATGATCAATCAATCGTGGGTTGGAACGAGAATCGACATTTCCGCTAACTTTTATGTTGATAAGTCTGTGTGTGTTCGTACTAGACGTTTGTGTAAATTGTGTGAAGCTTATTTTTCGAGTTCTACATCTACATCTACATCTACATCTACATCCGTACTCCGCAAGCCACCTGACGGTGTGTGGCGGAGGGTACCCTGAGTACCTCTATCGGTTCTCCCTTCTATTCCAGTCTCGTATTGTACGTGGAAAGAAGGATTGTCGGTATGCTTCTGTGTGGGCTCTAATCTCTCTGATTTTATCCTCATGGTCTCTTCGCGAGATATACGTAGGAGGGAGCAATATACTGCTTGACTCTTCGGTGAAGGTATGTTCTCGAAACTTCAACAAAAGCCCGTACCGAGCTACTGAGCGTCTCTCCTGCAGAGTCTTCCACTGGAGTTTATCTATCATCTCCGTAACGCTTTCTCAATTACTAAATGATCCTGTAACGAAGCGCGCTGCTCTCCGTTGGATCTTCTCTATCTCTTCTATCAACCCTACCTGGTGCGGATCCCACACTGCTGAGCAGTATTCAAGCATTGGGCGAACAAGCGTACTGTAGCCTACTTCCTTTGTTGTCGGATTGCATTTCCTTAGGATTCTTCCAATGAATCTCAGTCTGGCATCTGCTTTACCGACGATCAACTTTATATGATCATTCCATTTTAAATCACTCCTAATACGTACTCCCAGATAATTTATGGAATTAACTGCTTCCAGTTGCTGACCTGCTATTTTGTAGCTAAATGATAAGGGACCTATCTTTCTATGTATTCGCATCACATTACACTTCGCTACATTGAGATTCAATTGCCATTCCGTGCACCATGCGTCAATTCGCTGCAGATCCTCCTGCATTTCAGTACAATTTTCCATTGTTGCAACCTCTCGATACACCACAGCATCATCTGCAAAAAGCCTCAGTGAACTTCCGATGTCATCCACCAGGTCATTTATGTATATTGTGAATAGCAACGGTCCTATGACACTCCCCTGCGGCACACCTGAAATCACTCTTACTTCGGAAGACTTCTCTCCATTGAGAATGACGTGCTGCGTTCTGTTATCTAGGAACTCCTCAATCCAATCACACAATTGATCTGATAGTCCGTATGCTCTTACTTTGTTCATTAAACGACTATGGGGAACTGTGTCAAACGCCTTGCGGAAGTCAAGAAACACGGCATCTACCTGTGAACCCGTGTCTAAGGCCCTCTGAGTCTCGTGGACGAATAGCGCGAGCTGGGTTTCACACGATCGTCTTTTTCGAAACCCATGCTGATTCCTACAGAGTAGATTTCTAGTCTCCAGAAAAGACATTATACTCGAACATAATACGTGTTCCAAAATTCTACAACTGATCGACGTTAGAGATATAGGTCTATAGTTCTGCACATCTGTTCGACGTCCCTTCTTGAGAACGGGGATGACCTGTGCCCTTTTCCAATCCTTTGGAACGCTTCGCTCTTCTAGAGACCTACGGTACACCGCTGCAAGAAGGGGGGCAAGTTCCTTCGCGTACTCTGTGTAAAATCGAACTGGTATCCCACCAGGACCAGCGGCCTTTCCTCTTTTGAGCGATTGTAATTGTTTCTCTATCCCTCTGTCGTCTACTTCGATATCTACCATTTTGTCAACTGTGCGACAATCAAGAGAAGGAAGCACAGTGCAGTCTTCCTCTGTGAAACAGCTTTGGAAGAAGACATTTAGTAATTCGGCCTTTAGTCTGTCATCCTCTGTTTCAGTACCATTTTGGTCACAGAGTGTCTGGACATTTTGTTTTGATCCACCTACCGCTTTGACATAGGACCAAAATTTCTTAGGATTTTCTGCCAAGTCAGTACATAGAACGTTACTTTCGAATTCATTGAAAGCCTCTCGCATAGCCCTCCTCACACTACATTTCGCTTCGCGTAATTTTTGTTTGTCTGCAAGGCTTTGGCTATGTTTATGTTTGCTGTGAAGTTCCCTTTGCTTCCGCAGCAGTTTTCTAACTCGGTTGTTGTACCACGGTGGCTCTTTTCCATCTCTTACGATCTTGCTTGGCACATACTCATCTAACGCATATTGTACCATGGTTTTGAACTTTGTCCACTGATCCACAACACTATCTGCACTTGAGACAAAACTTTTGTGTTGAGCCGTCAGGTACTCTGTAATCTGCTTTTTGTCACTTTTGCTAAACAGAAAAATCTTCCTACCTTTTTTAATATTTCTATTTACGGCTGAAATCATCGACGCAGTAACCGCTTTATGATCGCTGATTCCCTGTTCTGCATTAACTGATTCAAATAGTTCGGGTCTGTTTGTCACCAGAAGGTCTAATATATTATCACCACGAGTCGGTTTTCTGTTTAACTGCTCAAGGTAGTTTTCAGATAAAGCACTTAAAAATATTTCACTGGATTCCTTGTCCCTGCCACCCGTTATGAACGTTTGAGTCTCCCAGTCTATATCCGGCAAATTAAAATCTCCACCCAGAACTATAACATGGTGGGGAAATCTACTCGAAATATTTTCCAAATTATTCTTCAGGTGCTGAGCCACAACAGCTGCTGAGCCCGGGGGCCTATAGAGACATCCAATTACCATGTCTGAGCCTGCTTTAACCGTGACCTTCACCCAAATCATTTCACAATTCGAATCTCCGTCAATTTCCTTCGATACTATTGCACTTCTTATCGCTATAAACACGCCTCCCCCTTCACTGTCCAGCCTATCTCTGCGGTATACATTCCAATCAGAGTTTAGGATTTCATTACTGTTTACGTCTGGTTTCAGCCAACTTTCTGTTCCTAGTACTATATGGGCGTTGTGACCGTTTATTAATGAGAGCAGTTCTGGGACCTTTCTATAGACGCTTCTGCAGTTTACTATTAGCACATTAATATTGTTATTCCTTGTTGCATTTTGCCTACTCCTGCCTTGCCGCGTCTCAGGAGGCGTCTTGTCGGGCCTAGGGAGGGAATTCTCTAACCTAAAAAAACCCCATGTGCACTCCACACGTACTCCGCTACCCTCGTAGCCGCTTCCGGCGTGTAGTGCACGCCTGACCTATTCAGGGGGGCCCTACATTTCTCCACCCGATAGCGGAGGTCGAGAAATTTGCACCCCAGCTCTCCGCAGAATCGTCTGAGCCTCTGGTTTAAGCCTTCCACTCGGCTCCAAACCAGAGGACCGCGATCGGTTCTCGGAACGATACTACAAATAGTTAGCTCTGATTCCACCCCGCGAGCGAGGCTTTCCACCTTCACCAACTCCGCCAACCGCCTGTACGAACTGAGGATGACCTCTGAACCCAGACGGCAAGAGTCATTGGTGCCGATATGAGCAACAATTTGCAGTCGGGTGCACCCAGTGCTCTCTATCGCCGCCGGTAGGGCCTCCTCCACATCTCGGATGAGACCCCCCGGCAAGCAGACAGAGTGAACACTGGCCTTCTTCCCCGACCTTTCCGCTATTTCCCTAAGGGGCTCCATCACCCGCCTAACGTTGGAGCTCCCAATAACTAATAAACCCCTCCCCCCGTGTGCCTGCTCGGACCTTGCTGAAGGAGCAGCCACATGTCCACTCACAGGCAGAGCGGGCGATGCCACACGGCCAGCCTCCACATTGACCCTCCGCCTCGTGCGCCGCGAACGCCGCTGAACCCGCCACTCCCCTTGGGGAGAGGGTGGCCCAACCGCGCCCGGTACCCGCGAAGATGTCTCGACAGCAGGGACAGTGGGTGAAGCATCTAACACCTGGGGTGCACCATGCGACGCACCAGACTCCCCACTGCCGCTACACTCCGAGGCAGCAGCATGAAGACGGCTGACCGCGGCCATCAACACGCTCAGCTGTTCGCGAAGAGTGGCCAGCTCCTCCTGCGTCCGTACACAGCAGCCACACATCCTAGCCATCCTAAGAAATCAATTTACTATAGAGTGTTAATCAGATTTTAACTAGACTGCTAATTCACTAAAGGCGGTTGATTATTGACTAAACTGTGATTGCTAACCACTTCTTGTAGAAACAAGGAAAATAGCACTACCTGTCTCTGGACGGTATTGAAAACAAACACTAGCACTACGAGCACTATGGCTCACTAAAGGGACTCTCTGACTGTATTCGAAACACACACGAGATCTATGGAACACTTAATAGCACTCTACTATTAAAGCTTCCTAAAAGCAAAAACACGCAGAAGAAGAAGTGACAAGTAAGAAAAATACAGATAATACTTAAATTAAGGTAGCTCGCTGCACAGCAGACGTGAAGCAGACGGCGGTTAGGACGACACTGACACTACTGGCACTATGGCTGACTAAAGGGACTCTCTCTGACTGTATTCAAAACAAACACGAGATCTATGGAACACTTAATAGCACTCGACTATTAAAGCTTCCTAAAAGCAAAAACACGCAGAAGAAGAAGTGACAAGTAAGAAAAATACAGATAATACTTAAATTAAGGTAGCTCGCTGCACAGCAGACGTGAAGCAGACGGCGGTTAGGACGACACTGACACTACTGGCACTATGGCTGACTAAAGGGACTCTCTCTGACTATATTCAAAACAAACACGAGATCTATGGAACACTTAATAGCACTCTACTATTAAAGCTTCCTAAAAGCAAAAACACGCAGAAGAAGAAGTGACAAGTAAGAAAAATACAGATAATACTTAAATTTAGGTAGCTCGCTGCACAGCAGACGTGAAGCAGACGGCGGTTAGGGCGACACTGGTTATTCTGGTTTGTCAACTTAAAATTTACACGATGCATATACACTCCTGGAAACTGAAATAAGAACACCGTGAATTCATTGTCCCAGGAAGGGGAAACTTTATTGACACATTCCTGGGGTCAGATACATCACATGATCACACTGACAGAACCACAGGCACATAGACACAGGCAACAGAGCATGTTCAATGTCGGCACTAGTACAGTGTATATCCACCTTTCGCAGCAATGCAGGCTGCTATTCTCCCATGGAGACGATCGTAGAGATGCTGGACGTAGTCCTGTGGAACGGCTTGCCATGCCATTTCCACCTGGCGCCTCAGTTGGACCAGCGTTCGTGCTGGACGTGCAGACCGCGTGAGACGACGCTTCATCCAGTCTCAAACATGGTCAATGGGGGACATATCCGGATATCTTGCTGGCCAGGGTAGTTGACTTACACCTTCTACAGCACGTTGGGTGGCACGAGATACATGCAGACGTGCATTGTCCTGTTGGAACAGCAAGTTCCCTTGCCGGTCTAGGAATGGTAGAACGATGGGTTCGATAACGGTTTGGATGTACCGTGCACTATTCAGTGTCCCCTCGACGATCACCAGAGGTGTACGGCCAGTGTAGGAGATCGCTCCCCACACCATGATGCCGGGTGTTGGCCCTGTGTGCCTCGGTCGTATGCAGTCCTGATTGTGGCGCTCACCTGCACGGCGCCAAACACGCATACGACCATCATTGGCACCAAGACAGAAGCGACTCTCATCGCTGAAGACAACACGTCTCCATTCGTCCCTCCATTCACGCCTGTCGCGACACCACTGGAGGCGGGCTGCACGATGTTGGGGCGTGAGCGGAAGACGGCCTAACGGTGTGCAGGACCGTAGCCCAGCTTCATGGAGACGGTTGCGAATGGTCCTCGCCGATACCCCAGGAGCAACAGTGTCTTGGCGTGCATCCGTGCGTCGCTGCGGTCCGGTTCCAGGTCGACGGGCACGTGCACCTTCCGCCGACCACTGGCGACATCATCGATGTACTGTGGAGACCTCACGCCCCACGTGTTGAGCAATTCGGCGGTACGTCCACCCGGCCTCCCGCATGCCCACTATACGCCCTCGCTCAAAGTCCGTCAACTACACATACGGTTCACGTCCACGCTGTCGCGGCATGCTACCAGTGTTAAAGACTGCGATGGAGCTCCGTATACCACGGCAAACTGGCTGACACTGACGGCGGCGGTGCACAAATGCTGCGCAGCTAGCGCCATTCGACGGCCAACACCGCGGTTCCTGGTGTGTCCGCTGTGCCGTGCGTGTGATCATTGCTTGTACAGCCCTCTCGCAGTGTCCGGAGCAAGTATGGTGGGTCTGACACACCGGTGTCAATGTGTTCTTTTTTCCATTTCCAGGAGTGTATATTCGTTTTCTATGCTTGAATATTGAGCATAGATACATATTCGTTTTCTACCCGTGAATATTGAGCATAAAAGGTGGCTTAAAAATTTTACAGCACTAGTAGCTATACTCGTAATATTCCGCTGTCTATGATTTATATTGAGAAATTGTAAATGGAAATCGATTTCAACTGGGTGGCAGTGGTAAACAGCAAACTACGAATAGTAACTTTCAAGATAAAATGTTAAAGATCACATATTATTTGGTTTATTAGCCTACTCGTATCGATCAACAGACACGAGAATCCTGGTGTCTGATGTACACTTCCTATACGCTATGGTACACACACTCATATCACCAACAAAGTAAAATTTTGCATCAATTCCAGGAATAAAAAAAAGGGGGGGGACATCTGCTGGTGCTAAAATTATCTCGCCACCCTAGCCCCCTGGGGGTGGGGTGGGAGTCAACTATAAAATTCCAAAAGGGAACCCCCATTTTTTGTTGCAGGGTCAGATTCTACATAAAAACTACTTACATTCTGTCTTAAACATTTGTTTTGATTCTTGGTAGTTGGCACTGTAATTCAAGAAAATCTATGTTCTCATTTTTGCTTGGAAAATGATTACGGATCAGTAAAAAATACTTATTTACTTCGTAAATTTTGATTCGCTGAAACTAAATCTCTCCCTCTCTCCCCATAGGGTGGAGTTTGAGAGAGAGGAATAAGAGTTTTACAAATGCTGACCCAAATATAAATTTTTTCCGCAGATTCGGATAAGTTTTGTTTGGGTCAACATTTGATCGGGTTGCCTCCAAACACGTCTCCGACGATTGTCTAGTTGAAGGCTTGTGTGACACTCATCGGTGAAGAGAACGTGATGCCAATCCTGAGCGGTCCATTCGGCATGCTGCTGAGCCCACCTGTACCGTGCTGTATGGTGTCGTGGTTGCAAAGATGGAGCTCGCCATGGACGTCAGGGGTGACGTTCCGAATCATGCAACCAATTACGCACAGTTTGAGTCGTAACACTACGTCCTGTGGCTGTACGAAAAGCATTATTCAACATGGTGGCGTTGCTGTCAAGGTTCCTCCGAGCCATAATCCGTAGGTAGCGTTCATCCACTGCAATCGTAGCCCTTGGGTGGTATAAGCGAGTCATGTCATGGACAATGCCTGTCTCTATGTAACTCCCCCATATCCGAAAAACATCGATTTCATTCACTTTCTTGACTCCTGGACACTTCCCTTGTGAAGAACCCTTCCTGGAACAACAATGCGGACGCGATCGAACCGCGGTGTTGACTGTCTAGGCGTGGTTGAGCTACAGACAACAAGATCCGTGTACCTCCTTCCTGGTGAAATGACTGGGACCGATCGGCTGTCGAACCCCTTCTGTCTAATAGGTGCTGCTCATGCATGGTTGATTACATCTTTGCTCAGGTTTAGTGACGTCTCTGAACACTCAAAGAGATTGTGTCTGTGATGCAATATGCACAGCATTCAACGTCTATCTTCAGGAATTCTGAGAACCTGGCTGATGCAAACATATATATATATATATATATATATATGATTTTCAATTATTCCCTTTTGAGAGATCGATTGAAATTAAGTAGCCATTACTTCTTCTTCTTTCTTCGTTGTTCCCAAATTGTCTTTATACATTAGATGTGTTCTCTCTCGCGTTCTTCTGACCCTCTTTTTCCCGTTCTGTTCTCCTTATGTTCTTGTTTAAGTGTGCGTTTCTATATTATGTTTCTCAACTCTTCTCTGTTGTTTATGTTCCCTTGTGTGATCCCAAGTTTTTAATGTCTTTTTCTGCTTCAGTGATCAATTTTCTCTTGTTTACTATCTCAAAGAGTTGTCTTGTGAGGCTGCTTTCATTCATACTGCTGATATGTCCATAAAATTTCATCCTTCTCTTTCTAATGGTGTCTGCTATTGTTTCTATGTCTTTGTAAATCGCTCCAGTTGGCCTCTTCATCCAAATTCCTTCCCGCAACACTGGTACATTTATTTTCCACAGAATTTTTCTTTCCTGATTTTCAATCTCTCTGATCTTAGTATGACCATGAATCACGGTAGTTTGTGCAGCATAAAGTGCTTCTGGTAGGACTACTGTGTTATAATGCCTTAGTTTCTCATTGACAGAAATAGATTTCTTACTATAGTGATTCCAAGTGAGCTTATATGCTTTTTGTGATCTTGAGATTCTATATTTATTGGCTATTGAGTTCAGTCCTGAGGTTGGATTATCTCTCCCAGACACCTGAAGTGGGGAACTTGTGCCACTTTGTGTAGTAACAGGTTTATTTTCCTTATACTGTGTTTTCTTGTAGGAGTTTTGTAGTCCAGTTTTCTGTGAGCTTTCGTGTAGTTTTTTCAATGCAAGTTTTGTTTCATTTCTATTGTTCGTAAGAATGCCAAGATCGTCCGTGAAAGTCAGACACTTCACCCTAATTCTCCGCTCTTTTTTAATTCCAAGCTGAATTCACTTTATTTCCTTTTCCGATGTCCTCAAAATTTTTTTCAGGATCATGTTAAACAGAAGGGGGGACATTCCATCTCCCTGGCGAACACCAGTATGAATATGAATTGCTTCTGATGTTTCTCCCATGAATTTAACTTTGGGGGTTGTATTTGTTTTCCTGTTGAATAATTGACCTTGTTTTCCTGTCAATCCTGATCTCCTCTGAGGAGTGAAAGAAGGTTTGCCTATCTATTGAATCGTAAGCCTTTTTAAAATCGACAAAAGTTTTCACAGTATTTCTACATCTTCCCAATACTAAAAAATTGTTTTTAAATTCCATGTCTGTTCGGTGCAAGATCGGCGTTTGCGAAACCCTGTCTGATACTCCCCTATTAACTGGTGCGCTTGTTTCTCTAGTCTGTTCAACAGGGCCTTTGAATGAATTTTGTATATTACAGGAAGCAGTGAAATTCCCCTGTTATTATTTAGATCAGTTTTTGCGCCTTTTTGTGGAAAGTGTGAATTAATGCACATTTCCACTCTGCAGGATTTGTTCCGTTTCCCAAATATTTGCTTTAACTCTGTGGGTTGCCTTTGTGAGATTATTTTCATTAATTTCGATACTTCTACTATGATTCCGTCTTCCCCTGGAGAGTTGTCCTTCAAAGATTGATTATTTCCTTTACCTCTTTAAGTGATGATGGATTTGAATAGGGATTGGATGTGGGTTTTCCGAAATCTAGTTGTTCTGTCGGAGGCTCGCAATTGAGAAGTGAGTGAAAATATTTATCTAAAATTTGACAGTTCTTTTTAGGGTTGGTTTCCAGTGATCCATCGGACTGGCGAGAGCAGAGACTAGTTGTTTGACACCTTGTTAGGTTTTCTTCCAAAAGTTTGTAGAAATTGCTGGTGTTGTTCTTGATAAATTCTTGTTCAATTTATTTAAGCCGGCTTTTATCATATCTATGTTTTTCTCTTCTTACTGCTTACGATGAACTCTTCTGTATTCTCAAAAATTCCTGCCTCTTCTCTGTAGTTTTGTTGCCACTGAGAAAGTTTTCCGAGCTTGTATTCTTTCTTCTATTGCTTGATCACATGCACTGTTCCACGATCATTTTTTTCTCTTTCTTGGTGGTTTGCCAAATTTCATAGTGTTTTTCAGTACTTCTGCCAATTCATTCCAGCTCGTTGTGTTTGATTGCCAGATTTCCTGGAGAATTTCCCTCTTGTTAAGTTTATGGTATTCTGGATCAATTCTAACTGTTTTGTTCATTGGTGGTTTCTTTGTATTAGGTTGAAATCTAATCTTTATTTGCAGCACATGATTGTCTGACTCAAAAAATGCCTCTCTTCTTCGTACGTTGAGTATTTCTTTGGCATTCGTATTAGATATGGCAACATGGTCTATCTGAAATTCACTAAAAGTTGAATTTGTTGATTTACGTGTTGTAAGTTTGTTTACAGGTTTAAGGAATTGTGTACAGATGATTTTAAGGTCAAACGTTTCGCAGAAGTTTATCAGTCTCTCAGCGTTTTTATTTGTTCTCTTGTGAGCTGTATGAATTAACGTTGTTTTCCTGAATTTTTTCTCTTTGCCGAGTTGAGTTGTCCATTGATATCACCTAACATAATATTGACGTGATGAGTAGGGATTTTATTTGAGGTTTCCTCCTGCAGTTTCCAGAAGTCATCTATTGCCTGTGGATCTTTTCTACTGTAGTCATTTGTGGGGGCATGTGCAATTATCAGTGTGTATGCCATGTTTCCAGATTTTACTGAGATTGTCAAGATAATTTCTGCTGTTGACTGGAAGTTTATTACGGAGTCTATAATTGGTTTGTGCACAAAAAAATCTGAGCCAAATTGTTTGGGTCGCTTGTTTATCTGGACTGCAGGTTCTTCTTTGTAGACTCTGAAGTTTCCTGAATCAAAATAATTTTCGTCAGTAAAACTTGTTTCTTGAATCGCAAGGATTTTTATATGGAATTTTTCCATAGTATTTATCAGTTGTTTGAGTTTACCTACTTTGGACAGTGTGTTTGTGTTGAGAGTTCCTATGAGGTTTTTCTGTTTTGGTCTTAGAGACTTTGAGAAGCTCTGACTCTTCTGCGCTTGATGTTCCTAGTCCCCCAGAACCCGATGATAAGGAAAATTCAGTCTAGAGACTGATGCCTGGGAAGTTGATTTCTTTCCTTTTGTTCCATCATGCTTATTTAAGTTGAGACTTGATTTGTGGTGATCTTCTATGAAGGTCACATATTTACGACTTGATCAAGAAGAGCATAGAGCAGCCGCACCAACTAGTGAACAGACGATGACCACTAGCAGCTAGATTCCAGAACAGACCCTAGTGGATTTGGCCTGCCTCTTCCGCCAGTTCCGCAGTAGCGATGATCTCCATCTCCGCATTCTCTGCTGCCGTTGAGGTCTTCACCGTATCCCTGGCAAGGGGCCCTCACAAGGTACTATCACCCGGGCCAGGTGAACCAAGGTCTTTTGACGAGGTGTTGCTCCTCCCCCTCCTCCTTTTTCAACCGTGCTTCTGACCCGCTTTGGCGGAGTTATATATATATATATATATATATATATATATATATATATATATATATATATATATATATATATATATATATCCTTTGTTTTGCACTTTTTGAGATGATGTTTCTCCAGTCCAGAGAGGACAATTTATTATTCCGGCATCCAAAGTAGAACAATATAGTCTTTCGTCTTCGTTTCGACCAGTGATATATGATTACCTCTTGCGGCAGAAAGATCCGTCGGAGATCAGAGTTTGTGGCCTAACACACAATGTGCATAATGTTTTAACGTTCTGTGTCTTATATGTTGACAGAATTAGATGCCTTTGGCCTACCGAGGGACTTACCCTCAATTTTAGGCGAAATCGTGACGACAGAAAACAAATGGAATAGTTTTGTTTCTTCAGAGTTCCTGCCCTATTTCAGTGGAATTCTGTCATAGAAGTGATGGTTCAGCCTTCAATTTGCACAGGTATCCAGCCACAAACTATTCTATCAATTCTTTAAATTTATCAAAACAGTACGACCAGAGATACCAGTTAATGTATGTGCGATATTTTAATGGGTGTGAATTCCTAAGGGACCAAACTGCTGAGGTCATTTGTCCCTAGTCTTACAACCAACTTATGCTAAGAACAACACAGACACCCATGTCCGAGAGAGGACTCGAACTTCCTGTGGGAGGGGTCGCGCAATCCGTGACATGGAGCCTCAAACCGCACGGCCACTCCAATGGTTGATATTTTAATGATCGGGTTTGTAGAGATATGGTTTCTTTTTTAGTTTTAACAGTAGTGATAACCACTATATTGTGAAATTTTATTGACGACGCCAAAATAAAACCCATTCAAACAAAACAGATAACAAAATTTTTGGACGGAGTTTTAAGCACATTATGAAATATATAAACATTTTTCCAAGAATATCATGTCATTGACTTATAGTGTGTTGTATATCATACTGGTTTATTCTGGTGTCTTGGTATTCCTGATGCCATTATATTTGGTGAGCAGCGAAAAAGTAATACGACTCGTTATACTCTTGTTTTTCTTTGAATCACATGTGAAATGTGTGATGTTTTAATGATTGTGATTGTAGATACATAGGTCTTAATTTTAACAATAGTAACTGCCACTATACTTGGATGCGTTGCTAACCCCCCAAAATGAAACCCATGAAACCCATTCAAACAAGTCACAGTACTAAAATTTTCGGACGTTGTTTCACACAGTTAATGACATGAACTACCGTGTTTGTAAGGGTATAGTACTATTTATTTCCACTGAGCTGTATATGGTACTGGTTTATCGTAGCGCCACGGTATTCCTCCAAGACATCATATTTGCTGGGAAGTATAAAAATATTACGACCTTATTACGGCCTTATTTTTCTTTGAATAGCACGTGACCTATGCTTCCACGAGAAACTGCATGCCTATGGGATGCTGCGCAAAACATTCTGACACAGTTAACAATGAGAAACTACATTGGTTTCGCAAGTACAGTTTGAAGCACTTACTTTTCTTTATTTAAGGGGATGGAAGTGCATGATTTCTTAAGAAAATTGCAAAGAAACACTCAGTTTACTAAGTGATCTTCTAATGGTGTTATAAATAGAAGATGATGTAGTTTTTACTTATCTCGGACCTTTGGAATTTATCACAGTTCCCTGTAGCAGACGCTGTTCTGATGTAGTGAAGCATAGGTTCGATGAATAATAATGGTCATATTTCCTTCGCAAATAGCACTCTGCCTGCCTGCGTGTGGCACAACACCGACTGCAGTGCGTGTCAAACGGCAGTTGATCAAAGGTTGGGCGTTATTATGTTGGGCCGTACTCAATATCAGAGCCACTTGCCGCCACAATTGCTCCAGCACGTCCATCAGCTGAATACTGCAGAGCCGCTCTTGTTATTCCTGCAAACCTGGGGACAACGGACGTTGTCTGAACTCAGTGAAGCCCTTACGTACTTAATTCTAAAAGAACACAATATATTTTTCTCTTCGTGTTTATTTTTCCATCAGTGGGTGGTTTTGTCTTTTCCTACTAGAGTCATAAACTTGAAAGCAAAACGTGTTTATTGTCATAACGGTTTATCTTCGTGGTCTTCCGGCATCCGTGTTACTAAATGGCTGAAACAGTCACTCGGTCACCATGTCATCCAATCAGAGTTGCAAGTTGCCTAACTAACGCCTTCCAGGGTCAGTAAATATTTAATTTTCAGATCTTCATTCAATTACTGATCAAACATAAAAATTTCAAATGCTGTCATAATCTACTGATTAAGAGACATGGTCGTACGGTACAGGATTAATAGAATAAAACAAATATTAAAGTTAGGAAAAGTGTATTGTTTTGTGGTAGCGTAAGTCACGGGACACTAATAACCCGGACCATGTTCATCTAGTATTCCTGAACGAGAGCACCAGCGACTTAATTACCAACTCTACACATAATTTCGAACTTGTCAGATTTGCCCCGGTGACATGTTCCATAAAATAATGAATGGAAAATAGTTTATAGCACACTACATTTCAGTTTTTCGTTCAGTAATACTTCAAACTCTGACATGATGTTTCAGTTTATTACGTTTTTACTTCCTGCTCCAGTCGCATCACAATTTCGTAGACTGTATCTGTGTATACCACCGAATTTATTTGTGAACATGTATCATTGTATGACGCATGATTGAGGAAATACGGGGTCATAAACATTAAGATGAGTGACGAACACGCTATTCTTAAAACGGGGCGCACATTATCTGGATTACACTCAATCAGCATATGATAATGAGGGCACGAAGCCGCTTCCTATAAACTCTGTAGTAATTTCAAACACTTTTGGAACTTTTCCTCGCTTACAGCCACACAGAATAGTGAATGGTAACCAGTTTATTGCTTATTAAATGTTGATTGCTCACGCGGTAAAGCTTCTGTATGAAGCGTTACTTTCTAATTCATTATTTCTATAATATTAACCTCTTTTACTATCCATTTACCACAGACAGCAGGGACATATATCGCTGACCGCTGTCGGTTACTACACAATCGTTGGTATTTCATAAGAATAAAAATTTAAATGAGTTATCATTCTTTCGTTTAAAAAATTTGTTTTTCGCTTTCTCATTACACTGCGGGGTAAAAAGACCAAGTTCAATGACACAAACTTCATTAGAATTTTCTGTTTTCAGTCATAGTGTTTTCATATACTTAATGCCAAATTTTAAAATATTAACTCATATGTAATCAAACGCTTGAGGGCGTTTATACGTGAGAGGTCGATTCGTTAAACAATCGGGTATGAGGGGTTGTTGGTGTAATTATATTCGATGAGTCGTATGAAAATATTACGATTTGTTACAAGCTCCTCTTCGTCTTAATCACAATGACATACTGTTTCGACGGTACGATGTTTCACTATACTTCGCAATCGGTCTTTAACACAACCTTTGAAGATTTTATAAACGTCGTTCCTATATTGAGAATATTTTCCCCTATCACCACTCCGTTCAGTATTGCAACAGACTTTTTTTAACCCTAGAGCTGTATATCTTTGAAATTGTCACACGAACTGTACATCAGGGCTCAGTGACCGTGTATTATTTGCTGGAGAAATTGCTGTAATATAGACTATTTGGACTCTCATATTTCAAAAGTATTTTATTTCACCTCCCTCGTGTACTTTTTCAGTCAATATTAGTATTAATGTATCCCGAATTAGAGAAAAAGAAAAAAATTTCACAAATTCTTTTAAATCATGATACTTGAATGTAAACTGGATCCAAAGATTTTATTGGAAGTTCACACGAAGATGGCATCCATTTAATGACACGCACATATTCCACAAATATTTTGCGATGTTCACAATTATTTACAAACACACTCATTCACTATTTCCGCACTTCTAGAGTATGAACTATAGTGGAATCGGAAACTGACTGATCTCTTCCATCAGTAACAACTGTGTTCCAACGTGAACGACTGTATTGCTTCATCATTAGAGATTAGGCAGATTGATAAATTTCGGCATTGTCCATAATAGCATTAGCAGCGTCAGATTCAGAATCTCAATAGGAAAGCCACCTACATCAGTTTCACGATTGAATTCTTCTTACAATGCTTCCCATATAGCATCTTCCTGGGGAAAAATGTCATTTCTACGTGCTATTTTCACATAAACGAACTTACACTCAGCGCCAGAACATTTATACAATGTGTACCCCAGTATTACATTGACCCTACAAAAAATATGTCTGTCAAATTAAAATTAAACAGCATTGTCTCACAGCTCCAAACGTTCGACCTCTAACGGGCTCATTCAGTACCGAATATAAATAGGCGGACGGCGTATGCGCGGTGGCATCTGTAAAAAAAAATCAAGGTTCACAGTGTCCCAGGTGTACACTCGTAGTACTACATATCACTGGGAATCTCTTCACCTTTCGTGCTCCTAACGTTTTCTAAGCAAAAATCTTTTAAAATTAGAGCTTTTTTTTCGTTCAGGTGGTCAAAGCACGCAAGGTGGGATTGTTCTAAAGCAGTCATCTTTCATGGGATTCACGTCCACATTCAACGATTCAGAACTTTTTTTATCGCAATTTCCCTAAGCACTTTGGATTTCCCTTTTTTCGGATTATTTTTTCAGTCAGGTTTCGGCCAATGATATTCCCACATTTAAAAAGTCATAAATAACAAAACACAGACTTCCTGACTTCCTTCTTTCCTCTAGAAGCTTTATGTAATGGTTCGTTACAAATAATTTTTACATTTCCTAAATACCTGATCCACATATATTACCGTTACTCTCCGACTCTAACCATGAAGCCTAAGCAGAATTATACAGTACCAAACAATGTTAGATAGATTATGGACGAAACATATTTGAAGGCTGCACTTCCTAGGCAATACTTTATAGGCCACACTCGCTAGGCTACGCTTGGTTCTTTATGTTAATTAGGAAAACTTAAAAGAAATTGAGTTACGTTCCATTATTAATTACTTTACTTCTTACGGTACACGTGTCGAATATTGGACTACATTGCTGTGTCTAGAGAACGAACTATTATTTTAACAAATCAGAGGAATATTACGAAATTTTTTGATAACCAGTTAATGCACAGTAACTATCAGAGAAAAATTTGCATCAGAAGTAATGAGTCATGAATAGGAGTTTAAGGCTTGCCTAGTTTTGACTGTTTGGCTGAAACCACTATATTTAACTAATATACAGTGATTCACGTAACAGGTATTAGTTGGAACAAGTCAGTTCAAATGCACGGACTTCGGAGCACTCGCCGCTGATTTCTGAACCTCCATAAGGGTGCACTTCCGACTTTGAAAATTATTCTAGATTCGATGTTCCGTATCATTCACAGGTTGCTTTTCCCCATCCAAAACCATGGATATCCCTTCACATTTAATTTTAATCTTACTCTAGAACCTTTTTTTTTTATTTCTCGCACTACTTCTTTGGTGTGTAGAGTGAAGAGTTAGTTAGTTAATTGTTGGCTACATGTTCCATGGATAATTTGAACATTCTTTTATCAAAATGATGCCAGTTTACAAGATATGTATGCACTGTACTATGCATTGTTAATGCTAAAATCAATGACAACATTATCATTTTTCATGTAACTACACTAAAAAAGGTTTAATTTTTCAATTTTTATTGCCACTACAAATTCTTCAATGGAATACATGGAGTTGGCTAGGAGAAATGGTTTTAAACCAGACTTAAAACTAACTTGGCTACCTGTCAGACATTTTATGTTATTAGGCAAATAGTCTAAAAGTTTTGTTGCTGCTTGCTAAACTCCTCTCTGATTCACTGCAATAGCACTATAGATATGCAAATCATTGTTCTGAAATTGTGACGGTTGCTTATGACGAAATTCATTAGAAAAATGTTATTGTGAGGGCGCAGTTTAAGTGCTTAGCTCGTTGATGAATCACGTTCATGACGTCCATGAGTGGACACCACATATTGTTCGTACTAAATTGTTGTCAGTGTTGGATTGCTGCCAGTTCTGACGAGAAAAGTTCGTCACAGACCTGTTTACAGTAACCCATTTTTTTAAACTACCTTCCTATTCACAACAAAACCGACTACTATTGTATCATATTCTGCTGCTGTTGATATTAACTTATATTCATCTGGCCAGAAATAAATGTCTTCTTTCCATTTCGTTTGGCTTTCCCCCACTATACCTAGACAAAACCTTTGGCTTTTCCCTTTTCAGATTTTCTAGCTTCACTACCACGTGTAACTTCTGTTACTACATGCTTTGACTCTTAAAACGCTATCTATTCTTTGGTTAATCCATCCGTTTCACACTGCCACCTCTCTCTTGTCACAAAAAAGATACGTATTTACCTTCTTCAACCAGGGGAAACTTAGTGTTAGGATTGTTGTCGAATGGATATGGTGTATGCATCGAGTTTAGTTTCAAAACGTGAAAATTAGCGACCGGAAATCACTGCTACAAATACATGGAACAGAAATAGTGATATCTTAACGATTGTGTCACTTTCAGAACACTTTGAGGCGATTGTAATAACCACGACTCCATAGAAAGCAAGGAAGGAAAGCAATTGCCATAATTTTGGTATCTCTCTGCATTTGATGACCTCAGCAGTTTGGCCCCATAGTCCTTACCACAAATTTCCAATTTCTGGATTTGATAAAGGAGAACTGGTGGACAAGAAGTGGTAGTTAACACCATTACTAAAAGAGATTTAGTTATGCGGATTCTTGTTTATGTTGCGTATGGCCACTGAGAAGTAGGACGCAACATATATGGAAACTGCTGGATATTTCATTCGCACGTTTGATTTACATCTACTTCTCATGGAAACCGTCACCAAAGGACATGATGAGCGTCGATGCCAGTAGCCACTTTAGTAGCTTGAGCAAACGTCATGATTGCAGTACACAGCTTCCACATCACATTTCAACTAATCGTGCAATTGGTTCAAAACCGGCTTAGCTGTTAGTTTAAATGGGCTTCCTTTCAAAATATATTTGGGATGACTTCAGACCTCACTGCTGTACTTGATTTCGTAATGACTTCATTGATAATTTATTGGCTCTTTTTATCGAAAGTAGGCTAAACTCAGTTGTTGAAATTGATTCCAATTGGTTCCGCTCTTAGCTTACCAGAACATTTCCTCTTCAGTAGATTGTGAGAAAGAGGCATTACTTACAATGAAAATTCATATATTTATCAATTTAGTGGGATATGGGATGCAGTTCATAGAACATCGCACATGCACAATTTACAAGGCAAGACAAGGCAATTTTGCTTCAGTCTTGCAGACACAACACCACCGATGCGCTGCCCGTCATAACTGGACGCCATAACTGGACGTAAAGACGCACCCGTGTCGTCCGCGAACCGATACCGTTGACGGCGTCAGCAGACTGCGTGCAGTGGCTGGTTTGGGTGGGCGGAGGGGCGGAGGTACGCAGACGCAGGCCTGCTTTATGGGTCGTCGTTGCTGGCAGCCGCTTCTGCGGACCCAAGGCCGGCAGGGACCGCACAGCGGGCACCGGCCGCTTGCAGGTAGGCAACCCGAGGCCAGCCTTTGAGGCAACTCGGCTCCCTCTGCCCGCTATCAGATTATAGCACCCACAGCTGGCTCCGTCCTGTAACGAAGGCTGAGCACTGGCTGGTACGGCATCACCAGCGAAAACTCCAGAAGCAGCTATGTAACAGCATTATAGGGAACCGCAAACTGATTATGTTAATTCGAAAAGCAAAGGAAAACTGTCTGCAGGTAAATAGTTTTATTTTAGAATCGAGTATTTTCGGTAATGGCGGTCGAAGACGTCCACTGCCAGGTGTCAGCCTCGTTCTACGAAAGGCCTTGTCAAAGAGGCAGAGAAGCCAACCATGTTTCAGAGCAACTTCTTGGTCTTAGGGAAATGCCCCTACAAAGCGATAGAATCAGCAATGATCAATGGCATAAAGATATAAAAGGCAAAGGAAACCTCTGGATTAAAGACATAATGTCTATCAACAGGATATGTGGCATTTATTTCGCAAAGTGGAATGGTCATTCGTCCATTGGCAAAAGATTTCAGGTTGGTCCCTAAATCTGATCTTCATGGGCAGTCTCCCAGTAGAATATGGCATGAGATACAGATTCAGTAACCAAGGAAAGGGTAACATACTATGAGCCAGAGGTGGAATTTCAGAAATTTTTAAATGGTATGCAAGCTAGAAAATTTGAAAAGTGGAGAGCAAATGCTCATATCAGGGCCAGTGAAGTGAAATTCAAAGACAAAGTTTCCTAGTCAGATGAATATAGGGCAAAATCAACAGTAGCAGAAAGCAGAGTTTGGGACTAGAAGAAATAGGAAGGCAGGACAGAGTTAGTTACTGTGAACCGTTCAGTTAAAGGGCACTTCTCGTCAGAATCGATATTAACCCAACGCCAATAACGGTAGTTACGGCACATCGCAAGCAGAAAAGAGAGACATAAGAAAGGTATATGAGAGTATTGAGAGTATAATTTACCATGTGAGAGGAAATTATAATAAATAATAGAGAGGACTGGAATGCTGTAACTGGGAAAGGAGTAGAAGGCATATTTATGGGACAATATGGGCTTTGTAGCAGCAATGAGAGAAGTATTAATTGAATTGTGCACTAAGTTTCATGTAGTAATCGCGCTTACACTGTTAATGGGAAGAAGGTTGTGTTGCTTCAGGCGCTGATGGATGTACCAGGAGGTATTGGATGAGAAGTCCTTGCTGAAAACTAAGGTGAAACAGAGGGGGCAGTAGGAGATTGTATCAGTAGATGTATGTGGTTTGAGGGAAAGCATGATTTTGGAGTTTTCTCCATTATTGAGGGAAGTAACTTGTAGAGAGGATAGCGGTGTAAAGGGTTGAAAAGGGGCTTGGAAGGAGAGGGTTCATTGGGTAATGTGTCTGTAAGTGGGGAAGCATGCCGTTTATTGTGGAGTTCTCATTTGATGTCATGTGCTGTGATTTGGTGTATTTACTTCTGTGTGTGGTGTGTTGTACAAGCAGTAGAAGCTGGGAGCCATGGATGGAACAGCAATGTTTGTATGTTTGTGGATGGTCTGAAAGATTTAGTAGTCGAAATGAGTCCCATAAGGGATGGAGAAGATGTTAGAGAGATAGGCAAAGTCATCAGTTTTACTCAGGTTTAGAGGTAAGGGATGATTTTTGCGAAGGAGCGGTTTGTTAGGTACGGGATTATTGGGAGTGAGTCGTTGGAATGCTTTCCAGTACTTGGCAGAATTAATGAGGAATGTAGTGTTGAGCTGGTGCAGATCTGGCGCAAGTCCTGGAGTTTTTAATTCTTTGCATTTAATAAATTTCTAATTTGTCTCATTTGCATGTGGCAGGATTCTCAGAGAAGGAGTAGGGCCTGTGTGAAGTGGGTCAGATGGTGAGCATGTATGGTCTTGGTAGGAATTTGGGAGGATATACCATATGTCTAGGTCGGCTGCATGAACAAGGGGGCCAAGGAATATTGTCATGTTGCTGGAAGGTCAGTGGTTAACTTCTAATCCGAATTTGCTTTCGATTCCCAACAGGCTTTTATTTATTTATTTATTTGTTTTTTGAAACAGGTGTAGCCTTGGATGACTCTCAGATGAAGATTGGGATGTGGTGCATGGGGATGAGGATCAATGTAAGAGGAGAGCAAAGAGTACAGGTAGGCGGTCATTTCCAGTTACACTGAGGACTTCTGCAGGGAGCTGTCCCAAATATGCTGGCAGATGCTAGGACGACATCTGGTTGGTGTTGCTCTCAGGACAGATGTGGTAGGTGCGATGGGAACAACTTCGCTTTGGAAGGAGCCAGTAAACTGACGTTACTGCTGGAGTTCTGTGTTGGATGTACAGTAGATGTAGAGGTAAGCAACAATAATATAGGTGGAACGGGTTTGGCATATGTAGGTGAGGAAGTCATAGGGCATGATTAGGTGAGATGGCACAGGTAATGAGATTGGAAAAGGGGGGTAACGATAAGATATTAAGGTTGTGGCTGAATGGAGTTTTCTTGTGTGGCTAAGTTCAACTTCGCCGCTGGTGGGGGTAAAAAGGTTATCTACGTGGCGGGGTGTATAGGGAGAGGTTTGGATGATGTGCTAGTGATGGAAGAACTTTTCATTACGGATGAAGTTATGGAAATTGTGTTGACACAGGGTATGCATTATTGGTGGGTTGGGAGTGGCTGTTGTGGAACAGCACCTTGTAGCGCTGTCGCTCTGTTATATGAGTGCTTTGTTTAGGTAAGGACTAGAGTAGGCTTAGGGAACAGTGTCAAGGCGAGTGAAGACGAGGTAGACCTATTGTTTTGGGAATAGGTAGCGTAGGTGTAGAGCCAGAAGATGGAACAGGCATCAAGAGAGATTTGGCAGAGGGTTTATGGATGTTGGAATGAGTGAAATTTTTGGGGCCGATTTTCATGAATTTTATAATGTTTTCAGCAGTAGGAGCTGGGTGTAGGGAATTTTTGGGGTGAATGGCGGCATCAATGGGACTGACTGGGACACTGGCGTCTGGTTCAGTAGGTTGTGGCTTAGACTTGCTATTCACAGATAATTGCGGTGCGTCGTTGCAGGTGTTGCAGCCCCAGTCATCAAATGAGCACGACATAACGGTATAGTCACAGGAGTTGTGGATCTGAGAATACGCTCATGGGGACACAATTTTGTTTACGACATACATCTCAATGCAGAATAAATTTTCATACTTATGAAGAATGGTATGAGTACAAATGGTTGTGGGGTGCCTAACATTTCCGGAAATATTCAAAGAGAGATCACAATGCAAATCGCCCAGATGGAGTGCGCAAGCAGCTTATCGGCATCTTTTGGAGAAATGGCGAATCATAACCTTGACACACGGGTCGTGCAGTCGTTTTTTGTTGTAGTGTAGTCACTGCACAACGACTGGCGTCATGATGGATTCAGGACAACAATGTGGCACGAACAGGTCCTCTCAGAAGGACTAGACAATGTAGAGATCGTGCATAAGCTCGTTTGACTGGTTATGACGACCAGATGGATCACAACACCTAATTTCCGAGCAGATATTACAATTAAAGTTTCAGAACGAACCTTCAGGAACAGGTTACTAGATGATGGGTTGAGACTCAACTTGCCATGAGTCGTTTGCGGCTCAGAATGGTGAACCCTGTTGTAGTACCATTCATGATCAGGGTACCGAACGGCATATTCCAGCAGGAATGCAGTTCACACCATAAACGCCGTGAGCATTGTGCACATCCGTAACTGAACCTGACTAGCAGGCCATGTCTGGAATACTGCGAGAAGCAGTACACTTTGGTACAAGCGTCCCGCGAGCAAACTTCATAAACCGGCACAGCACATGTTTCAAGTATGACAAGAAATCCCTAATGATGGTATTCAGAGGATGTTTTCTCACCACAACGAATACAAGTATTGGCGACTGTGGTGGTCCAGTTTTATACTAATGCTGATGACTAACATCCGTTCTGGATGTACCGATTTTTAATCATCCATTGCTCTTCGTGTGCTGAACATCTAAATAAACTTTGATGAATATCGGACTGGTGTTTCATGGTGTGACACGTTTAACTTCTAGGTAGGATGCTGACAATGAGTCATCGTTTAGTTCATCGTTGCCATCTTTCTGGGCTTTAGACTGTGGTCAAGACAGTGTTTCTCAGTCAGGACGCAATAGTCCTTTGAGGAATGTTTTTAATTATCCGGCTGGGGGTAATATTTAAAACAGAAAAATAACAAAAGGGGTGAGCTGAGGTGTTAGAGGAGGAAGAGGCATTTTAGTTTTACAAGTATCATTAGCTAAAACGTAACTTCGATTGCCAGTCTAATAGTTAACCTAAAATAGCATACAAACTAAAATATACACAAATTTTAAGTTGACATACCAGAATAACTTGAAAAATAAGCTTCACACCAAAACATGTGTAGAATCCAAAGTTGATAACTATCGAGAGTGCATCAGCTCGTGCTAAAATTAGCCCGCCACCCCAGCATCCTGGGGGTGGGGCTGGCGGCAACTTTAAAATTTCAAATGGGAACCCCCATTTTGTATTGCAGAATGAGATTGTACATAAAAAGCTAGATATATTTTGTCTTAAACATTTGTTTTCATTCTTGGTAGTTGGCGCCATAATTCAAGAAAATTCATGCTCTCATTTTGCGTGGAATGTGGCTACGGATAAATAAAAATTATAGATTAACTTCGTAAATTTTGATTCGATAAAACTAACACTCTCTCTCTTTCCCCAGAGGGTGGGGTTTGAGCGAGAGGAGTTAGAGTTTTACAAATGTTGACCCAAATTTTAATTTTTTTAAGCAAATTCGGATACGTTTTGTGTGTTCCGTGGTCATGAGACCACACAAATTTTAATTATGAAACTAATCATCTGACTAGCCAGCTACCTAGCATCCTGCTTTCTAATGAATGAACTCATCAACTGAAAAACTGTCTCACGAACCTAACCTTTTATTAGTTTCGGAGTAATCATTCTTGTTTGCCGAGCTGGGCTGCTAGCTTAATCTGAGTCGTTTAGTTACGGGTCGAAAAACGTAGAAAACGACATTCGCAAATATATTTACTTCAATCACATTGTTCACACCTTTATTTTATTTCGGAATATCGCGGCTGTTACGTCGTCTACATTTTTAGAATTATGTACGATAAACGGTAGGCCCGCATCTCGTGGTCGTGCGGTAGCGTTCTCGCTTCCCGCGCCCGGGTTCCCGGGTTCGATTCCCGGCGGGGTCAGGGATTTTCTCTGCCTCGTGATGGCTGGGTGTTGTGTGTTGTCCTTAGGTTAGTTAGGTTTAAGTAGTTCTAAGTTCTAGGAGACTGATGACCATAGATGTTAAGTCCCATAGTGCTCAGAGCCATTTGAAACATTTTGATAAACGGTATCCCACTCAGCCCTGATCGATAATCGATGCTCTTATCCAGCCCTTGCTGATGAGCGGCGTAATGTTTCCGAGTGCCGCTGGGACGAGAAATTCGCTCTTTCTCGTAATAAGACTGGGGTTTAGAAATTGTAAGTATTAATGTGATAAACGCACTGTATCTTTTACCCGCGTCAGCATTCAGGAGGCAATACATCGTTTATAGCAATTGTCTTTTGGGTGACGTGTGTTTGATTACCTTGTGTGACTGCGTTCACAGCTTTTGCTCGCTACCAGTCGTGTTTGAAGCTCAGTTAATATTGCTGCGCTTAATTACGCCGAGCGGGCAGCTTCTCGCTCATAGAAATTCTAACCCTCCCTTTCTCGACGCCCCTTATCTTTGCGCTCTTGAGATTAATAGGTGGCAAATGTCATTATGAATTATCTTTCTGTGGAAGAAAAAAATTGAGATGGTGTATATTTATGGAGAAAGTGGGAGAAATTTTGACGACGCAGTCACGCTTTATGCGCAGCGTTTTCCTGGCCGAGTACGTTCACGGTCCTCCTTTCGATCGAGTTATTAAACAATTTACTGAAGAAGGTAGTGCGAAGCAGAAAAAAAGAACCCGTGCAGCTACTGTTTGTGGAGAAAACATTTAAGTGGCAGTCCTAGCTGCTGGGGCTCATAATTCACACGCGTGCACAACAGAAATATCAAGGCAATCAGGAATTTCACACACGAGTGTTTGGAAATTCCTGAAGCTTCACTAATGTCATCCATACCACGTATCCATGCATCAGGAACTACATGGGGATGACTTCCAAACCGTCTAACATTTTGTCACTGGGCAGTTCAGCAGATGCAAACCAATTTTTTTTTTTTTTGCCATAGTACTTTTCTCCGATGAGGCGAAGTTAACCCTAGCATTACCAACGGGGGGGGGGGGGGGGGGAGGGGGGCTCGTAGGCCCACTGACTCAGTTTTTCTATGTTGTATACACACCCTTTGATATATTAATTTGAAAGCAAAGGTAATTGTTCGTTACTGTATGTAGTATTGAGTCATTACAGAATTTCGGAATAAAAATGTAAATAAAATTCATTTACTTGATTTAATTCTCTGTGGGCCTTAGAAGCCCACCCGTTGGTAATAGCAAGGAAAGATTTACGAGGTTGAGTCTTTCGTTTCAAATTCTTACCATGAAACGAATTTTGGCATTGTTGCCTTCAGACATATTATTATGAAGCGGACCATTGTTATTTTCAGTCTTTCTGCTGCTGTTGAACCAGCAACATGAGTAGACAACGTTTACGTGACAGTTCCATTGAAAGAGTGCTAGAAGAAGTTTTGAACAAATCACATTTAGAGGAAAGTGAAGTGGATGATGATGTGGAAGAAATTAGAACTCATTCATCGTCTGAGAATGAAGATGAGGTTGAAGCCAATCCACAAGATGATAATGATACGGAATGTGATAAATTCATTGCAAAAAGTGGACGAGAGTATATTACGAAGCCATCTGGACAATATCGGCGTTCTGTACAAAATATAGTGCGAGAAAGAATGGGGCTAGGACAACAAGGAATAATTGCGTCTCCGAAAGAGGCTATAGAGCTCTTTTTTACACCTCAAATTATGAATCTAATAAAACTACACTCAAATGAAGAGGCTTCTCGAGTAGGTATTCAGCACACAGATGAAGATGAGTTATTTTCTTATATAGGACTCTTGCTAATCATGAGTTCAAATCATGACAATAAGATACCTGTCCAAGATTTATGGTCTTTGCTTCAGGGCCGACAAGTGTACTATGGATCAATGAGTCGGACCCGATTTTTCGAATTGACTAAAATATTGAGGTTTGATGATAAGAACACAAGAGAAATTCGTCGCCAGATTGACAAGTTTGCTCCAATGAGGGAAATTTTTGAAAGCTTCAGTTCTTCACTTCCATTGTATTTCATTCCTGGTCTACATACAACAGTGGATGAGATGTTGTCTTTGTTCCGTGGTCGCTCTCCATTCAAGGTGTTTCTAAAAGCAAAACCTGGAAAATACGGCATTCTAATTCGAATGCTGTCTGATTCTGAGACTAGATATGTGATCAGCATGGACATCTATACAGGCAAGTCAAGAAATACACAGCATTCAAATGGACCGATGGAAATTGTAAAGAGACTAATAAAACCTATTGAAAAATCAGGCCGTAATGTTACCACAGATTGGTACTATACTTCAGTGGAGCTTGCTGAGACTCTATGGAATGATTTTCACCTCGCACTTTTTGGCACCCTACAGTCTAACAGTCGACACATACCTGAAGAGCTGAAGACTACAACTGGCCGCAGTTTACACTCTTCCATCTTTGCTTATACTGACCCTCAGACACAGGGGCCACCAGATACTCTTGCATCAACGCTAGTCCGCGAGAAGCCAAAGCGACTGCTGTTGATGCTTTCAACGTATCACTCAGAAGGGGTGTTGAATGAAGACTCAAAAAAGACTAACATAAATCTTTTTATAATTCTACAAAGGGAGGCGTGGACACCATAGACCAGATGGCAAGACACTACAGCACAAAGAGAGGAACAAGAAGATGGCCTTTATCCCTCTTCTACACACTCATTGACATAGCAGCAATAAATGCATATTCACTCTTCCTCCTCAACTTTCCGAATTGGAAAAAGAATTTGCTAAACCGCAGAAGGGTTTTTATCGCTAACTTAGGTCTCGAACTAATAAGATCTCAAGTAGATAAACGGGCAGAAAATTTGTATGGACTTCAGAAGCCAGTAATAATGGCAATGGAAAGCATCACACAACGGAAGCTCAGCTGCTCTGTAGAATCATCATCCTCAACAGCAGAACCAGGAACACGTGGACGGTGCCACCTATGCTGCCAAGAAGCTGCATCTAAAAAGATCAAGTACAACAAGCTGGAAAAGTCAACTGTTACCTGCTCTCAGTGCCACAAACACGTGGGAAACCCTGCAGGAAGACAGTGTTGTGTGAAAAATGCGTTGCAGAATGAGACAGTAAATTTTGTTTGCTTCATGTAGTGTATCGAATTAAAAAAGCCGTTTTTATAAGAAAACACTATTTTGAAACATTACTCCAAAAAATATATAAATTGAATCTCGTGATTTGTTCATTTTATTCCTATTATAATAAAATCTTTTATTATCCAGTATACAAAAACAATGTCTAAGCATTTTGAATTGTTATTAGAGGTATCAGAAGTAAATAAACTTGATTTATGATAAAATAAATTGTGGTATTCTTTATGGGCCTTTGAGGGCCCCCCGTTGGTATTACATGCAACAAAAAATACATTGGTAATGCTAGGGTTAATTGCCATCACATGCATTACTGGTGTGAACAGAATCCACAGTAGATTCGGGAAGTCCATCATAGATGACCTTGGTAAATTAATGTTGGGTGTGGTATAATTGGCGATCAGCTGACCGGTCCATGTTTTAGTGACGGTAATTTGAATCGCAACAAATATCGAAACATACTTGAACACCTGAGCATCGAACTTTGACAAAACATGTGGTTTCAACATGATGGTTGTCCAGCGCATTCTTCGTTAGTAGCGCGATATGTACTAGAACAACTTTACCATGGTCGCTGGATCGGCGGGCAGGTCCTGTGAACTGACCAGCCAGATCGCCTGACCTTACCCAGCCAGATTTTTTTTCTTATGGGGCTATCTAAAAGATATCGGTCATCAGGAAACGCCTACCACTCTCTAAAACATGCTGCAGAGAATATGAGACGCCTGCGCTGCAATTACACCAGACATGTTATCAAGACGTGTGCAGGGATTTGCAGCACGAGTCAATAAATGCATCATAGTTGGAGGTCATCACTTGGAACATTTGACATCATAAAACAGTGAGATACAAGGGATTTACTGACAACAATCAGGCTGAAATTGAAGGGCAATGGGACTGGAAAGAAGCACCCCGAAATTCATTTACTTGCTAAAATTTGCAAATAATGAACAGGAAAACGAAACCAATCATTCCTTTTCAGGATCACCAAATCTTAAACGGAAATACGTTCATTTTTAGTTAGCGAGTGACTTAGACTTTTCCACAGTTAGTCTTTTACTTTGTTTAGTCTGAGTTAATGAGTTCACACGTTAATATATAGGATGTTTGGTTAGTTTGTTAGCTAGTCAGATGATTTGTTTGATAATTAAAAGTTGTGTGGCCCCATGACCACGACACACACCAAACTTATCCGAATCTGCGGAAAAATTAATGTTTGGGTCAACATTTGTAAAATTGTAATTCCTCTCTCTCAAACCCTACCCTTTGGGGATAGAGGGAGGGTTTTAGTTTTAGCGAATGAAAATTTACGAAGTAAATAAGTATAAGTGGTTTTTATTTTTCGGTAACCATTTTCCACGCAAAAATGAGAGCATGGATTTTCTTGAATTATGGCGCCATCTACCAATAATCAAAACAAATGGTTAAGACAAAATGTACGTAGTTTTTTATTTAGACTCTGATTCTAAAATAAAAAATGGGGGATCCCATTTGAAAATTTGAAGTTGCCTGCAGCCCCACCCGCAGGTGGCTGGGGGTTGCGGGCTAACTTTAGCACCAGCAGATGTCCCCCTCGAAAATAATCAACTTTGGATTCTACACACTTTTTCGTGTGAAGCTTATTTTTCGAGTTATTCTGGTATGTCAACTTAAAACTTACTCCCTGTAATTTCTCTATTTTAATACGCGTTCTGTACCAGTCGCTTTGGTTCCTAGGTGTATATTCAATGTATGACCGAAAATGGAGTAAATGTTCTAATACGTTAACGAATAACATTACAATGCGCATCTAAGATCGTTTTACAGCATTATGTGGTGTCACAATATCAGAAATTCGCTTTTCAACTCTTCGACGAATCCAGAGTCTTCTCCGCGATATTCTCCGCTCTTCTTCGGTAGCCGCTAGCATAGTTAATGCAGCTGTTTTAAACTCGTTTATTTCCGTACAGAAACTGTGTGGCTTGCGAGCCAAATAAATTTTGCAACGGCCACTAGACATTGCTGAGACCTCAGATTATGCTAATCAGCTCGCCCCGTGTGCCAACTGCGATGTACAGGGTGAGCACAAAGTCTTGTCCTGATATAACAATTTATTACAAAATAACTGACTGATATAATAATTTACATTTGATGCCGTTACACAGGTTAGTGTTACTATTTTTTAAGACCACTTACTTTGTTGAACCTCAGCGTGTGCTCCCTTGGTAGCTCGGAGAATGTCGAGGCGGTATTCCAGTAATGTCCAAATCGGTGGATTGGTAGGAACGGTCCAACACCCTGGTCACCCTGCTCTCCAGACATTACGACCCTTGATTTTTTTTCTGGTGTTATATCAAGGACCGAGTCTTCGCCACAACAGTTGCTGACGTCGACGAACCACGCTAGGATACAAGCTGCTGTGGGTACTGTGACAGAACACATGCTACGAATGATCTGGCGGGAACTGGAATACCGCCTCGACATTCTCCGAGCTACGAAGGGAGCACACGTTGAGGTTTGCTAACGTAAGTGGTCTTAAAGAAAACTAGTAACACTAACCTATGTAACTGCATCAAATGTAAATTATTGTGTCAGCCGGTTATTCTGTTATAAATTCTTATAATCAAGGCAAGACTTCGTGCTCGAGCTGTATATCGTGAGGTTGGATGTCTCGTCCGAGTCAACCTCAGTGATAGCTGCATCGACTATGTTGATTCGTCTTTCGACCAACAGATCTTGTATTGAGCTGGAGATAGCATCTGCAGTTTCAGTGGGATTAGCGAAAATCTTGCTCGGATGTGTTTAAATCGTGAAGGAGTCTTTCGGTGTATCTGACGACGCAGGAAGGGAAGGTTAGCAAAATATTAGAAATTTTATCTACGAACTACAAACGGAATAACTTTTGAAGAAGGTTTGCTGTAATGACTGATTTACTACTGAAATTACCACCGCGAATATTACTATTTTTGAAAAATTTTGCGTGACACATACCATTTAATGGTACCTGTGACACCAGCGTAGTAACCGTAAACTTGACTTTGCCAAAACATGTCTTTCTCAAAGGAGAGTAGGACGTGCCCAGAAACATCAACATTGGCTTTCTCGGAAACTAGAGGCTACACATGAACAGCTGTTAACCAGATCATCAGTACAGGACCCTCTAAAACATACCTAAGAATCATCAAATTCCGTGACTAACACTTCTGATGGTTCGCTCGTGAGTGCTGTTTTCCCGGTAGATACGGTACACAGCGATGCACAGAGAGGGCTAACACGCCAAGACCAGCATCCAGAGAGGCTCAACGTAGTTAATAGTTACACGTCATCTCATATTTTAGCATTATGTCATACAAATATTTCTGAAATGGACATCTGTCCGGCAGAGGCGGATATAAGTGGACGAATGGCTCCAGTCAGTCAGAGTTTATCAACAGTTAATTCCACAGTGCCCACATCATACCTTAAGACTGCATCACGTCTTCTCTTCAGTCACCACACAGAAGAGCTGAACCGAATATTATTCAGGAGATACTCGTCATCGTTCAGTGAATTCAGGACTATATAAATGTTCAAATATACCAGTGAACTTCTTAACTAGATTTCCAAGCATCCAATTCACACTCAAGTTAAGCAAACTATACTTTACATTAATACATTATTGTAAATTGTGACACTATTTTTAATATGATTTCTGTTGTACTTTCACTACACCTATTTGGCCCTGTGACGAGGCTGTACTGTTACTGCGTGTAAGCAAGCTAGCTTAGTAACAGCTCCTCTTCCTGCCACATTTATGTTGGATGCCCAGAGTACTTGGTGAACACTGAGATAAAGAATTGTAACGAAGACTCGAACTCGGGACCTTTGCCTTTCGCGGGCAAGTGCTCTACCAACTGAGCTACCGAAGCACGACTCACACCCGGTACACACAGCTTTACTTCTGCCAGTACCTCGTCTCCTACCTTCCAAACTTTACAGAAGCTCTTCTGCGAACCTTGCAGAACTAGCACTCCTGAAAGAAAGGATAGAGCGGAGACATGGCTTAGCCACAGCCTGGGGGATGTTTCCAGAATGAGATTTTCACTCTGCAGAAGAGTGTGCGATGATACGAAACTTCCTGGCAGATTAAAAATGTGTGCCCGACCTAGACTCGAACTCGGGACCTTTGCCTTTCGCGGGCAAGTACTCTACCAACTGAGCTACCGAAGCACGACTCACGCCCAGTACTCTTCTGCGAAGAGCTTCTGTAAAGTTTGGAACGTAGGAGACGAGGTACTGGCAGAAGTAAAGCTGTGAGTAGCGGGGGTGAGTCGTGCTTCGGTAGCTCAGATGGTAGAGCACTTGCCCGCGAAAGGCAAAGGTCTCGAGTTCGAGTCTCGGTCGGGCACGCAGTTTTAATCTGCCAGGAAGTTTCGTATCAGCGCACACTCCGCTGTAGAGTGAAAATCTCATTCGAGAAGTGTAACCAATATTATACTGCGCATGTGCCAGCCGCTCACCTCGAAACTGGCAACAACCAGTAATACCTCATCTATAGGAAGATATTTATTGATAAAATGTTCCAGATAAAGTGGTCGCTTTCGAAAACTGCATTCTAAAAAAGTACGGAACCCAGTTTTATTTTCCGACGCTTTACAATAAAGTCTTGGCAACTTTTATTCTCCACAGTTTAGGAAATTTTCAATAGAATGCTGGTGAATAACGTACGTACACGGATGAAATCAAGACCTTCAGCTAATGACAGAGTTCCGATAAGAACAGTATGGCCTTCAACACAGAAGAAAAGCCTTAGATGGCTTAAAAACACAGAACTTACAAAGTTACATGGTTAATCAACATTTAGAGACAGCTATTATATTTTTTTAAATTAAATTTTTTACTCTACTGAAATACAAGAATTACACGGTTTTATAAATGGGAATGCATAGTTTAATCATCAGCATTGAAAAAGCATATGCTTTAGCCACCGGTTCCGTACACGGAACCATCCTCAGACCATCGCCTGGCACGACGTTTGCTTCGCCAATAGATGTGTGACTATTTGATACCTGCATGCGAAGCAAACCTGACGACTGCGAGCCAGACAATGGTCTGAGGATGGTACTGTGTGAGGAACCGGTAGCCTTTAGGCGAAATAAAAAAAAATTGATTTTAAACTAAACACATACGCTTTTTCAGTATGGTAATGGTCGCTGTTCCACGGACGCTATGCAGGGAAGATTCATCATCAATATATCCTCATATTATTAACATCAAATAAGGAATTAAGAATAGTATAATACAATGACAAGAAGGCCGTTTTTGGCAGTGCACATCCTAGGGATATATTTTCCTTAAACAACATTAATTATTTTTAGGACTCCAGGCAATACACTTTCTTTGTACTAAGTTACATATAATTTGAACTACTTTTAGTGTAAATTGGGGAAATTAAACGACATAATTGATATAACTGCTACAAAATTTAAGAATTTCCCTAAAATAAGAATGATGCGTGTACACATTTATGCTAATGATATGAATCATTTATGCCATATTTTTCAGAAATTATTTGTCCCGTTGTTGTTAACTAAACAATACTTGTATCAGATCAGTTGTGAGATGCAAAACGTACTCTCATGTTCAGAAAAGAAACAGAACACCTTGAATGACTAAGAGAGGACGTTGATATTCACAGGGCATGTGCAGTATATTCTGCAGAAATGATTAGCATATGTCCCATTCTCTAGTGGGCACAGGGTCTTCCATGGTCCCTGATACCTTGTTACATGCGTGATGACATCGGAGCGTATAAGGCGTGAATGGCGTCCTGTGGTATAGCCATAACCGCTGGACTCTTCTGGTTCCAAAGTTCATCTGTGGTGGTTGGCATTGGCTCACAGCGCTGCACCTGTCGTTTCACCATATCCCACACACTTCGACTGACGACAGGTCTGGTGATAACGCATGTCGGGGCTGAAGACTGACATCCTGTGCCACCAAGAAGGCTAGTGTTCGTGCAGAAACATCTGGTCGTGCATTGTCTGGTATGTTTTGCAGAAAGCGTGCGGAATGGATCGCAGGATGTCACTCAGTTAGGTCAGAGCGACCACAGTTCCCTCGAAATCCACCAACTGTGATTTGCGATTGTACCCAATAGCGCCACACACCATAAGGCCTTGAGTTGACGCTGTATGTCTTGTGCGAAGGCTGCCACAATGATGCCGCTTCCTTCGCCAGCGGCGAACCAAAATGCGGCAATCATTTTCAAACGAACATAACCTGAGGTCGTCCGAAAACGCTATCTGGTTCCTGTCTCCAGTGACGTCGTTCCATAAAGCGTCGCTGTCTAGAATATTTCTGCAGATGCAGATTCGTCAAAGGTAGGTGAAAAAGTATATGACGCACACGTATCCTATGCCGTATTAAAAAGTGATACACTGTCACCCTTGATAGTGTACGATGTGTTACTCCATTCCACTTTAGCGCCAGAGCTAAGGAGGATGCAGATCTATCCTGCATTACCATTCGGATGAGATGTCGATCTTCTCAGTAGGTGGTCTGGATGGTGCGACCTGACCAATCTCGTAATGTTCTATGGTCTTCCGTGAACCATTCTGCACGCACCCGACGCACTGGCGGAAACATTTCGACCATAAGAGCAACAATTTCTCGGATGGATGCATCACGTTCTCTCAATCCAATAACGCGCCCTCTTTCAAACTCATTGATTTGACGGTACGGTTCGCGCATAGTCTGCGAGGCATCCTTTACGTCTGCTCAAGGTACACTGATCCATTACCTTCGTTTTATAGCGACAACGAAAGCCGCAGGCAAATTTTACCGGTATGTGGAGTTGCGCCTCGATATGCGGGCCGAAGTAGTTCAAATACTAACCATTTCTGTAGAACATGCTAATGTACATGACTTCCAAATATGAACGTCCTATCTCAAGTCGTTCTAGCTATTCTGTATTTTCTGAAGAAGAATGTAGGTTTTCCTTCTCTTACACTTAATGATAGACCTACAGTGAAAGAAACACACCTATGGAGTTAAACCAAACGATGATTTGACTCTGTAGCATTTTCATACGTGGTCTCAAAACAATCCACATTTGAAGTCTATATTCTCTAAAGCTTAATATCCTCAATAAGCACCACACAAAGAAGTAGACAATCTTCCAGGTGCAGATTGGAATTCTTTACCTCACACTTCAAACAGTCCAAAGATAAGCTAACTGCATTTTACGATGAATGTAGCGTTGATATACTTATGTAGGTACTCAGCCTGTTTCAGTAGACGCAGGAGAAATTCATGAGAAATTGCAAGAACTGATGATTTACTAGAAATTTCTGTGTGAAACCCAAACACATTTTTTTTAGTATGACAGTGACCATTTCTGGCTGAAAGTGAAGAATTATTATGCTCTTCTTTTATACACTTTTTTGATCATCATCATCATCATCATCATTTAAGTGCTAACATTGGTGCCTCTTCTGATGTTAAACCTAGTACTTCAAAATCATTCTTAACCGAATCCAGGTACCTTCTCCTTGGTCTGCCCCGACAACTCCTACCCTCTACTGCTGAACCCATGAGTATCTTGAGTAACCTTGCTTCTCTCATGCGTGTAACATGACCCTACCATCTAAGCCTGTTCGCCCTGACTGCTACATCTATAGAGTTCATTCCCAGTTTTTCTTTGATTTCCTCATTGTGGACACCCTCCTGCCATTGTTCCCACCTACTAGTACCTGCAATCATCCTAGCTACTTTCATATCCGTAACCTCAACCTTGTTGATAAGGTAACCTGAATCCACACAGCTTTCGCTCCGATACAACAAAGTTGGTCGAAAGATTGAACGGTGCACATATAACTTAGTCTTGGTACTGACTTCCTTCTTGCAGAAGAGAGTAGATCGTAGCTGAGCACTCACTGCATTATCTTTGCTACACCTCGCTTCCAGTTATTTCACTACGTTGACATCCTGTGAGAATATGCATCCTAAGTACTTGAAACCGTCCACCCGTTCTAACTTTGTTCCTCCTATTTGGCACTCAATCCGTTTATATTTCTTTCCCACTGACATTACTTTCGTTTTCGAGATGTTAATCTTCATACCATAGTCCTTACATTTCTGATCTAGCTCTAAAATATTACTTTGCAAACTTTCAATCGAATCTGCCATCACAACTAAGTCATCCGCATATGCAAGACTGCTTATTTTGTATTCACATATCTTAATCTCACCCACCCAGTCTATTGTTTTCAACATACACTTATTTGAAAGTAAAGATTTTGGTATATATTTCATTTTCTTACGTTTCACGTTCTATGAGTTAATAGTAAAAGTTTTAATTATTCATTTCTTCTATTCTCAATAGAAACTAATTATTATAGTATCCATAATTCATATGTGCATTAATTATTTAGGTTTTGAAACTACCACTTTCGTCACGTTAACAATAACAATAAGAATATCAAATATTACAAAAAGAGTTAATTATTACGAAAATTATTGTTTTGTTTCCAAAAAATAAACTTCGGATAATTCTGTTTACGTTGTTAATAATATTGCAGAATATAATTAACCACTGCTTAAACGCGTTATGTAAAAACAGCCTTTGATTTTCACAGCTGTCATAATGAAATAGCTTTGTATGCAGGAGATTTTTTTTATAGCAAGTAAGTTTTAAGTGCATTTGGAATGGGAAGACCTGGTATGGTGCCAGACAATTCTCAAGGCAACTATTGGGCTCTGATTATCAGGAGGTTGACAATCATTGATTGGTCTAAGACAGATACATCTGTCTAAAGTTACTTCTGTTGCATGTTGACGGCTGCGATATGCAGCGGAGACCTTATTGGCCTTGTTTTCATGCAGGAGACAAACGTTAGTGAACTGGTACGTTGCAGTTTTTTTCCGATGAGACACAACAGATTGTGATGGGGAATTTCATTGCTCGTTTACCCCACGGCCATGCTATGAGTGGTGGTGAACATTTCGAAAATACTGCCATTAGAATGCAAAGACTGGTTTCAGAGGACGAGTTTAGTTATGTACGTAGATCTATACGCACTGCACAGCAAACAGTGCCATATGTTAGCTGCTTTTAGAACTATCTCGAAGTATAACTTCTGTATAAAATTCTTAAAGCTTTCACAATTAACATTACTTTATCTGCAATCACCTATCGATCTAAGTGCTCGAGATATTTAATCCTGAAATAACGAACTCTTGCGTTGGACACCGTATATGACAATACAGCCGAAAGTACATAAAGGTGTGTATCCAAAAATTACAGAATGGGAGGAAAATAATGGAGTGTTGTAACTGTAAACATATTATGAAGTATACTTAATCAATAGGAATAATGATAGCGTAACAGGGATAGCTAAAGTTCTATATGTCACTAGTGATTGGAAAGAACACTAAGAGTGTTATTTTTATAAGCAAATTAAACGAGGCAGACCCCTAAACGTAAATAACTTTTGGAACATTAAGTGCAGGTATATTATCGTAAGTTCAAAATATAGGAAGTTGTGTAAATTGAGCAAAGAGACAAGCTGAATGATTTATCAACTACCGACGATCTGTCGTCAACGAACAATAGGCATCGTTAAATTATGTAAATTTTCAATCTAAAATAAAAGTCGAATTACATATGGGTCATCACTCAATGGGAGGTGAAAGTATTTAACAAATTGCAAATGTCATTCGCAGCACACTTTGATTTATAGAGTACACATTGTTTGCTGATTCGTACAGATCCAAATCAACAGAAATTCATATTTGTATGGACTAAAGGCAGACTCAAGGAGAGCAGAAAAGTGTTCAGTTTTTCCACTAACAACCTGAAGATACCAGTATAATAAATGTTTAGATTCGTAGAGATTTTTCTCTTTTGTATATTATGAACTGCAGGCGAACTGATGAGGATTTTGTGTGTGCAAAATTCAAATTTTCTTCAAGTGAATTAAAGTTTTAATGTGAAATTTTGGAACACAGGCCGGAAAACTAGGAAAATATATTCGGTATTTCATTGTTTAATTAATTGTTTAATTGAAGTTCCCAAGCAATGGCACCGTACTAACTTCAAGCAGTTAGATGCTTATTTTGTGCCCAGTGATGTATTTTGCGCTGGTAAAAATGTTTTCAAGAATTTTTAGAGAGGCACCTTAAAATCATTGACTAATCAAAGAACGATTCTGCAGTCAGATTTATAGTTTATTCAGACTAGTAGCCCTTAGGATCAAGGTAATATATTTCACTAACAACTAGACAGACTTATCAAACAGGCACAAGAGGGTCTGAAACACACTGAGCATTTCAGTGATATGTATTTCAGTACAACCAGTTTTCATTTGCCTCTGAACGTGCACTCTATGTCATAAAAAGAGAGGCAGCACAAATTAATTATCAGAATTGGATGCCCAAGAACTCTTATCAGTCAATGCCAAGATGAGTAACTGCTTGCAGAAGGGCCAGAAGTGGACAAGTGCATTAGTCATTTACTCAATTCATAAAGCTTCTTCTCTAGAATGAATACACAACTTTTCTGAAAATGTAGTCATTTATTTGCTGTTCATGTACATCGGATCTACCAATTCCCGTCCCATTGGGATAATTTCTTAGTGGTGAGCCGTTTCATTTCCCCTTGGTGTGTAATTAGACTCCGACAAAAGTCTGTTTAACTGCTAATGCGAATTACAGTGTCAATGTTTTGGCATATTGATTGCGGCTCACCAGACCTGCTGTTTCGATGGCAAAAAACAGCGAGTAATCCTTATACACTGCTGTGGATCCTTCAGCATCAAATCTACAGCAGCAAATCTAACTATACATGGTGTCCATAAAGTCCCGTTATTATTTTAAAAATTAATGACTTGAAAACTATCCGAGATAAATAATCGTGGTTTGTTGTAAAACGTTTAATTGCCATCAAATGTCTTTCTTCCACTGTCCTTTTGGCGGATTTGATTTGTAGTAAATGAAAACAGCCACGCACCAGGAGAAGGTGCGCTGTGTCATTTGGTATGCAGAATCCAAATCTGTAACAATGCCACAGTGGAATAATGGATTCTGATAACGTAGGGCACAGCCAGTAAAAAGAAGAATAATGAATAATGAGGTGTTATAAAGTACAAGTTAAAAGTTTAATTGCATGATCTGTTTCTCGGCTTCATGTCTCATCTTCGGAACTACCAACGGTACACAGGCACCATTTCCTGATGTGTATGTGTATTTTACGCAAAAAAATGGGGTATGTGCACAGGTACATCTGGAGATGAGATGTGAAGACTCACAATCTTTCATGCAATAACGCTTGTAACACTACAACAGCAGCCTGAAGCTATTTTGCTTACTATTAATACTATATCTGGCTGCATTCCCACCATTCACTATGATGAATAATGGGGTGATGGCGTGGTTAAAAAACTACAACGAGACAGGTTGCGTCAAAGACCTTCCACGAAATGGGCGTCCCCCTGGGCCACAGGCACATGTTGACAATGTACAAACTGCATTTCAATGTAGGCCCTAAAAGTCAATTCGTCGTGCGCCAAACGAATTGCAGGAAACTAGGTCAACTGCCCATAATGTGTTACACAGTCGGTTAAGCATTTTCGCGTACAAAACGCGAATGGTTCAACCATCGATATAAAAACCATTCTCTTTTAAAGTACTCATTCACTTGTTCCACGGTGGCCTCGGCAGATATTTACAGTCGCTTCCTGAAAAACTGTTTGTTTGCAGATAAAGCCACGTTCCATGTTTCTCGACATGTGAATAGCCACGGTTTAGGGTTTGAGACTCCGAAAACACACACAGCAAGTATGAACACACCCGTCATAACCCGATGTTAACGTATGATTTTTCCTATGCACAATAGGGTGACGAGCCCATTTCTTTTCGCAGAGATATCCACAAGGAGAAATATTTACCTAGATATGTTCAGAAAGTTCCTGCTATCCCAGATAGAAGAGTTCCAAACGTCCGTCATCTTACAGAAAGGCAATACACCCCCAAATTGGAGTTCTAAAGTGTTGGGTGTATTCAGTGCGACGTTTCCTTATTGGTGGATGAATGGTCCCTGATCATCACATTGCATGGCCCCCGCTCACTCCTGACGTCCCAATATAACACTTCTTTTGTTGGGTTACGTCAGAGACTGCATATACACTGTAGTCAATGCCTTTGCTACCCTACGTGTGTGAATGAATGAAGCAGTCAGAACTGTTGACGATGCAGTGCCGACCTGTGAATAATCAGAATTCAAATATCGCCTAGCTGTTACACGAGCTACGAACTGAGCTCTCTTGAAATACATTTTGAGAATATCTAAACGCCACAAACAGTCGATTCTGTATCCCTAATAGTTTGCAGGCTACAATTTTATGTAAAGATAGAGGGCCTTTATAGACAATCTGTATTTATGAGAGTTTATCCCAGGGACCTACAAATAAGAAACAATGCTGAAAGAAATTCGATAAGGAAAAACACATGCAGAACCAGCAAGGAATCCTTTAATACAGTTAATAGTTGGTGGAAACTTCTGTGTAGATTTTTTTAGAATATACATGAAAAAACTATCGCTAATCATTACTTGAGTTTTTCAGTCCCATTTCAGTGATTAATTTTTCATGCAAGATAGGAAGACCCAGATTCGTAAAATTTTTATTGGCAGTGCTGAGATTGAAATAATTAACATGTACATAGTTGTCATTAGACTCTCTCATCATGATGCACTACTTATGGGAATAAATAATACACTCTACATCTCTAATGCAGATTCATAGAAATCAGTGAGGCTTATTAATGAGAACAGGGCACAATTTTTAAGAGCAACTTAAACTGATGATATGGATAGGGTACCTATAGAAAGAGATGCTAATGTTAAATACAGTTTATTTCAATGTAACTTTATATCACTATTTGAAAGCATCATTCCTTAAAAGTTATTCAGGAGAACTACTAAGAAAAAGAATAAACAATGCATAAGTAGGGCATTTAAAATCTCATGTAGGAAGACAAGGGAAATTTTGGCAAAGACAAGATAAGTCAGAAGTTGACATTACCTGTGAACTAGAAAAATACTGCTGCATTTTAGGGAAAGTTACTAAAAATGTGCAGAAGGATGCACAATCTTAAGGTAACTAATAATGCAGATTAAAGATTAGAACTAAAAGGGATATTGTCAAATGGGTGATAGTGCTGGCTATCAGTGAACACGATACCATAACAATCAAACTTAATTACAGCATTATGGCAGATAATTCGCAAGTTCCAAGAACTTTCCACAATAACTTTCTAAATGTACCGGCAAAATTATGATTAAAAGGTGTAGGTGAAGTAGCAAGAGAATGTATTAGAACTCCGCAAAACTTTAAACAACTAGAAGTAGCACCAACACAGATCACTGAAATTATTAGAATTGCAAAAGTTCTGGAAACCAGAGGTTTTGTGTTGAATTAATTTCAAGAAGAAATCTAGGACATAGTTTTACCTTGATAAATAATGTCCTTAATAAGATATGTAATGCATCAATAGCAAAGGAATTTGTTCTTACAGGTTAAAATATAAAATTTTAAGCTTCTTTATAAGAAAGGTGACAAGGAAGAATTAAATAATTATTAATAAATGAAAAGCGCTAATTTGATTTTGTTCTACATTATTAATTTCTTGCGTCTACCGGTTCAGATGCCTGATGATGTCCTTGTAAGCCAAACAGCAGTTAACACAATAAATAAATAGTTTAGAACAAAAGCAATCTATAGCTTTTCATTTGTTATAATGTTGTTCTACAAAGAACCACCAGAAGATTCAATTAACACAAATAATTATTGCTTATTTCCCCTGCTGACATTTCTTTCAGAATATTTGAAAAAGTTATATACTCAAGATCTGTCTCACATTTAAGAATAAACCATTTGCTTATCATACCACATTGTTTGTACCATAAGGGTCAGTTATTTGAGAATGCTGTTTTCACATTCACCCACCAAACATTACAAGTTATAAATAAAAAAAATTCTCTATTTCCAAGGTAACTGATAGTGTAGACCATGTTACGCTCTTATATACACTTATGGAAATATACAAGGGGTTTGATTCACAGCCAAGAAGCAGAATGCAGAAACGAATTTCCAGCATACTGGCGTAATTGCAGGCCAGCAACTTGTCTTAATGGATACAATGTAAAAACATCCGAACTATGGCTGTTTCTCCGCTGTATAAAGTTCAAAAAGGTGTGGTGAATAATGCAGACAACGTTGAAAAAGTAGAAAATTTTAGTACCTGGAGAGAAATTGCCAAGGGAGTCCTACAGGGTACAATTTTGAGTCCACTCTTATTCCTTATACCATCCACTAACCATTCAAAACTGTAACTGGTACTTTTTACAAACGATGGCAGTGTTATAAGAGTTTATTAATGATGTTTCAGAAAGATTCATTAAGTGGTTGTCTGTAGATGGACTCAACTTAAATTTTGACAAAACAAACTATTCCACTTCTGCAGAAGAAATACAATTATGCAAACAACTGATGTACAACATGAACAGCAATCAATAAATAGGGTAGAATGCTCCAAGTATCTCAGTGAGCATATTAGTTGAAACGCAACCTGAAAGAAGCATATTACTGGGCCTCTCATGCATTTAAATTCAACAGGTAATGCCATAGAAGAACTCCAGTAGATGGACCCAGGAAACAAGGACGAGGCCCTATAGCTCTATGACTCCTTGGCCCAGTAAGGGGACAGTGAAGAGAGATGGGCACAGGATTACTTGAGAAGGATGAGAACATTTTGAAAATACAGTGGCAGTGAAACAAAATTTATAAGCTATCACTCGTCTACGATGCATTATTACCTTTACATCTACAGAAAGTATTCACACATCTTACCCTTTCTGCTTTGGAGCAGTTTATTGTGCTTACGCGTACGAATCAGATTGATGGACTTCAAACGGGCCAGACTGTTCTGACACACAGATGACTGGGCTACGAAAATGGTCTATGGGCGAAATATTAGCGGACGAACAGAATGTATTGGACATTTCGGATTCTACAGCGTTGATTTCATGAGTCAAACAACAAAAAATTTAGTCTCACAGCCAGTTCTGCAACATTAATTAGCGCATGGAAAATTAGTTCACTCTGATAATTCACTTTTAGACAGTCTTCCGTCTTTTGCGTACATGAAATAATGTATGGATGTTGATTTAAGATCATATTTTGCGTCAGTAACGATAATTATTGCTGTACAAACTGGAATTAAGGTAGTCAAGTGACTGGCAACTCCATTCGGAACAAAGTTCAAGTTTAACCATTTGAAACATAATCAATGTTTCGATTCGCTATTAAGCAGGACAACCTAATCCCTGACATTGTCTACGTAATTTACGCACTACAAATAATTTATGTGGGACTCTGGTGTAACGAAGCAGTCTGTCTGCTACAGGTTAAGGAAAAAATGATACACGAAACTAGTACACATGTCTCATTCAACAAAGTTCAGATGAAATAGATATACTGAGAATCACAATGAATGCAACATTGTTTAAGCCTGTAATGTATGATCCAGTCAGTGAAGACCAAAAAATGTCAAATAGAGTACACAATTCGCAGTAGTAGGAGGGGATGCAATGAGAAACACAGGGAGAATCCTGACCGGTAGGGGTTGGACTTACTTTTGGGAAACACTTTTTTACGTTTTTCTTGAATAACTCGAAAAGCATGGTTTCTAGGGGAAACGTATCTCAGTGTAAAATTAAACTACATCACATATCTTGTAAGGTAGGTTCTATTCATTTTGTCTCTAGGAATAATAATTTGTGCGTTGCACGGAAATGAAGAACTTCAAATTATCGAAAACAGTATTGTACTGGTATAAAATTAATGTTCATTTTTAAATGAACTGTGTTAAGAACAAATACACTCCTGGAAATGAAAAAAAGAACACATTGACACCGGTGTGTCAGACCCATCATACTTGCTCCGGACACTGCGAGAGGGCTGTACAAGCAATGATCACACGCACGGCACAGCGGACACACCAGGAACCGCGGTGTTGGCCGTCGAATGGCGCTAGCTGCGCAGCATTTGTGCACCGCCGCCGTCAGTGTCAGCCAGTTTGCCGTGGCATACGGAGCTCCATCGCAGTCTTTAACACTGGTAGCATGCCGCGACAGCGTGGACGTGAACCGTATGTGCAGTTGACGGACTTTGAGCGAGGGCGTATAGTGGGCATGCGGGAGGCCGGGTGGACGTACCGCCGAATTGCTCAACACGTGGGGCGTGAGGTCTCCACAGTACATCGATGTTGTCGCCAGTGGTCGGCGGAAGGTGCACGTGCCCGTCGACCTGGGACCAGACCGCAGCGACGCACGGATGCACACCAAGACCGTAGGATCCTACGCAGTGCCGTAGGGGACCGCACCGCCACTTCCCAGCAAATCAGGGACACTGTTGCTCCTGGGGTATCGGCGAGGACCATTCACAACCGTCTCCATGAAGCTGGGCTACGGTCCTGCTCACCGTTAGGCCGCCTTCCGCTCACGCCCCAACATCGTGCAACCCGCCTCCAGTGGTGTCGCGACAGGCGTGAATGGAGGGACGAATGGAGACGTGTCGTCTTCAGCGATGAGAGTCGCTTCTGCCTTGGTGCCAATGATGGTCGTATGCGTGTTTGGCGCCGTCCAGGTGAGCGCCACAATCAGGACTGCATACGACCGAGGCACACAGGGCCAACACCCGGCATCATGGTGTGGGGAGCGATCTCCTACACTGGCCGTACACCTCTGGTGATCGTCGAGGGGACACTGAATAGTGCACGGTACATCCAAACCGTCATCGAACCCATCGTTCTACCATTCCTAGACCGGCAAGGGAACTTGCTGTTCCAACAGGACAATGCACGTCCGCATGTATCCCGTGCCACCCAACGTGCTCTAGAAGGTGTAAGTCAACTACCCTGGCCAGCAAGATCTCCGGATCTGTCCCCCATTGAGCATGTTTGGGACTGGATGAAGCGTCGTCTCACGCGGTCTGCACGTCCAGCACGAACGCTGGTCCAACTGAGGCGCCAGGTGGAAATGGCATGGCAAGCCGTTCCACAGGACTACATCCAGCATCTCTACGATCGTCTCCATTGGAGAATAGCAGCCTGCATTGCTGCGAAAGGTGGATATACACTGTACTAGTGCCGAAATTGTGCATGCTCTGTTGCCTGTGTCTATGTGCCTGTGGTTCTGTCAGTGTGATCATGTGATGTATCTGACCCCAGGAATGTGTCAATAAAGTTTCCCCTTTCTGGGACAATGAATTCATGGTGTTCTTATTTCAATTTCCAGGAGTGTATTTTCCCTGTGGTCCATATCTAAGTGCAGTAGCGTCATATAGAGGGATAATTCGCGTTCTGGAGATGTAGCAGAGAGGAGGGGGACTGGAGGTAGACGTTTGTGGAAAGGTAGGTCGCGGGATTACGGTCATGCACTTGTCTCCTTTGTAGGTCTCCAGACTAAAGTTCAAGCAGTCCGCACCGCACTATATCACAAGAAGCAACTAGAGCATGAATCACAAAGCTATGCTGACCCTACCGATGTGTCCTTTACGCTTCACTGGCAAGACAGTGCACAGGTGCGCTCGATTCTGTGTTTATTTTCTACAAAGTGAGTGAAAACTGTGTGGAGTGCAGATATGAAACACTGTTAATATTAACGCTAGATTCACATATGGACAGCACCTTTGTAAATCTCTGAAACTGTTTACAGTGTTAGACGGGAAATGGTTTCTTATCTTATACAGCTGCTGAAGCCTTCTTCCGGGACTTGGCCAACCACGAGAGCTGCTCACTTTTTAGTTATTTTCTGTCCATTTTTCGTGTGGGAGTAGGCAAAATGAGTTCACTGATCTCGTGTTTATATAGCGTAAATAATTTCAGTGAGTATTTATGTTTAGGCGCTAAGTGAATTTTAATGGGATGGACCTCAGCAGCTGGAGATGGCAACCGCCTACTACACTGAGAGACCTGTTCCAAGTGTAACACTTCGTCAATATGTATATGAAATAGACTTAATCTGAGAAAACCACATCCGTAGAGAAGTAATGAGTGACCAGACAGTGGCTGAGTACCCAGTGATCCACAGTGACATGATAACTGTATTCCGAAGGAGTTATAGTGCTTGAACTTTCCGTGATGTCTGTTTGTATATTCTGCACACCTATTACGAGGGCGTACTGAAATGCAATGCCTCCGATTTTTTTACATAAAGACTCTTATTGCTTTTCAAATGAAAAAAGCGTAATTTTACGTTATACCTCTTTATTCTTCAGAGCTATATGTTTATTTCTTAACATGGGCACCAAAGAAAGGCTAGTATCTTGGTACTGTCACTGTAGAATTTTTGAACTGATCGACCGAGCAACAACATCACCTCTGCCTGTACCGCTTCATCACCAACTTAGTGAAGTCCTCACAGGAGTTTTTTAAGTTTTGGAAATAGATAAAAAATCGGAGACAACCAAGTCAGGAATGTATGGAGGATGATCGATGACGGTGAACGTAGGGCGTGGCATTGCTGCAGATGTCGCAGCGCTCGTGTGTGGTCTGGCATTGCCATGCAGCAGGAGAGTGTGCTCCACGTGTGCATGATTTCTTCGGATTCGAAACTCGATTAAGCACGCTGTTTCTCACTCATCAACATAATTACATTACACACCACCACGTTACACGCTATAAGATGGAGCCCTCTAGCGGTAGAGGGTTGCAAATGTGTAGACATGAATAATAAGGATTTAGAATATCAATAACGTTTGTTTTGAGTGTGTTCACATAAAATTCGGAGTCATTGGATTCCAGAACGCCCTCAACCTTCCTGCACGTTACTGTGAGAGACGTTAAACGAGGTAATTGAATGCTGATTGAGGGCTCTCCATCCAAGTGAGCAAGCACTTATTCTTGCAACCGTATAGTTGTTTCTCCTTCTCGGTCAGTATATAGTGCTATCACTTGCCCTGCATTCCTAACCCGTGTTGACCTTCTGAGGTCTACTTCGTTGGTATGTGGTTCGATACTGTCAGCTCCGCTTCTCTTTGCTTGTCGGTACACGAAACACACTTTCGTCAACTATGTAGCTGGGTAAAGCTCCATTGCCTAATGTACTGTACAGTTTCGTACGTAAACACTGGCTGCAGACCTATAAATCATTACCTGAAGACTGACTATGTTACACTAAAAAAGACGCAACTAACTGTCATGAAACCACGCGATTGCAGGGCAATAGTGAGGTTTCATGTTCACACCAATCATTGTGTATATTTGCATAATGGTCGGCTTTGCCTACCATACTGTGTATATGTACTGCACTATGTATTAAAATGTACCAACGTAGGTTCTCGCATTTCACTGGCAGAGTTACTTCCGCATAAAATGCTTGACTTTTTATAGCTTTCGACAGTGCTTCAATTACGCAGTTTGCACCTTCATGCCATATATGAAAATTCATAATTGAGGACATGACGTCTGATGGAAAACATGATAAACGCAATGTTAACAAATTTATATATCCCTCAGAAACACTATGAAATGGACAGTTCCTCTTTTGAATAAAAATTTAAAATTGGGCAAATTGTACCATTATTCGAATGGTTAAACTTCTTTCGAATGATAGCAAAAATTCAATTTTGAATTATCAGTATCAATTTTCTTCTAAACGGTGCAATGTTAAAATTATCAAAGCAAATTGATTCCAAATTTATTCAGTGTGTTCTCATCACGAGAATTACGCAGTGACAATTTGCGTCAAATGTAAGCGCTTTTGAATGCGAATCACCGATCATCATAGGACGCAACACAGAGTACAGAACTATCAATGCCCAACTCAGCAACCTAATGGTACAGCGCTACGCTCACTGAATGCCAAAGCATGAGCAGCCCAGACTAGCTACACATTGCCCGGCTTATGATCGATTTATTCTAAAGCAGGCCAGCAAAACTGCACTAGGTATCACCAGATACCACTCGCGCTAAATAACTAATCAGTATACTTGCCTAAGGGGTAGTCGATAGTCACATCTTTAGTAGAAAGCAGACCCGTTGTGCAAAACTTTTTTTATACTATTACGTACTTAATTTTATACAACACCGGCAAAACACTATCAAAGGCCGTGCAGTTTCCACTTTATCAGAAATTCCATAGTCATCAGTTCTTTGCCCACAATGAATGTGACAAACCGCAGAAACACATTTGCACATTCTGAAATATTTTTAACTTTCTAGCTTCATTATTTAAAGCCACTTATTTTTTTCTTAAAATACTATATTTACAGAAACGTATTCATTAAATCATTCTGATACATTCTGACACAGTGTTAACATCAATATACTGAAGCATACAATGACAGAATTTATAAAAGTTATTTCTATTTTTGATTTCACTCTTGGGCTATGGCGCAATACTTTGTATGCCACGAGCAGGCATGTTAAGGTGATGTTGCGCTGGTAGTAGTAAGCTGGGGTAAGGCCCAGCACAATCACTCATCTCCGTATCTCTTACAAAGATACAGTGCTTGTTTCGCCACGGCACCCTCTCTTTGTTTTTTAGAAAAATTTTTTTTAACAAAATTAAATTTTAGAAACAAGGAAGATACTACAGCTGTCCTCTTTAAATGAAATTGATTTTAGTTAAATTTTCATTAATACTACACCTTCAAAATTAAGCATATACATCTATAGAAAAACGTAATATAGTGGAATTTTACAAATCATTTACGTTAAATAACAAAGAAACGCGAAATACAATTTTCGATTATTACAAAATTAATGTTGTGATTTAGAATATTCAGTCTTTACCTGAAACAGAAACACATAAAAAAATTTCGCTTTTCAGTACTCACTCTCTTAATCACAACCTGAGGCACTGGTGTGTGTGTCTATACGAACCACTTTCATTAAAACATTTAAGGTAGAGGGTGGGAAATTACTATGTATGGCACACTTCAGGATACTCTATTACCAGAAGGGAGAGGGGTTCTTCTAGGTTCCTTTTCCAATATACACTCCTGGAAATTGAAATAAGAACACCGTGAATTCATTGCCCTAGGAAGGGGAAACTTTATTGACACATTCCTTGGGTCAGATACATCACATGATCACACTGACAGAACCACAGGCACACAGACACAGGCAACAGAGCATGCACAATTTCGGCACTAGTACAGTGTATATCCACCTTTCGCAGCAATGCAGGCTGCTATTCTCCCATGGAGACGATCGTAGAGATGCTGGATGTAGTCCTGTGGAACGGCTTGCCATGCCATTTCCACCTGGCGACTCAGTTGGACCAGCGTTCGTGCTGGACGTACAGACCGCGTGAGACGACGCTTCATCCAATCCCAAACATGCTCAATGGGGGACAGATCCGGAGATCTTGCTGGCCAGGGTAGTTGACTTACACCTTCTAGAGCACGTTGGGTGGCACGGGCTACATGCGGATGTGCATTGTCCTGTTGGAACAGCAAGTTCCCTTACCGGTCTAGGAATGGTAGAACGATGGGTACGATGACGGTTTGGATGTACCGTGCACTATTCAGTGTCCCCTCGACGATCACCAGAGGTGTACGGCCAGTGTAGGAGATCGCTCCCCACACCATGATGCCGGGTGTTGGCCCTGTGTGCCTCGGTCGTATGCAGTCCTGATTGTGGCGCTCACCTGGACGGCGCCAAACACGTATACGACCATCATTGGCACCAAGGCAGAAGCGACTCTCATCGCTGAAGACGACACGTCTCCATTCGTCCCTCCATTCACGCCTGTCGCGACACCACTGGAGGCGGGCTGCACGATGTTGGGGCGTGAGCGGAAGACGGCCTAACGGTGTGCGGGACCGTAGCCCAGCTTCATGGAGACGGTTGCGAATGGTCCTCGCCGATACCCCAGGAGCAACAGTGTCCCTAATTTGCTGGGAAGTGGCGGTGCGGTCCCCTACGGCACTACGTAGGATCCTACGGTCTTGGGGTGCATCCGTGCGTCGCTGCGTTCCGGTCCCAGGTCGACCGGCACGTGCACCTTCCGCCGACCACTGGCGACAACGTCGATGTATTGTGGAGACCTCACGCCCCACGTGTTGAGCAATCCGGCGGTACGTCCACCCGGCCTCCCGCATGCCCACTATACGCCCTCGCTCAAAGTCCGTCAACTGCACGTACGGTTCACGTCCACGCTGTCGCTGCATGCTACCAGTGTTAAAGACTGCGATGGAGCTCCGTATGCTACGGCAAACTGGCTGACACGGCGGCAGTGCACAAATGCTGCGCAGCTAGCGCCTTCGACGGCCAACACTGCGGTTCCTGGTGTGTCCGCTGTGCCGTGCGTGTGATCATTGCTTGTACAGCCCTCTCGCAGTGTCAGGAGCAAATATGGTGGGTCTGACACACAGGTGTCAATGTGTTCTTTTTTCCATTTCCAGGAGTGTAGCTTGTAGACTACGTTTCATGATGCCTCAATGTCCCTAAGAAACAAATAACATTGCTTGAGCTCCTGGTCTCATCTTATATCTAAGGGAGGGCAAATTACAATCTACGTTATATTTTCCTTCTATAGTTGAAATAAACATTTGAGAAGTTATCAGAAATAATTTTTCTTTTTAAAATTTTGTTTTATGGAAGACTGTTATCAACTTTTTCAAAATGGTAATTGGCGATATATTATCCCACAAAATCGTGACTTTTTCTTTAATATTAAGTTTGGCTAACGAACTTTGCAGTTCGTTTTTAACCACAACTAATATTCTGTGAAAAGCAAAAGAAATTTTCAAAATAGTTACATTTTGGGCTAGCTTGCAATTTATTGTATTACTTCAGATGTTGCTTTACTTAGACAATCGTGTAAACATTGCAAGTTCTATTTTCATATGGCTCAATTATTGTACGGATTAGTATGCTAAAGAAGTAATTTGTTCGACAGCATATAATTTGCACTGTCACACACATAATGCTTTATTACACTGCACCAACACATTACAATCTGCATTTCTTAACACATTCGTTTACCTGTAATGTTGTTTGTGTCAATATTAATCTTTAAGATGAACACCCGCTGTAAGCAATATTACGCGTTTTTCACCCTTTTTACGACACATGAACGAATTATTCACAATTATTCCACCATTTTACCATATATGTCAACCTATTAACTTCATTTCTCCTGCTTCTACCTATTTTCATTTATTCATATATTTCGACGCTTCCTTCCCCATTTTTTCTTCATCAGCCTTCTGAGCTCATTATTTACAAAAAATTTTGCTTTGATCCTCACACAGCTTACACACATCTCCTTTAATTAACGTAAAGCCGCTTTGGCTTGCCTCTAGTATCACTATTTTATCACCCTCACTTACCTATAGACAATTTTACTTCAAACCAAAAATTATTAATTTGTGCAGAGTTTAGCGTTAAAGATTTTTTTAGTTATGAGCTTCAGTTACTCTATTAATGGCAAATATTCCTTATTTTGTAGTCATTTATTCTTCATTTGTGCTTATAACTTATCCACTGTTATTTTAATTTTGTGGAACTTACTACCTCTCATATTTTCTTGTACATCATCAATCAGGTATAGTCATTTGGGAATCATTCTTACTTGCTAGGAAGATATTACAAATTAATGGCGTATGTACAACATGAAGGTGTATATTCCTTACATACTATAACTAGCGCGGAGGACGAGAATGGATCTTCAAAGGCAGTTAAAGTTTCATCCAGCTGGGACCGCACAGTACGCCAAACTGTGTATCTGCCAAAGAGCAACTGACTCCCTACAGAATTTAACTACTGTTAGTTTGGAAAGACTACAGGTGTACTATGTTTTGTAGACTTCTCTTACCTTTCGGGTACACCAAGCGGTATGCGGTTGCATGAGACTTTACGTGTTATTCTAAATGGTCGATGACAAACATGCATAAACTTCTTTGTCACCGCTGAAATTTTCTTTGATTTCTCTTTAGCTTTGACTAACACTACTTCACCAATGCTCAAACAAGTGGGGGAAGATCTGGCGTCATGCCATCTTTTTCTGCCCGAAGTTCTTTTATCAGAAATTTTATCTATTGGTTGTCCCTTATACTCTATTTCTTCGAGGACATAGTTATTTTCCGCATTAGCACGTTGCACACTATCAGCGAATTTAATATCTTCCTGCAAGTATCCCTTTATTCCCTATTAATCTAATAGGCAGTTCCCATGCCTCATTATTACTGCTCGATAGTTTCCAATGAAAGACTATGTAATAACTAGAGAATCTGATAAAGTTACTACAAAGTGACTGTGATCAAGTGATCAAAGCCAGTCTTTCCTTGATATTTCGTTAAAAGATCTGTGCCAATTGACACCTCAACACTTAAACCGAACACAATTAATCAAGGATGAACTATTGTTATGTGACTTACACCAACTGGTATCAAAGCTTAATGTTGGTCTAGAAACTTTTCCAGTAGCACCTATTATTCGTACTTCATTGACTTTCATGACAGTTAATTTTTACAACAGGGTGAGTTATTCTGGTCTGAACACATTCCTCATAAAAGTCTTGTAATAAGTTCTTTTCAATCTGTTTCCAACTAGGGTATTTTTGTTCAGTTGCAAGGAAATTTACACTCAGAGACATTGGATCATCAGTCTCTACATTTTCAGCTACCTTTTGCAAATTGTTCACCACTTTTAAATGAAAATACTTGACAAACTCCTCTACTTCCGTTTGCTGCATTTCAGTTAAACTACTCTCTATCTCTGAGCAACTATGCCCTGGCCAACACTGCTATCTACAATGCTGTCGTCAGCTTTTAAATTTTGTGGCAAGTCATACAGCTAATAGGTTCCCTGGCCGCATTATTATTGCTATCCCATTCATGTAACAACTCCTCATCAAAATCTTGCAAAACTGACTCTACTTGTTCTACTGATAGTTTAGCCTTCAGATTGCCACTATTGTCGAAGATGTAAGCCTTTACTTCATCATCGTCCTTATCTCAGTCAAACGTATTAATTTGTTTCTCCCTGTTATCTATAGTGTTTTCCTTTTCCATCTTGGCCCATTTTCCGACTGTGTCGAAAATGCTGTCATCTGTATAATGAGAGTGGTTTAGCGCATCACTGGTACTGTCGGTCCTGTTTCATCATCCCTGTTACCGGTTTGCGTGTGCTCACTGAGTGTGGTCTGTGTTTTCGCTGTGGCTTGTTGTGTTAATTCGATTCCAAAGCAGAAAGAAATATATCCTGCTCTCTGCATTGTCTCAACGGCACGTTATTTATATTTCTGCCTTCGTCATAATGTCATGGGATTCGGGCCTCCCGTCGGGTAGACCGTTCGCCAGGTGCAAGTCTTTCGATTTGACGCCACTTCAGCGACTTGAGCTTCGATGGGGATGAAATGACGATGATTAGAACAATACAACACCCAGTCGCTGCGCGAAGAAAATTTGCGACCCAGGCGGGAATCGAACCCAGGCCCTTAGGATTGACAGTCTGTCGCACTGACCACTCAGCTACCGTGGACGGACTTCGTCATCATCATTATTGCGAAAGGACGGTGGCTGTCTGCCTCCTTTTCCTCTACTACGGCTTTGGCCACGATAACCTGAACGTGTATTCTAAGCTTACACACTTGTAACATTCACGTTTCCACTGACATTATTTCGGCTGTGTATACGACTGTTTGAAGACCTATTATAATTCTTCACCTGCTCCCCAACAGCAGCTACTCCTTCCACTCGTTCCGGATACTCAGTCAAACTATCCGCATTATCTCTAGGTGCGGAAATGAATCTTTTCTGCCTATACCAAGGCAGCTTACCTTCTGGTCCTATAATCATTTCCAGGTTCACATTTTCTGTGAGATGTGACATCCGTGAAACCATTCTTCCAGAAAACTCTTCAACTGTTTCACAACAAGGAGTAACCTTTTTACCAGTCCAAAATTCATTCAAAATGTAGTTTTGTTAGTTGTCAGAACAGTACTCATTAGGAAACGCAGTTTTAAATTCAGAAAGAGTTTTGCATCTAATCATTACACCAGCTGACCATCGCAAAGCGTCTCCTGAGAAATAACGTCTTATGAAAGAAATGTTCTCACGTTCTGACCCTGCATCAGGCAAAACACCCTCAAAATGATTCCAGAACACTAATATGTGAATTTTTTGGTCTGTATCAAAAAGTAAGAATTGAAAACTGCCGTTGAAAGTGGCATCAACTGAAGCAACATGCTGTGCAATATTACAGCTAGAACTACCAGAGGTTACCCCATTTTCTATGTTAGTAATACTGGTATGTAGTTCCTCTGCTTGTAGTTGTACTGCCTCCAATCCGTTAGAAAAGTTTTTGCCAACATTCTCACATAATATCACACATTAAGAGTTTTTTCTTAAAATGCATAATATCCATTTAATTTATTGTTTACTTCCTCAAATTGATTATATTAATGTTTGGATTCATTGTCTATTCACCCTGACAACCTCTCTTCCATAAGATCATCTCTGTCTTCGTAATCTTTGCGAACATTACCAATATCAGTTTTGAACATTTGTGCAATTAGCTATTGACACACTTTGACTTGCAGATCATTTGATTACAATCAATTTTATAATTTTAGTTATTCAGCTTTGAGATCTTTTCATCCTTTAGTTCCTTCTTACTCTCCTTCAGTTCCTTACTACTATACTTTATTTTTTTATAATGCAATTCCATTTAGGAAAACAGTAATTGCGTTCTGTTTGGTATCCTACCTTGCCGCTTGGCATTTCCACCGGTTTTGAAGGAGTTTGTAGCATTCCCAAACTTGGCTGAATTGCAGACATATTGAACACAGTTTCACTATCTGACAGTTCTATTAATTGCACTTATTATTTTTTTACTTCGGTTCCAGTTGCCTCATGATCAGAAACTGATTCTAACTCCGAAATGTACCTCCGATTCTACATTTGACAGATGACCTTCAGATTTTGGATTTATTACTGTGACTGAACCATCCGTGTTAATCTCATTTTCAAAATATGAGAATTCATAGTCAATTTCTAATTCAGCCTTAACTTTCACATCATCCTTAATATGAAACTCCATAGCTTGTTAGAAGCAATTATCAAATACTTTAAATATTCTTGACGTAACTTAATTGCTTGATCTCTACTAGCATTTCAGGCGCAGTGTAGGAGCAAACGTGATGCGACACATAGCGACATATCGCAGGCAACAGCAGCAAAATGTGGCGGTGAAGATGGCGGCGAGCACCGCCAATTACATTACCTCCGTGGGCGAAGGGATGGGGAGAGGACGCACCATCTTCTTTTAATTTCAGCGCTGGCCGGCCAGTGTGGCCGAGTAGTTCTAGGCGCTACTGTCTGGAATCGATCGTCCGCTACGGTCTCAGGTTCGAATCCTGCCTGGGGCAAGGATGTTTGTGATGTCCTTAGGTTAGTTAGGCTTAAGAAGTTCTAATTATAGGGGTCTAATGACCTTAGCAGTTAAGTCCCATAGTGCTCAGAGCCATTTTTGAATTTCAGCGCTGGTGGTTGCCACGATCTATTGTTTTCTTCTTTCCTCCTCCCGTCACGCTCAAGGTTACGTTGGCTAACATTCACAATTCAGTTACCACACTCCCGAGAAAATTCTTAAACATTGTACTCGCACTGCTTTCAGCATATTTCAATTCCGCAATCTGTTAATGCCTACCGAGTTCCCAGTTTTGTACCGAACACTTTCGAAGTTCAATTTCCTGACGGATTAAAACCATATGTGGGGCCGCGGTTAGATTGATATAAATCTCCGTCATTTTGCAAGAGCCTGAAATCTGTTTCTGCTGTCAGCCAGAATCCGTTGGAGAACATATTGACTGTGATTTCCAGTCTGGAAGTCCACATTACTCACTCCGTTCACTGAAAGGAAATATTTCTATTTGCTATTTACTCAGGAGGATCAGGAACTATAACTATAAATAAAAGTTTAGAATTTTAACTGTTTGATATGATGTGTGTAATTCTGTTTCTGATAATACTAATAATAGCAGTTAAGAGGTGAATTCCACAGGAGGCTTTCACTAAACTGGTCTATCACCAAAGGTAATTGCTCGCCTTAAAAGTGGGGAAAAATCTCGACACTTGCCACACGGTTTTGTTAGTATTACGGTAGACACATAAATAGTTACTTCCATGAAATATAAGAGATTTGCAACGGTGTTCAGTCCTTTCAGGTTCACGTCCTACTTTAAGCGAAAACGCGTTTGCTTGCTCCCTGTCTGTGACGTCATCCGAGGCACATCGTGCACAGGCGTTTGACTGACGTGGACAGATTGATACCACGGTGCGGTGTGTCTCTCTACTGCCTCTCTGGCCGTATTTGTATGTGGGCGCAGGTGACCGCCGAACGGAACATCTGATGTCCACCATAGTAGGAACTTTTCTCGCACACTTATTTATCATTAAAATTTGTCGTTTAACAATTTAAAGTCTTCTTAAATTTTGTGTGAATGGAAGTAAGTTGGCTTTAGTTACAGAAAAAGTTTACGCTCGACTGCATTTAAACTTTGCTGACTACGATTTTTAGAACTGAATTGACAGCAGGACATGACCTCTGAACTTTTCTTTAAATTTTTTGTAATGATTGTTATTCAAACTAAAGTCTTCAAACTTGGCATATTTCGTAGCCGGCCGAAGTGGCCGTGCGGTTCTAGTCGCTGCAGTCTGGAACAAAGTGACCGCCACTGTCGCAGGTTCGAATCCTGCTTCGGGCATGGATGTTTGTGATGTCCTTAGGTTAGTTAGGGTTAAGTAGTTCTAAGTTGTAGGGGACTGATGACCATAGGTGTTAAGTCCCATAATGTTCAGAGCCATTTGAACCATTTTTTGTATTATTTCGTCAATGTAATTGAGTGCTGTAATCAGAGTTTTCTATAACCATTACAAATAATAATCTATTAGAAATATAAACGTTTTTCATTTGCAATTTAGTTTTTAGTAAAGTACTTGAAAACTGTTAGATGTAGCTTATTGGAGTCACATACTTAATGATGATTTATCTATCTGAGGCTACATACGCATTTTCACCTTTCTTTATTTAACATTAGCACTTTCAATTTTTCGCAAAAATGTCGATTTTGACCAAAATATTACTCTGAATAATTCGAGATGTCTACCTTTAGATTGTGACATACGTTTGCATATTAACAACAATTTTTAGTTTTCTGGCTTCATTTTAGCGCCATTTAATTTGTTCTTAATATAACATATTTACCGTCTTGCAAGGTGAGAGTGTCCACAAGAGGGTGATTATGAAGTTGTAGACGAAAGGGAAATATTTGGTCAACGAGAATATTGGAATAAACGTCGTAGTTCATCTTCAGGCTAAAGCGAAATTGTGTCCCTAAGTTATGGTACGAAAAACGTTCCTAAAAATCGCACAGATACCTCTGGCTAGACATACACTATCCTAACATTGCGTGTTAAGAACCTCTGAACCGCCAATGCATTCGACGCCGAACGTCACTTGAAAGTACGGAAACTGTGCCTCGCCGAACCAAACTAAACGCCTCCAGTTAGTTCCTTCCCAGCCTGCGTTTTGTGTGGCCCTCTGAAGATGTGTAGCTTTACGTTCCGCTGTGAATAATGGCCTTTTGCTAGGTATTCTGCCCCAGACAGTCATCGAATGCAGACACGTACTACAGCCACTATTACTACACTGTCTTCGATAGCTGCGAATGGTAGATAATTCCTTGTAAAGACACCATCAACCGGCGATGATTTACCAACAGATCTGGACATATTCACACACTTTATCTTATGTCTTCCATTGATTCACATTTTCACAGCAACCACTCTTCGGATCCTGATTCCATACAACGGATTAGCATATACATAGTACTTTGCTGTCATGATTTACACCATGTCCAATTGTACACCATCAAAAGCGTACCAAAGAGAACAGAACACTCATTTAAAAGGGATGAGAAGTACAATGCTCAAACCAATTAGGGGAACATGGCTCTGGGTATCTGCCACACTCCACTGAGTAGTAAGTGAGGACTCATATGTTACAATATTATAGCTTTGTATTTCACTAGTTAAGTACACAAGACATATCTGCTTTTATTTACATAACAAGAACTGAAATTTGGGACCGGTGTCGAAAACAAAGTGGAAACATTGGTTCATCTTGTCAACCTGAGTGCTTTTAGTTGGACTTTGAGAGCTTCAATAATTCGTCTGTCCTCTGTTTGTGTTTATCATGGCCTAACACATATGTGACATGTTCCATATGAGTCGTCGGACGTCACCCTGTGGTATCCGTTTCCATTCTTCAAATGAGTTCTTGGAGTCTCTGTGGTGGCATAGTATGGCCACAAATTTGACTCTCAAGTCCGTCCCACACATGGTTGATATCGCTTAGGTTGGGATTCACCGCAGGCTATTCCGTTACTTCAGTGTCCAGGCTGACGATTGCCACATCAGTCCCAGCTTCACCGTGCATTCTGGGTCACCAACCTATGCAGCAGCCGCCACATGGTCCAACAGGCTCTGTTCGTTGTATTGCGTGACGATAAGGCGACCATGGACAACGACCGGAACCCTACGAATGTTGGCGCTACCGCCTGCCACACCTTCACAAAACCGTGGTCGAATCTGTCGATTCTCTGCACAACTTTTGGCGGGTGCCATTCATCACCGTGTCTCCACATCCCAACATGGCCATCATCCTGCTTCAGAGGAAATCTGAACTCGTCTGTGAACGACAGTGACGAAACTGTCAGTTGACCTGGAAACGGCGGAACTGAAAGAGAACAGAGATACAGTGTCAAGCGAGGTGTTCGACCAAGAGGTCTTCGTCCTACGGTCCTTTCTCTTAACCTGTTACTTACAATCTGATCGGATACAGAGTCTCCAGTAGTGCTTCTAAGGTCGGTTTACAGTGCTCTGGTGGCAGCTGTACGGTACTTCAACCCAGAGACTGCCGGCTATCGGCCTTCACGTGAGTCGTAAAGCGCTGGAATCCTCGTCAAGGTCGCCTTGGTACTAAATCGCCTCCTTGCAGATGCCCACAACCGATGAGTAACAGATGGAACGATATTTGCATCTACGAGGGGCGTTTGAAAAATCCGTGCAAAGTCCGAGAGATGGCACCACCATTGTGTATTGAGGTTATATATAGTTAGTAGTATCTTTGGAAAGAAGGCACACCAAGTTTCAGCCTTATTTGTCTATTTCTTTGTGTTTGGCATTTGTGTGAATCAAGGAAGTCGAGTAAATGTCAAAAAATGGAAGAAGAAGAATTTCGTGTGGTGATTAAACATTACTTTATGAATGGCAAAACGCCTAAGGATACTAAAGAGAAGCTTGATAAACATTTATGTGACTCTGCACCTTCGATTAGATCAGTTTATAAGTGGTTTAAATATTTTCGGAGTGGTCATATCGGCACAAGTGAAGGTGTGCGCTATGGACGCCCTGTGGGGGTTACGACTCCAGAAATAATTGATAACATTCTTGATGTGGTGCTGGATGTCAGGAGAGTTAAGGTGCGTGAGATTTCAATTGCTTTAAGCTTCTCGAATTAACGGGTACATAATATTTTGCATCCCGCCCCCCCCCCCTTCCCCTCCATGAACCATGGACCTTGCCGATGGTGGGGAGGCTTGCGTGCCTCACCGATACAGATAGCCGTACCGTAGGTACGACCACAACGGAGGGGTATCTGTTGAGAGGCCAGACAAACGTGTGGTTCCTGAAGAGGGGCAGCAGCCTTTTCAGTAGTTGCAAGGGCAACAGTCTGGATGATTGACTGATCTGGCCTTGTAACAATAACCAAAACAGCCTTGCTGTGTTGTTACTGCGAACGGCTGAAAGCAAGGGGAAACTATGGCCGTAATTTTTCCTGAGGGCATCCAGCTTTACTGTATGATTAAATGATGAAGGCGTCCTCTTGGGTAAAATATTCCGGAGGTAAAATAGTCCCCCATTCGGATTTCCGGGCGGGTACTACTCAAGAGGATGTCGTTATCAGGAGAAAGAAAACTGGCGTTCTACGGATCGGAGCGTGGAATGTCAGATCCCTTAATCAGGCAGGTAGGTTACAAAATTTAAAATGGGAAATGGATATGTTAAAGTTAGATACAGTGGGAATTAGTGAAGTTTGGTGACAGGAGGAACAAGACTTCTGGTCAGGTGACTACAGGGTTATAAACACAAAATCAAATAGGGGTAATGCAGGAGTAGGTTTAATAATGAATAGGAAAATAGGAATGCGGGTAAGCTACTACAAACAGCATAGTCAACGCATTATTGTGGCCAAGATAGATACGAAGCCCATACCTACTACAGTAGTACAAGTTTATATGCCAACTAGCTCTGCAGATGACGAAGAAACTGAAGAAATGTATGATGAAATAAAAGAAATTATTCAGATGGTGAAGGGATACAAAAATTTAATAGTCATGGGTGACTGGAATTCGAGTGTAGGAAAAGAGAGAGAAGGAAACGTAGTAGGTGAATATGGATTGGGGCTAAGAAATGAAAGAGGAAGCCGCCTGGTAGAATTTTGCACATAGCATAACTTAATCATAGCTAACACTTGGTTTAAGAACCATAAAAGACGGTTGTATACATGGAAGAACCCTGGAGATACTATAAGGTAGCAGAAAGATTATATAATAGCAAGACAGAGATTTAGGAACCAGGTTTTAAATTGTAAGACATATCCAGCAGCAGATGTGGACTCTGACAACAATTTATTGGTTATGACCTGTAGATTAAAACTGAAGAAACTTAAAAAAGGTGGGAATTTAAGGAGATGGGACGCGGATAAACTGAAAGAACCAGTGGTTGTACAGGGTTCAGGGAGAGCATAACGGAACAATTGACAGGAATGGGGGAAAGAAATACAGTAGAAGAAGAATGGGTAGCTTTGAGGGATGAAGGCAGCAGAGGATCAAGTAGGTAAAAAGACGAGGGCTAATAGAAATCTTTGGGTAACAGAAGAAATACTGAATTTAATTGATGAAAGGAGAAAATATAAAAATGCAGTAAATGAAGCAGGCAAAAAGGAATACAAACGTCTCAAAAATGAGATCGACAGGAAGTGCAAAATGGCTAAGCAGGGATGGCTAGAGGACAAATGTAAGGATGTAGAGGCTTATCTCACTAGGCGTAAGATAGATATTGCCTACAGGAAAATTAAAGAGACCTTAGGAGATAAGAGAACCACTTGTATGAACATTAAGAGCTCACTAGGAAACCCAGTTCTAAGCAATGAAGAGAAAGCAGAAAGGTGGAAGGAGTATATAGAGGGTCTATACACGGGCGATTTACTTGAGGTCAATATTATGGAAATGGAAGAGGATGTAGATGAAGATGAAATGGGAGATAGATACTGCGTGAAGAGTTTGACAGAGCACTGAAAGACCTGAGTCAAAACAAGGCCCCGGGAGTAGACAACATTCCATTGGAAGTACTGACGGCCTTGGGAGAGCTAGTCCTGACAAAACTCTACCATCTGGTGAGTAAGATGTATGAGACAGGCGAAATACCCTCAGACTTCAAGAAGATTATAATAATTCCAATCCCAAAGAAAGCAGGTGTTGACAGATGTGAACATTACCGAACAATCAGTTTAATAAGCCACAGCTGCAAAATACTAACACGAATTCTTTACAGACGAGTGGAAAAACTAGTGGAAGCCGACCTCGGGGAAGATCAGTTTGGATTCCGTAGAAATACTGGAACACATGAGGCAATACTGACCTTACGACTTATCTTAGAAGAAAGATTAAGGAAAGGCAAACCTACGTTTCTAGCATTTGTAGACTTAGAGAAAACTTTTGACAATGTTGACTGGAATACTCTCTTTCAAATTCTAAATTTGGCAGGGGTTGAATCCAGGAAGTGAAAGACTGTTTACAATTTGTACAGAATCCAGATGGCAGTTATAAGAGTCGCGTGACATGGAAGGGAAGCAGTGGTTGGGAAGGGAGTAAGACAGGGTTGTAGCCTCTCCCCGATGTTATTCAATCTGTATATTGAGCAAGCACTAAAGGAAACAAAAGAAAAATTAGGAGTAGGTATTAAAATCAATGGAGAAGAGCCGGCCGCGGTGGTCACGCGGTTCTAGGCGCGCAGTATGGAACCGTGCGACTGCTACGGTCGCAGGCTCGAATCCTGCCTCGAGCATGGATGTGTGTGATGTCCTTAGGTTAGTTAGGTTTGAGTAGTTCTAAGTTCTAGGGGACTGATGACCACAGCAGTTGAGTCCCATAGTGCTCAGTGCCATTTGAACCAAGGGAAATGAAATAAAAACTTTGAGGTTCGCCGATGACATTGTAATTCTGTCAGAGACAGCAAAGGACTTGGAAGAGCAGTTGAATGGAATGGACAGTGTCTTGAAAGGAGGTTATGAAATGAACATCAACAAAAGCAAAACGAGAATAATGGAATGTAGTCGAATTAAGTCGGGTGATGCTGAGGGAATTAGATCAGTAAATGAGACACTTAAAGTAGTAAAGGAGTTTTGCTATTTGGGGAGCTAAATAACTGATGATGGTCGAAGTAGAGAGGATATAAAATGTAGACTCGTAATGGCAATGAAAGCGTTTCTGAAGAAGAGAAATTTGTTAACATCGAGTATAGATTTAAGTGTCAGGAAGTCGTTTCTGAAAGTATTTGTATGGAGTGTAGCCATGTATGGAAGTGAAACGTGGACGATAAATAGTTTGGACAAGAAGAGAATAGAAGCTTTCGAAATGTGGTGCTACAGAAGAATGCTGAAGATTAGATGGGTAGATCACATAACTAATGAGGAAGTATTGAATAGGATTGGGGAGAAGAGAAGTTTGTGGCACAACTTGAACAGAAGAAGGGATCGGTTGGTTGGACCCATTCTGAGGCATCAAGGGATCAACAGTTTACTATTGGAGGGTTGCGTAGAGGGTAAAAATCATAGAGGGAGACCAAGAGACGAATACACTAAGCAGATTCAGTAGGATGTAGGTTGCGGTAGCTACTGGGAGATGAAGAAGCTTGCACAGGATGGAGTGTCATGGAGAGCTGCATCAAACCAGTCTCAGGACTGAAGACCACAACAACAACAACAATATTGCAAAACATTTGGACATGAGAAAGCTACCCGCAAGATGGGTTCTGCGATTGCTCACTTTTGACCAAAAACGGAATCGTGTGAAGTGTTGCAAGGATGGTTTCCAGCTGTTCAGGAAGAATCCGCAAGTCTTTAAGCGTCGTTTCGTCACTGTGAGTGAAACTTGGATACATTACTATACTCCTGAGACGAAACAACAATCTAAACAATGGGTTAGCAAGGAGAATCTGTAACAAAAAGGCAAAGACCAGTCCTCCTCCCGGATAGGTTATGGCGACTGTGTTTTGGGATTCGCAAGGGATAATCCTCATCGACTATCTTGAAAAGGGTAAAACTATTACAGGTGCATATTATTCATCGTTACTGGACAATTTGAAAACCGATCTGCCAGCAAAATTCCGGCTATTGGAAAGCAAAAGAGTCCTTTTCCATCACAACAAAGCACCAGCACACACCTCAGCAGCTGTGGACACAAAATTAATGGAAATAGGATTCCAACTCGTTTCAAATCCCCTCTATTTTACAGACCTGGCTCCCTCGGACTACTGTTTGTTTCCCAATTTGAAGAAATGGCTGGTGGGGTAACGATTTTAGTCAAATGAGGAGGTGACTGCAGCAATCAACAGCTATTTTTCAGACTTGGATAATTCCTATTATTCGGAAGGGATCAACAAATTAAAACAGCATTGGACGAAGTGTATAGGTCTAAAAGGGGACTTTGTCGAAAAATAAAAAAGGGTTTACCCCAAACACGTAAGTAGTTTTTATTTTTGTTCGGTGTTTTCAAACGCCCCTCGTACTGCAACACGACGGAAAGCCCGTCCTTCCTTGACCAAACACATTACCCTCGGAACGTTGCACTGAATTGAGCAGCCGGTTTACGTGTGTTTGGTTGAATATAACGTCCATAAATGAGAACGGCCGTCTGTGCACCTAAATGGAGAACCCTGGGACACAGGCACTTACTCCCTTCCGAGAGGCCACCTGATATTGTAATACAAGTAACAGCTCTTTGATGGCGAATGACTATTGTTGTGTATGCACTGAAAGCGAAGATGTCCGCTATTAAATAAGAACGTAGCTGACGCCTGTTTGAAAATAGGTTCACTACAACGAACGCTGACAGAAATGTTCTTTCAAGCACTGTATTTCCTCTGGTTAGCATATGATCATCAAGCTAAACCATATCTTCCTCGTGACCAATAGCAGGAGAATATAAAACGTAAATTCATTCTGTAACCTCAACTGATACTTCATTGTTCTTCAAATACAGCTCTGAATTTTGTCTATTCGCCCGAAATACGTTCACGTTGATTACTGTGAGCAACCGGTGAAAGTATTTCGCCCGGGTAACCCTTAACTCCGCTCCGGCGAGATTCGCGTTGTTCGCAGATTTTATGTTCTCTGCCTCCAGTGACATGGAGCCGGGCGTACACGTGAGAGCGGTAGCAAAAGAAGAAAGGGAACACAATCACGTGACGGGAGGGGGTCCGGTTTCACAGTTCGTTAAAGCACGTTCATTAGGACCGGAGCTGATTTTCGTTGATTCCGTCTGGCAGCAGCAAAGAATCCGCCCGTGCACTGCACTTAATTAAGGGGGCGTTCCTCGCGTCGCCACGGAACGGAGCTGCGGAGAAAGTAAATTAGAACCGCGGCGGAAGAAGGGGGGGGGGGGCAGAATGTGGGGGGAGGAGCAGCGCCGGATACGAGCTGCCGCAGCCGGACGCGAACCGCCGACCGAGCCGCCAAGAGGCACACTGCACATTAGCGCCGTAATCGCTGCTTTACTAAAGCTGATATCCTTTACAGTCCCCTGACAACAATTATTACGTTACACCATGACGGCGATGAACTAAACTATCTGATCAAAAGTAAAACGAAACCTATTAGTGGACATTAATGTGAAATGTGTCTATCCCTTACCTTTATGAAGGATTAAACTATCTGAATGTCTGTGGGGGATTGTCTGCCCACTCATCCTTGAGAGTCCAAACCAGAGAAGGCAGTGATGTTTGGCCCTGGGCTTTTGAGCGAAGGCGACATTTCAACTCCTCTCATAAATGTTACGTTGGATTCAGGTCGATACTTATGGCAGGCCAGTCCGTTTCACGAATGTGCCTTGTGTACTGAATTGTCTCCTTGCAGAGTGCCCACAACCTGTGGCTAACAGATGGAGGGAAACTGGCACTGCAGCAACACGACGGAAAGCCCATCCTTCTTTCATCAAACACCTTACCCTCGGAACTTTGCACTGAATTGAGCAGCCGTTTTACATTACGGGTTCCCAGGTAGATGCCGTGTTTCTTTACTTCCGCAAGGCGTTCGATACAGTTCCCCACAGTCGTTTAATGAACAAAGTAAGAGCATATGGACTATCAGACCAATTGTGTGATTGGATTGAAGAGTTCCTAGATAACAGAATGCAGCATGTCATACTCAATGGAGAAAATTCTTCCTAAGTAAGAGTGATTTCAGGTGTGCCGCAGGCGAGTGTCATAGGACCGTTGCTATTCACAATATACATAAATGACCTGGTGGATGACATCGGAAGTTCACTGAGGCTTTTTGCAGATGATTCTGTGGTGTATCGAGAGGTTGCAACAATGGAAAATTGTACTGAAATGCAGGAGGATCTGCAGCGAATTGACACATGGTGCAGGGAATGCCAATTGAATCTCAATGTAGACAAGTGGAATGTGCTGCGAATACACAGAAAGATAGATCCCTTATCATTTAGCTACAAAATAGCAGGTCAGCAATTGGAAGCAGTTAATTACATAAATTATCTCGACGTAGGCATTAGGATTGATTTAAATGGAGTGACCATACAAAATTAATCGTCGGTAAAGCAGATGCCAGACTGAGATTGATTGGAAGTATCCTAAGGAGATGCAATCCGAAAACCAAGGAAGTTGGTTACAGCATACTTGTTCGCCCACTGTCCGATTATTGCTCACCAGTGTGGGATCCGTACCAGATAAGGTTGATAGAAGAGATAGAGAAGATCCAACGGAGAGCAGCGCGCTTCTTTACAGGATCATTTAGTAACCGCGAAAGCGTTACGGAGGTGATAGATAACTCCAGTGGAAGACTCTGCAGGAGGGACGTTCAGTAGCTCGGTACGAGCTTTTGTTGAAGTTTCGAGAAGATACCTTCACCGAGGAGTCAAGCACTATATTGCTCCCTCCTACGTATATCTCGCGAAGAGACCGGAGGATAAAATCAGTGAGATTATAGCCCACATAGAGGTATACCGACAATCTTACTTTCCACGAACAATACGTGACTAGAATAGAAGGGAGAACTGATAGAGGTACTCAAAGTACCCTCCGACACTCACCGTCAGCTAGTGTCCAGCCTCTCTAACGGTGCTTAATAACAGAGTGCACTGTTGTGCTGATACAGACATCGATTCCTTACTGATCCTCCGTTGCACGAAGTACACTGTGTTGTAAAATGCGTTCGCCAGCCGCTGTGGCCGAAAGGTTCTAGGCGCTTCAGCGAGGAAACGCACTGCTGCTACGGTTCGAATCCTGCCTCGGGCATGGATGTGTGTGATGTCCTTAGTTTAGTTAGGTTTAAGCCGTTCTCAGTCTGCGGAACTGATGACCTAGATATTAAGTCCCTTAGTGCTTAGAGCCATTTGAACCATTTTTGTAAAAAGCGTTCATATCCTTGCGCATTTAGAGTTTATTTAAGTTCAGTAAGAAGTACACGTCATAATCACGGGAAACACCATCTGCTCCGTACTTCACTGGTAGAACTTCGTATGATGACAGGTAGCATCCTCCAGACATTCAGCAAACCAAAGTCATTCCATAAAACTATCACAGGATACAACGTGCTTCATCAGACCAAACTCTAGTTTTCAGTCATCCTCTGTCCAGTTTCTTTACACAACCTCAACGTCGCTTAGCAGTTTCTACAGGAATCAGTGAGGAGCTCTTCGGCAGTTGTATCCCATTTTTAGTAATTCCCTGCATTCGTCGCACAAGTGTGACAGTAACTCCCGAGCTATTCCTTATTCTGATTTCACGCAGTTTTGTGCATTGACCCTTCTCAAAGCACAACGTTCCATGCCCCTCACGAGACAAGGGAAAAGTCCCCATCGCACCTCCCCCCTCCCCCCCTCCCCCGCCTCAGATTTTGTGGTAAGAGGGCCCAGTGGACACATATGAAGCATGAAAACAGAAAGAAGGTGTACTGATATATAAAACAAAAGCAAAATAGAAACAGTGAACGGTCGAAAGACAAGTGCAAATAGTGCAGACAGAAGGTGTTTGACTGCCAAACAGACAAGCCGTATTCAAACCTTCCTCGTGCCTATTATTTCTTTTTCTTTTTTTCGCTGTTCATTGTTTTCAAATTTGTGTCTCTATAGTGATGTCCGTTTGCAGTAGCGAGCTGTAAGGAAGGGCCCTATAATGACAGTTGTTTATTCACAAGTATTCTGTTAGCAGCCAAAAGGAAATGGCTTTCGAAAGGGGAACCGCAAACGTTTGATGACATGACAAGTCAACCGAATTCTCCACCGTAAAATACACGTGGTGTCACATACACGGCATCAGTGACAGTACCTGTGTCACATGATAGGAATCTCTTACTGACGCACCTAAATTGTACCCCTGGTAAGTGAATAAGATATGTCTCCTTGCCCTATTTAGGTGTTCGTATGAATGTGAATGTGATCACTCCCATGGAAATGATGAAAACATAATACTTTGTCAAATAAACTGCAACAAGTGAACACAACAGTTTCACAATCACACATTTCTTTTGTGCTCTATCATAACACATGTTTTTAACGTTTTTGAAGATGCGTTCTGTTTTGGAAGTACTAACCCTTGAATTCCTTTGTTGTAACACTGTTCATACCAATTTATTTGTTGCTTTCAAAAAAATTTGTAAATTTCTGGTAAGATCTTATGGGACCAAACTGCTTAGGTCATTGGTCCCTAAGCTTACACGCTACTTAATCTAACTTAAACTGACTTACGCTATGGGCAACACACACACCCATGCCCGAGGGAGGACTCGAACCTACGACGGGGATAGCCGCGCGGACCGTGACAAGACACCCTAGACCACGCGGCTGCTGATTTCATTTCTGTGAGATGTCTATGTGGTATCTCGCGTGCTCTCACTGTTCAGCATGTTTATTTGCGACGGTAACGTATTCTTACCATGTGACTCGTATTCTATAACAAATGTATAGTATGGCAACTGCCAAGACTATTGAAAGACAACGAACATTTCAGTGACCGGACGGACAGTTCATAATGTTGCAAGGGAAAAAATAAGCGGAATTAAATGACGGGAGAGAGTTTTGAACACAGCTCGACTGTTTCACAGTCCAACACCGTGCCCAGTTCTTTTTTATCTCATTATGTTCATTATTGTTTGTTTCATTAGTTCGGAGCGGACGTATGTGACATCGGTTCAAGTTCATCGTTGATCCGTTCACTCAGTTTTTTTTATTATAGAGGGGAGTTAACCCTCTGACCGAACACGGTGAACCACCGTGAGGGCGTCACCACGACGCCGCAGCTGTTATTGTTTGCTCAACATTACACTTGTTAAACTCGGACAGTTCACTGCTCCTATTTTGCTTTTTTCCACAGTTCAGTACACCTTCTTCCTATTTTCATGCTTGGGCTATGTTCACCTATTGACGGGCTACCAATGGTCCATCTTACCGTTAAATCTGAGGATGGTGCGATGGGGACTTGCCCTTGTCAGTAACTGTCATGTGCCTGGACGTGGTTTAACTGCGATTGTTCCTCCACGTTTCCACTTCACCATCACATCAACAGCCGACTGGGGCAGGTATAGGCAAGCTGAAGAACCCCTAATGCCCTGACGAATTTGTTATCCGGCTGATATCCAGTGGCTGGTTGACGTTCGAAGTCACTGCGCTCTGCTGGCCGACCCAGTCTGGATACTTTTGATATGATACTGGACTGTGTCGCATGGTTGTTACAGATATTGCGCATGACGACGTTCTTTGACTGTTGCCAGGCAACGGCTTTGTGCAAGGTTCCACGGAAGGCACGCACGGCAAGTTCCGATCATTTTACGCCAGTGATAAGTTCACATGATGGACTCTCGGTCTGGTGGTCGAGAAGGAAGTTTTTGGCTGGTAACAAGAGCACCGACTCCACTTCCAGGGGACAAGTTGGACGGGCGCCCAGAGCGCTGCGTGACCGAATACACGGCGTCGGCAGTCGGCATCTGGGCATTTGCAAGCGTGCGGACAGGAGCCGAAGCGGGTAGCCGTACAAGGACAAAAGAACTTTTGGGTCGTGGAATGCAGCCAAAGCAAGACTGGTGTCCCATTTACGATCTGGGATAGCCCCGTTCAACCCAAACGAAATAAAGATGGTACGCTGGTGAGTACATTTCAAAATATCTCTGTTTCTCTGCACATGTGACACCGACTTCACTTTAACATACAATTCTAGCTGCTTAACGCACTTTGCGGGAACTTACTCCCCACTGAGTTGCAGCCGATTTGGTTGCTTGGCGTACATTATTGATTCAGACTAATTTGAAGATATGGATTATTTGTTGCTTCACTTAAAGGGCAACCTCCTGTAATATGTTCTTGTCATCATAGGTAAAAACAAAATTTTTTGTCATATGATTTAAATTGTTCATTTACTACTTGAGTATAGGGGAGAAAGGGAAGCATAGATTTGAGGGGTACAGCTGGTTTGATCTTTCTCAGCGAATGTGTATGCTTTTAACAATTTTATTAATTTAATTTTTGTAATTTATCTTCGTTGGTGCTATAGATCTGCTTACTTCTATTTCATTAGGCTTCTATGATCAGCACAGTGTCTGGAAAGTTTAAAACTAGCTGCGCTAGATTTACCAGGACATGTTGTTGGTGGTTTCTCACTGAAAGACGGCTGTTGCTGTCAGATAGAATTATTATTGTTAATTACTTCCTCTTCTTAGTTGTGTTCTAGAGCTTATTTGTCAGTATCAGGACTGATCATTTAAAATATATTTCTGGAGGCAAGCCATGTAATGTGTAATTTTGGAAATTTGGAAGAGCTGCCCACCTTGAGAATCGATTATTGTGTGTCTGTTAAACCTGTTTTATTTATATGTTTCAGAAGTACCACTGATTGCACTATTCGGGTAGGTTCTATAGAATGGTGTGTCGAGTACCGTGAACTGGTACCGGGATCGAGTACCGCTTGTAACGTGGAAAATGCAGATAAAATACCTTCTGCACCATCCAAAATTTTTCGCTGATTAATATCTAAAGACGACTTGTAATATATTGCAAATTCTGAATCTGTAAGCTGTTTTACAGAAACTGTATTTAATACTTAATGGATGTAATAGTGTATTTATTTGTGAATGTATATAATTGATTGTAATTATAATTTATGTATCGTAAATTGCTGAGTAATAGCCAAGGGAACTTTGTTAAATATATCGATAGCAACGACGATATTTCAGTAGCTGTGCCTTTGTTTTTTTTGTGTATGGAGAGTCTCTGTCGCACTGCGAACAGAGAGGAGACAAAGCAGTTTGGGTCTTCAAAGAGTGCGGAAGTGTTTCCGGGACGCTCTCGCAGACGCGGTGAGCAACTATGATCGTGCACAGTCTGGGCGCACCTAGTTTGTTAATCCGCGAGAATTGAGAGCACGATTTGAGTAGACAGTCGGACGAAGCTACAGCTGTAAGCATTGCCAGTCTCAAAATTATGCTTGTCTCTGGGAAACCCGTGGTTCGAAACCAACACAACAGCAGAAGCTCAGTATTGTAGTAAAAAAAAAATGTTCAAATGTGTGTGAATTCCTAAGGGACCAAAGTGCTAAGGTCATCGGTCCCTAGACTTACACACTACTTAAACTCACTTATGATACGAACAATACGCACACCCATGCCAGAGGGAGCTTTAAATGGTTCAAATGGCTCTGAGCACTATGGGACTTAACTTCTGAGGTCATCAGCCTCCTAGAACTTAGAACTACTTAAACCTAACTAACTAACCTAAGGATATCACACACATTCATGCCTGAGGCAGGATTCGAACTTGCGACGGTAGCGGTCGCGCGGTTCCAGAATGTAGCGCCTAGAACGGCCCGGCCACACGAGGGAGGACTCTAACCTCCGGCTGGAGAGGCTGTGCAATCCGTGACATGGCACCTCAAACCGCGGGGCCACTCCGCGTGGCACTATTGTTGTCGTCTAAAATCTTCGTCGTCCCCACAGTAACATCATCTAAGACTATTTAGTGACGAAGTATAACTAATATTGTATAGGCATTATACAGTGACATTTCCCTCACAGACATTAGTGACTAACTTTCTTGTATAATAACCTGCAGTAGTCAAAACGTGTAGGCCATGATTGTTGTCATTGTCCTCACATATTATTAGCAAGCAGGGTCCCTTTCCTTTCCAAGCAATCACCGAGTGTCGTAAATACATGGAAACTGATTACACATTTCCTGCCAGCTTCGTTTGTTTGCGAACGACCAGTTTCAGTCTAAATTTTGCTGCCTCAATAACTGTTCATTCTTGCATTTCACAACAGAGGGTTAACTAATTTGAAATTTTCATCTTATTTTCGCTCACTTAAAGTAACGTAAAAAGTCACTGGTAAATCTAATAGCACAAATAAACAGTGCACAATTTCATTCGTTCTCTATTTAGCTTAGCGAGTGACTTTTGCTGGCTTCTTTCTTACCTTATTGTCCTTGTGTTAGAGGAAAATCACTTGCTTATTTGCTAAAGCAAATCAAGTTCGATCTTTCAATGAATAAATGTAAATTTCTTACCTTTTTCAAAAGCTTGTTTTACATTACAATGGGGTTACTTAAAAATATTTTTTTACTTAACGAAATCTCTGTTAGAGTCAATAATTTATTTAACCAGCAACTTCATTTTATATTGCTTTCAAAATTTATTATTTCAGATTAAGTAACTGCAAACTCTGTGCTTTCTGATTCGTTTATTTTTTCCCTGGTAGCTGAGTGGTCAGCGTGACAGAATGTCAATCCTCAGGTTCGATTCCCGGCGGGGTCTGAGATTTTCTTCGCTGAGGGACAGGGTGATGTGTTGTCCTAATCATCATCATTTCATCCCCATCGACGTGCAGGTCGCCGAAGTGGCGTCAAATGGAAAGACCTGCACCAGGTGAACGGTCTACCCGGCGGGAGACCCTAGCCACACGGCATTTATTTATTTTTTTGAACTCCTGTATTGCGAAAAAGTGTAACAATCTTCTGTTTGCACACCAGTAATTAATAATGTTCTTTGGCGTTACCTACCTTAGGATTCCTGATATTCATTGCCCTACTAGGCTGGCGAACGTTTAATTGCTTTCAGTATTTTTTTTATTAAACATTACGTGGTACCCTTTTCCCCCACGTGTGGTTCAAAAGCGACTGCACTGAAATCCACCGATTTCTCATTTATTAATCTGTGTTTAGGTTAGGTTGAGAGCAGATTCGTCCTTCAGAATGATCTATTGTACACTTTCCCCTAAGAAACCGATATTACTTTCCTTTGGGAACGATATCCCTCTCACTGTAAAATTTCATTAGGTGTACGCGATGACGGTCATTTACATAGCGGTCCGATAGGCCAGTTAGGAGCAAGGATATTACATGTGGCGTCATTAGCGGCAAGACGATATCAAACTGGTACTGTTCTTGGACGAATTTTGCGTTATGCGTAGTCGTAGCGAATTAACCCCTATCACTACGGACAAAGTCGCTCACGCACGGCGTTAGGAAGTGGTGGAAATATGTCACAAAATTTCTAAATTTGCATTAATCAGTAAAACAGCGTCACAGACGCTATCGCTGGAACACAGTAATTGACAAAAATGGAATTCCTGGCATTTTAGGGTGTAATGAATTCGGAATAAAAGTCAAAATGGAATCCATTGACGGTGGATGCGAGGAAATTAATAAGGGAGAACCAGAGTTAGAGACAAAACCAGTGACATCTGGAAATATAAACGACTTGTTGAACAAGTTGTTAAGTAGAATTAATGCACAGCTCAATCAATAACAGCTCAATCCGAATCAATTAATGCTCAGTTCGAATCAATGAACGCTCACTTTGTATCAATTGATGCTAAAATTAATTATCAGCCTGAATCGATAATGCTTAAATTAATGACCAACGCGAATCAATTAACAGCAAAGTTGATGCATAGATAAGTAAAATGGATGGTCAGAGCAAAGCAATCAACATTTTTAACCATAATATTGGAGTTGTTAAGACGAAAGTAGATGAAATCAAGAAAGAAATGATTGTAACAAATTCCGAAATCGATTACCAAAAGCAGGAGATGTCAGAGATACAGTCAAAAATAGGGAGCATAAACAATCGTTTTGAGACGGAAGTAGAGAAAGTCGAACAGAAACTGGAACACACTATTGATCCCATTATTGAAAATAATGTAATTAAAAAGGCAGAATTAGCGCAAAAAGACGATGGGGAAAGGTTACGAATTTGCAAATTTTAGTATCAGAAATAGATAATGGAAATGTTAATGACGATCGCTTTCCTAGTGGTTACAAAAGTAACTGAACTAGGAAAGACACTAGAAGAGAAGCTGCACTATGTGTCACGCCACGCATCTAATAATGATATCTTAGCGAAGGATGAGCGTTTCGATCCCCTCAAACAGCAGGATGGATTGTACGCTACCGATTTCATTAAAAACTCCGAAAGGATATTGGGTGAATCATGGAGATGTAAGTCGAAAATTAGAGGAGTAACCGACGTGCTAGCGACAGAACTTAACCGATGGGGCTTAAACCTCGATGTAGTGAACTTGAACTTTCAAGAATATAAGAATGCGTTCTCGAAAGAATATTGGTCAGAGGACAAGCGGGAGAGCATATGGCGCGATTTCATAGCATCAAAATCCTACGACTCTAACTCGCAAGGCTCAATGAAAGAATTCTGCGAATACTGGATCATCAAGTTAGAATATTTGCGTGATCGACAGACTGAATCGGTGACTGACTTGGAGTTTTGAAAGAAGCTTTCCAGATGATTCCAAGAGGTCCATAGGCAGTAATTACAGAACAATTACCTCATTCTTAAAAAAGGTCGAAGATGAAGATAAATGGCGAAATACACTCCTGAAAATTGAAACAAGAACACCGTGAATTCATTGTCCCAGGAAGGGGAAACTTTATTGACACATTCCTGGGGTCAGATACATCACATGATCACACTGACAGAACCACAGGCACATAGACACAGGCAACAGAGCATGCACAATGTCGGCACTAGTACAGTGTATATCCACCTTTCGCAGCAATGCAGGCTGCTATTCTCCCATGGAGACGATCGTAGAGATGCTGGATATAGTTCTGTGGAACGGCTTGCCATGCCATTTCCACCTGGCGCCTCAGTTGGACCAGCGTTCGTGCTGGACGTGCAGACCGCGTGAGACGACGCTTCATCAAGTCTCAAACATGCTCAATGCGGGACAGATCCGGATATCTTGCTGGCCAGGGTAGTTGACTTACACCTTCTACAGCACGTTGGGTGGCACGAGATACATGCAGACTTGCATTGTCCTGTTGGAACAGCAAGTTCCCTTGCCGGTCTAGGAATGGTAGAACGATGGGTTCGATGACGGTTTGGATGTACCGTGCACTATTCAGTGTCCCCTCGACTATCACCAGAGGTGTACGGCCAGTATAGGAGATCGCTCCCCACACCATGATGCCGGCCCCAAACACGCATACGACCATCATTGGCACCAAGGCAGAAGCGACTCTCATCGCTGAAGACGACACGTCTCCATTCGTCCCTCCATTCACGAATGTCGCGACACCACTGGAGGCGGGCCGCACGATGTTGGGGCGTGAGCGGAAGACGGCCTAACGGTGTGCAGGACCGTAGCCCAGCTTCATGGAGACGGTTGCGAATGGTCCTCGCCGATACCCCAGGAGCAACAGTGTCCCTAATTTGCTGGGAAGTGGCGGTGCGGTCTCCTACGGCACGGGGTAGGGTCCTACGCTCTTGGCGTGCATCCGTGCGTCGCTGCGGTCCGGTCCCAGGTCGACCACTGGCGACAACATCGATGTACTGTGGAGACCTCACGCCCCACATGTTGAGCAATTCGGTGGTACGTCCACCCGGCCTCCCGCATGCCCACTATACGCCCTCGCTCAAAGTCCGTCAACTGCACATACGGTTCACGTCCACGCTGTCGCGGCATGCTACCAGTGTTAAAGACTGCGATGGAGCTCCGTATGCCACGGCAAACTGGCTGAAACTGACGGCGGCGGTACACAAACGCTGCGCAGCTAGCGCCATTCGACGGCCAACACCGCGGTTCCTGGTGTGTCCGCTGTGCCGTGCGTGTGATGATTGCTTGTACAGCCCTCTCGCAGTGTCCGGAGCAAGTATGGTGGGTCTGACACACCGGTGTCAATGTGTTCTTTTTTCCATTTCCAGGAGTGTAATTGCGGAAATTTTTAAAGTCGTGGTAATAGCAAAAACTACCACAACTGCAACTATCGTGAGAACAATAATCATGGAAATAATGGTAACCACCACCATAGCTATAATTACTCGCACCACTACAACAAATAACATCGTAGTAGGAACAATAATAGTTGAAATGACAGAGGCCAGCATCAAGTTTATACGACACGTGGTTCTCAACAGAATGATAGTAGATAGGAGCACGATCAGTAATTACCACAGCCACATAGAAACAGGCCTTTCGTACTCGATCAGGGAAACCATTAACCGCACTGGTTTGCGCCCACCGGCCGTGGAAAAATCTTGGCGGGGCTGAACAAAACGTAGGCAATGTCGCTATGACAGATCTGAATGGATAAGTGGGCAGTGGGAGAATGTACAAGAAGACAGAGTGAGTAACGCATCCGCGGTTACAAATACTGAAGTTGAAAAGGCAGTCGACAAAGTTACTCACTGTCCGCAACAACGATGAAAATAGGGTATTGGTCCTTAAGGTTAAAGCAACAACGGTACCGCCGGCTACAATACTGTGTGATTCGCAGGCGGAATTAAAGAAGCCGATATCGGATAAAACTTCCATTAACGAGCAGGGCAATGCGGAATGCGAGGAGGTGTGGCTACGTCAGTTTGGTCGGATCTACCACGAACTGGGGAGATGTGTTAATAGGGAGACCGGACAGTATTTGACGCTTTTCCACCAATATGAAACTCGCGTTTATGAAGAAAGTAACACTGTAGCGAAGGCTTGTACAAACTTTGTACTCACTGAAGTAGCCGTCCCCAACGACGCTGGTCATAAAGAAAACCAAAGCGAAATTTTTGAAGAGGCCAAAGGAATTTGGTGATGACCGGATACAAGTAAGAGACACGTAGATTACAACATTTGCGAAGTTAAGGCTGACGTCATACCGTCAGACGAGAGTGGTGTGGGTTGCATGAGCTCGAGAGAAGAATTAGAATCAGAAGCATAGCACTTTTCCAAAGCGATACGGAAGATGACAACAATTTCTCCTAAGAAAATTTACGTGACTTGACGGTTAGCGAATTCATGTTAATACAAGGTACATTAATCGAAGATATTGATAAAAAGGTTACATTATTGTGGTTAACACGGCTTCAACAACCGCAGGACAAACTGGTAGAAATTGAGAACGTCCAGAACGGAAAATCAAAAACACCACCAGATAATCGGCTGTCCGTATCAGAGCCAGGCGCGTTTTTCTGGAATGACCTTGATGTGGAAGTAGACTTCTTATGGAGAAACAATTTCGAAGTTTGTTCTGAAATTATACTACTCAGAAGACGTAGAGAAACAAAAGAATGAAAAGAATGTTCGTAAAGCGGGAACGAATGCTTGAAAACTTTGAAGGCCATGTACGGCGAAAAGTATAAAGACACAGAAAAATTGAGGAAGTGTTACAGGATGTACAACAATATCCTGTATATACGCAAAAATGAGAATAGCGACACTAGGGAGGTGTGTTGGCCCACCAAGTACATCACCGAAATAGTAGATTATTATCACTTAGCCTATGGTCATAACGGACCAAAGAAATGTACAGAGAGAATGGCTGAAGATGTGAATTTTAACAACAGATAGGATAAAGACTTGCAATAATTGTCAGAGGGTGAAAGTGACCAACCGCAGAAATCGTTGTCCTATGCAGCGCATAAGACCTGACGATCTTCTAGAATTAATGTGCACGGACCTCTGTGGCCCCCTGCCAAAGATCTCAAATAATTTCGCATTCATATTAGTGACGCTAGAAGCCTTCCCGAAGTCCATTATGTTATATCCGATCAAAAAGAAACAGCTAAATCTGTTTATAATAAACTTGCAAACGATTACTTTGTGCATATTGGCAAACTAAAAGCGATTTTTCCGATAATGGGGCACAGTTTAATTCCAGATTATCGATCGATGATATGGAAAGCAGTGGAGTTGAAGTGATATACATCTAGGGCTATTGTCCGCAGCTCGTGGTCTAGTGGCTAGCGTTGCTGCCTCTGGATCATGGTGTCCCGGGTTCGATTCCCTGGCCGGGTGCGGGATTTTCTCTGCCCGGGGACTGGGTGTTGGTGTTGCCCTCATCATTTCATCTCCGTCATCATTATTCGTGACAGTCGTTAGATTGTAGTGTGAAAAAATTGGACAGTGTGAAAATTGGGACTTTGTACGGGCACTGATGACCGCGCCCCACAAACCGAACATCAGCATCATCTCGGCCTATTGCCTGGCTGGAAATCCAGCGGAACGATACATACGTCAACTGGAGTGATTTTGTCGAACGTATGGTCACCCCAATCACAGGGCGTGGGGCAAACCCTTGAACGATTTAGAAAATATTATTAAGCCTTGACGTACCAATCTACAAGAGTCACTCCGGAGGAATTCCTATCAGACAATAAGCCTAATAGTTTGGTTAAAGAGACAACTTATTTCCCTCCGTGAGTTAGTATTGACAATTAGGTGTAGGAAGAACGTTTACGAGAGGTAATGAATAAGAAAGCAGACGTGCGGATGCGGCGTCATGATGGGAAATCGTGGTTTGCGAAATTTTCAATCGGGAACCTCGTTCTCGTCAGAGTGAACCCAAAATCGAACGGCATTGTTAATGAGATTTCAGAATTTAAATTCACTTATAATGCACCATTTAAGAACGCCAGTATTCTCACTCTAACGCTTGCTGTTTAGCTTTTCGTAATTCTGGCAAGTTGTTAGTTGTACGCAACATAGTTGACTGTATTTCCTCTGCATTTCTTCGGAAGTTCCCTGATTGAGTTTCACTTCAGGAAAACACTCATGAAATGTGGGACACATGTAACTCCAAAAACACAGATAAAATACTTTCTGTAACATCCAAAATCTTTCGTCGTTTAATATCTGGTGATAACTTGTAATATACTGCTAATTCTGAATCTGAAAAACTACAGCAGAAGCTATGTGTAATATTTAATGGATGTAATAGTGTGTTCATTTGTGAATGTATATAATTGATGGTAATTATAATGTAAATATCGTAAATTGCTGGTAATCGCCAAGGGAACTTTGTTTAAATATATCGACAGCAACGACGGAATCGAGTGGCTGTGTCGTTGTTCATCTTTGCGTAGGGAGGGTCTCTGTCGCGCTTCGAGCGGAGAGGACAGACAGCAGCTTGAATCTTGAAAGAGTGCTGACGTGCTTGGGGGGTGCTCCCGCAGACGTGGTGTGAAGCTGTGATCGCACCAGCGTAGGGGCACCTACATTGTTAACCCGCGAGTATTGGGAGCACGGTCGGAGTGGACAGGCGGCGGAAACTGCAATCTAACTGCAGCTGTGGTTCGCGACCAGCAGCAACAGCAGCAGCTCAGCATTGTCGTTGATTACATACATCGTCGTCCACAAAACAACAAAGTAACACTATTAACTGACGAAGTTTAACTAATATTGTACGGACATCACCCAGTGGCATTTCTTTCACAGATCTTAAAGACTTACTTTCTTGAATAATAACCTGCCATAGTCAAAATTGGCAGGGGACCTCTGTTGTCATAGTCCTGACACATTGTTAGCAAGCACGATTCGTTTCCATTCCATGCAAGTGCCGAGAGCTGTAAAAGTACGAAAATTGACTAACTACTTACTGCTGGATTTTTTTGTTTACTAACAACCAGATGGCAGATTCAATTGAAAGTTTGCAAAGTAAGATTTCAGAGCTAGATCAGAAATGTAAGGACTATGGTATGAAGATTAGCATCTTCAAAACGAAGGTAATGTCAGTTGGAAAGAAATATAAACGGATTGAGGGCCAAATAGGAGGAACACAGTTAGAACAGGTGGACGGTTTCAAGTACTTTGGAAGCGTATTCTCACAGGATGGCCACATAGTGAAAGAACTGGAAGCGAGGTGTAGCAAAGCTAATGCAGTGAGCGCTCAGCTACGATCTACTCTCTTCTGCAAGAAGGAAGTCAGTACCAAGACTAAGTTATCTGTGCACCGTTCAATCTTTCGACCAACTTTGTTATATCGGAGCGAAAGCTGGGTGGATTCAGGTTACCTTATCAACAAGGTTGAGGTTACGGATATGAAAGTAGCTAGGATGATTGCAGGTACTATTAGATGGGAACAATGGCAGGAGGGTGTCCACAATGAGGAAATCAAAGAAAAACTGGGAATGAACTCTATAGATGTAGCAGTCAGGGCGAACAGGCTTAGATGGTAGGGTCATGTTACACGCATGAGAGAAGCAAGGTTACTCAAGATACTCATGGGTTCAGCAGTAGAGGGTAGGAGTTGTCGGGGCTGACCAAGGAGAAGGTACCTGGATTCGATTAAGAATGATTTTGAAGTAATAGGTTTAACATCAGAAGAGGCACCAATGTTAGCACTGAATAGGGGGTCGTGGAGGAATTTTATAAGGGGGCTATGCTCCAGACTGAACGCGGAAAGGCATAATCAGTGTTAAATGATGATGATGATGACTAACAACCAGTTTCTGTCTCCATTTTGCTGCCTCAGTAGGTTATCATTCTTGCAATGCATAACCGAGGCTTAACTAATTTCGAATTTTGCGTTTTAATTTCGCTCACTAAAAGTAACGTAAAATTTCACTGGCAAAAATGAACAGTGCGCAATTTCATTCATTCTATGTTTAGCTTAGCGAATGACTCCTGCTGGCTTGGTACGTATCATATTGTGATTATGTTAAAATTAAATCAGTTACTCATTTACTTAAAGTAAATTCAGTTCCATCTTTCAATAATCAAGAGTAAATTGCTTTCCTTTTCAAATTTTGCATTAAGTTACTGTAATGTTGCTGAATATAGTTTTTTTTTATATAACTAAGTGTGAGTTACAGGTAGTCATTTATTGAACCAGCAACTTCATTTAACTTTGCATTCTAAATTTAGTGTTTCGGGTGAAGTAACTGCAAACTCTCTCGTGAACTGTTGTATTGTGGGAAAGTGTGACATCCTTTTGTTGCCATGACGTTGATTATATGCTATTTTTTCTGGCATTGTCTTTCTTAGGATTCTGGATATTCATTGCCCTAGTGGACTGATGACCACTTAATTATACATTTTAGGTAATTATTATTTTTTGTATTAAATGCTACGTGGTACCCTATTCCGCCCTGTGTGTTTTGTAGCGATTGCACTAAATTCCTCCCATTTCAAAATTTTTATCACTATTTCAATTGGGTTTAGAATATACTCGTCCTTCAGAAGTATCTGTTATACTCTTACCTCCTAGTAATCGGTATTACTTTCCTTACTGTAAAATTTCATTAGGCATATGTGATCACGGTCGTTCAGATCGTAATTCAATAGGCCGATTAGGAGTGGGGAAGTTATAATACCACATGTGGATGATTGTAAAAGGAATCTGGTCTTGCATCTGCTGTCATAATAACTGTATTATAAATCTTTGCCATAGCATTGTCTTTTATTTATGAGTATTGGGCTGGTTTATTTTAATAAAGTTCTTGTTGTGCGAAAGATCCTTATCTTGCTCTATCATTCCCCAAGCCACTTTCTTACTCGCTATTTCACTTACTTTAATCAACATCTGATTATTCTTAAAATTTCAGCAGCACAGGAGGTTCAAAACGCCTGTAACTAATGCATGGTAATACATTAATAAGCTATACAGAGAATACAACAGATAGTTGAAAATTTCTCTCAAAGAGTTAGTGCAGTGAACTGGAAGCTGGTGGATTGCGCTGTCACACGAAAGTTTTGCCTGTTAAGCGAAAACGGCAGATCTTGTATTGAAGGCTTTCTGCATCTCAGAATTTATCAAGTGCCACTCTGTCATCGCATTGCAGATACTACAGCGTCAGTGATAAAATGAAGCACCTACAAGCGCTAACAACATTCTCAAATATTATCGGCAGTTTTGAGAAACGGGATGTTTCAGCAAACTGATACAACTCCACATTTGGATTGAAAGTTCACAGATTTTTAAATCAGAATCCTCCGAGTGGTTGTGCTGGACACGACGGCATTGTGTTCAGCTTTTCCGCCTTAGATCTGGGCCCCTAGCATTGACGGATGTCTTTTTAAAGGGTTATGTGAAAACCTTCCGTATGCGCCTCTTCTGCCTTAAACAATTCCTCAACTCAAAATGCATATTTGTCTCTCCCTTCATGATCCAGAATGTAAGGAGTGAAACGGATTTTCGCTTCATATGTTCATGCGACCAAGGTGACTCATAAACAACAAAACGGAGTATCAGCTGTTGTCCGAGTGACAAAGCAGAGTGATGTAGAACACCAGTTAAGTATGAAAACACGTGAAATTTATTTAACAACCTTTGTAGTTGCTATGCATTAAATAGTTATAGGTGTTTATCCTCAAATATTCATTTCACATTATCCTGTATTTGACTGCATAAATAGGTGAAGCATGAGAGGTGTGCTCTATGGTACACACCGTGTTCTCTGTCTGAAGGCTACTTGAAGAATGAGCTGACCATACTTAAAGGAATGGAGGAAATGAGGAAGAAAACATTGAAGGTGCGACCAGGCCAGGTAGAAGGGCTCATCGCATAGTGATACTATTAAGACTTGGTGTCATCCAGCCCAGATGGCAGTGCATGTTAGTATGCTGCTTGCGCTATTCGAGCAGGTGCACCGGCCCCAAATGAATCGCCCCATAGGATTTTTAAAGCCTTGAAAGATAGAAAGCAACTTGGAGTTAACGGCTATAGCTTTTGGTAGCAGCAGCCACGTCACATCGTTGAAACACTAGTTAACGTACCGTGCCTCTCACACTGCTTTGGCTCAGTCACAACCGGCCTGCCTCACTGTCCGGCGCTGATTTGTCTCAAGGTCTGGTTAGACAGAACACTTGTCGTTTCAGCGTGAGGTGTTGAGCCGCAACGGCCAGTCTACGTTGTTCAAATGCTCGATACTTCATCGTGCCAGTCACACAGATTGTGCTTTAGACTGCCGAGCCGGCCAGCGCCACGTTATCACAGGGCCTGGTAGGACAGAACACAGCGTGCTGGATAGAGAACGGCGTTGAGCCTCAATGGCCAAGCTCCATCGTTGAAATTCGCGTTATACGGTTCACAGTGTAAGTGCGTGGTTCGAAACATGCCAGGACTCGTTTTCTGTTCTCCTCTGCTCACCACATTCTCCGGATTAACACCTAATCGAGAATCAGTGGGACTGCCTTGATAAGGCTGTTCGCACCATGGGTTCTCAACCTCGAAAAAAACGATTTATTGATAATTGGTCAGTACGGATTCAGAAAATGTCGTTCTTTTGAAACACACCTAGCTCTTTATTCTCATGAAGAAATGAGTGCTATCGACAGGGGATGTCAAATTGATCCCATATTTTTAGATTTCCGGAAGGTTTTTAACACTGTTTCTCACAAGCGTCTTCTAACCAAACTGCGTGCCTATGGAATATCGCCTCAGTTGTGCACCTGGATTCGTAATTTCTTCTCAGAATGGTTACAATTCCTGGTAATAGAGTCATAGAATAAAACAGAAGTAGTATCCTGCTTTTCCCAAGGAAGTGCTATAGGCCCTCTGTCGTTCTTGATCTATATTAACGACGTAGAAGACAATCTGAGTAGCCCTCCTAGCTTGTTTGCAGATGACGCTGTCATTTACCGTCTTGTAAAGTCAACCGGCCTTTGTGATCGGTTCTAGGCACTTGAGTAGGGAACCGCGTGACCGCTACGGTCGCAGGTTAAAATCCTGCTACGGACATGAATGTTTGTGATGTCCTTAGGTTAGTTAGGTTTAAGTAGTTCTAAGTTCTAGGGTACTGATGACATCAGATGAAGTCCCGTAGTGCTCAGAGCCATTTGAATCAATTTTTTCTTGTAAAGTCATCAGATGACCAAACGAATTGCAAAGTGGTTTAGAAATCTATATTGTGCCAAAAGTGTAACTGACCCCGGATAAAGAAAAGTGGGAAGTTATTCACATGATTACTACTAAAAGAAATACGTTAAATTTAAATTACGCGAGAAGTTACACAAATCTGAAGGCTGTATTTTCAACAAAATACTTAGGCATTACAATTACAAATAATCTAAGTTGGAACGATCACATGAATGATTTTGTGGGTAGAGCAAACCAGAGACTGCGATTCATTCGCAGAACACTCTTCTAAGTGCTGTGCTGTCTGGGATCCGCATCAGGTGGGACTGACAGTTGACGTCGGAAAAGTTCAAAGAAGTTCAGCTCGTTTTGCATTATCGCGAAATAACGAAAGAGGGAAGATAGTGCCACAGACATGATACTTCAATTGGAGTAGCAATCATTAAAATAAAGGCGTTTCTTGTTGCGAGCCGGCCGGAGTGGCCGTGTGGTTCTAGGCGCTACAGTCCGGAGCCGAGCAACCGCTACGGTCGCAGGTTCGAATCCTGCCTCGGGCATGGATGTGTGTCATTTCCTTAGGTTAGTTAGGTTTAATTAGTTGTAAGTTCTAGGCAACTGATGACCTCTGAACTTATGTCGCATAGTGCTCAGAGCCATTTGAACCATTTTTGTTGCGACGGATCTTCTCATGAAATTTCAGTCACCAGTCTTTTCCGATTGCGAAAACTTTCTGTTGGCACCCACCTACATAGTGATTAATGATCATCACGATAAAATAACAGAAATCATGGCTCTCACAGAAAAATTTATGTGCTCGTTTCTCCTGCGCGCCGTTCGAAAGTGAAACGGTAGAGACAGCTTGAAGGTGCTTCATGGAACCCTCTTTATTGTGAATAGCAGAATAATCACGCAGTCGTAGATGTAGACGTAGATGTAGAAAGCTAGGGCAACTGGCTATGGCCCTAGAGTCGACATAGTTCCACATTCCAGTCGGTAGCTTCCAGAACCTCTGACACTCTCCCTGCTCGTCTTGCACCGGCCTGCATTGATAAAGGCGGTTATGCTAGCTTTTGGCCGGTGGTTACATCAGTGTGACTGGACAGCGTACACAGACGATAATTACACTGAAGTCACCATGATTTATGATGGTCCCAAGGACATTACAACATGAGGTACTTGGTTCTAAACAGGGTTCGTCACTGCTTGGGGCAATGGATGATCGTTGACATGCTCCCATTCGGTCCACAAGGTGATAGGAAGGTCTTGTGGTAGGAGATTCCATTCTTTCAAAAGCACGACCGACAACTGCTGGACGGTCGTTTATTGCATGTGGACGTGCTGAAATACCTGCCCTGAATGCATCCTACACGAGTTTGACGGAGTTTAACTCTGGGGAACGGATGGGACAGTCGATTCACCGAATATTCTCTCACTCCAAGAGATCCTCTAGCTGCGCTGTTTGCTGTGGGCACGCCCTGTTACGCATAAAAATGAATTCATGGCCGAATGTGCCCCTAAAAAGATACACGAAGGCAAGACATACAGTGTCACAAACTGCAGACAGCCTGGTACGCGGCGCGTGGGTCTGCTCCTGTAAACTGAAGGGTAGGCCGAATGTAGGAAGTGAGTAGGAGCAGGAAAAGTTGAAATGCTTCGGTACTGCGTTCAACTTTACAGAACATTTAATAGAGAATATTAGTCAATGACATACGTAACTTTGCGCTGAAGATGAGCACTTAGGTGCGAACCTGTACATAAATCAAACATCGGTTAGAATGTACAAAGGGAAAATCTGTAGTGGCTCGCCCGCTAGGAAATAGAAACAATGTTGCTAGGTCGCCTACTCGGAAACAAATGAGCTGAATCTGGAGCGGCGCTTGTTGAGCTGCACAGCGACGGCTTGAAGGCAATGTCGTCTGGGTCGGTGTCGTATTGCCAACCTACGAACCTGCACCTACGCCGTGGCACCGCAGCTATCGAAACCACATGTACCGCATTCGGTGATCTGGAGGTTACTACGTCAAGGCAACATCATGCCTTCCCAAATCATAACTCTTGGACCACCAAAACGATCGCATTAGATAACGTAGATTGCCAATGGCAAGAAAAGCGTCTCTAAACATTATACATTTATTAATTTCGAATGTACACTCCTGGAAATGGAAAAAAGAACACATTGACACCGGTGTGTCAGACCCACCATACTTGCTCCGGACACTGCGAGAGGGCTGTACAAGCAATGATCACACGCACGACACAGCGGACACACCAGGAACCGCGGTGTTGGCCGTCGAATGGCGCTAGCTGCACAGCATTTGTGCACCGCCGCCGTCAGTGTCAGCCAGTTTGCCGTAGCATACGGAGCTCCATCGCAGTCTTTAACACTGGTAGCATGCCGCGACAGCGTGGACGTGAACCGTATGTGCAGTTGACGGACTATGAGCGAGGGCGTATAGTGGGCATGCGGGAGGTCGGGTGGACGTACCGCCGAATTGCTCAACACGTGGGGCGTGAGGTCTCCACAGTACATCGATGTTGTCGCCAGTGGTCGGCGGAAGGTGCACGTGCCCGTCGACCTGGGACCGGACAGCAGCGACGCATGGATGCACGCCAAGACCGTAGGATCCTACGCAGTGCCGTAGGGGACCACACCACCACTTCCCAGCAAATTAGGGACACTGTTGCTCCTGGGGTATCGGCAAGGACTATTCGCAACCGTCTCCATGAAGCTGGGCTACGGTCCCGCACACCGTTAGGCCGTCTTCCCTCACGCCCCAACATCGTGCAGCCCGCCTCCAGTGGTGTCGCGACAGGCGTGAATGGAGGGACGAATGGAGACGTGTCGTCTTCAGCGATGAGAGTTGCTTATGCCTTGGTGCCAATGATGGTCGTATGCGTGTTTGGCGCCGTGCAGGTTAGCGTCACAATCAGGACTGCATACGACCGAGGCACACAGGGCCAACACCCGGCATCATGGTGTGGGGAGCGATCTCCTACACTAGCCGTACACCTCTGGTGATCGTGGAGGGGACACTGAATAGTGCACGGTACATCCAAACTGTCATCGAACCCATCGTTCTACCATTCCTAGACCGGCAAGGGAACTTGCTGTTCCAACACGACTATGCACGTCCGCATGTATCCCGTGCCACCCAACGTGCTCTAGAAGGTGTAAGTTAACTACCCTGGCCAGCAAGATCTCCGGATCTGTCCCCCATTGAGCATGTTTGGGACTGGATGAAGCGTCGTCTCACGCGGTCTGCACGTCCAGCACGAACGCTGGTCCAACTGAGGCGCCAGGTGGAAATGGCATGGCAAGCCGTTCCACAGGACTACATCCAGCATCTCTACGATCGTCTCCATTGGAGAATAGCAGCCTGCATTGCTGCGAAAGGTGGATATACACTGTACTGGTGCCGACATTGTGCATGCTCTGTTGCCTGTGTCTATGTGCCTGTGGTGCTGTCAGTGTGATCATGTGATGTATCTGACCCCAGGAAAGTGTCAATAAAGTTTCCCCTTCCTGGGACAATGAATTCACGGTGTTCTTATTTCAATTTCCAGGAGTGTAGATCGTAAGAAAGTCCTTTTGCGAAGATATTTGTCTGGAATGTAGCCATTGACGATAAACAGTTCAGACTAGAAGAGGATAGAAACTTCTCAGATGAGCTGCTACATAAAAATTCTGATGGTTAGATACATGAATCATGTAGCCAATAAGGAGGTGCCGAATAGAATTGGAGAGCGAAGAAATTTTTCGCATAACTTGACTAAAAGAAGGGACCGGTGGAGAGGACACATATCGAGGTTAAAGGATGACTAAGTTAGTACTGGACGGAAGTGCGGTGGGTAAAAATTGTAGAGGGAGACCAGGAGATGAATGTGTTGCGCAGTTTCGAAAAGATGTACGTTGTAGTCGTTACTGGAAAATGAAGAGGCTCGCCCAGTATAGAGGAGCATGGAGAGCTGCAGCAAATCAGTCTTAGGATGGGAGATAACAACAATTACAGTTGGTATCAACCTCGAGTATCCTCCGGTGCAATATGATAGGTTAGAGATGTCTTCACTTTCGTCCCAACCCTTTCAAAAGTGAAAGCCTCATAAGTGATAGGGCACTCACGGTTAGCAGAGGATCACATGTATCATTCCGTTTCGTCGCCTTTGTTGCGTCCTAGTCAAAATACTGTGTTTCCCCTACCAGTCGATTCCACTAGGCGATGCCAGCACTCCGATAAGATCTGTTATTGTTAGCAGAGAATCGCGTTCGTGCGCAAGGCGCGGAATAACGCAGCCGACCGAGTGATTTGCCGTCAGGGTGGTTCTCTGGACGTAACGATAGCCGGCCGGCCGCCGGGCGGTCGCTGGCAGATCGGCTGATTGCCGCGTCGCGTGTTACGCTAGCGTGGCGCCGCGCTGTCCGTATCGACGGCGCACATCGCATAAATCATAGGCCGGCGTCGCGGGCGCAAACCGAACCGCAGCGCAGCGCCTCGCTCTTTCACGTCACGGATCTGCGGGAGCGCCGGTTTGCATACAGAAGCAGTGCGCAGCGTTTAATTTTCGAATCCCAGCTATTACAGCCGTGACAGCTAGCGTCGGCATACGAATCGTCCGTTTATTACTGGCGACAACGCGGCGTCAGCACAGTGTAGTAAACGTGCACAGTAGGTGATAGTCCAAAACTTAATCGAACAATTGTTTCTAGCACTAGCGTGACAAACTTGCACACAAGACCTCCCACATACTAAATTCGTGCAGAACCTCCTCGACTTCCACCTCCCTTACCACCCTGGGCTCAATGTGTATACACCAGCTATCTGCCTGTAGTTTTACTCAATGTAAGTGAGGCAAACTTCTCTACATGTTTACGAATCGTGTAACCGAGGCAGGGTTTGGGAACCAGTTGTAGTGCTACCAGAATTTTAAGAAAGTCTGGAGACACTTGTGTTCCAGCCGTTTCGAACATGCGTTATTTTAAAGCAGGGTGTAAGGATGAGAATGGGATACTGCACCCATTTATTGTTTGTGCGGGTGAAACTGGAAGGGAGACAATTCGTCGGCGCTGGCAAGTGTTCAGCGCGACCTGGCAAGAATAATTAACTACGGCCTGCAAACTCCGTTGCCGGCTGCAAAGAGTAATGTAGCATTGTATTGTTGAAAAACAGATGGAGTGACTCGAGATAGTGATTGTTGAGTAGACGTTGAACTGCTGTTGAGAGTACGTGGACTGGACGTGGATAGTCAGCCACGATAGAAGCTTATGTATTAATTTTGTTCAAAAATGTGTAATTAACTGATAATGGGTGCCCGGTAATGTGTGGGCTTACGTCATAAAGTTTAGTTGTTTTTTTTTTTTGTACAAATTGGAAATAAATATGTTCTAGTGCACTGAATGATATTCCACGAGTAGCGCATTTTTAAATAATAAGAGAGAGAGAGAGAGAGAGAGAGAGAGAGAGAGAGAGAGAGAGTGAAAATTTCCCATTCCTAGCAGGGAAATCTTCGGAGAAGCGTCCGGTGATAGCAGAAGTTATCGGCGCTCCAAGAAAGCAGAATCAGCATTCTTCAACAAGTAAGTCCACGAAAACGATTAAGCTGTGTAGAGGGAGCTTAACATCACACCGGGCCACCGCACAGTCCCGTATTGGCCTAGGGGGACTTGAGAAACTACTTGAAAACCGTATCCACGGTGGCAGGTACCCTTCGGTACATCTCGATAGTCCGAAGGACAGGTTCGATGTGGGGCCAGCGCACCTCACCATCCCGGAAGAGCCACGTTAACACGTGCGGCCGTCCCGGCTGGTATCTTTCTCCAAGAAACACGAGGACGTACTGAAAAGTAATGCTTACTAATTTTTTATGTTAAAACTCTTAAACCTTTTTGTATAAAACCAAGTAGTCGGCATGGTATGGCAGCCGTGGTACGCATGCTGCAGACTAGGCCTGAGAGTGTTGGGTGGGGGGAGGGGGTGGAGGTGACTAACTAGAGGCTTCTGGTCAGAGACGAGAACAATAGAATGTGATATGGTGCAACTCCGTCAGCCAGCCGTCGCTACAGTCTACTTGGATCGTGGAAACAAACTGCAGGTAGCGGTCGGTGACCGTTCGTGACCGGACGAACAGCGATCCCAGTCGAGGCGGTGTTAGAGATTCATGCACGTCAAGAGGAGAACTGCCTGTCTGCTTCTGCAGCTGACTGTTGGACACTGGTGTTTGTATGGTTGACCTAGGGTACTACTTGCTATGTGAGTCCTCCACTAGGTCTACTTCCCAACGAAAACATCAGTGGTTTTGATGTGACACCGGAGCATAGGTGTGAGTAAGAGCAGTTCTAACTGCTAAGTAAACGCTGTGAGTGAGATTCACTGTATTAGACCTACAGTATTTCTTTCGGAGTACGGCGTGACTGTGACTCGCTTGCTGACCAAATTCTGCTGATAATTATACTTGTTGCGTATTCTATGTAAATCTCAATTGCTCATGTTGTAGTATAAGTATTTGTCAGGGTATATGCTTAGGTAGTTTGGTAGAGAGTTGGGTGTTTCTTGTTGTAGTAGCTATCTGGTGATGGTAGTAGTAGTGGTAGTAGTAGTAGTAGTAGAATACCAACATGTAGGTCGGTGCTATGATCCTGCTTAAGTTTAAAAAATTGTTTCTCATCTCGTGTTTTACTGCTGAAATTGTCTCCGACATTATTACTTTCAATGACAGAGAACCAAACATTGCAAATTGTTGATATTTTTTCTGGACACATATATTAGAACAAAGATTGACTTAATTTTCGATTTTATAGAAGACACTGTATTGTTTTTATAATGTTGCGCCCTGTTTAAGCGTTTTTGTCATTTATATAAATATTTAGTTATAGTGAAAATATCTGTTCTGTTGATGTTAAATAAAGTAAGTGTGGAATTGAGCCCAAAGTCTGCACAGTCCAGCAGAAGTGGCAGAGTGGTTCTAGGCGCTTCAGTCTGGAACCGAGCGACCGTTACAGTTGCAGGTTCGAATCGTGCTCGGGCATGGATGTGTGTGATGTCCTTAGGTTAGTTAGGTTTAAGTAGTTCTAAGTCCTAGGGGACTGATGACCTCAGAAGTTAAGTTGAACCAAGTCTGCTCAAACTTGAGACTGAACCCCACTGCACCTAAATTCTGCGCTTCAATGTGGATCGAAGTAGTGAGCAAATAACACCTAAATTACACGATCCTGAACATTAAGGAAAGGATAAGCTTCCAACAGAGACAGTGCAAATTATAGAACTAATTATTCAAAACAGGACTTGAGATTCACATACAGGATGGGCAGTGTAAATCTGGTTTCGAAAGTATTTATAAGACTGGCGCGGAACCAGGCCTTATGGGTAAACAGGAGAATTGCCTATCAAAGAAAATGCTAGACACGGTGAATTCAATGCCACAGTCGGTTGCGACCACATTTCTAAGTAAAGTAATGAGCTTTTCATTTTTCAGATGAGGCCTGGTTCTGTCCGTCAGAGTATGTACTCGTAGACTCACCAGAACATGTGCAAGTCTGCATTAGAAAATCCCCATGCATACCTTGGAGAGCCGTTGCATAACCTAGAGACGTCTGGCGTCCATAACGTAACACGACTCTTTCGCCAAATCTAAACGGTATTTCCAGAAAATATTTTAACACGCTTACGCCGGCACTGAAAATTGTGTTTCTCGCTGTGGGGCGGTGCTTCCCTTCGTCTGGCAGCTGGCGGGCCTGCTTCTCCTGTTTCTCTCGTGAAGAGGCAGTCATGTTCAGATGTCCCAGACTGCTACTTTAATTGTAGAGTAGTCGATAGGCATAGCTCTAGCACCTGTTATCGTCATTCCTTGCTATCGCGGCATCACTGGCCATGCCACTGAAACGGAAGTAGCAGCACGTGCCCAGAGATGTTCTCCGCGCAACCGTGCCACCATAGGTGGCCTGTCTTGAAATACATCGACACACGGACACATGATCAGTTCTACGCCAGGCTACTTTCCAGTCAACGCCTAGTCCAACACAAGCAGCGAGAAGAATAGTATGCTCGACAACAACGTAGAGAGAGACAGTCAGACTCTTTAAGTAATCTGTGAAACGTTGTGTTTGTTTTTGAGGATTTTGGACAGTGCTTCGAGGAAGCGTTTACAATGAAAGAACAGAGATACGAATTGTACTACCAACGACAGTTTATTTCATCACAAATGTTAGACTGGTTCCACCAATGTGTACAGGGTGAAAAGTATTTTAATCGACAAACTCTGGGAGGTTGTAGGGGACATCAAAATAAATATTTTTCCTAAATGTCATTTTTTCCTATGAAGATTATTTAAACCGGTGGAGACTGTATTACGCTCTTCAGTTGTTCCACAACCTAGAACCAGTTGATTATCCACCCAGAGCACAGTTTTCGCAGTGGTACCTGGAACAGTGTGAAATGCATCCTACACTTCCATTCTCTGTGTTGTTTACCGATGAAGCAACGTTCGGGCGTGATGGAGTCTTTAACATGCACAATTCTCATGTCTGGAGTGAGGATAACCCACATGCCACAGTTACTAGCGCTCATCTAAATGCGGTTCTTCGTTAATGTGTGGGTCGGTGCTGTTGGGGACTGTTTAATTGGGCCGTATCTGCTACCTAGGCCATTAAATGGCAAGCATTACTACAATTTTCTCGCCAGAGCATTGAGCATTGCCAGAATTGCTGGAAGACGTCCCGCTCCCTACAAGACAAAGCATGTGGTCCCAACATGACGGGGCGCCGGCACATTTCGGTCGTCGTGTGCGTCGATTCCTGGCCCGACGGTTCCCCGAAAGGTGGATTGGCAGAGGTGGTCCTGTACGATGGCCTGCTCGATCCCCAAATACGTCCCCTCTGGCATTTTTTGTGTGGGGAGAGACACGCAACCTTGTTTAGGCAACTCCTGTTGCATCAGAAGAGGAAAATATTTCGAGTAGATTTCCCCACCATGTTATAGTTCTGGGTGGAGATTTTAATTTGCCGGATATAGACTGGGATACTCAAACGTTCATAGCGGGTGGCAGGGACAAAGAATCCAGTGAAATATTTTTAAGTGCTTTATCTGAAAACTACCTTGAGCAGTTAAACAGAAACCCGACTCGTGGCGATAATATATTAGACCTTCTGGTGACAAACAGACCCGAACTATTTGAATCAGTTAATGCAGAACAGGGAATCAGCGATCATAAAGCGGTTACTGCATCGATGATTTCAGCCGTAAATAGAAATATTAAAAAAGGTAGGAAGATTTTTCTGTTTAGCAAAAGTGACAAAAAGCAGATTACAGAGTACCTGACGGCTCAACACAAAAGTTTTGTCTCAAGTGCAGATAGTGTTGAGGTTCAGTGGACAAAGTTCAAAACCATGGTACAATATGCGTTAGATGAGTATGTGCCAAGCAAGATCGTAAGAGATGGGAAAGAGCCACCGTGGTACAACAACCGAGTTAGAAAACTGCTGCGGAAGCAAAGGGAACTTCACAGCAAACATAAACATAGCCAAAGCCTTGCAGACAAACAAAAATTACGCGAAGCGAAATGTAGTGTGAGGAGGGCTATGCGAGAGGCTTTCAATGAATTCGAAAGTAAAGTTCTATGTACTGACTTGGCAGAAAATCCTAAGAAAATTTTGGTCCTATGTCAAAGCGGTAGGTGGATCTAAACAAAATGTCCAGACACTCTGTGACCAAAATGGTACTGAAACAGAGGATGAAGGACTAAAGGCCGAAATACTAAATGTCTTCTTCGAAAGCTGTTTCACAGAGGAAGACTGCACTGTGCTTCCTTCTCTAGATTGTCGCACAGTTGACAAAATGGTAGATATCGAAGTAGACGACAGAGGGATAGAGAAACAATTAAAATCGCTCAAAAGAGGAAAGTCCGCTGGTCCTGATGGGATACCAGTTCGATTTTACACAGAGTACGAGAAGGAACTTGCCCCCCTTCTTGCAGCGGTGTACCGTAGGGCTCTAGAAGAGCGAAGCGTTCCAAAAGGATTGCAAAAGGGCATAGGTCATCCCCGTTTTCAAGAAGGGACGTCGAACAGATGTGCAGAACTATAGACCTATATCTCTAACGTCGATCAGTTGTAGAATTTTGGAACACGTATTATGTTCGAGTATAATGTCTTTTCTGCAGACTAGAAAACTACTCTGTAGGAATCAGCATGGGTTTCGAAAAAGACGATCGTGTGAAACCCAGCTCGCGCTATTCGTCCACGAGACTCAGAGGGCCTTAGAACGGGTTCACAGGTAGATGCCGTGTTTCTTGACATCCGCAAGGCGTTTGACACAGTTCCCCACAGTCGTTTAATGAACAAAGTAAGAGCATACGGACTATCAGATCAATTGTGTGATTGGATTGAGGAGTTCCTAGATAACAGAACGCAGCATGTCATTCTCAATGGAGAGAAGTCTTCCGAAGTAAGAGTGATTTCAGGTGTGCCGCAGGGGAGTGTCATAGGACCGTTGCTATTCACAATATACATACATGACCTGGTGGATGACATCGGAAGTTCACAGAGGCTTTTTGCAGATGATGCTGTGGTGTATCGAGAGGTTGCAACAATGGAAAATTGTACTGAAATGCAGGAGGATCTGCAGCGAATTGACGCATGGTGCACGGAATGGCAATTGAATCTCAATGTAGCGAAGTGTAATGTGATGCGAATACATAGAAAGATAGGTCCCTTATCATTTAGCTACAAAATAGCAGGTCAGCAACTGGAAGCAGTTAATTCCACAAATTATCTGGGAGTACGCAATAGGAATGATTTAAAATGGAATGATCATATAAAGTTGATCGTCGGTAAAGCAGATGCCAGACTGAGATTCATTGGAAGAATCCTAAGGAAATGCAATCCGACAACAAAGGAAGTAGGTTACAGTACGCTTGTTCGCCCAATGCTTGAATACTGCTCAGCAGTGTGGGATCCGCACCAGGTAGGGTTGATAGAAGAGATAGAGAAGATCCAACGGAGAGCAGCGCGCTTCGTTACGGGATCATTTAGTAATTGCGAAAGCGTTACGGAGATGATAGATAAACTCCAGTGGAAGACTCTGCAGGAGAGACGCTCAGTAGCTCGGTACGGGCTTTTGTTAAAGTTTCGAGAACATACATTCACCGAAGAGTCAAGCAGTATATTGCTCCCTCCTACGTATATCTCGCGAAGAGACCATGAGGATAAAATCAGAGAGATTAGAGCCCACACAGAAGCATACCGACAATCCTTCTTTCCACGTACAATACGAGACTGGAATAGAAGGGAGAACCGATAGAGGTACTCAGGGTACCCTCCGCCACACACCGTCAGGTGGCTTGCGGAGTACGGATGTAGATGTAGATGTAGATGTAGATGGTTGCCCGAATAGTAGCAGCAGCAGGAAAAATTCAGGATACTCCTGGGGTTTTGGCCCGTCTCAGACAGAACATGATCCGACGGTGTAGCCTTCGTTTACGTGTCAATTGAGGAATTTTTGAAAATCTACTGTAGTTGAAATTAGGGTGTGTTAATGTGTTGCCTCTAGGTAATAAAAAAAATTGAAAAGTGTTTGTTGGTTTAATTAATTTGCCGCCAGTTAAATCTTCCTCTAACGGTTTAAATACTCCTCATAGGAAAAAATTACATTAGGAAACAATATTTGTTTAGGTGTCCCCTTCAATCTCCCAGAGTTTTCGGTTTAAATACTCTTCACCCTGTATAATTGTACCTACCCTATGATCCACAGCCACAGCAAAGAAGACGTATAAAACGAATAAGTGTTCATTTTGACTGTAAATATATTTCAGTTCTTACATTTTTCGCATGCAATAATCATGTCATTTTCCAGCTGTCAAGACCCAACTACTTTGAGACAATCCGTCACAAAATTAATACACTGCCCTTTTATTTTTGAAGCACCTAGAGATCAAAATTAATCAATTTACTTTGTAGCGCATTTGTTAAGAGTGCTCTCTCATTGAAGGACCACACAACATATTTTTCAGAATTGTTTGTTGCGCCTGGCGGATAGGTAATACATCACTCGTTACTGTACTGTTGGTAAGTTAATTCACAGAGCCGGGCGTGGCCCTGGTGGTACACACTTTCCGATTTGAGGATCTAGCGTGACTCGCCGGTGGTACACGCTGGACTGAGCGTGTTAATCCATAGGTGCATCAACTCATAAAAGATGGGCGATATGGTTATTTTGAACAAGAAAGAGTGTGAGAGGTGTTCGGTGAGGTGCGGAAACTATGCAGAAGCAGTGCAATTTCCTGGCCACTTCAATCGTCTGCTCTCTCTCTCTCCCTGCCATTTTTACCTGTGGGTCAGATTGAATGGTTGGATGTACTCAAATAATCCTCACACACTGGAGGAACTACAGCAGATCATTGACACGCTACTGCTGCTATCAGGCGTAGCAGCTATGAGTGTCTCAAACTCCGATAAATCGTGCATAGCACTCAGCAGCGTTATCGGGGACCGTTTCTAGCATCTTCTGTGTTATTCTTATTGTAAATATTTTTCGGAGCAGTTCCATTTTGTCCGTCGTGTACGCAGGATTATCTAGCTGCCCCTACCTACGGATTTTGTGCAAACTGCAACTACTTCAGAAACCATGTGCGAGATATTCTCTCGCTCACTGCCCACAAACTATTACTCCGACAGAAAAACGCACATTACTTTCTTGTGTAAAATTTAATGTAGTTAAATTTCGTACCGGGATACGTTTACACTGAAGGCTACACTTTTCGAATTAGGCACGAAAAACGCGTTTGGAGGTCCTTTTGCATGCTTTTCTGGAATAATTCGAAAACTGGGATCTCCAACGAGAAGGTATCCCTGTACAAAATTTAGCTTAATCAAATTTCCAAGAGAAAGGTCATGTTCATTTTTTCGATATGATTAGTAATTTGCAAGTAGCGAGCGACAGAATATGAAAATTTCTGCGTGTTACTTGAAGAAGTTGTGCGATGCATAAAACCCATAGGCAGGAGCGGCTGAATGACCCCGTACCCAGGGTTGCTCAGCGAAACACATTTCCTGGACCTTTTAAGATACCGTAATTCTGTTCCCACACAAACAAATAGTTAAGAAGTCCTCACTAAATGACATCTAGTTTCTTTTCGTATCTGTACGAATTGTGGAGACAATGACATCAACGTTGCTTCCTTACATAGAGCTACTTTAATTTCTATTGACACTGACTTAGTTATACGACAGGTGTCTATCCAGTGGAACTTAACTCTTTAAAATATGATTAATAGTTTCGCAGATGTTACAACGTTTTTAACTTAGTATTTATCTGTTCCGAACAGGAAACTGATTGTTACCTTTTTCGGAAGTTCGTGTCTGTCATAAGAAACTGTCGTTTTAAGCCGAAGTGGCGCTCCAGCTTGACGCGAGAACAATATGGCGGATAAAAATATAAATTCAAAACTGATGTTAATCACATTTAGATATATGTGACTGGGCTGATCCATCTACTGCAAGGCAACGGAGTTGTTACCTGAGCATGATTTACCAACTAACTCCGGTAACGGCTCTGATTTTGTTTCCGCCACTGCAGTGAAAGTACTAAATTCGTCTTTGAAACAAGGAATTAAGATGCGAATATTGTTAGTAGCTTCGTAGCATTTCAAGATACATTCACACAATGCAAAATTATACCAGCATCAGAAACATAAAGGAAACGACAAAAGCATTTGGTAACAAACAGTTCCTTAAAATTCCATTTATGTGATCAGGTGCTCGAAATGCCCATAGCCTGCTACAGTGCAATCTGGCAGTCGCTGGTGCAACGGCTTCTTGACAAACTGAAGAGATTCATTCCATATCCTGCAACGAGGAGCTGCTTTTTCCTCTTGGGTCGTCGGAGCTGGGCATGGAGTTCGTGCAGAGAAGAAAGTACTACAGCGTCAAATCAGACGAACATGCAGCCAAACTGCTAGCGAATACATGCCCCCATCCTGCAACAAGGAAAGAACTAGGTGAACTCTTTCCCAGTCGCAACCGAGTAGTGAGCGGGGTACGCCAGGAGCTGCTATGATACTTCCTCTAGCAGGACTGGTACTACTTACGTAAGAAATTCTGAGTATCCTTCACCATTTTAGGTATCTTCATTGATGTAACGTGACATTGTTGTGGACGTTTACAACTTCGGACGTCCCTTCACAGAAATCTCGGTAGTTACCGGTGTCACATTCGTTAATCAGCTTAATATTATGAGATGGAAATATCTGTGAATCAATAAATCAAACGACTGAACTCAAAAATAAATCGGTAATTGTGGTAAGAAATTTCCTATAACCTGTCGCGAATGACAACTGTTACCGTTCAAACAGGGTTGAGCGACAGAGTATTTATTCACCACTGGATAGGACACAAGGTTACATCAACACACTACTTCTAATTTCTCATGTATCACAAGAAGGAATGAGCAACATAGAAACGGCCGGAGGAGACAACTCTATTGAAATCTCCTGGCAGGTTACAACTGTGTACTGGCCAAGGCACTAAATCTCAAACTTGCCTACCCGGAGCGTTGTTTTAACCGACTGAGCTATCCGTGCGTGACTGAAGACTGGTATTCACAGTTTTGCTTAAGCTAGTACCTCTCTTGTACACTATTTCGTCAAAGGTATCAGGACAGCTATCAGTGGACATTAATATGTGCTGCGTCTATCCTTCACTTTTATGACGGTATGAGCTCTGCTGGGAACATTTTCAGTGATCTGTCTCCATGTATATGGACCAATGACAGCCTATACTTCCTCAAGAGCCAGAGAAGGTAGCGATGTAGGACTCTGGGTTTTGGAGCGAAGCCTACGTACTAACTCATCCAAAATGTATTCCTTTGGGTTCATGACCGATCTCTTTGGTGACCAGTCCATTTCAGGAAAATGTCCGCAAACCGTTGCCTCACAGATGTTGAATTCTGACAGAGAACATTGTCATTCTGATAAAAACAACCATTCCGCATCCTTCTATATCTATCGCTTTCTTAGGCGTAATACGAAGAACACACCCTAACATCCTCATACTGTATCACTGCCGTCTCTGTACTGCAATGGAGGCACTACATGTGACGGCAGGCAACGTTCTCCAGGCATTTGCCAAACGGAAGACTTTCCATCCAATTGCCATAGGGTGCAACTTGATTCTTCACTCCAAATAACTTTTTTACCCGTAATCCATTGTCCAGTGTTCTCGCTCGTTAAATCACCTCATGCGTCGCTTGGCACTGATTAACGAAATACCTGACTCGTGGGGAAGTGCTCCATCATTGTATCCCATACTTTTGCACTCCCAACACATAGCCATTGAGTTATCTGGATTGCTAGTAGCTCTTCGGAACTCACGAGTGATTTATTCCGCTGATTTCATGCGATTTCTTACAACCAACCTCTCCAGTGCTAGAAGGTCGCTGTCATTTTATAAATGAAGTCTGGGCTTCATTTAACTCCGTTTCCACTTTTCAATAATATCACCGACAAACGCCTTTCTGTGCTTCAAAAGGTCTGAAATGTCCCTGACGGATTTATTATTCATGTGTCATCCGATGACTATTGGTCTGTGCGAAGTGGCGCAGTTTTTTGGTCAGTACACCTCAATTCGTTTCTTCGACAGTTCAAATCCGCATCATGCTACCAATATTAGGGTTTCTCGTGATTTCACTATCGCTCCAGATAAGTGGGGGGGGGGGGGGGGGGGGAAATATTCCTTCTAAATGACATGGCCGATTTCCTTTCCCGTTCTTGAAACTTTCCAAGCATGTGCTCCGTCTCTAATGATCTCGATATTGACGAGCGGTAAAGCCTAATCTTCCTTTCTCCCTTCTTTCTTCCGATCCTGTTACTGTTGAGACTATTGGGCCATTTTCAAATGCCTCTGAAAACTCAGATAAATGTGAAACGTACATACACATTATATATAACAAATGATATCGAAACGTATTTTACGTATGATTTAAGTACTATAAATATACTAAATTTGCATTTTGTGTAAAGAAGCAACGCCCAAATGATAAAAGTGAAAATCAAGTGGATTTAAAATGATGTGCGCCCAATTATATTGTGTGAAACATGGCCGTGGTTGGATTATACAGACTGTATAAATCCTTAGATTGTAAATATTCTTTGGAGTTAAGAGGATTCACATATTCGAAAATGACAAATTGCATGTTTTTGAAGCAAAAGTACCAAAATAGAATTTAACATTTAATAAAAACGTAAAAATAATTGCAGTGGATGGTACATCAAGGCAAGTTAGAATTTCGACCTCTAAGAGTGTGAAAGGTGAACTATAGGGAACTTCAAAGGTCGTTAGGTAGCTTGGACGCATTGTCGGCTGCTTACAGAACATGTTTACGAACACGTGTCTAAATGTTTTCTTTTTCAGAGAAAATTTCTGATACTGACTAGCGGTGTCGGTTACTCCGAAGAAATGTTTCCCCATTGCCTGGGACATGTCTCTTGGATTCGCATTACAACAGTAAATACGCTCCTTCATCGTTTCCCTGAAATCCTGATGGTCAGCCGTACAATTCTACTGTTGGTGGAACGATCTATACTGTTGACAGATTGTTGCCACGATATTCGTTTACTGACCTGTATAACTTGTAAACATTTTCTTCTCGACACCATAAAACGAAAAGCTAGGAGATTTTCTGCACTTGGCTGGCTCTTGAGGTACACAGAGCCGCCTACCTGTCCCTGGTTACACATAAGCATTAGCCACTGCACCACGTCACAAGTATCTCAGTGACTGACCAATAGACTGCGCAGTGGTCGCTCAGCATTATGATGGGTCATCTTTTTTATACGACACGTCTCTACGCTTTTCTGGACATTACCACAAAGATACAACACAACGTGTCGGCTGTAAGGTGTCACTTCACTAAGTGACCTAACTGAGCACCCATCCTGCTTGCTGACTTTAGGGCGCTATTCCGTCTGTCAGCTGCATCAGTATCGGGAGTAGATTCTAGAGTTGATGTCATCGACCACTTCCAAATGTACAGTTCGTGCAAAGGATGAAGAACACGTATAAATGTGTTTGAACTATTCATACATTCCATTGCTTCTTTAACGCTACAAGTTTGGCCACCAAGGCTTCATTCAATCGCCATGTCGTAACACATGTTACCGTCTTCCACAAGTAGTACGGCTACAGAGTACTTTAACTTTCAACTAACTGCTGAAGGTCATTACGTGGCCATCATGTGCATGAATGATGTCAGCCGTGGCACAGAACTCATTACGTCATCAGGACACCGGTGGCCGGATATTTACAGATCCAAGATGATGATGATGGGAGTTTAAAACATGCAAGATGGTGGTAGCGGGATATTAAAGAATACGGAAGGTGGTTGTGATCGAAAACATTTTCAAAAAAGAAGAACAGTCTACTGAGAAAATTTAAAAAAAATAGCATTAATTAAAAAGAAACAATCACCGCACTGCGTTGTTCGCTAAACCGAAGTAATTAGTATGTGGGCCACCATGTTCAAGAGCATTGAGTTATTTATCAAAGATACTCGCAGTGCTACAGTATTTCCAAGAAAACCATACAGGTTTCTTCAGTAAATCTGACTCCATAAGAAACTGCTGTGCAAGAGAGCGTAGTCCGCCGTAGGAAAAGACAAGAACAAAGCTATTAGTCGCAGTTCTGTTGGTTTCTTATTATTCTTGCATACTCAGACTGCAGATATAAATGGCCATTTTCGGAAGTAAAGTACAAAGATATCGCAGAATGAGAATTGGTTTACATAAAACATTACGTAAAACAACACGGCATGCAACAGCAGTAAAACATTACAGTCGACATACGATTTGAATGGGTTATAATGCAACAAACTCGCAGCAGTGCACGTTACCATACGACTTTAGTGGAGTATATTCGGAGGAAGCTGAGCTTCTTTTTGTTTATAGCAAATACAGCAAATCGAGTTTGCGTCATATAGTGTAAGTAGCGCCCTCTGTACTACAAACTAACCAACCTCGCTTCTTTCCGATGTAGTAGTTTAAACCCTTTTTTAAAACAAATGTATCTTGAAATGCTGACTTACGCTGTCTTTGTTCATATATTAATCGCTCGTACGGCAATGGTTAAGTGATCCACTAAATAACTAACATAAAAGATATGTAAAATTTCTAATATGCAAAATTTCGATACGACAAGGCTAATTTAATCAGATGATACGCAAAAGTATTTGCTGATTTCATTTTATTAAAGCAAGAAGGGTTTGAAACTACTAAATCGGAAAGAAACAAGGTTGGTTGGTTTCTAAGATACAGGGAGTTACTTATACTATACGACGCAAACTGAGGCTGCTGTATTTGGTGTAAACAACAACCTCAGTTTGCTTAGGCCTACACAACAGTAAAGTAGGATGATATGCACTCGTGCGAGTTTATTGGATTATAGCTCACTCAGATAGTACGTTGATGTTATGGATTATTGCTGTTAGGTAACGTGGTCTTTTAGTTCATGTTTTAATAAATCATTTTTGATTCTTAATTTCCTTGTATTTTAGCACTGAATATGCTTACGTAAGAAAAATAAAAACCCAAAGCTACTGTCATTGATTGCGGTGATCCTACTCCCCCATATAAAAGCTTCAACTGCTCTCTGTTCATAATTGCTCGATTGTTTATCAATACATGGGCACGCGCGCTCACACATACAACACACACACACACACACACACACACACACACACACACAATGCGAAATGTTCCAGCTCTGTATTTCGTCTCTCTGTTTCTACCTGTAATTTCATACTTCACAAAGAAAGCTTTTATCTCAGATACAGCACTGCCTCTTCTGTAAGTTCAATATTTCTCTTCGTACCTCTCTTGTATACTTCGTCCGCAGGTCGTGCTCTTGCGGAAGCGTTCTCTCTTCCCGCACATGGGGCCACGGGTTCGATTCCCGGCGGGGTCAGGGATTTTCTCTGCTTCGTGCTGACTGGTGTTGTGCGTCTTTCATTATCACTTCCCCATCATCGACCCGCCAGTCGTCGAAGTAGCGGAAGCAAAAAAGGCCTTGCAACTTCTGCAACCAAACACCCTGCATGGAGCTCCCGGCCAACAATGCCGTACGATCGTTTCATTTCATTGTATGCTTCATTAAAAGAAATTTGAAAGCATCAGATTTTCTTCGGACTTGATACTCTTCTTTTCCTTTTCTTTCACCGTGTCAGCCTACAGCTGAAAAACGAAAAAATGCCAAGCAGGCAATGTAAGAATAGATGACAGTCCGGAGCATGTACGTATTGGGAACGCAAATATACACTCCTGGAAATTGAAATAAGAACACCGTGAATTCATTGTCCCAGGAAGGGGAAACTTTATTGACACATTCCTGGGGTCAGATACATCACATGATCACACTGACAGAACCACAGGCACGTAGACACAGGCAACAGAGCATGCACAATGTCGGCACTAGTACAGTGTATATCCACCTTTCGCAGCAATGCTGGCTGCTATTCTCCCATGGAGACGATCGTAGAGATGCTGGATGTAGTCCTGTGGAACGGCTTGCCATGCCATTTCCACCTGGCGCCTCAGTTGGACCCACGTTCGTGCTGGACGTGCAGACCGCGTAAGACGACGCTTCATCCAGTCCCAAACATGCTCAATGGGGGACAGATCCGGAGATCTTGCTGGCCAGGGTAGTTGACTTACACCTTCTAGAGCACGTTGGGTGGCACGGGATACATGCGGACGTGCATTGTCCTGTTGGAACAGCAAGTTCCCTTGCCGGTCTAGGAATGATAGAACGATGGGTTCGATGACGGTTTGGATGTACCGTGCACTATTCAGTGTCCCCTCGACGATCACCAGAGGTGTACGGCCAGTGTAGGAGATCGCTTCCCAAACCATGATGCCAGGAGTTGGTCCTGTGTGCCTCGGTCGGATGCAGTCCTGATAGTGGCGCTCACCTGCACGGCGCCAAACACGCATACGACCATCATTGGCACCAAGGCAGAAGCGACTCTCATCGCGGAAGACGACACATCTCCATTCGTCCCTCCATTCACGCCTGTCGCGTCACCACTGGAGGCGGGCCGCACGATGTTGGGGCGTGAGCGGAAGACGGCCTAACGGTGTGCGGGACCGTAGCCCAGCTTCATGGAGACGGTTGCGAATGGTCCTCGCCGGTACCCCAAGAGCAACAGTGTTCCTAATTTGCTGGGAAGTGGCGATGCGGTCCCCTACGGCACTGCGTAGGATCCTACGGTCTTGGCGTGCATCCGTGCGTCGCTGCAGTCCGGTCCCAGGACGACGGGCACGTGCATCTACCGCCGACCACTGGCGACAACGTCGATGTACTGTGGAGACCTCACGCCCCACGTGTTGAGCAATTCGGCGGTACGTCCAGTCGGCCTCCCGCATGCCCACTATACGCCCTCGCTCAAAGTCCGTCAACTGCACATACGGTTCAAGTCCACGTTGTCGCGGCATGCTACCAGTGTTAAAGACTGCGATGGAGCTCCGTATGGCACGGCAAACTGGCTGACACTGACGGCGGCGGTGCACAAATGCTGCTCAGCTAGCGCCATTCGACGGCCAACTCCGCGGTTCCTGGAGTGTTCGCTGTGTCGTGCGTGTGATCATTGCTTGTACAGCCCTCTCGCAGTGTCCGGAGCAAGTATGGTGGGTCTGACACACCGGTGTCAATGTGTTCTTTTTTCCATTTCCAGGAGTGTAGCTTAGCAAAAGTTGACAATAACTGTCGACTACTGGATATTAAATATTATTCTAACATCAGAAGCTGACACTGCCTATGTGCAGTGGGTGTCAGCAACTGAATTATAAGTAATATTCGCCGCACGGGGTAGCCGTGCGGTTCAAGGGCCTTGCCACGGTTCTCGCGGCTAATCCCCGTCGGAGGTACGAGTCCTCCCTTGGGCATCGGTGTGTGGGTTGTACTTCGCGTAAGTTAAAGTTAGGTTATGTAGTGTGCAAGCCTAGGAACCGATGACCCCCGCAGTTTGATTCCATAGAACGTACCACAAATTTCCAATAAATAACATTCTATCACGAGAAGCAAAAAGTGTATATGCGCAGTGGTTGTCGGCTAGTGGACACATTCGAAAAACACTTAGGCAAACACAGGCTGAATTACTTTGATGAACATTTAACAGCTTAGGCATAGTTATAGTTAGGCACTTAACAAAATTCAATGCTGCAGTAGTGATGACAGTCATGATGAAATATCTGGAAATCGAACGAGTACGTAACGCAACGCGACGGTACATCGTCTCCATCGTAACGTTATTAAAAAGTGAAATATGAGATATGTAACTGATCAATGACAGTGATCGCTCACAGGTGACGGATAGCAACATGGCTTCTGTTTATATCTAGAGAGCAGGCGGCTTACGTGCCATATAAAAATGGGAGCTCGGTCGAGATAGGTTGTTCTGTGTCAGCAAATATACAAATGAACAAATAATGAAATCATACACAAGTAACAGATGTAGCAATGCCCGCTGCGACGATGCGCTATAATTACACAACAGTCAGGCGAAGATAGAATATTGCACACGTCGCCAACATCCAGGCAGGATTGTTACGTGACCTTTGGATGATGCTGTTTTGGTAAGAGATACAATCTAAAATAGCGTGTCTTTGTTTTCACACTTTAATTTATTGGGAGCAATAGTGGTGAAAATCGAAATATATCAGAGAAGAAAAAAGATACTTTCCATACATAAGAACGACGATGATATAATTGCTACTATCAAATTGACAAGAGAAATATGTCGATTAAAAATTGTAGGTCAGGATCGCAAACTGATAATTACTTTTAGCTCTCTGGCGAGAGTTCTTCAGATGTAAATTACAGAACATGAGGTGTAAGAAGTTAACAACAGCAAGATACAATTAATAATATAACTCCCATTGTCTTGTACAAACCAAATAAAATTATAAAGTCGTTCTGTGTATATTAGCCACCAGACATTAAATATCTTCATAACCTATTGAGCTGAGTCCCCCATATTGGACTGGATGATCGTATGGGCATGTACATACTGCAAAATAAATTGTGACAATAATAAAAGTGGTAAAAGTATGTGGCGTATAATTATTCTCTTATCTAAGGTAATAGGTAGCAAAAATTTTTACGACGTTCGTCATTTGTCACAGAGTGATCCAATGTTCATTTTGGCACACTTGTTTGTTAATACAAAAGAACTGACAGCGGTAATATTTACACAGACAATATGTGGGTGTAAACAGGGATTATCACTCTTACCGCCACCTACAGGAACATGGAAGTACCTGTACTACGGCCATTAAAGAACTGGTCGCTGTGTTGCGTCATGGCTACACGAAAACACTAACTGCATATGGCGCTATGCGCCAACTAATTTTATAATATCATGACTGAATAATAGGCCAAAGAATAGCAATATAACGACACTACTACTAGATTTAAATTGAATATGATGCAGTAAGTAAGTGAATAAGACCTAATGTGGTACAACTGAGCCATTAGGTGTAACATTAAAGCTGACTACAAAAATCGGAATTCATGAATATAATCACAGCACCTTACGCCTAATTTTTACTGTAGAATACAGCACTACGTGATAACACACACAATACGTGTCTAAATAAAAGTTAACTTATGATCAATAAGCAATGTTTATGTTTACTTTGTAATACATGTTCATGAAACTTCTCATTCTGGCATGCTCGTGAAGTCAATGATATTCAACCGGAAGACGTAGAAGTACATTACTGCAAATGTAGTTTAATACCTAGGAGTTACATACATAATGACATACAGAGTAACGTAACTAGAACTTTTAGTGCTTCGCATAAGACGCCAAAACTTGGAAGTTGCATAATGTTGTTACCTGAGGTCTAGGTGCCATGAACGAACAGTAGTTAATGTGGCCTCTATTAAAACCAATAAATGTTAATAACAATTATTCCATTTTATTTGGACTGTTGAGCTCCGTGGCCGTGTATAATGATATTTCACTGAAAAAATACGGCAACCAGCCACTTTTTAATGCGTTTTTTATTTACGCCAATATGCATTTCGGGTTTGCACCCATCTTCAGCTGGCAAATTACATGGATCTTCAGTTTCTACAGTAGTACAATCTCGACAGCAGTTTGGATGCTGCAGCAGGCATTCTCCTCTCCTTGTTTTTTCCTGGCTTTTCTTCTTTTTTGCAACAACACAAACACTTTTTATCACGTATTTTGCACAGGCTCACTGCGTTATCCGCCATGTTGTCGACTCATGGCGGATAACACAGTGCGCCTGTGGTGTACCCAGCCTCGTGATGCCAATTGAGGAGCTACTCGACCGAATAGTAGCGGCTTCGGTCAAGAATACAATCACAACGCCAGGGAGAGCGGTGTGCTGACCCCACGCCCCTCCTATCCGCATCCGCCTATGAGGATGACACGGTGGTCGGATGGTCCCAGTAGGCCACTCCTGGACTGAAGACGGAGTACTTTTTATTCTCCAAAAGAAGTCTATGAACAGAATAGTGCACTTACATTTGATGGAAATCTTTATATTCCCCAGATTTAGACTGATGACCAATAACACAGCATACAACTCATATGTGATGGCGCACCGCCACGCTATTTATTTAACGTTCGTAATTTCCTAAATGTCCACTTTCAGGTAAGTGGATGGCTGATCTGTACCAGTTGCATCACCCGACAACTCTTGACTTTTACTTTTGGTTATTCATGAAGAGTACGGTGTTTTTTCCAGCATTACCGGCTTCTCTAATAGAGCTCAGAGGTAGAATTTGCCTCAGAATTGGGCAAGTCACGTCTAAAATTGTGGAACCAGTTTGGCGAGAAATCGACTTCACATGGGACGTGTGTCTTATAACCGATGGAAATCACCTTGAATCGTAGACGTAAGATAAAAACCTGGATGTATTTTACTATAAAGTGACACTGAAACCATGTCATTAAGTTAAATGTGTAAATCAGTATGCGTTTACAAGCTGGAAACTCGTTTCTGAAACACCCATTACACATTTTGAAACTGTACATAAGATAAATACTTGATAATGCGCATCATTTTCTCTAGACTATACAGGTGCTCAAGCCATATTACTCTTCCGAAACTAGATACGATAGGAAACTATACAACTGTTATCTGTCAATTGGAGAATGATTATTTGTGAACAGTGTTTTATTTTCATCAGGTTACCTTCCATTCGGAAAGTGGGTGCACTCAGCGATTGTTATGTGACTTATAAATTATAGAGTGCAGCAGTCAGTCGTCCTGTTTTTAGATTTTATTACGCAAATCCAGATTTCGTCTAGTAGATAGCCATCTCAATGCACTGTTTTCTATTCACAGTGCATTTAAGTTCCTGTTGTTTGGGCGTCGTTGAAGAGCTGTGACTGACGCCCAAACAACAGGGAGAACAGAAAATAGCTAGCTACTAGACGAAATCTAGATTTGGGTAATAAAATCTAAATAAGGACGACTGATTGCTTCACTCTATAAGTACTTTACTTTTCTATGAACGAAGGTTAATACTGTATCAGAATTTAACAAATGGAAGGATTTCATCCCTGAAAATAACTTAAATTTGCTGTGTCATAGCTTCAAATACGCTTTGGCGCTCTTTCACTTTGTCAGACTAGACCGCCATTTCGCAATGTCATCACAGCAATACTTATTGATACAGTACAGCACCAAAAAATGGCATTGAGTTGTTCTTCCATTCCTGCAACTCAAAGCATAGCGTCATTTGATCTGTACCACATGTCTAAAACATGCAAAATGCCCTTGCGTTTACCTCTTCAAGGTTTTAGGCCATGTTCATTCCATATATCGGACGCAAATTGTTAGGATACTTATAAAACGCTATATGGAAGCTTTGCTCATGGCGATATTAGGAAGTGACAGTGTAGCAGCTGGAGGTATTAAGCACTGTTGTAGGCCTCTCGGATTTATGTGTAGTACGTCATATCTATTTACGTTCAGGGTCAACTGCCTGTCCCTGCACCCGTGTTCGATCCCCTTGTAAGTCTTATTGCACTTTGCTAAAGCCTTCTCCCTGCAGAAATCAACTTCGTCCGCAAATAGAGCTCAAGGAACTTCTGATGTTTTCGGCTACGTTATAGCGGCATAACGTCAAGGAAGTGTTTCTTGTATCCGTTATTTGAGTGTTTATTTGCAGGCGTAATCATAAGATATTCCTCGTAAGCAACTGTTATCTGTTGAGGTAAGCCATCTTGATGCCATGGTCAGCGATGGCAGTTTGCGTTTTTACAGTGTTGCATTTTGGTAATCAGGTTTCTGAACGGTAATTACATCTTATGGATTATAGGAAATACCATAATTGATAATGAAGACTGATATGAATGAACGTATGTAACAGAAAAAGCAAAACGGTTGCAGTAAATATGGGTTCCTCACACTGGGATGAAGATACTGCTCTCGTCTCTGCAGTGCGCTACAACGTGCTATGTAGCCACGAGTTGCGTCACCATGCGTCATCTATCTATCGGCTTCCGTTTACAGCTGTTGACATGTGACACTTGCCTGCAAAGGCGATCCGCACGAAGAAAACTAGCTTACAGCTGTCGCAAGTTTACACTGAACTGCCAGTACAGAAACTGATAAAACTGCAAATTAAACAAGGTGATCTGATGGGGACTTGGCAATAAGCCGAATTCCTTAAAAATTACTCGGACACGTACAGTCGTAACTGATCTTAAGATGAGGAAGTCAAACAGCTTTCTTCCATGCTGTCACAAAGAGAAAAATTAAAAAAAATGGCAAATTATGAACAAGACGCGCTGTGAGTGTTCGTACAGACTTAGTTGTGCTTATAGACAGTTCATCCATCCCGTAAATCCAGAACCTCGCCGACTTTTGCCCGATATCGACATTGATAGTGGCAGAATATAGGCCCCGGTAATTCCAAGACTTGCCAAAATGCTGTAATTTTAAGTTTCATGTCGTATAGAAATGACAACAGAAATAACGTTTTGGCGTGGTATAATTACATACTAACAACTTTCCATTTTTTTTCCTTTACTTGTACAGTGAAATATTACTTCTTGTCAAATTTTATGATTCTAGATGGACAGGAAGTACCTCATGGGCTTTAATGAACGAGTCTGCCTGTATCAAAATATGTGACATAAAGGGCCGTAGCGTTTGATTGCAATGACACAAATATTGGCAACGTAGACTCCAGAACGTAACATGGATTTCAACTTGATACATCCACCCGTTCCTGTAAAGAAGGCGTATTGGCAGATGGAAGGACAGACTCAATGGCGGACAACAAATTAAAAAAAAATACATGTGATATAGCAACGAATTAATGCTTTTAGGATTCTGTTTTTTTACTTGTACTGTGAAACTTTGCTTCTTAACAAATTTAATGTTTCAAGTTCAACGGGGAGTACCTTATGAGTCTTGACGAGTGAGTTTTCGAGTGTCAAAATATGTGGCTTAAATGGCCATATCTTTTGATTGCAATGACTTAGAAGCTCACGTTTTTACACCACCAACGGAATATTGAGCAAACAGTGAAGGGAACAAAAGAAAAATTCGGAGTAGGTATTAAAATCCATGGAGAAGAAATAAAAACTTTGAGGTTTGCCGATGACATCATAATTCTGTCAGAAACAGCAAAGGACTTGGAAGAACAGTTGAACGGAATGGACAGTGTCTTGAAAGGAGGATATAAGATTAACATCAAGAAAAGCAAAACGACGGTAATGGAATGCAGTCGAATTATATCGGGTGATGCTGAGGGTATTAGATTGTGAAATGAGACTCTTAAAGTAGTAAATGAGTTTTGCTATTTGGGGAGCAAAGTAACTGATGATGGTCGAATTAGAGAGGATATAAAATGTAGATTGGCAATGGCAAGGAAAGCGTTTCTGAAGAAGAGAAATTTGTTAACATCGAGTATAGATTTAGGCGTCAGGAAGTCATTTCTGAATGTATTTGTATGGAGTGTAGCCATGCATGGAAGTGAATCATGGACGATAAATAGTTTGGACAAGAAGAGAATAGAAGCTTTCGAAATGTGGTGCTACAGAAGAATGCTGAAGATTAGATGAGTAGATCACGTAACTAATGAGGAAGTATTGAATAGGATTTTGGAGAAGAGACGTTTGTGTCACAACTTGACTAGAAGAAGGGATCGGTTGGTAGTACATGTTCTGAGGCATCAAGGGATGACCAATTTAGTATTGGAGGGCAGCGTGGAGGGTAAAAATCGTAGAGGGAGACCAAGAGATGAATACAATAAGCAGATTCAGAAGGATGTAGGTTGCAGTAGGTACTGGGAGATGAAGAAGCTTGCACAGGATAGAGTAGCATGGAGAGCTGCATCAAACCAGTCTCAGGACTGAAGACCACAACAACAACATCTGTGCTGGTACAGACAAATGAACAACAAAGTGATTCTGTAAATGTTTCATTGTTTTCCGATTTAACTACTGGCTGTTAAAACAGGAGTGTTACTTCTTTCTCCCTGTGAGGATCCACAAAATATTCAATGAATCCCTCTGTTACCAGATCATACATCAAGAGCCGCAGGCGACAACTAATGGCCTTCGATAGCTTCTTGGTCTAAATTGTCGTTAGGTGGAGGAGGGGGGGGGGGGGGAGTTTGTGTGAAACTGGTAAAGTGTAGCCAACATATAGTTCCCATATGCGAGAAATTCGCACCTATTTACTTGGTTTTAATATGACGATAATGGACGGAAAAATCGAGCTGTATATATCACTGAAAAAGATCCCCTTTGCCCATCATTCCTTCCTCACTGTGCCGCCTTTCTTGTGTATATTGTAACCTCTCGACAAAAGCAATATTGTCGACATATCCACTGCAGCGGCAGTGGAACGTATGTCCGTTACGATTTAAGTTGAATAAATTTGGGTGAAGTGTAATTAAAGTGCAGCTCTGTTTCAGGCCCAGAATGGAAAAAAGATATAATACCAGTGGTTTAGTGCTACCATTTAAAAAATACATTCGTGTATATGTAAGCTGTGCGTGAGTCACCCGAGAACCTACCTGCAAAACACAGAATGCAAGGGCGTAACAGATCTGTCCACGTCATCAAGGTGCTGACTCTCGACAGGTATCAGTCGTGTCCACACGTATCTTCGTTTCTCTCCACCTCTACGGAAGCATATGCAATTTGTAAACAGTGACAGGAATAGATGACTTGTCATTGTGCAGTGGGGTTTCACTGACTGATCAAATTAAAAAAAATGGTTCAAATGGTTCTGAGCACTATGGGACTTAACATCTTAGGTCATCAGTCCCCTAGAACTTAGAACTACCTAAACCTAATTAACCTAAGGACATCACACAACACCCAGCCACCACGAGGCAGAGAAAATCCCTGACCCCGCCGGGAATCGAAACCGGGAACCCGGGCGTGGGAACCGAGAACGCTACCGCACGACCACGAGATGCGGGCAGTCAAATTAAAAGTCAGTGATGCTATTTAGAAATTTTAATCAGAGTAACGATCTTGATTATTTAAAAAATTTACCACATTTTGAAGTTACAGGATTTTAATAGTCTGTTGCCTGTTCTAGTATCTATCTCATTAGTAGCTGAGTTTCATAGAAATCCCTATGACGTGTTGAGGTACTTCAGAAATTCACATCAGCGGCAACTGAACAGTAACTGTATTGTGCCTCCCTATGTACCATGTTGACCAACTTGGAGTACCAAAAATAATAGAAAATAACAAAAAATTACTTATTTTATGTATACAGTGTATTTGGAAGAATACGTGATAAAATTTATTGGTGATCAGGGGTATACAGGCTGGGGCAAAGTTTAATACACTTCAGTTATCTTTCGCAGCACAACAGCTCTAACCCGGGTGGGCATCGAGTCGACCTCTGCAGTGGCCGCCGTGCTGACAGCCCGCGGTGCTCTGGAGGTCATTCCATGTTGCTGCAACTCTGAGACATAATTTATCAAGTGTAGTGGCTGACCCTCGTTGGCGTATCAGTCCCTGGAAAATCCATAACAGATATTTTAATGTGACACAATTGTGCAAAACGTGCTGGCCAGTGAAACAGTCGAATGCCCTCTGTATCAAGATAGGTGAAAACAGCACTGCCAAATATGATATATGCGTTACGTTGATGAAAGTTAACGTCATGGAGACATCGTCACAAATGTAACGGCTGCTTCGCAAAATCACTGTGTAAGTGAGCCATTAGTGATCATGTTGACTATTTAATGGCACCACATATCATCACGCCAGCAGCTTAACCCAAATGGTACAGGTTATCTCACGAGGAGCGTTTTCCTCGGAGCCTCCAGATGCAGATCCGTCTATCTCGATACTGGGCGTTGTCCCGATACTTGTCTTCTGAAAAGAAAACGTAGTACTTACTACTCCTATGGTGTCCAATGTTACACTTTCAAGCACCAATGTCAGCCCACCTCTCTTTGATGCTCGATCAAGAGAAGCCTGAACAATGATCATCCTGCTGACACTCCGTGGTGCTCCAGACGTCGTAGTACTGTAGATGTGGATACAAGTCATCGTTAGATATTTCAGCACTGCAACAGCTGTGGTACGATGTGAGCGTCTAACAGGGTTTCAATAGCTAATCTTCGTGTGAAAGAACCACAATACTTCACAAGGGCCATCCAAACTCTGAAACAGGTCTTTCTTGTTCATTCATCAAGGTAATGTAATCGTGAAATGTGTGTAAACATAAATACGCCCATACGTCATACTTAAGACCATCAGAAATTTTAACGTACAGGTAACACTTTCGTATGAGACCACCACAGAAAACGCTCGCTTCCTTGAAATCTGTTGACTAATAACTGTTGAAAAAATAAATAGTGCGTCAGTGTTGAAGTTTTATTTTATCCACTTCGTGTTTCGAAGGTTAACCATTATCAGCAGGAGGAGGGCTTCGCCTGCGTGGTTGTGGCAACTTGCGAACACAGATATCCTAATTGTAGGCATGATCCACAAGTAGCCCGTGGTCTGGCTCCACAGGGGATCCGGATAGCAACAGTATGGCAGGCACAGCGTATAGACTGTGTTTTAAAGTGGAACTTCAGTTGGCACTACGGAAGAGTGCAGAGATAGCTTAACCCTGAGAAGCACCAGTCTTGAAACCAGCGGCACGTACGTCATGGACAACAGAGACACAATCGGAAATCACTTCCAGGAATCATGTGCCATCCAAGCGTCAAGCAGATATCACTCCGTGTTTAAGGCAGAGCCTGAAAGCTCTTTGCAACTTCATTTCACTGAGGCAGTGCAGGCCGTTCTGCAGCAGAACGACCAATATGCATTTTCAGCTGCAGACCGTCCGGAGGGTAAAACAGTGCAACCACTAAGAGTAGCTATCCGTCGTTCAGGAAAAGTCGCCAACTCCGAATTGGCCTCCTGAGGTCTCGGTGCTCCAGTGCTGGTATTCTAATATGGAACTTAGACTGTCTGTAGAGTTCAGTTGTTACCATCACAGGCTATACGACCAAATGGACTTTTTCGCACTTCATGAGAATGTGTCAGTGCCAACTGAATGTAAGACTTGTTATATATATCGTAAACTAGTACAGTGACTCCAGTCATCATGATTTCTTCTGTGGGAATTATAATCAATAGTTTATATGGACAGACTAAGTCACCTAAATTGTTATCCTTAACGTTTATTTATTTCGTTGTCAGCGTGGTAGACTAAGCCAATGTGTTTGTATTTTCGTGTGGAATGAAAACAGATATTAATTGACTGTGATCTGAAACAAATCACTTACCGAATGTGTTCTGCCCCACAGGAAATGTAAAGTTTGGTGATGACGCGTTCTTTTAGCTCAGTTTTTCAAGCGTTAGCTGTGCCCAAGGTAGATGGAATTTTTTTCTCTCGTGTAACATCCAAATGTTCAGTGAACTGTCGTTTACAATAAACTCAGGGTGTCTGGATCAAGTCAAATTGACAAAATGTACTCCAAGGAGAAGAATTTACTTGAGTTCTTTTCTCATAATCGTGCTCTACGTTGTTTACTTGGTTTGTGATTTTCTTGTGCTCCAGCGACGCAGTACATACCAGCTGTTGACGGTTTCAAGTATTCCGTCCCATCAATGTTAGCGACGAGGGTACAAGTTTTCAAGTTTTGCTCCACCAGTTGCCGATGGGTATAATTGGTTTCCACGTTTCATACCTTTTTCCATGTTTCATTCCTTTTCTTAAAAGAGACGACATCGAAAGATTCAGTTAACACTTCCAGCTTCCTTAGTTCCAGGTGACTCACAACAACGTGCTTTTCTCTCAATCCACTGTGGTGCTCGTGGTCATCATGTTCTACAACGTCTTGAACCAAGTATATACCCTCGAACTCAACCTTATGTAGAGTTACCGTGGCATCTGAAGGCCTATTGCACTCCACGCGATAAATTCTGTGTCTAAGAACACAGTAGGCTCTCTCTGCCGACTTCCATGACAGAAATGGACTTGTTGCTCACACACACAGTAAAGAGTCCAAGTCGTCTTCCACAACGCTGCAGCACCCACTGCCGGTCCTGCCTTATTATAAAATTCTTAGAGCTCAACCACACACTCCACTTTCCATGACATCAGTCGTGACGTACCTGAACTTCCAGCCCATCCATATACGCTGCAAACGTTCAGGATACCGCCAACCCTTCGGCCAGCACTGAGCTAACATATGCCCTCTGAGTGCAACGTAATTCCTAATATTCATTTTTCGGTGATTATAGCACAGCATTTTTATTTACGAGTCATATGCATATATTACATTTATTCAACTACTATGAGTTGTTCTCATTTCGGCTACTTTTCATTAAGTTCGTCTTTCTTCGATTTACTTTTAAATCTATAGTCTTCCACTCTTATTGTTCCTTTTTGGCTCTTGAATATCTGTAATATTAACCGCCTTTCTCTCTAGCTTTCCTCATAATTTGGACGTCTGGTAACATTTCACATAGCCCAAGCTTTTACAAGTCGACAAATAGTATCAATGTTTCCTGATTGTTCTTTGTCTGGCTTCCATTATCAGCCGAAACGTCAGAATCGCTATGCTGGTGCATTTCCCTTTTCTAAAGCCTGATGGTCATTTAAGTCATCTTAAATTTTCTTTTGCATGCTTCTGTATATCGTTCTTGTTAGCAACTTGGATGCATGAGCTGTTAAGCTGTTTCTATGATAAGTCTCGCACTAGTAAGCACTTCCAATCTTCGGGATTGTGTGGATGATGGTTTAGTGAAAATCAGATGGTATATCACCAGACTCGTGAATTCTACGCACCAACGTCAATAGTCCTTTTGTTCCCACTTCCTACAATGATTTTAGATACTCCGATGAAGTCTTAGCTATCCCTTCCGTCTTATTTGACCACGAGTCTTCCATAGTTCTTTTAATTTCTGATTCTTATACTGAATCCGCTATTTCTTTCCTGTCGACTCCATTTTCTTCTTCTATCACGGTATCAGACAAGTCTTCCCCCCCAAAGAGGCCTTCAGTGTACTCTTCCCGCCTGTCTCTTTCTCTTGTGCATTTAACAGTGGAATTTCCATGGCACTCTTAACCTTACTACCCTTGCCTTTACTTTCACCGGATTCTGTTTTGACTTTTCTATATGCTGAGTTTGTCCTTGCGATAATCATTTCATTTAAGATATCTTCATATTTTTCCTGCAGTCATTTCGCGTTAACCTTCCTGCACTCCCTACTTATTACATTCCAAACTGATTTGTATTTGTTTACTCTTGAATTTCCCTTAACGTTTTTGTACTTCCTTTTTCTCACGATCTGCTTTATTATTTGTTCTGTTATTTACGGGATCTTCGCAGTTACCTTCTTTGTATCTATATTTTCTGCTACTTCTTTGATTGCCCTTTTTAGAGACGCCCATTCTGCTTAAACTGTACTACCTACTGAGCTATTCCTTATTGCAGTATCTATAGCCTTACATAGAAATCAAGCGCATCTCTTTTGCCCTTGGTACTTATGTACCCCATTCTTTTTCGCATTCATTCTTCCCGACTAGTGTTTTAAACTTCAGACTAGTCTCCATCACTACTAAATTTTGATCTGATTATATATCTGCTCCTGGGTACGCCTTGCAATCCAGTATCTGATTTCGGATTCTATACCTGACTATGAGGTAATCTAACTGAAATCTCTCCATACTTCCCGGTTTTTTGCGAGTATACCCCATCCTCTTGTGATTCATAAAGAGAATATTCGCTGTTAGTAGTTGAAATTTATTGCACAAATCAGTCTTTCTCAACTCTCATTCCTAGCACCAAATCCATATCTTCTCGCTTAGAACTTCATCTCCATTTACGTACCGAACTACACGTTCAATATCCTCATGTACATTCTCTGTCGCTTCATTTTCAGCTTTTGACGTCGGCATGTATAAATGAACTATCGTTGCTGGTGTTTTTTATGCAGTCGTTTCTGATGAGAACAACCCGATCACCGAGATACTCACAGTCATTCACTCTCTGATCTGTTGTCCTATTCACAACGAATAATACTACTGTTACCACTTTCTGCTCCTGGTGATATTACCATTTACTCATTTGACCATAAATCCTTTTCTTCCTTTGATTTCACTTTACTGGCACCCAGTATTTCTAGATTGAGCATTAGTATTTCCCTTTCCAGATTTTCTAGCTTCCCCAAAGTGTTCAGACTTCCGACATTCCACGCCCCGACTCGCAGAACGTTATCCTTTCGTTGTTTATGCAATCTTTTTCCCTTGGTCGCATCCCCCTTTGCAGTCTTCTCCCAGAGAACTGAACGAGGGACTCACGCGGAACCTTTTGCCAACGGAGAGATCACCATGACCATTTTCAGTTACAAGCTTAATTTCAGTTACAAGCCTAATGTCCCATGGATACGCATTGTGTGTCTGCTCTCTTTGACAAGGCCGTTGGCTAGATTAGGGTGACTTCTTATGCCGGAAGTTTTCAGCCACCATTGCTGATGAGTTTTATTCAAAATTGTAGGATGGTCACGGCTTTCCCTTGGGGGAACCTACGCAGAGGACCAGTCACACATAACAGTCTCATTGGTTGCTCCACCTTGGAAATCCATGCTCGAAAAGGTAGCCTGTGGCCACAGGCGAAGACCTCGCATATTGCATCCCTCTCCCCTAGGAGAAAAATTGTGGATCCTTCATAATATCAGTGCCTCTCTCACGTGAGAGGGAAGAGATTGCAGTGACGATGTCATGGGGGCATCCAAATGGATAGGAGTCGTCTTCGCTTCCAGGAATGTGGAGTTCCTTGGATGCTGAGTCCCTGTCCCTGTCATCAGATACCAGAGGTCGCAAACACTGGTGTGATGGGCCGAGTGTGGCTACAGTGACTGGATCTGGCTCATATGGGACTAACCTGTAACGGATCTGGAAAGAAAATGTAGCATCGTTTACTTGGGCAGCCCGATCTCTGGTAATGCAGAGTACGTGATCTAGAGTGGGCTACCTTTTCGAGCATGGATTTCCAAGGTGGAGCAACTTTGTAGTTGTCAGTCTTCTGACTGATTTGATGAGGACCGCGATGATTTCTTTTTCTGTGTCAGCCTTTTCATCTTAGAGTAACAGTTGGAACCTACGTCCTCAATTACCTGATGCGTGTATTCCAATCTCTGTCTTTACCCATAGTTTTTACCCTTCATAGAACTCTCTAGTATCAACAAAGTTACTCCCTGATGTCTTAACAGATGTCCTATCATCACGTCCCTTGCTCTTGTTAGTGTTTTTCACATATTACTTCTCTCGCCGATACTGCAGAGAAACTCTCATTCCTTACGTTATCAGTCCACCTAATTTTTAGCATTCTTCTGTAGCACCACATCTCAAATGCTGCTTATGTTCCAGTTTCCCCATAGCCCATACCTCACTACCACAGAACGCTGTGCTCCAAACATACATTCTCAGAAATTTCTTCCTCTATTTAAGACCTATATTTGATATTAGCGGACTTCCCATCGTTATGAACGGTCCCTTGCGTGCGGTAGTCTTCTTTTTATGTCCTCCTTGCTCCTTCCATCGTGAGTTATTTTGCTGAATAGGTACCAGAATTCTTTAACGTCATCTACTTGCTCATTGCCGACTCGTATGTCAAATTTCTCGCTGTTTTCATTTCTGCTTCTTCTCATCACTTTTGTGTTCCTGGGATTTACTCTCTGTCCGTATTCTACACTCATTAGACGGTTCATTCCATTCAGCAAATTCTGTAATTCTTCATCACTTTCACTGAGGATAGCAGTGACATCAACGAATCTTATCATTGATATACTTTCAGATTCAATTTTACTTCCATTCTTGAACCTTCTTTTTATTTCCGTCATTGCTTCTTCTATGTATAGATTGAATAATAAGGGCGACAGACCATATCCCTGTCTTACATCCTTTTTAATCCGAGCCCTTCCTTCTTGGTCTTCCACTATTGTTTTAACTCTTGGTTCTTGTACGTCATGAATGTTACTCTTATTTCTCTACAGTTTTACCCAGACATTTGAACGTCTAGCACCATTTGACATTGTCGAACGTTTTTGGAAATCGACGAATCCTATGGACGTACCTTGAATTTTCTTTAGTCTTGCTTGCGCTATCACCCTAAACATAGGAAATGCCTCTCTTGTGCATTTATATTTCCTTTTACTCCTTCTCCTATAACCGCATGCCAATTACCCACGACTATTAGATTTACATCTCCCTTTACGTACTGAACCACCCGTTCAATATCCTCATACACAATCTCTATCTCTTTATCTTCGGCTTGCGACGTCGGCATGTATACGTGAATTATTGTTGTCAGTATTGGTTTCCTGTCGATTCTAATGAGAACAACTCTATCACTGAACTGTTCACAGTAACACATTCTCTGCCCCACTTCCCTGTTCATGACGAATCATACTCCCGTAACACAATTGTCTGCTGCTGCTGATGTCACCCTATACTCATCTGACCAGAAAGCCTTGTCTTATTTACATTTCACTTCACCGATCCCACAGCACCTAGACTGAGCCTTTGCATTTCCCTTTTCAGATTTTCTAGCTCCTCTGCCACATTAAAACTCTGATATTATAATCCATGCCCAGACTCGCAAAACGTCCTCCTTTCGTTGGTTACTGAATTTTTTTCTCATGGCCATGACCCCCTTGGCAGTCCCCTCACAGAGAAACGAATGGAAGAGTAATCCATAATCTTTTGCAATGGAGAGATCATCATGACACATTTTCAATTACTGGCCCAACGTCCTGTGGATACTTATTAACCCATTGTTTTCCGTGGCCTTCTGCATCCACATGCCGTTGATCACTGCTGATTCTTCTGCATTTAGGGGCAAAACAAGAGATCAACCTGCGCCCCTCTCAGCTCCTCCACCTTCTTTGGAAAGACTGACAGAATGATTGTGACTTTTTATACCAGGAGTCTTGAGCCGACACTGCTTGCAGATATTCATTCAAAATTTTTGGGTAGTGGCAGGGTTCGAACCCAGAGCTAAGAATGATTTGATTAACAATCAAAGACGCTATCCCTTGACTCCAGATACACTAGCTGAAGACTTTGTGAGCAAGTTATCTTTGTTCCAGCTCTTCAGGCGACAGTCTGTTGTCAGACCAGAATGGCATCCACAGCGTATCGAACAAAACAAGCTGGATCATATAACAAAATTTTTAGGTAGAGCACTTGCCTGCGGAGGGCAAAGGTCCGGCCCAGAGTTTTAATCTGCCAGGAAGTTTCAAGCTGGTTTGTGTCCAAAACACGCCGGTCTGTTTTGAAGTGGAACCCCAGATGCCACCACGGAAAGATGTGGCCCTAGCTTTGCCCTGAGCGGTGCCAGCTTCGAGACAATTGCCGCATGGATCCCTCGCAACAGCTACATGATTGGAAGCACTGCTTTGTCTGCATGTGCCATCCAAACATCGAGCAAATATAACTCCGTCGGGCGTGTATTTATGATGGCGTTTTGTCACTCCTCATGAATTTGATTCACTGCAAGCAATTCCGATCTGGCGCATACCCCACTGCAGTCACACTATGAGCAGCTGCCCTTCACCCAGGAAACTTCTATTCCTCCGAGTTTCCCACCCTAACCCCACACCCCCACTTCCAAGGACTGAGGCCTCCAATATTGGTATCCTATTGCAGAGCTTACACGGTCCACACTGTGCAGCTGTTGCCGTTAATATGCAAACGAGTCGACTTTGTCGCACTTCAGTAGATTGTGTCAGTGCCAAATGAATGTCATATTTATTATACCGATCGTAAATTTGTACACTTACTCCAGTCATCAAGATTCCTTCTGTGGAACTTATAACTTACAATCATGGACGGAGGCTGGAAGAGTACCCCCAAATCAGGCCCTAAAAACCTCGCGATAATCGACTGAGAGCTGTGTCATCCTCAGTCATTCATCATGGGATGTGCTATGGAGCGGCAAACGCACCGAAGTCCCGACTTTGTTTACATTTCGACTAGAGATGGGCAAAGTCGTTCATCCTTGGGAGCTAGTTCACTGGTGATGGCTCTTCTTGGGGAACGGTTCATTTTTACTCGCTCACCGTACACTGGGCTTGCTATATGGTTTTCACATCTACGTGATTACTCTGCTATTCACAATAAAGTGTCTGGCAGAGGGTTCAATGAACCACCTACAAGCTGTCTCTCTACTGTTCCACTCTCGAACGGCACGCGGAAAAAGCTGACAATCAGTAGTATAGGTGACTGAACCCCCCCCCCCCCCACCACCACCACCCGTGAACCATGGACCTTGCCGTTGGTGGGGGGGCTTGCGTGCCTCAGCGATACAGATAGCCGTACGGTAGGTACAACCACAACGGAGGGGTATCTGTTGAGAGGACAGACAAACCTGTGGTTCCTGAAGAAGGGCAGCAGCCTTTTCAGTAGTTGCAAGGGCAACAGTCTGGATGATTGACTGATCTGGCCTTGTAACAATAACCAAACCGGCCTTGCTGTGCTGGTACTGGGAACGGCTGAAAGCAAGGGGAAACTACAGCCGTCATTTTTCCCGAGTGCATGCAGCTTTACTGTATGATTAAATGATGATGGCATCCTGTTGAGTAAAATATTCCGGAGGTAAAATAGTCCCCCATTCGGATCTCCGGGCGGGGACTACTCAAGAGGATGTCGTTATCAGAAGAAAGAAAACTGGTGTTCTACGGATCAGAGCGTGGAATGTCAGATGCCTTAATCGGGCAGGTACGTTAGAAAATTTAAAAAGGGAAATGGATAGGTTTAAGTTAGACATAGTGGGAATTAGTGAAGTTCGGTGACAGGAGGAACAAGACTTCTGGTCAGGTGACTAGAGGGTTATAAACACAAAATCAAATAGGGGTAATGCAGGAGTAGGTTTAATAATGAAGAGAAAAAACGGAATGCGGGTAAGCTACAACAAACAGCATAGTGAACGTATTATTGTGGCCAAGATAGATACGAAGCCCACACCTACTACAGTAGTACAAGTTTATATGCCAACTAGCTCTGCAGATGACGAAGAAACTGAAGAAATGTATGATGAAATAAAAGAAATTATTCAGATAGTGAAGGGAGATGAAAATTTAATAGTCAAGAATGACTGGAATTCGAGTGGAGGAAAAGGGAGAAAAGGAAACGTAGTAGGTGGATATGTATTGGGGCTAAGAAATGGAAGAGGAAGCCGCTTGGTAGAATTTTGCACAGAGCACAACTTAATCATAGCTAACACTTGGTTTAAGAATCATGGAAGAAAGTTGTATACATGGAAGAATCCTGGAGATATTAAAAGGTATCAGATAGATTATAAATAGTAAGACAGAGATTTAGAAACCAGGTTTTAAATTGTAAGTCATTTCCAGGGGCAGATGTGGACTCTGACCACTATTTATTGGTTATGACCTGTAGATTAAAACTGAAGAAACTGCAAAAAGGTGGAAATTTAAGAAGATGGGACATGGATAAACCGAAAGAACCAGAGGTTGTACAAGCTTTCAGGGAGAGCATAAGAGAACAATTGACAGGAATGGGGGAAAGAAATACAGTAGGAGAAGAATGGATAGCTTTGAGGGATGAAGTAGTGAAGGCTGCACAGGATCAAGTAGGTAAAAAGACGAGGGCTAGTAGAAATCCTTGGGTAACAGAAGAAATATTGAATTTAATTGATGAAAGGAGAAAATATAAAAATGCAATAAATGAAGCAGGCAAAAAGGAATACAAACGTCTCCAAAATGAGATCGACAGGAAATGCAAAATGGCTAAGCAGGGATGGCTAGAGGACCAATGTAAGGATGTAGAGGCTTATCTCACTAGGGGTAAGATAGATACTGCCTACAGGAAAATTAAAGAAACCTTTAGAGATACGAGAACCACTTGTATGAACATCAAGAGCTCAGATGGAAACCCAGTTCTAAGCAAAGAAGGGAAAGCAGAACAGTGGAAGGAGTATATAGAGGGTCTATATAAGGGCGATGTACTTGAGGACAATGTTATGGAAATGGAAGAGTATCTAGATGAAGATGAAGTGGGAGATATGATACTGCGTGAAGAGTTTGACAGAGCGCTGAAAAACCTGAGTCGAAACAAGGCCCCCGGAGTAGACAACATTCCATTCGAACTACTGACGGCCTTGGGAGAGCCAGTCCTGACAAAACTCTACAATATGATGAGCAAGATGTACGAAACAGGCGAAATACCCTCAGACTTCAAGAAGAATATAATAATTGCAATCCCAAAGGAAGCAGGTGTTGACAGATGTGAAAATACCGAACAATCAGTTTAATAAGTCACAGCTGCAAAATACTAACTCGAATTTTTTACAGACGAATGGAAAAAATAGTAGAAGCAGACCTCGGGGAAGATCAGTTTGGATTCCGAAGAAATACTGGAACACGTGAGGCAATACTGGCCCTACGACTTATCTTAGAAGAAAGATTAAGGAAAGGCAAACCTACGTTTCTAGCATTTGTAGACTTAGAGAAAGCTTTTGACAATGTTGACTGGAATACTCTCTTTCAAATTCTAAAGGTGGCAGGGGTAAAATACAGGGAGCGAAAGGCTATTTACAGTTTGTACAGAAACCAGATGGCAGTTATAAGAGTCGAGGGACATGAAAGGGAAGCAGTGGTTAGGAAGGGAGTAAGACAGGGTTGTAGCCTCTCACCGATGTTATTAAATCTTTATATTGAGCAAGCGGTAAAGGATACAAAAGAAAAAATCGGAGTAGGTATTAAAATCCATCGAGAAGAAATATAAACTTTAAGGTTCGCTGATGACATTGTAATTCTTTCAGAGACAGCAAAGACTTGGAAGAGCAGCTGAATGGAATGGACAGTGTCTTGAGAGGAGTATATAAGATATACATCAACAAAAGCAAAACGAGGATAATGGAATGTAGTAGAATTAAGGAGGTAATGCTGAGAGAATTAGATTAGGAAATGAGACACTTAAAGTAGTAAAGGAGTTTTGCTATTTGGGGAGTAAAATAACTGATGATGGTCGAAGTAGACAGGATATAAAATGTAGACAGGCAATGGCAAGGAAAGCGTTTCTGAAGAAGAGAAATTTGTTAACATCGAGTATAGATTTAAGTGTCAGGAAGTCATTTCTGAAAGTATTTGTATGGACTGTAGCCATGTATGGAAGTGAAACATGGACGATAATTAGTTTGGACAAGAAGAGAATTGAAGCTTTCGAAATGTGGTGCTACAGAAGAGTGCTGAAGATTAGATGGGTAGATCACATAACTAATGGGGAAGTATTGAACAGGATTGGGGAAAAGAGAAGTTTGTGGCACAACTTGACCAGAAGAAGGGATCGCTAGATAGGACATGTTCCGAGGCATCAAGGGATCACCTGTTTAGTATTGGAGGGCAGCGTGGAGGGTAAATATCGTAGAGGGAGACCAAGAGATGAATACACCAAGCAGATTCAGAATGATGTAGGTTGCAGTAGGTACTGGGAGATGAAGAAGCTTGCACAGGATAGAGTAGCATGGAGAGCTGCATCTAACCAGTCTCAGGATTGAAGACAACAACAACAACAACAGGTGACTGAAGATGGTAGGCGCCAAGAGGGGGCACTTGCCTCCCCCTGGAGTTTTTATTCATAACAGAAATCTCACACACTTATAAGTTTTCGTGATCCTGCAATATACCTTGCTCGTTTAGCCAATAGTAGCGTTACGTAAATGATCCCAGTGAAATTACATAAGGTGGCGCACGAAAAACCGGCCCCAAGTACAGATTGCTCGCCAGTTACGCACTATTTGTTGACAGCTACGGGCAGAATAGATAAACATGTAATAATAAGTCAGTGAAAAAATAACAATTAAGTAAATGCAAACAACTTCGAAACAGTAGATGACGATTGGTAAGCGAAAATGAGCAGTTTAGTACTCGGGACCGATTCTTCGTGCGCCACCATATAGCACTGAAATAATATTGTAGGAGTTATCTTATACTCTTTACAAAATGTGATGCCATACACTCGATTACGAAGCGCGGACTTCATTCGGTTTTAAGTAGGTCTGCTTTCCATAAAAGTGAACATGCTCTTTTACCTTGGATCAAAAAAAGACGGAAAATGGCAACTCGTGTGTCTCGTGCCGACGTCGTTTGCATGTTTAATCAGCAATAATCTTGCCTTTTTACAAGTATTCCTTCTGCTGTTTATGGAAATACTGAAGTAAGCTGTTACGCCGTTTTGTTGCAAGAAAAGATGTGTGTATTACATACCACGTAATTTTTATGTAAGTTACGTAATTATAAAATACATTTTAATTATCGGTCCTGGACGCTGAATAGAATACGAAAAGAACTAGAAGTCCAGAGTTAAAAATTATATGAAACAGATCTAGAATTGGCGTACGAAGCGAACGAAACGAACAACAACTCGATACTGAGCTATGAGCAGTCGGCAGTGGGACTGCGACGAGTGGCCACGCGAAGAAGGACGAGTTCGGCCGAGCGAGACCGAGACAGACGGGAACGGGACCGAGGCTGGAACGAGACCGGCCGACGTGCCGTGGCGAGAGCGAGACCGACCGTTTGGCGTTCCCGGGAACAATCAGTAGAAAGCGGCGATCGAATTGAACTGTGATAGACCGTTCCTTAGAATTCGTTCCTCGCTCGTTCCGTTCATATTGGTGAACCGTTCCTTTGGACCCGTTAGTTCGCGAACGACCCATTTCCAGTTTCGACCTCAGAAACCCTACATTTATTTTAGCTAGCTCCTCATATGGCATCGCGATGCTGAGTGCACTCTGGTATAGACAAACACTAAGTGATCTACATTGGTTTGAATGTCATTTATTTATCTCTTTGTCTGAATGGCAAACTAACTCAAAGCAGAACGTGTTTTCCCTTAGTATTTTTTATGGAATAAAAATAGATGTTAATTCTACATCTACATCTACATTTATACTCCGCAAAGCACCCAAAGGTGTGTGGCGGAGGACACTTTATGTGCCACTGTCATTACCTGCATTTCCTCTCCCTGTCGCGTATGGTTCGCGGGAGGAACGACTGCAGGAAAGCTTCCGTGCGCGCTCGAATCTCTCTTATTTTACATTCGTGATCTCCTAGGGAGGTATAAGTAGGGGGAAGCCATATATTCGATACCTCATCCAGAAAAGCACCCTCTCGAAACCTAGACAGCAAGCTACACCGCGAAGCAGAGCGCCTCTCTTGCAGAATCTGCCATTTGAGTTTGCTAAACATCTCCGTAACGCTATCACGCTTACCAAATAACCCTGTGACGAAACGTTCCGCTCATCTTTGGAGCTTCTCCATATACTCCCTGAACCCGATCTAGTATGGATCCCACACTGATGAGCAATACTCAAGAATAGGTCGAACGAGTTGTTGATGGACTACATTTTCTAAGGACTCTGCCAATGAACCTCAACCTGGTACCCGCCTTACCAACAATTAATTTTAACGATCATTTCACTTCAAATCGTTCCCCACGCATACTCCCAGATATTTTACAGAAGTAACTGCTACCAGTGTTTATTCCACTATCATATAATCATATAATAAAGGATCCTTCTTTCTAAGCGTTCACAATGTTAAGGGTCAGTTGCCACTCCCTGCACCAAGTGCCTATCCGCTGCAGATCTTCCTGCATTTCGCTACAATTTTCTAATGCTGCAACTTCTCTGTATACTACAGCATCATCCACAAAAAGCCGCATGGAACTTCCGACACTATCTACTAGGCCAATTATATATATTGCGAAAAGCAATGGTCCCATAACACTCGCCTGTGGCACGCCAGAGGTTACTTTAACATCAGTAGACGTCGCTCCATTCAGAACAACATGCTGTGTTCTGTTTGCTAAAAATTTTTCAATCCAGCCATACTGCTGGTCTGATATTCCGTGGGCTCATACTTTGTTTATCAGGGGACAGTGCGGAACAGTATCGAACGCCTTGCGGAAGTCAAGGAAAATAGCATCTACCTGGGAGCCTGTATGTAATATTTTTTTGGTCTCACGAACAAATAAAGTGAGTTGGGTCTCACACGATCGCTGTTTCCGGAATCCATGTCGATTCCTACAGAGTAGATTCTGGGTTTCTACGCGAGCAAAAAACATGTTCTAAAATTCTACTACAGCTCGACGTCAGAGATATAGGTCTATACTCTTGCGCATCTGATCGACGACCTTTCGTGAAGAATGGGACTACCTGTGCTCTTTTCCAGTCATTTGAAACTTTCCGTTCCTCTAGAGACTTGCAGTACTCGGCTGTTAGAAGAGGGGCAATCCGAAAAGTTTTCAACCAAAATACTCCCTTCTCCTACAGCTGAATATTTCTTAGAGATCTGGGGAAATCTGTCATTGAATATACGCTACTACGTAGAACACCTTACAAAGCATTGCCGACTTTTTTGCAGCAAAATGTGAGTCGGTCAAGGCGTGTGATTTGATGTTGCGTATCAAACAGAATTTGTGCTCCTTACTGAAAACAAATTGATACAGGTTTTTAATAACTTTATGTTGTCATGTGTCACCTTTGTGAAGCAAGTGCACGTACGACGATAAATATGATTTGGTACATCTTGCTACAGAAAACATTTTTGTAAACTAAGTTGTCCACGCGTGTGGCACTGTAGCATACGCAACCTTGGTGAATCTAATATGCCTCAGTTCCATCCACTTTTAGTATATCATATATGGAATAATGTGTCGATGAACATTCCTATGCCAGATAGAAGAGTGTTTCTCTGAAACCACAAAGTAATTAGTGAAGCATTCCGAAAAGTTTTCATCAAAAGTACTCCCTTCTCGAACAGCTGAATATTTTTTTTAGAGAAATGAAGGTTGCAAAGGGCATTGTTTCCAATAAGAAAATTCTTTTTCATGTTTTGTAATCTTCCTATAACGAGTACGATACTCAGTATTCTCATTGTGCTCCTCTATTATCTGTAACACATTCAGTACCAAACCACAGTTCCTGTTCCTTCTTATGCTACAGTATCTTTCCTGCAGTAAGGCTTTAAAAGCTTCTTACCAATGAATTCAAGCAAATTATCAGAAAGCTTCGGACTGTCCTCTCCTGCAAAATATGAACATTTTTGTCTAGTATGGGCTAATAAATTTCTATAAACAGAAAGAGTTCCAGTTAACTTTATACTGATGTATAAAACCTAAGGACGAAAATAATGTTCGTACGATTTGTCACTGCTATGTAACAGACCTCGATGAAACTTCGACCATACCTATAAAGACCTGTTACAATAACACTGAAGCGCAAAAGAAACTGGTACAGGCATTTGTATCCAAATACAGAGATGCCTAAACAGGCAAAATACGGTGGTAGGGTCGGAAACGCCTATGTAAGACAAGAAGTGCCTGGTGCAGTGTTTAGACCGGTTACTGCTGCTACAATGGCAGGTTATCAACATTTAACTGAGTTCGAACGTGGTGTTATTGTCCCCGCACGAGCTATGGGAAACAGCATCTTCGAGGCAGCGATGAAGTGCGTACTACTATTTCACAAGTGTACCTCGAATATCAGGAATCCGGTAAAACTTCAAATATGCGACATCGCTGCGACCGGAGAAAGATCCTGCAAGAACGGGACCAACAACGACTGAAAACAATCGTTCGACTTGACAGAAGTGCAATCCTTCGGCAAGTAGTTGCAGATTTCAATGCTTGGCCATAAACAAGAGCCAGTATGCGAACCTTTCAACGAAATATTATCGATATGGACTTTCGGTGCCAAAGACCCACTCGTGTGCCCTTGATGAACCCATGGCACAAAGATTTACACCTCTCCTGGGCCCGTCAACAGCGACATTGGATTGTTTATGGCTGGAAATATGTTACCTGGACGGACGAGTATTGTTTTAAATTGAACCGAGCGAATGGAAGTTTACAGGTATGGAGACAACCTCATGAATCCATGACCCCTCATGTCATCGGGGGACTCTTCAAGGTGGTGGGGTTCTGTAATGGTGTAGATCTATGCAGTTGGAGTGGTATGGGGCTCCTGAAACGCCTAGATACGACTCTGACAGATGACCCGTACGTGAACATCCTGTCTGATCACCTGCATCCATTCATGTCTATGTGCACTCTGACGGACTTGGGCAATTCCAGCAGGACAATGCGACACCCTACACGTCCAGAATTGCAACAGAGTGGCTTCCATCTGAGTTTAAACACTTCCTCTGACCATCAAATTCTCAAGATATGAACATTATTGAGCTTATCTGGGATGCCTTGTAACGTGCTGTTCAGGAGAGATCTCCACCCCGTCGTACTGTTACGGATTTAAGGAGAGCCCTGCAGGATTCATGGCGTCAGTTGCCTCCGGCACTACTTCAGGCGTTATTCGAATCTATGTCACGTTGTGTTGTGGCCCTTCTGCATGCTCGCTGGTACTCTGCACGATATTATGCAGGTGTATCAGTTCCTTTGTCTCTTCAGTGTAGTGCAGAAGGTAACTCAAAGGAATGCACAATGAGTTAAACAGAAATGTCACTCATATACAAAGACAATAATTACACTGGAGTCACCGCCATTTATGATGATCTTAATGATAGTTCTTAATAGGGTGTGCGTTCACCGCAGACGGCATTGCATGCACTGCAGCATGCTCCCACATAGGCCACAACTTTGGTAAGGAGTTTTTCTGGTGTTCCTCCACCATCCACTGGCATTGCATTTAACTACTGGATGTTTGCTAGTCAGCATGTGGCGTGTTCCAATACTTTTTTTTTTATTAGTCGTCAGTCGTATGTCCTGTTTGATGCAGCAGGCCGGGAAGTCAGCCCCTGGGCACTTGCGCTCTATGTCCTCAATTATTTGTTGGATGTATTCCAGTCTCTGTCATCATCATAATATCCAGTTTTGGTTGAGGCATGCTTCCATGTTCCAATTTCAAGCAGATTGCATCTCATCTTCCAATCTCTCCTTAGGACGCCCAACACTACTTCTCTCTTGAGGTATATATTTGTATGTTAGTTAAGGTATTTGTTCTTCTGGCATTTTTTGTATGTGTACATGCCGTTTCTTTCTAAATCCTCTATTTTGATTTTTTCATTATTTTCTATCCGACCAACGAATTTGTAATCAGGTAGAGGCCTTTGGAGACTCCTGTCTTCTACCTCAATTATTCACCTTTGATTGGCGGTTAGAGACAAACTCCCCGATCCATAAGTTAGAACTGACATGACCATCGCATTATGAAATTTTAGTAATGTCTGTTTTGTAACTTTACTGAGGCGATTGCTATTTATAGTACTCACCAGCTGCTGGAATTTTTGCTGTTTGTATTCTTGATGGTTGCAGCTGATTTACGAGACCTAACACACCAGCTATTTAAAAGTATTTACTTGTTTTGTGGGCTTATCATCAGTTATTAATTTTGCTGTTAAGTGATCCCTACCATGAAATTCCATTACTTTAGTTTTATTCATAGCTACTCTCATAGTGTTTCGAACTGGGACGTTTTTCAACAGTCGTATACTAATTTCAACATGTTGCCACTTTGCGCAAGAACCGTATTGCTCTCTGTAATTTATCTTCTGATTCCACTGACGTTACTTGATCATCTACAAACAGGAATGTATTTGTAACATTATTATCAAGCTTGTAATGGTGTACTACTTTGTTCTGCCATTTCTTTATGACGTCATCTATTTATATATTAAATATTGTGTGTGATGAAGAACATCCTTGCCTCACTCCTTAAAAGATGTTTCTCACAAACGGATATCCTTTTGATAGTTGTTTTGGAGTGTATACACATACTGAACATTATTTATTAGATATGGGGGTATACAATTCTTTTCTAAAATTTTCCTTAATTTAAATCTGTTAACGTTATCAAAAGCTTTCTCATAGTCAATACAAGCTATGTATGTAGGATGAGTGTATTTCTATGTTCTTCAGTAATTTTGGAGATTGGAGAAACACTGTGTTCCCATCTCAAAACCATTCAGTTCTTTAGTAAGAAACGTTTCCGAAAGTACCTCTCATTATTTGTAATTATTTTTGCATTATGTTGTATCGAGAGTTCATAAGACAAATACCTAGATATTTGTTAAATTTTCTGCTACCCCTTTTCTTAAATAATGGTATAATAACTGCTGTTTGCCAGTCCTCTGGTGTGTTGCTGTATTTCCAACACGTGCTTACAAAGCTCAATAGTTCTGTGAGTAATGGTTCCGAAGCATATTTTAATAATTTCACATTGAAGTTGTCTTCCCCTGGGGATTTTCTGTTTGCAGTAGCTTCCAGAACCTTTAGTTCTCCCATTGATATAAGATCAACATCCTCGTAACTAACTGCAGTTTTCACATTCTCCGCATCAGATGTTTATAGATTTTGGAATTAATCCATCTGTAAGTAGGCTGTTTAGGTTTTCTTATTGGTAACGCCATGTAGCACTCTGTATGAAAATCACTGGCTGTGCTGTGTGCAGTCAGTGGCTGGTTGGCATTGTTGTAATACGCATCATTGTAGCGTTGGGCAGTTGGCTGTTAGCGGCGTGTGGCGTTGCGCAGTAGGAGGTGAGCCACCAACAGTGGTGGATGTGGGGAGAGAGATGGCGGAGTTTGGAAATTTGTAAGACTGGATGTCATGAACTGCTATATATATTATGACTTTTGATGATATTAAGGTAAATACATTGTTTGTTCTCTATTAAAATCTTTCATTTGCTAAGTGTGCGTATCAGTTAGTTAGCTGGCAGTAGTGGCGCTCGCTGTATTGCAGTAGTTCGAGTAACGAAGATTTTTGGTGAGGTAAGTGATTTGTGAAAGGTATAGGTTAATGTTAGTCAGGGCCATTCTTTTGTGGGGATTGTGTGTCAGTTTAAGCACAGTCGTGTATAATTGTTCTAAGGGGACGTTTCACATCCACTCACTTCCTGAAATGGGGTACCGTATCTCCTTCATCTTCATTAAGCTGTTTCAGCATCCTGTAGGTTTTATTTGGTTTCCATGTACATTATGGTCCATTTCACCCAGAAAATGTTTTCAACTCTGTTGTTGCATTTTTATTGTCTCTCTTTTGGCCTCTGCTGTGTGTCGCTGATACTCGATTTAGTCATCTTGAGTCTTTGACTGGAGGTGCTTCAGGTAGGCCTGTTTCTTAAATTTTTTAGTGTCTGGTAGTTCTTCGGATCAGTTAGGCATTCTCCTTTAGTGTTTATGTTTTATTCTTTCCCTTATAGCTTCGCATCACCAGCAATTATGTGTATTATTCTTACTATTTCTTTGCATTCTTCATTAATGTTCTGTTTTTTTGCACATGTTTTAGTTCTACATTGTAACATCGACGAGATAAATTTTAGCTACAGTGTGACGAGAGAAAATTATGCCTCTAACAGTTATAAACATTATCTATTCGACGTATGAAAAAACAGCGAAAACGAATGAAAACGATGATAAATATTAATTATTTACATAATATTCTATGATTTAATTGGACATATCGATGTGTATCATACAAAGACAATGATAACTGTAACTTCCTTTTACGATCAGCGTTTGTCTTCCTTTTCATTACCTTTTCTTGGTTGCGGACGCATTTCGAACTGAGGTCTGTTAAGATATTGTAATAATCCGTTAATTATTACTTGAAAAGAGAGTTCATTATTATTATAAATATCTGTGTTAATTATTTCTTTCCGCTGCAAGGAGCGCAGCCATTGGTGATAGCGATTTCTATCGCGTTTTTGTCTGTGTTTTCCTTAGAAACAAATCAAATGTTTGCTTGATGAAGTATAAATAGTGCACAATACGAAAGTAGATGTTATAGAGTTTAATAAGCATTTTAAATATTTACTTATTTGCTCTAACAACAGAAAGTCTCCATCAATTGTCTGCCGCCATCTTAACAATTATCTCAGCGGAAAATTCAAATTTAAATTACGCAACTCTGCAGAATAAATGCCTAAGGTAATACAAATGTGTAAAAATAAATATGCACCGGTGGTCCCGAACTCATTTTAATGAAAAATGATTCGAATCAGATTGGTTCTTTAAAAACAGTGCTCATAGCACGATCCTTATAAGAAACTTTTCTAGCTGATGTATGGAGCCGAAATTAATTACGCACGAGTTGCGAAGAATATTGTTTCAGGTAATATACGTCAGTGTTTTGCGTGGCTGATATTCGGTGGCTTTAATGATCATTTTGCTGAAGATAACTGCTTCCATGTTAATCAACAGTTGTAAGGAATCTGTTGTATGAACTGTGATTTAGTGACACTTACACAACTTACAGACAACACTTCAACACGACGTTAACTTGGAGTTCTTTAGCAACTGGATCAGATCTTTAGCCGGGAGAAAAATTATTTAGTAATTGCTCAATGTAATAAAATAAGATTATTATTTCCATTTACAAATTAGTTAAATACCAAACCACTGAATAACACAGCAAACGCAACATCATCTAAACGTTTTCTTTAGCCCATCTAATGCTCGGATTTTGAAGTAAATGTATTCCACATGCTTCTTCTCGTGTTTGCTTTTTGTTTGTGATTTTATTATTATACAGTGTTATTCGTAGTTTTGATATTACCCAGGAAAAGATCAGTACCAAATGTACACTCTGGTGGCTTCTATCAATTGGATGGCTTTCTCATTTGCAATAACATAGACTATTACATATGTAGCAGCACGAGAAGCCCGTGTAAATTTATAAATGTCTTAGGGGGAAGAACAACATTTGTTATCCATAAATTTATTAACTGATATCTGTTGCAGTTTATAGTACATAGTCCATGTGGCCCCACTGTTACCTTAATGCTACAGTTAACTATCCTCGCATTGAAATCTAATGCAATTATTTAATATTCTGCTTTAGATTTTCCATTAATCGTCGTCTGCATGCTTATGTAGTACGCGAGCGCGTCTTCTGTTTTTCCCTTCTCTGTCACGTATACAACAATTATATTCACGAGATTCCCCAGTAACTTCAACTTTAAAAGTATCTGTCTTTCATTTATGAACGTTTCTTAATGCAACCATTTTCTATGTGTACTTTTGTTCGTAGCCGCCACTCCAGCTCTTGCCCGTACAGTTCTAGTTATTCCACAGTGTATCATAAAATAATTGTTAATTTCTTTTGTAGTTGCCTTGAACTTTCTTCTTTGTTTCTGATATAACAGCTATATGAATTTTTGCAGTGTTCAAATCCTTTGTTAGTTGTTGTTCCTTATTTCTCATTCCTTAACATTCCATGTTGCCGTTTTCAACGTTTTCCCACTCCTTTTATCCTTAACCTTTTTCTCGCTTTTGTCATCATCAAGCCATCACTCCATTCTTCTACTTCATTTTTGTGAGTAATGTTGTAATTTCTCCGTTTCAAAATACGGATATGTAACCAGCTAGGTCGTGGGACTTACACATTGAAGTATCAAATCACACCTGTTTATCTTTAGGGGTTGTCTTCCCTTAGATGGTTGCCTTCACTAATTCTATGTATCCATCTCTCCACGTTTTGTAGGGTGTCTCTCCTGTTTATTCAAAGTTGTCTCCTCTAGGACAGTCGGCTTCCCTACGTCTAAGAGCCTCCCCCTGCCCCACTTATGTTGTGGACTGCTCTCCGTCTGACTCCAGCCAAAAGACGAAAAGACCTGTCTGGCTAGGGTGGTCTTGTAAGGAGCTTGCGCTCCCTGCAGCATAGATGTCTAGGCCACTGCAGAGTTCAAGAACCTTCTCGCCACGGTAAGGCAGAAATCCACGAGGTGTCACTGCTACGCTCTAGTATCTGCGTCCACAGCTTCCTCTAGTTGCATGAAAGTTAATCCCTGACGTCTTAACAGTAACATGCTGCACCTTCTTCTTTTCAGTGTTTTCCATTTGTTCCCTCTTTAGCCGATTCTACGGCGAAACTTCTTACTCCTTACTTTACCAGTTCACTTTGTTTTCAGCATTCATCCAAAACACCAAATCCAATTCTCTTTCTTTGTGTTTTTCCCATATCCATGACTTGCTGCCGCACAATGCTGTGCTGTAGACTTACATTCTCAGAAATTTCTTCCTGAAATTAAGGCTTATGTTTGATACTAGTAAAATTCTTTTGGCCGCGAATGATCTGCCGCGCAATGCTGTGCTGTAGGCTTACATTCCCAGAAATTCCTTCCTGAAATTAAGGCTTATGTTTGATACTAGAAAAATTCTTTTGGCCGCGAATGATCTCTTTGCTCGGGCTGATCTGCTTTTTATGTCATCCTTACTTCGTCCGTCGTGGATTATTTTGCTTCCAAGATAGCAGAAATCGTTAACTTCTTCTACTTCGTGATCATCAGGTTTGATATTCAGATTCTCACTGTTCTCATTTATTCTATTTATCATTACTTTCGTCTTTCTTCGGCTTACTCTCAATTCATTAGACTGATCATACCATTCAACAGAGCCGTAGTTCTTTTTCGCCCTCATAAAATGGCAACTTCATCACCGAATTTTATCCTTGATATCCTTTCAATCAAGCTTTTAATCACACTCTTGAATGTTTCTTTTATTTGCGCATTGATTCTTAGATTTAGAGCTTGAACATCAGAGGTAAAAGACTGCATCCTCGACTTACACCCTTTTTAATCCGAGCACTTCGTTCCTGATCTTCCAATCTTATTGTTACCTCTTGTTACTCATGTTTCCCTATAGGGTACTCCAATTTTTCTCATCATTTCGAATATCTTGATCGCTTCACATTGTCGATCGTTTCTTACAGGTTAACAAGTCCTATCAACATGTCTCGATTTACCTTCACTCTCGCTTCCGTTACGCAGCACAACGTCCGAACTGCATCTCGTGCCTTTACCTCTTCTAATGCCAAAATGATCGCCGTCGAACAGATTCTCAGTTTTCTTTTCCAGTACACTGTTCATGATTCCTGTAAACTACTTCGATCCATGAGCTGCTATGCTGACTTTCCGATCGTTCTCGCTCTTATCTGCCCTTTTCTCATCGAAATTAAGTGGACGACACTTACCGAAAGTCCGATAGTACGTCGCCAGTCGCATATATTATACACACGAACTTGAGTACTCGTTAGGTTTGACACTTCCGCCCACTGATTTTAGAAATTCCGACAGTATATTATCTACCACTGCTGCCTGATTTGATCTCAGATATTTCAAACGAGTTTTAAATTCGGAGTCTAATACTGGACACACTGTGTCTTCCATATCGACTCTAACTTTCTCTGCTATGTCGACCTCTCTTTCCACCTGTGCCTTTAAAAGTGGGCTTCCCATTGCACCTTGATTTTGCGCCCTTGCTTTTAATTTCTACCAAGTTTGTTTTGACTTTCCTACCAACGTTTATATCTTTTCGATTTCTTCGCATTTTTCATGAAGCTATTTCAAGCTGCTTTCCCTGCATTTCTCACTCATTTCATTCTTAAGTTTTTTTAAATTTCTATATTTCTGCCCTTCTTATTTTGTCAATCGGTTGAAAGTTGTCTTCTGTTACCCAGGATGTCTTAGCAGTTTTTTTTCCTACAGCCCATATTTGTCTTTCCAACATCTGTGATTGCAGATTTTAGCATGTCAATCATCTTCAGCTGAAATGAACTAATTTGCAGTAGATCTCCTTAATGTGTCCCACCTGTGCTCGATGAAGTTTAAGTCGAGGGAACAGGCAGGCCAGACCATTCGCCAAATATCCTCTCCATCAAAGACATCCTCAACATGCGCAGTTCTAAACTGACGTGCGTTAGCATCCATTAAAGTGAAGTCATGGCCGAATTCCACCCTGAAAAGACACGCATGGGGAAGACGTACAGTGTCACAGTGGCGTTGAATGGTGAGTAAGCCGTGTTAAAAGATTTTTGGCTCACTATGCCCATGCAAATTCATGCTTCCTTCACACCTGGACCACGAAAACGATCATGTTCGACAACCATTCTGGGTGTATTTCGTGCCCTCAAATGGTGATAGACGGGACCAGGTAACGTATCCAGGACCATAGTCGACTGTGGTCGTATTGTTGGTCCAGTTGTTACGGTGTGGGCAGTCTTTAAGTTTCTTAGGGGTACTGATATCCAAATCTTCGAACTCGGAACATTCACCGGTCAGTGTTACAGCGACAATGTACTTACCTGTGTTTTCATGGGCGCCCTCGACACTGAGTACATTTTTATAGATGACAGAACGCGACTACATGAAATTCCACCGGCAACGGATCTCTCGGAAAGAGAAGGTATCGGCGAAGGGACTGACCTGCCCGTTTCCCCGATTTAAATCCTATCGAATACACATGGGAGCCAACGGCCACACCTCAGTGGTAACACCGGTTCGTGTCAGATCACCGAAGTTAAGCGCTGTTGGGCTGGGCTAGCAATTGGATGGGTAACCATCCGGTCTGCCGAGTGCTGTTGGCAAGCGGGCTGCACTCAGCCCTTGTGAGGCAAACTGAAAAGCTACGTGACTGAGAAGTTGCGGATCCGGTCTCGGAAACTGACATACGGCCGGGAGAGTTGTGTGCTGACTACATGCCCCTACATATCCGCATCCAGTGACGCCTGTGGGCTGAGGATGGCTCGGCGGCCGGTCGGTACCGTTGGGCCTTGATGGCCTGTTCGGGAGGAGTTTAGTTCTAGTTTAGAAAACACGTGGGATGCGTTGGGGAATCGTATTGCAGCACCTCCACATGCGTTAAGAATCACCCAGCATTTGCCAACCGCGCTTGTGGAGGAATGGAAGGCCCGTCAAAAGAACTCGTTACAAATCTTGTCGCCATAATTGGAGCACGTTGAGGAGCATACACTGCCGTACACGGTGGTCACGTGCTCTGTTAGGAAGTACGTCCCACCTTCGAGGCCACTATAAATCACGATGACTTCACTGTAAATATTGTCATTTTTGGCCCTCTTGCTGCTTATTGCTTTCATTAGTATTCTGTAGTAGACCCTAGCAGGCGTCTGAATGTTTGGTCTAAGTTTCATCGAGCTATTTTCCTTGGCAGTGAGACCTCATGAGAAAGGTACTATCGTTCTGCAGTTTTCCACACCAGTGTATGAGAAATAATTTACTTTCATGGTCTAAGCGTGACAAAGATACGGATTTTTCCAGCTGATGAGGCTTATCGAAAAATACCAAAAACCAGAATATGTAAATAATGTGCACATAATCATGCAAAACTGCAACACATAGCTTTGGTGAAACGTATGTCCCAATGTAATCGGAATGTTTTCACCCAGCAGCAGATGTACAACATCCGTACTTTTAATATGAAGTTTTGCGTAACTCTTCAGTAGTCTCGAAACAGCGAAATAAAATGCATACACTTCGTTACACAGCTCGCAACATGATAAGTGACCAACTGATGCATTTATCAGTGGGAAAAGTCGTAATCGCCCCACATGGGAGGTGGCTGAACCTAATGGTCACGAGCCACCTAGTTTCGAAACGAAGACGATCTGCATTTCCACAACGTTATGAAAGACACCTGACGATATCAACTGACATCATGCTGAAGAAAACGCTTAACGTAGCTGAGATATTCTGCTGTGACTGATAGAGCCACCGTGAATGGAATTGTCCCTAACGAAGGAGGATGCCCATGGAGATCCTACGCGTGTGGCTACACGTCTGGCAATCAAGTAGTGGCTGGGAAAAGCAGCTTCCGGTGATGTAGGTTGAGGTTACCATTAACTGAAATATCTACACAAATTTTTCTGATTGTAATCCTCGCTTTTCCTTACATCTTACACATGTGTACAGTTCTGCGTTTCGTGGTAAAAACTATAAACACTTCGCATGACCACATAAAAGTAGCATTGCAATTTTCTAATCTCCAAATCCAAAATCTCACAAATAACTGGTAAAGCAAACTACTTTATACGAAGTGACTGTATTTGTAAATATTAGCACGTAGGTGTATTTTTCTCATCAGTTAGCGACGAGGATGAACCGTAGATTGTGTGTTACAGTTTTTTTCATTCAGCTGTCTCTGCTCTATTCTTTTCCGCAGCTCCTGCTTTAAGAAAATCCCATTTGCAGCGGAAACATTCCCGGCACTCAAAAGCCATTTACCGCATTTTCTGGTCTCTCATTTCGCGAATAACAGTTACCGCCTTACTGAGCTTTTACGCTAGAGGTAATTTTCTTCTATTTGACAGAGGCATTGCCTTTCATCAGGACCTCGTCTCTAGGTACTTTCTGAAGAATTGCCTTCCTTTTGCATTTCGCCCATGGAGTCTGAAACGACTTTATCATTCAAGCCTAGCAGTGTAACGAGAAGTTACAAACTGAATAAGGAAGAGGATTCTGTGTGTGACGACGAGGTCTTTGTATTTGCTTGATTTGAAAATCCCTTGTGACAGAACAAAGTAAGTTCATGCGAAATTAGATATTAATTTCGTGATAACTGGGTGAAATCATACAAGAAAATGGCATGGAAAAAGCTGCAACGAAGATCAATGTCAAAAGATGGCAACTGCATTCAGATTAACACAAATATTTATAATAAAAAATAACTTCCTTATTTCAGTAAACTTAGGCATAAGAGTAGTGTAATCAAACCAGTATGTCTTTATTGAGCAGAAACTTTAATTGTAACAAGAAAGAGAGACATTGAAGAAATTGGAAAGAAAGAAAGATTATTAGGAAAATATTAACGCCCCCAAACTGACTAATGGAGAAAGTTGTAGGCTGAGAAGTAATAAGGAAATAGAAGACTACATAGACATACATGGTGACATGAGGAAACGAAGACACAAAGTTTATGGGCACATTAAAAAATTGCACCCACTAGGTAGACAAAGCAAATAGTATAATTCTACGAAAACAGACTTAAGGCCAATATTGAGCCAATTTAATGGATCCCTGCGATTAAGGAGGATCATAAAGCAGCCGGTATAGCTCAGTCAGACGTTACAGATGGAAAAACATGATATTTGCTTGGATAGTTGGTCAGAGGGAAATCATAAAACGAACTGGAACACCGTGGTCTGATGAAAGAAAGCGATTTCATTCTGAAATGTTGAAACAAATTTGGACGCAAAGGAAGGCCAGCCATCAAAAGTGACATTGACTGATTGTACTTCGTGTGGTCCTATTGGACCCATAATTGAATAATAACAAAAAATTATTCATATCAAACTGCGCGATATATAACTATATAACTTGTAGCGGATCAAAAATAAGTTCTCATGGGATTAAACATTAATTTCATGTTAACTGATAATAAAGTTGTCTATTATCAAAATTTTATTGATTTCAAATTTCACGGTAGAAAACTAAGATCACCATTACACAAAATGCTTTGAAATCATAGGGAATAGCTTTTGGGAAACTCCAAGCAAGTAACAGAATATATTATCTCATGTTCAGAAACTGCATCTTTCTGTGCTGTGAACACCGCATACGAACTCTATTACACTTTGCTGGAACCCAACAAAGTGCCCTTATCCGACACCTAATGGCAATCCTTGTTGCGATTCACAGATTTCGGATGGTGAATGAAAAGACAGACATACATTATCCTTGGAAATTATAATAAGAATTACAGGCTGTGCTTTCGCCCAAAAAAGAGTTTCAGTAACATGTGTCACCTCTTCTGGTCGTACTCATTCGAGGTTGCTCATTGATGAAAGATCTTCCAGGTGGTGTAACGGAAATTATTTTTTATTAGAATATATAATCATCTGTTCATTCTCCATTTTTATTTCGCTAAATATCCATTATTTTTGTTCTTGTTACAGACTGTAGAATTTTATTATGTTTTCCACCTGTGCAAATATTGTCCAGGTTGTAGTTATGATATGATGTTAAAGTATTATTTCTTATGTTAGGCAGTGCGATGGTCCAGGTAGAGATATGATTTTATACCTGTGTGAAATGTTGTTGTGATTGTGGGGATTTCAGTTTTGAAATAAGATATTTTGAGTTAATCTGACGAAAAGGATTCGGGTGAGATTTGCAGACACGCTATGTAGATATATTAATTTGATTGTGAGACATTTTGTCAAATGAATTTCGTCTTAGACTCAGTACTTTTATATCTGATTCCGCAAAGACCCTTTTGGTTGTTCTTGGCTAAGTGAATAGAACTGAAGGCTGTGGAATAACAATTTTTGACGCCGCACTATTTTCCGACTGAAGGTTAGTGCTGTGTTAAAAGATCATTAAAACGTGATTCTTGTAATTTGAATTGTATGGAAGTGGAAAACTAACAAATGAAAATTCCTGTTTATTACATGCTGAAGTGTATTATGCAGTGATTTGTTCTTCAGGATTTTCTTGAAGAGAGACTAAGACGAAGTAATCGACATTGTACGCTCTTCAGAATGAATTTTAAGTAGTGAGAAGCTGTCACTTGTATGGACTGTTCTCGCAATTTGCGTGTTGAGCGTGGGAACTGAAATTTAAATGCACACTTTGATCAAATAAAATTGGAACGAGCGCATGCTATAGATTGTATTAACCGTTATTTTGACCTCACTGGTAATCAAACTTCTATTCTATACCATTATTAAAATTATCTGACAGCGTTCAACGGCTTTTCTGACCTGTTCGCCGTTGCCAAACTACCACGACAAATGGTCAGTCACTTTCATTGTTTGGGTAGTACTATATATGACAAATGGAACGTCCGTATTCCGTCATCATCGTCGGTCGTGTGTTGTTTGTTGTGTGGTTGTCATGTCTGAGGAAATGCGAAAGATGGGCAGATCCAAGATTCGGGATGCAAACACTCTCTTACCGGTTTCCAAAGTAGTCGCCCACTTCGACCGAACTTCATACTGTTAAAGAAATATACGAGAAGGAAAGCTGTGAAACGGGACTCTCTTAACTTCATACCCCATGCAAGAAAAGAACCGTTTAGAAACGCCTAACAAATATGAATACTTTCACACAAATAGCGTTGCGGCGTAACATATACTACTATCACTATAACTGAGGTCGGCGTACTTTAGATAAGTTTCATGCAACATTGCTTGAGGCCGAACTTTTTAAAGGCAGTGCTTGGGCCTGCAGAGTCTCGATTTAAATACAAAAATTCTTCGCAAGCCGTAAAATTTTGAAGAAACAAGAAGACAATATTGTGTTGTGATACAGGTATTGAAGTGAAATGAAATAAAGTAATTCCGAGGACATTGTTTGCATCGATGAAGCATGGGTGTCTAAAGCTCATACTGTTAGAAGGTAACTGCTTTTCAAAACGAAGAAAACGTCAGAGTACCACGAGGAAATGAATTATGATACATTTTTAAATTGATTCGCAATTATGTTGTCGCGAATTTTAGAAACTCCACCAGTAATTAATTATTCTCGACAATGTTCCATAGCATTCAGTTTTAAAGGATAAGATTGCATGGTTGAATGGTGACGACACAATTTCTCTTTGATAATGTTGGGAAGAATGTTGCTAACAACTGGTAAAATTATTGTTTGTTGAAACGCAACCTGTTTTGGGACCTGCAGCTGCATCATCGGGTGCAACAACCTTAAAACGTCATAGGCATATTCATCGCTGCTAGTCAAAATTTACTATTCAGTGACTGATGTTAATAATATTTTTGATGAGAGACAATGAAGACGTGCTCCATTCATTTCACTGGATGATACACAAAAAATTAAATTATTAGAACTCGTCTGAGGGCCTGAACAATGCACCGAATACGGCTGGTGTCCTTTTGCGATGCACGCGAAGCGAGTAATGTACGAAGCGTGGGATAACGAAGGTCTTGTCGAAGATAGTGTTTCCAGCTGCTCATCCACTTCGAAAAGATCTAGTGCCTCTGAAATGAGTATTATTTACCCTCTTTCTGACAACCCATGTGCGTGCAGATATGTACACAAAAATGTTTATTTACTTTTACGCAGTATACATTGTTTCTACGCGTCATAAATTTATCGTCTATAGTCTGTAGCTTGTAACTTTGAGCTCCTGAAGTTAGAGTGAGAATAGTTTCATGTAACCAATGAGAGGGGAAAATTACTATTTGTTTTTAGCGTTGATGTTTGTCTTGAGTTTCTCGTAGAGGTCAGCTTTAATCGCCGTGCACAAATCGAGTGTGATAAATAGTTCTGCCACTGGTTGTGGACCGTTGTTGTCTCGGATACATTCCTCATTACGAGTCAGTGGTTAGGTTCGCAGTTCAGTCTTCAAATTAGCTGTCGACAAAGCACCTCCCGTTCTCCTCATACCTCACGGCGGCCCCTGCCAAACATTGCCCCTCGCACTTTCACTGTATCGTCAATCCGTCAATATATCGATCGCCGGAGGGCGCATATTGACATATTGTCAATACCAGAACTATTGACGAGCAGCACCGTCTGCGCCAAAAATATTTTGAATATTGTCGATGCGTAAAGAGCGTTTGAGGTCGAGCATTGAGTTTCCACAATATTCGCCATTCAGAAGTCGGCAGCACTTTATGAACCAGCCACACAACGTTAGAGTGCACTACTTACATTTCCAGTTCGTCTTTGAGCATAATCTTCCAGATTCAATTTTTCAAGTAGTCTTTCAACACAAAACAGATTTTTTTGGACATATTTATCACTTTGGTGTGTGGCAATTGGATGAGCAAAAAAAATTACATTAATTACCTGAATGTGTCATTGCAGGACAGATGTAATTACTTTAATGATTCAGTACCATTTCTGATAGTTGTGTTTGTTGAGACTACAACGCTAAATTCAGGCATTAGACTGACCTGCCCGTCGCCAGAAGTCTCAGTTGAACATAATTTGTCGTTGACTGCGACTCCCTCTCCCATTAACGAATGTTTCTTCTCTGTGTTATGAAGTACCAACATTAATAACTTGTCGTAAGATTAAAGATTCATAAGAAAGTAGTTTATGATATATTTTGTTTCCATGGCTAACATTTTTTTCTTTAAATTAACATACGACAATTCACTTCCTTTTACATCCATTCTCTTATTTCCTCCGTTTGGTTGCTTTCTGTTGTTTACCAGCCATAGCTAAGCTAATTGTGGCACATGTTTCTTTTGAGTGGTCGACATCGTGACAACTGGCAGTTCTGCACCAGGAGAGACGTCCGAGGTTTTTCTCTCTCGTAACTGTTAGTTTAGCACAAATTAATCATTAAGTACGTGCATTACTGCGTTTTAAGCTTATTATTAAAGGTATCACTTTCCTTGAGGTATTAGTCCAGAAAAAGCGAAAAAGTCTTAAGGACGGATGTAGTCGTGTATTTGTTTATGTTTTGGCACAGTTAAGGTAGACAATACTGTTGAAATAAGCTCTTTTCCTTCCCAACAGTTTAATTTGAGTGTGTCTATTCGTTATTAAGTTCATATTTCCGGAAAGTAGCTCGTATCATAAGTTGTTTGATTTAAAATCTCTCAGTAGTCTACATACACACGGATACTCTGCAAATCACACTTGAGTCCCTGTCAGAGGGTTCGTTTGTTGACATGGAGATTACCTACAGTAAAGTTTCATTCTGTCGTGATTAAAACAAGTAACAGGTACTTCAGCTGAATGGATGCGAAGTTCTTCCTATAAGCGCAAAAAAATAATTTTTTACCTTATATCGTACACCTGAAGTGCTATGCTGTAGTCCTAATTCTTGCTGAACTTAAATAACGAATATTCGCATAGTGTAAAGTGTGCTGAATGAATTAATTCGACTCTTAAGAGTGTAAACTATGTAGCAATGCGTGATAAATGTGAATGTTGGCGCGGGATAGTGAAAGAGGCAGTGGTATGTGTGGAATATCAGTTGGAACTTCGTTGAGGGTGACTAACTGTAGCGGGGATCCGAATGCGGATCTGTACGAAGCTCTACAATGGATCTGTACGCTTTGCAAAAAAGACAAGAGAGTCGCTGTGCAGTAAGAGAACATTTTTGTCCATCAGGCTGAATTAGACAACGTGAAATTTGAACTACACTCCTGGAAATGGAAAAAAGAACACATTGACACCGGTGTGTCAGACCCACCAAACTTGCTCCGGACACTGCGAGAGGGCTGTACAAGCAATGATCACACGCACGGCACAGCGGACACATCAGGAACCGCGGTGTTGGCCGTCGAATGGCGCTAGCTGCGCAGCATTTGTGCACCGCCGCCGTCAGTGTCAGCCAGTTTGCCGTGGCATACGGAGCTCCATCGCAGTCTTTAACACTGGTAGCATGCCGCGACAGCGTGGACGTGAACCATGTGCAGATGACGGACATTGAGCGAGGGCGTATAGTGTGCATGCGGGAGGCCGGGGGGACGTACCACCGAATTGCTCAACACGTGGGGCTTGACGTCTCCACAGTACATTGATGTTGTCGCCAGTGGCCGGCGGAAGGTGCACGTGCCCTTCGACCTGGGACCGGACCGCAGCGACGCACGGATGCACGCCAAGACCGTAGGATCCTACGCAGTGCCGTAGGGGACCGCACCGCCACTTCCCAGCAAATTAGGGACACTGTTGGTCCTGCGGTATCGGCGAGGACCATTCGCAACCGTCTCCATGAAGCTGGGCTACGGTCCCGCACACCGTTAGGCCGTCTTCCGCTCACGCCCCAACATCGTGCAGCCCGCCTCCAGTGGTGTCGCGACAGGCGTGAATGGAGGGACGAATGGAGACGTGTCGTCTTCAGCGATGAGAGTCGCTTCTGCCTTGGTGCCAATGATGGTCGTATGCGTGTTTGGCGCCGTGCAGGTGAGCGCCACAATCAGGACTGCATACGACCGAGGCACACAGGGCCAACATCCGGCATCATGGTGTGGGGAGCGATCTCCTACACTGGCCGTACACCTCTGGTGATCGTCGAGGGGACACTGAATAGTGCGCGGTACATCCAAACCGTCATCGAACCCATCGTTCTACCATTCCTAGACCGGCAGGGAAACTTGCTGTTCCAACAGGACAATGCACGTCCGCATGTATCCCGTGCCATCCAACGTGCTCTAGAAGGTGTAAGTCAACTACCCTGGCCAGCAAGATCTTCGGATCTGTCCCCCATTGAGCATGTTTCGGACTGGATGAAGCGTCGTCTCACGCGGTCTGCACGTCCAGCACGAACGCTGGTCCAACTGAGGCGCCAGGTGGAAATGGCATGGCAAGTCGTTCCACAGGACTACATCCAGCATCTCTACGATCGTCTCCATGGGAGAATAGCAGCCTGCATTGCTGCGAAAGGTGAATATACACTGTACTAGTGCCGACATTGTGCATGCTCTGTTGCCTGTGTCTATGTGCCTGTGGTTCTGTCAGTGTGATCATGTGATATATCTGACCCCAGGAATGTGTCAATAAAGTTTCCCCTTCCTGGGACAATGAATTCACGGTGTTCTTATTTCAATTTCCAGGAGTGTAGATATGTTGATAGATGATAAAGATCTTGCGAGAGAGGTAAAGGTAACATGCAATGGGCGCAAGAGCAACAGCTCTTCAACTTCATCTACGTTTGAGCTAACAGCATCGAATAAATTTGACTTGTTACTTGAAGTAGGAGGGGAAGAGCTTCATCTAGGTGTTGATCACAATAGAATGCAGCAGACTTCTAGCAAACAAACTCGATTTAGGTAGGTTCCAAGAGTTGGAAGAAAAGTGTAGCCAAGTGAGGGATGTAGGCCATGTGGTATAGGACAAATTACGAACAGGGTTCTGAGTCACGAGTATAGTGAAGCAAACTGGTAGCCTTAGCCAGTTGACAAATGACACAGGAAATTTGTGCACAGGTTTTGGCAGAAGAGGATCAGGTATTTATTGTAGGTGTAGTAGGGAACAGTTTGGCTGAGAACATTACTTACAACAGTAGAGGTGACCCACATGAAATACGAGTAGCAACACAAATGAGAGTTTTTTGGAGGTCGTGCAGCGCCATGACCAACTCTGGGTTAACACTGCTGTGAATTATGTGAACACCCCGTTGAGAAGGCTGTTAATGTCTGAAATAAATTCTCATATGAGTGCAGCTCCTGTTGCTACAATTGGGAGATGGGGAAATACTAGACGAGGCCTAAACCAGAAATGGGAGTGAAAGAGATCTCGTCATAGCTTCTTGCAGATAATGTATGGGGGGTACCATACAAAATCCAAGATCCGTGTGGGTACTGGTGTCACACCTTTCTTAGATTACAATCAGTACGCTCAGTGTGCTCCCTGCCGCCATTGGATAAGCAGCTGCAGCAGCAAGTCGTATACTCTTAGCTCATTTATTTGTTACATAGTTTAATTCTTAATTTCTTTGCGTGTTTTTGGTACTTGCAGTGTTTAATTCATAAATTTCGTGCGCATTGTAGTATTTGAGAGTGTAGCATCGCGTTTTAGTACCTGAATAGTGTAAAATCGCGTAGTCTCCTTCCGCCGCCGAGCAGTGCGTCAGAAGTGCGCAAGTAGCAGCATTACTGCATTTACTCGGCAATCTTGTATTTTAATAACCGTTTAAATTTTGTGTTGAATTGTTTGTACTCTCTGCACATTAGTTCAGACGTTCTTTGCACAACAGTTTTTAGCATGGATAGGGACTGCAACTGCTGTGTTCGGCTGCAGGCTGAGTTTGCATCCCTTCGCTCCCAGCTTCAGGCAGTGTTGGCTTCGGTCACACAGCTTGAGGCTGTTGCCAATGGGCATCACTGTGGGGGTCCGAACGGGGGTGTGTCGGGGACGGCCAGCTCGACCCACGCATCCCCCGATCGGACTAAGACCATGGTAGAGTGGGAGGTCGCCTCGAGATGTGGCATGGGACGAAAGACATTCCAGAGGGCTTAACGGAAGGCCTCTCCAGTTTGTCTGATGAACTGGTTTCAGGCTCTGTCTCAGGCTGACACTGATCTTCGGCCGGACATGGCTGCTTGTTCAGTTCCAGAGGTTGCTCCTCAGTCTACAAGATCTGGGCGGTCGTAGAGGGTGGGCTTACTGGTAGTTGGGAGCTCCAACGTCAGGCGCGTAATGGGCCCCTTATGGATATGGCAGCAAGAGAGTGGAAGGAAACCAATGTGCACTCCGTGTGCATACCGGGGGGAGTCATTCCAGATGTGGAAAGGGTCCTTCCGGATGCCATGAAGGCTACAGGGCGCACCCATCTGCATATGGTCGCTCATGTCAGCACCACTGATGTGTGTCGCTATGGATTGGAAGAAATCCTCTCTGGCTTCCGGCGACTATCTGATTTGGTAAAGACAGCCAGTCTTGCTAGCGGGATGAAAGCAAAGCTCACCATCTGGAGCATCGTCGACAGGACTGACTGTGGACCTTTGGTACAGAGCCGAGTGGAGGGTCTGAATCAGAGGCTGAGACGGTTCTGCGACCGTGTGGGACGCAGATTATTCGACTTGTGCCATAGGGTGGTGGGGTTTCGGGTTCCGCTGGATAGGTCAGGAGTCCACTACACGCAGCAAGCGGCTACACTGGTAGCAGGGGTTGTGTGGTGTGTACTGGGCATTTTTTCAGGTTAGATGGCCTCGGGCAAGTACAGAAAGGGCAAAAGCCTCAAAGGGTGCGGGGCAAAGTCAGGACATGCGGGGACCAAGCAGCAATCAGTATTGTAATTTAAACTGTCGAAGCTGCATTGGTAAAGAACCGGAACTTCAAGCGCTGATAGAAAGCACCGAAGCTGAAATCGTTATAGGTACAGACGGCTGGCTGAAGCCAGAGATAAATTCGGCCGAAATTATTATAAAGGCACAGACAGTGTTCAGAAAGGATAGATTGCATGCAATTGATGGTGGCGTGTTTGTCGCTGTTAGTAGTGGATAGTTCCTGTGAATTAGTGTGGGTGGAGGTTACACTCAACAACAGAGCTAGGTTAATAGTTGGCTCCTTTTACCGACCTCCCGACTCAGCAGCATTAGTGGCAGAACAACTGAGAGAAAATTGGGAATACATTACACATAAATTTTCTCACCATGTAATAGTCTCAGGTGGAGATTTCAATTTACCAGATATAGACTGAGACACTCTAATGTTTAGGACGGGTGGTAGAGACAGAGCATCGAGTGACTTTACACTTAGTGCACTATCCGAAAATTACCTCGAGCAATTAAACAGAGAACCGACTCGCGGAGATAACATCTTGGACCTACTGTTAACAAACAGAGCCGAACTTTTCGACTCTGTAAGTGCAGAACAGGGAATCAGTGATCATAAGGCCGTTGCAGTATCCCTGAATATGGAAGTTAATAGGAATATAAAAAAGGGAGGAAGGTTTATCTGTTTAGCAAGAGTAATAGAAGGCAGATTTCAGACTACCTAACACATCAAAACTAAAGTTTCTGTTCCGACACTGACAATGTTGAGTGTTTATGGAAAAAGTTCAAGGTAATCGTAAAATGCGTTTTAGACAGGTACGTGCTGAGTAAAACTGTGAGGGACGGGAAGAACCCACCGTGGTTCAACAACAAAGACAGGAAACTACTGAGAAAGCAAAGAGAGCTTCACTCCAAGTTTAAACGCAGCCAAAACCTCTCAGAGAAACAGAAAGCCGGCCGCTGTGGTCTAGCTGTTCAGGCGCTCAGTCCGGAACCGCGGGACTGCTACGGTCGCAGGTTCGAATTCTGGATCGGGCATGAATGTGTGTGATGTCCTTCGGTTAGTTAGGTTTAAGTAGTTCTAAGTTCTAGAGTACTGATGACCACCGATGTTAAGTCCCATAGTGCTCAGAGCCATTTGAACAAACAGAAGCTCAACGATGTCAAAGTTAGAGTAATGACGGATATGCGTGAAGCGTTCAGTGAATTCGAAAGTATAATTCTATGCACCGACTTGACTGAAAATCCTAGGAAGTTCTGGTCTTACGTTAAATCAGTAAGTGCCTCGAAACAGCATATCCAGACACTCCGGGATGATGATGGCATTGAAACACAGGATGACACGAGTAAAGCTGAAATACTAAACACCTTTTTCCAAAGCTGTTTCACAGAGGAGGACCGCACTGCAGTTCCTTCTCTAAATCCTCGCACAAACGAAAAATTGGCTGACATCGAAATAACAGTCCAAGGAATAGAAAAGCAACTGGAATCACTCAGCAGAGGAAAGTCCACTGGACCTGACAGGATACCAGTTCGATTCTACACAGAGTACGCGAAAGAACTTGGCCCCCTTCTAACAGCCGTGTACCGCAAGTCTCTAGAGGAACGTAAGGTTCGAAACATTTGGAAAATAGCACAGGTAGTCCCAGTCTTCAAGAAGGGTCGTCGAGCAGATGCGCAAAACTACAGACCTTTAACTCTGACGTCGATCTGTTGTAGAATTTTATAACATGTTTTTTGCTCGCGTATCATGTCGTTTATGGAAACCCAGAATCTACTCTGTAGGAATCAACATGGATTCCGGAAACAGCGATCGTGTGAGACCCAACTTGCTTTAGTGGTTCATGAGACCCAGAAAATATTAGATACAGGCTCCCAGGTAGATGCTATTTTTCTTGACTTCCGGAGGGCGTTCGATACAGTTCCGCACTGTCGCCTGATAAACAAAGTAAGAGCCTACGCAATATCAGACCAGCTGTGTGGTTGGATTGAAGAGTTTTTAGCAAACAGAAAACAGCATGTTGTTATCAATGGAGAGACGTCTATAGACGTTAACGGAACCTCTGGCGTGCCACAGCGGAGTGTTATGGGACCATTGCTTTTCACAATATATATACACTCCTGGAAATGGAAAAAAGAACACATTGACACCGGTGTGTCAGTATCACCATACTTGCTCCGGACACTGCGAGAGGGCTGTACAAGCAATGATCACACGCACGGCACAGCGGACACACCAGGAACCGCGGTGTTGGCCGTCGAATGGCGCTAGCTGCGCAGCATTTGTGCACCGCCGCCGTCAGTGTCAGCCAGTTTGCCGTGGCATACGGAGCTCCATCGCAGTCTTTAACACTGGTAGCATGCCGCGACAGCGTGGACGTGAACCATGTGCAGATGACGGACATTGAGCGAGGGCGTATAGTGTGCATGCGGGAGGCCGGGGGGACGTACCACCGAATTGCTCAACACGTGGGGCTTGACGTCTCCACAGTACATTGATGTTGTCGCCAGTGGCCGGCGGAAGGTGCACGTGCCCTTCGACCTGGGACCGGACCGCAGCGACGCACGGATGCACGCCAAGACCGTAGGATCCTACGCAGTGCCGTAGGGGACCGCACCGCCACTTCCCAGCAAATTAGGGACACCGTTGCTCCTGGGGTATCGGCGAGGACCATTCGCAACCGTCTCCATGAAGCTGGGCTACGGTCCCGCACACCGTTAGGCCGTCTTCCGCTCACTCCCCAACATCGTGCAGCCCGCCTCCAGTGGTGTCGCGACAGGCGTGAATGGAGGGACGAATGGAAACGTGTCGTCTTCAGCGATGAGAGTCGCTTCTGCCTTGGTGCCAATGATGGTCGTATGCGTGTTTGGCGCCGTGCAGGTGAGCGCCACAATCAGGACTGCATACGACCGAGGCACACATCGGCAACACCCGGCATCATGGCGTGGGGAGCGATCTCCTACACTGACCGTAAACCTCTGGTGATCGTCGAGGGGACACTGAATAGTGCACGGTACATCCAAACCGTCATCGAACCCATCGTTCTACCATTCCTAGACCGGCAAGGGAACTTGCTGTTCCAACAGGACAATGCACGTCCGCATGTATCCCGTGCCACCCAACGTGCTCTAGAAGGTGTAAGTCAACTACCCTGGCCAGCAAGATCTCCGGATCTGTCCCCCATTGAGCATGTTTGGGGCTGGATGAAGCGTCGTCTCACGCGATCTGCACGTCCAGCACGAACGCTGGTCCAACTGAGGCGCCAGGTGGAAATGGCATGGCAAGCCGTTCCACAGGACTACATCCAGCATCTCTACGATCGTCTCTATGGGAGAATAGCAGCCTGCATTGCTGCGAAAGGTGGATATACACTGTACTAGTGCCGACATTGTGCATGCTCTGTTGCCTGTGTCTATGTGCCTGTGGTTCTGTGAGTGTGATCATGTGATGTATCTAACCCCAGGAATGTGTCAATAAAGTTTCCCCTTCCTGGGACAATGAATTCACGGTGTTCTTATTTCAATTTCCAGGAGTGTAAATGACCTAGTAGATTCTGTCGGAAGTTCCATGCGGCTTTTCGCGAATGATGCTGTCGTATACAGACAATTTGCAGCATTAGAGAATTGTAGCGAAATGCAGGAAGATCTGCAGCGGATAGGCACTTGTTGCAGGGAGTGGCCACTGATCCTTAACACACACAAATTTAATGTATTGCGAATACATAGAAAGAAGGATCCTTTATTGTATGATTATATGATAGCGGAACAAACACTGGTAGCAGTTACTTCTATAAAATATCTGAGCGTATGCGTGTGGAACGATTTGAAGTGGAATGATCACGAAAAATTAATTGTTGGTGAGGCAGGTACTAGGGTGAGATTAATTGGGGGAGTCCTTAGAAAATGTAGTCCATCAGCAAAGGAGGTGGCTTACAAAACACTCGTTCGACCTATACTTGAGTATTGCTCATCAGTGTGGGATCCTTAATAGATCGGGTTGACGGAGGAGATAGAGAAGATCCAAAGAAGAGCGGCTCGTTTCGTCACAGGGTAATTTGGTAACCGTGATATCGTTACGGAGATGTTTAGCAAGCTCAAGTGGCAGACTCTGCAAGAGAGGAGCTCTGAATCGCGGTGTAGCTTGCTCGCCAGGTTTCGAGAGGGTGCTTTTCTGGATGAGGTATCGAATATATTGCTTCCCCCTACTTGTACCTCCCGAGGAGATCACGAATGTAAAATTAGAGACATTCGAGCGCGCACGGAGGTTTTCAGACGGTCGTTCTTCCCGCGAACCATATGCCACTGAAACAGAAACGGGAGGTAATGACAGTGGCACGTAAAGTGCCCTCCGCCACGCACCGTTGGGTGACTTTCGGAGTATAAATGTAGATGTAGATAGATGTAGTGTAGTATTTTGAAAGAAGGGAAAATAACAGAAAAGCTCCACAAAATGCTTAAGAATGGACATAAAATAAAGGTTAACTTATTGTATCAAAATATTGGAGGACTGGGTAATAAAGCTGAAGAGCTTCTTCTCTGTTTCGAAAATTTAGCGATCTCTTGAAATATGGACATCTTGTGCCTGTCTGCGCACCACATTATCACAGGTTTAGGTGTTACATAAAAATGTTACACTTTAGTAACTTACTCAAGCAGAAGTAACGTGGCAAAAGAAGGAGTTGTTACATATATTAAGACAGAATAAAAGTTCAAAAAATTGAGAGAAGTAGATTTTGTAGTAAATCACATAGAAATGCGTGGTTTTAAATTAATACTAATCAGTATTTCATTTTTAATTGTAACTGTATGTATATCCACACCGGGAAATTTTGAACTGGATTCCTTACTGAGCTATCTGTTCGACAGCAGAATGCAGGTAATAGTCTGCTGTGACTTCAGTGTAGTTTTCTAAAGGATTCTGATAGGAAAAATGATCTCTATACCTTATTTGGATGCTACAATTTGATCTCAATAATTAAATTTCCAACATGTGTGGATAAAGATGGTAGCACCCTAACTGATAACGTTTTCTTTGACGAAGCTCAAAGAAAGAAGGTAACTGTTTATCTAGTAACAAATACTCTCTCTCATCGTGATGCACGGTTAGTTAGGAATAATAACATAGTGCCTAAGAGTATGAATAATTTTCAGTGGAAATCAGTTAGAATAATTAACGGCTCCAGGACAAACTTTTTTAAGAATAGATTACACCAGATGACCTGGGATTATATTTATAATGAACCAAATAACATTTAATCTATTCCATGATAAATTCGTATCATTATTCTAAAGTAGCTTTCCGCATAAGCTAATCACGATGGACAGTAGACAGCCTTGTAAACAACTGTAAATCACTAGAGGCATTAAAGTACCCTGTGAAAGGAAAAGGGAAATGTATCTTTTGGATAGGACAAGCATGAATTTTGCATTAGCTGCACATTAAAAAACTCTTTAAAATTGCTAGCAAAAGTTAGTAACAAACCAAGAAACCTATACATAATATTAGAAATCAATACTACCGACAACAGACTTAGATGTATGTGGAATGTAGTGAAACGAGAGACAGGACTACCAGCCACAAAACCAGCTAACATCACAATTCATCTCAAATGAAGGACTATAAATGATGATTCGCATGTAGCAAATGTATTTAATAATAATTCCCAAAGTATAGCGGAAAGCATAGAAACACACAGTTCAAGCGAAAATGACAGCAGTATGGTGGGAAAGAACGTCTTATAAAATTCAGTCATATGAATGTATTACGAACTACCCATTCTCAGTCCATAAAAATATACATTCTCTCGGAAATAAAAGCGCGTCCTGTTTCGATGGTGTTTCCAATAGAAGTATTAAATATTTGTTCCCATATAATGAACCCAGTCTTATTCAAAATATGCACTATAGCACTAATTCAAGACGTATTTCCCAAGAGACTTTAATATGTCGTTATAAAGCTCTCTTTAAGAAAGCTGAAAAGAGAGGTGTCATTAACTACCGACCTGTTTCACGGTCGATATCATTTTTCAAAATTTTCGAGAATGTGGTTAATACAGACTTAGTTTTCGATAATTGTAGTTGTTCTATCTGTGAAAAATACTACACGACATTTTATCTTGTTCTTCCTGTTCTGGCACAGATACGATACAGATGTAAGTGAACAAGATGTATCTTTTCACCAATATTAATTGTATTACTATATTTTGACGTATTTTCATTTTTAAAGCGGTTAACTCTCTACAGTTATTGCAGTCTTCCTAAAAATTCGAGCCGGCGTCTCAGTTCGAAATCCGATTAACCTTTCACCAAATAACTTCTTTTCTAATCACGTTAACTACGTGCAAGGTCATTCGTCACAAAGCACGCCATTAACAAATAATGTATTTTTAGCCGAAGCTCTTTTTTATCCTCTCTGTTAAAGTGTGTGAATACAATTTTATTTAAAGACAAAATAATCACCATTTACAACAATTTCAGCTCTAAATGAAAGTAGCAGTAGTTCCTGTCTCTTATCGCTTTTGGAGGGGATCCTATTGTTTAAAACATTACGATACTTTTAGTCTGGAAATCTAATCAGTCAATACGAAAAACCACTTCAATATGAAGTTTACAATTACCAAAGCGGAACCAGAATTAAAACCAGTAAAAAGGTGACAAGGATATCATTTTTGAGAAGTGCATCATTCATTATTAAATATAAAAAATAACTGATCAACTGTAGAAGGTTACATAATGCAAATAATTAACTTTTGCAGAGTGCAAAGTATTTGAATCATGACTTGGGAATGGCATATGGTCCGGCCCGATAGCTGAATAGTCAGCGTGACGGATTGCCGTCCTACGGGCCCGGGTTCGATTCCCGGCTGGGTCGGGGATTTTCTCCGCTCAGGGATTGGGAGTTGTGCTGTCTTTATCATCATATCATCCGCATCCAGCGCGCAGGTCACCCAATGTGGCGTCGAATGTAAAAAGACCTGCACCAAGGCGTCCGGACCTGTCCCGCAAGGGGCCTCCCGGCCAATGACGCCGAACGCTCATTTCCAGCGGTGTAAGACATACCACAGAAACTGAATACCATTGCAGCATCATTTATTATTTTATACAGATGATTAAAATAGAAGAAAGAACAATTATTGTCAATGAAGCACATTCGAAGAGCCGGATATTAGGCGTCATACAAAGTTATGAGGGTATGCTGTGGTATAATTCCTCCGAATTTTTTACTTAAAAGCTGTCAAACCTTTTTAAATCAAAACACTTTATAAATACGACATTCTATCTATCGCTTGAGACTTGTCCCGCATTTCCGCAGGATCAGCCATCGTTAATCGGATTTGTCATGTTAATGTAGAAGGGGTGGCCGGATGCCCTTCCTGCCACCCCCCCCCCCCCCCCATACCATCGGGACGGAATTTGTGTACCCCAATTGTCTGCATCGAGTGTGAGCAATGGAGTAGCGCGAAAGTATTCAGACGTCTGCGAGCCGTGTAATTGAGGCTGAACATGGGGACCAGCCCGGTATTCACCTAGCAGGATGTGGAAAACCGCCTAAAAACCACATCCAGGCTGGCTGGCACATCGGTCCTCGTCGTTAATCCGCCGGGCGGATTCGATTGGGGGCCTGCGCACCTAACCGAGTCCTGGAAGCAGCGCGTTAGCTCTCTCGGCTACCCTTGCGGGTCTTTATTAATACGACACTGTAGGTGATATATTATTCAAAAGTACGATATAATGTTCCTTCGGACATGCATGCGACTTTCAACTAAAATGTCACCCCTACACAGGAATATACTGTACATAATGGATATACAAGTTCAGGTTGCCGATACATGGCTGACGACATACTGAAGTTTAGGTGTGACTATCAGCTGTAATGGGATAGCCTAATGCTAAGGCAACATCTCGTGATGAACGGGAAATTCGGGTTACCTTCGTTCTATTATATAGCTGATAGCTGTCTATTTTCAGAACTGCGAGTACCTTTCGTATAGTTGTCTATTTTGAGACCTGCGAGTACCTTTCGTACACTTTATTAACAATCTACATCTGTATTCTTCATATCTACATACACGTATTTATTTCTCAAGATAGGCACCCAAGCGACAAACACATTTCTTCCAGACAGTCTCTATAGAATGTTTGGCTTTTTTGACGCCGCCACAACCTTTCCTCTGCTTGAACTGCTTCATCACTATCAAAGTGAACTCCTCCAAGGTATTCTTCATGGGCCGGCCGCTATGGTAGAGCGGTTCTAGGCGCTTCAGTCCAGAACCGCTCGACCACTATGGTCGCAGGTTCGAATCCTGCCTCGGGCACGGATGTGTGTGATGTCCTTAGATTATTTAGGTTTAAGTAGTTCTAAGTTGTAGGGGACTGATGACCTCAGATGTTAAGTCCCAGAGTCTTCAGAGCCATTTGAACCACTTTGGTCTTTATGTTTGCGAAAGAGATGAAAATTGAATGGGCCAAGTGATGGGGATTGATCGACGACAGTGAACCCTAGGCATCAGATTGTTCCAGATGCCGCAGCCCCCATCTGTAGTCTGGCATTGTCATGCTGAAGGAGCGGGTGCTCCATGTGTGGACAAGCTCTTCGGCACATTTCCTGCTGTTAGATACTCGATTACTGCACGATGTTTCTCACAGGCCAACATAGTTACGTTACATTCCGCCACGTTCCACGCTACAAAAACAAAAATAAATGTTCAAATGTGTGTGAAATTTTATGGGACTTAACTGTTAAGGTCAGCAGTCCCTAAGCTTACACACTACTGATCCTGAATTATCATACGGACAAACACATACACCCATGCCCAAGGGAGGACAAGAACCTCCGCCGGACCATCCACACTACAATTTAGAGCCATTTAGAGACAAAGCGTTGCAACCTGTGTCGTCGTAGTGAGAAAGTCGACCGAGTAATAAGCACGGCATGCACTTAAATGTGAATTGCAGAGTAGTCATGTAGATGTAGATGTACTTCAACCGATATTGAGAAGAGAATAAAAAAATCGGACGCATTTCTTTCCAAGAAACTTTGGTATTTACGGCAGTCAACTGCTATCATAACTCATTATACAAGCAAGCATCACAATTACCATCTCAACGGAGAGCTATGTACGCTTCAGTTACTTATGCAATAAATATTCTTCATTCATTTTAAAAAATGTGGAATGTTATTTCAATATTTTTTTGAATATTATGCCTCCAAGTTATACTCACCTCTGACATTTTGTTTACTTCTCCAGTAAACATTTGCAGTAGCATCTCGACGGTATTTCGACTACAGATTCATTTCCGGCGCGAGGGGTACCCGAGAGGTGTAGGGCATCATATCACGGTCCGCGCGGCTTCCCCCGTCGGAGGTTCGAGTCTTCCCTCGGGCATGGGTGTGTGCGTTGTCCTTAGCTAAGTTAGTTTCAGTTACATTAGGTAGTGTGTAAGCTTAGAGAGCGATGACCTCAGAAGTTTTGGTCCCATAAGACCTTCGACAAATTTCCAAAATTTATCTTTATTTCTTTGTTACCGTAAAACTTCGGATTTTATATGAACATCTTATTGTGCAGTATAACTGAAAGATAGGTTACGCGTTGTGTGTATGTAAGTTACGATGATTTCTGACTGACAGGAGTGAATGCACCATTTTGGTAGAAAATGGGGTAAAAAGGCGATTTTGACCGACACAAATATGCTGCTCCGTGGCATTAATTTTGTGCAAACCATATACTAAAGAAAGTACGTTCGCTGATATGATAATGTATCTGCGTTTAATACCACGCTCTGCATAGTTGGAGGATGGTAATGCACAGGCGAATACAGATTCCGAAATCAGATATTGTATTGTAAGGCCTAACCAGGAGAATATTATTTACTGGAATTAGCTTCAGTCACAGTTTCTTCACGAATGGATAAGCTTGTGGCATTCCCGATTTTCCGATTTTTTCATGACATGTAGTCGTTGTCTCTCCACAGACAGGCTTCTTATACGATTCAAGTGAATACAAATGTTAATACAATGCAACGGTATTTATATGGACTTCTGAAGATGTATTGGCCTCACAAGAACAATGTAAGGTGTTTGAGATTTTGGTTGATGTGGAGCTGGAGAGTACTTTCAGTGCATTTTTACATTGTTACCTACTTCTCTTAATTTGTGTTTGGGACATCATGCCAGCGCCGCAAGTCGATTTCACCATTTGTAGCTTGTTCTCAGTTTGAAAGTGGGGAGAACTGAATTTAATATATCACGACCAGTGTGCAGAGATAAAGAGCTAGGTATGATTGTAATTGTTTCTAGCGAATCTGTGAACATACATCTTCTGCAAATAAAGCATCTAAATATGGATATGACAGAAAACCAAAGGCATGGCGTAGGTAAGAGCATATGTGTTTCTACAGCTTCCATAGAAACTATTCTACGTCACCATGTAAGTCTTCTCATAGATCTTTATCGTCCAGACTATAAGCATAACCTACTGATTCACTGAACTACACTACTTCTAGTAATCAGTGCAACAAGTAGTATTTCGCCTAAGTTTTACAGCCCTCAACAGTGTTAAATCCATTCGATTCCTACGTGAAAATATCATGAAATACAACAACGTACACCTACCATTGACTGTCTGATTCAGCGGAGGCTGGGTCAAATAGGAATGCCAATGTGTCTTATCCAGCAGAAGAAGTACTCTTAAATGTTCGTGCAAGTTGCACACACTCAATGGCAAGCATATCTTCAGTGATAAACTACCCTTCTCCTCCCCTTAACCAAGTGTCATGCTAACTGATTTATGACTTTTCATTGTGACTGACTTATGACACTGGGGGTTATTTATAACCCCTGGATATAATTAGTCCTTCTGAGACATCCCCTACCCTTCCCCCCTCCTCCCCAACACCTCTGGGAAAAGGGACACATTTTTGTAATTGTATCCCCAGTTCTGTTCAAGCCCCTATACATCCTCCTGGGAAATACCCCCAGCTCCCCACCTCCCCTCTCTCAGTTCATCTCTCTCCTTCCGATTTGAAAATTGCCTGGAAAAAGACTCGTCCTGTGCTGAGCTGCTAAACAGGGAGGATCTCATGACATGAAATTCAAATCAATGTCAGTTGACAAAATTCTATCACCATATTCTTTATTTAATCAGTTTGTAGGGGTAGGGCTCGTTTCGTCCCCTCACCATAGTGGGTAGAGCTCACTCTGCACCCACCCCACCCCAAATTCCTATGATGAAATAAAAGTAAGCACGAAGGTATGGAATGAAATGCGATATGTATGCTGGCCAGATGGGCACTAACAATAACTAGGCAGAGTGTGAAGCCTGTGCATATGAATACTGTTGAGGTTGGGCTGCATCTGCTGGATGGGCACTGCTGGCAGGAGGCGAAGCTCCAAGCACTGACAGCACCACCTGTAGTGGAGGTCAGCAGGCTAATGCAGTGCCGCAGTATTGCGTGGACCAGTGCATGCTACTAGCCTCGCCACATGGCAGCTGGTGGAACTACACTCGCATGCAAGAGGCCTCCGTCCTCTGTAGCGCATAGATAAATCCCTCTCAGGGGCTGCAGGGATGCCACTGTTGGAGGCCACACAGCCAGCTACTACTGGAGGCCACTCATGCCAATACAGGTTCAAGTGGATGCACATGCCTACCATCCTGAGTTGTTCTCGTGGCCCCAAACAAAGCATCAGAAGGTAGCATTCCTTTGTCTGGGAAATTCCAGACTCACTTTCTCTCTCTCTCTCTCTCTCTCTCTCTCTCTCTCTCTCTCTCTCTCTCTCTCTCTCTCTCTCACACACACACACACACACAAGTGGTTACTTCCTGCTTGTGTGAACACATGCATGAAGCAACATGTCCAATCACACAGATAGAGGTTTCCATGCCTCCTCAAAACACTGTGTTCCAATTGGCTAATACAGAGCAAGTTAAGCTATATAAAGCCTACACCACTCCACCCTTCATCACTAATCGTCTTCATTTGACTGTCGTCTATGGTCATGTCATGTCCTTATGTCCTCATTACTCCATCAACTTTTCGATAGTACATTTATCCACTTGTACTAACTATCAAGTGGTCAGCAGCAGCAAACAGCAGCAGCGTTACTGCTAAATGCCCTAGGCAATTTGAGGAATGGGTATTACTCGGTGAATACATATTCAAATAATTAACTTTAACTTTTTATTTTCCCTCTGCAGTTTATCCAATAATAATTTCGAAGCATCAAATACATTTTTTGCCTTATTGTTTCAGCATATACCTACCAAATCATGGATCATCATAAAAAGTTTTGCATCACCTCAGTTCTAAGAGTTCAGAGACATGTACAGAAAATTTGAATAGAGATCAATATCAAAATCCTTTTCGCCCTTCTTACGGCTCATGAAAACCACACATTGCATGTTGTAGAACCATACAGAGAAACCTTCAGAGGTGATGGTCCTGACTGCTGTACACTCCGGGACATGTCTAGATCTCTGAACACACCGGTACCACTAATACCCAATAGCACATCCTCTTGCACTGATGCATCCCTGTATTCGTCATAGCATAAAATACACAAGTTCGTCAGGGAATTGTTGGTCCAGATTGTCCCACTCCCCAACGGCGTTCGGCGTAGATCCCTCAGAGTGGTTGCTGGGACACGTCCTCCATGAACAGCCCTTTTCAATCTGCCCCAGGCACGTTCGATAGAGTAAATGCCTACAGAACATAACGGCCTCTCTAGTAGAGCGATGTCATTATCCTCAAGAAAGTCATTCACAAAATGTGCACAATGGGGGTGCGAATTATAGTCCATGCAGACGAATGCCTCGCCAATATGCTGCCAATATCATTGCGCTATCGGTCAGAGGATGGCATTCACGTATCGTACAGCCGTTACGGTCCCTTCCATGCGCACCAGCGGCTTACGTCCGCCCCACATAATGTCACCCCAAAACAGCAAGAACCTCCACCTTGTTGCACTCGTTGGATAGTGTGTCTAAGGCGTTCAGCCCGACCTGGTTGCCTCCAAACACGTCTCCGACGATTGTCTGGTTGAAGGCATATGCGACACTCATCGGTGAAGAGAACTTAAAGCCAGTCCTGAGCGATCCATTTGGCATGTGTTGGGCCCATCTGTATCGCTCTGCATGGTGTCTGGTTGTAACGATGGACCTCGCGGTGGACATCAGGAATGAAGTTGCGCATCATGCAGTGTACTGCGCACAGTTTGAGTCATAAAACGACGTCCTGTGGCTGCACGAAAAGCATAACTTGACATGGTGGTGTTGCTCTCAGTGTTCCTCCGAGCCATTATCCATAGGTAGCCATCGTCCACTGAAGTAGTAGTCCTTGGGCAGCCTGAACGAGGCATGTCATCGACAGTTCCTATCTCTCTGTATCTCCTCCATGTCCGAACAACATCACTTTGGTTCACTTCGAGACATCTGAACACTTCCCTTGTTGAGAGCCATTCCTGGCTCAAAGTAACAATGCGAACGCTATCGACCAGTCGTATTGACCGTTTAGGCATGGTTGAACTACAGACAACACGAGCCGTGTACCTCCTTCCTGTTGGAATAACTGGAACTGATCGGCTGTTGGACCCCCTCCGTCTAATAGGCGCTGCTCATGCATGGTTGTTTACATCCTTTACGAGTTTAGTTACATGTTTGAACAGTCAAAGGCACTTTGTTTGTGCTACAATATCCACAGTCAATGTCTATCTTCAGGAGGTTTGGGAACAGGGGTGGTAAAATTTTTTTTATGTGTGTATACTGTTCTAGTTAGTGGTAGTATGTGTACGTAATAGGTTGCTGTTATTTAGTGGTCAACGAGTCTGAAAGATATTTTTTGTTGCTGTAGATGATTGCGAGGATCAGTAGCAGGGAGTGGTAGAGGTTGTAAGCCATCCACACCACACCTGTGATGTAAGAGTAAATTCCAAAAAAATTTTGTTCATTATAGTTTTGTGTGCATGCAATTTTTTTATCAGTAAGATGTAGAAGACGAAAGGAAAAAGGTCAGTGGATCGACAGTGGTTCAGACAAGACTGATGAGATGCCACAATGGTTGGAGGAGATGGAGAGCGCGCTCCGCCACTGTCAAATGCCGGAGGTTATTCCCAGTGACCTGAGGGATATGTCAGAAGCCGGAGCGATATAGGTAATTTATGTACATACTCACTCTGTTTACATATAATCAGTGTTTATAACGATGTACTTGCAGCAGCAGCAAGCAATATCTGGACTGTTATACTTAATATTATTTCGTTCTCCTCCTCACTTCAGCAAGTATCTCGCCACAATGTAATATGGCATAGGCACAGGGAATGGTGGAGAAACCATCAACAATATGCGTTCATTGCAGTACACTCCATCACTCGAATCAGTACGCGGGAAAGTGCAGAAGTGGCAGGTGCAGCTGTAGTTGCCTCTGCCACCACACCCACACCAACTCCATTCCCGCGTCCACAGGCTAGCCTCCATGCCGCAATTGGCTCAGCGTTGTGGCGATAACCATCTATGCATCTGTAGCTGCTCATACTGGAGCAATGCACCAACTCCTCCTCCCCCAGATTCTCGGCAGAACCACAAGGCACATTCACATACCACAGTCAGCATCAACATCATTGTCGTCTAGTTGTAGTTATAGTTAACAGGAATATTGGTAGTCCTGTGGTTTTTCGATAGATCCCTCCCCCGTAATTTTAGTGAAGACATCACATTAGTTGCACCATACTGCAGTTACAATACTCGGTAATTGTAGACGACTTTCAGGAGCGAACCTCATTCACGGGGATCGAGAACACAGCAGGTGGGTACCAAGACCCTGTGGGGCTTCTGAAAGCGTACCTTCCTGTTGCAGAAACGGATCTCCTAAGGCTGTTACGAACTAGTGACTTTAAGGATAGCTCCGAGCCATATGCCCTGTAGCCCGCATTCCACAAACCCCAAAGCACCGTCATTCAATGGTGTCAAGAGAGAGCTCGTTGTAGGGCATGGTGGAGGTCTGTTGTGTTTTCTGATGATAGTTTGTTCTACTTCGGCGCAAGTGATAGCCGTGTGCTGGTTAGAAGGAGCTCATCTGAGGGCCTACAAACAACTTGAGTTACGGTGTGGGTTGCGATTTCCTATGACAGCAGGAGCATTCCTAGTGTTATCCCACGCATTTTGAGTGCTAAACTGTATGTCAGTCTGGTGATTCGACCTGTCATGTTGGCATTCATGAATAGCATTCCAGGGGGTGTTCCCCATCAGGATAACATTCGCCCACACACGAATTTTGTAACCCAGCATGTTCTACAGAGTGTCGACATGTGGCTTTGGCCTGCTAGGTCACCAGATCGAAGACATATGGTACATCGTCGAACTCCAGCGTCATTCAGAAACAGCATGAACCGTCTCTGTATTGACCGGCCAGATGCAACAGGTATGGAACTCCAAACCACAAACTGACATCTGACACCTGTACAACACAAAGCACGCACGTTTGTATGCTTCCACTCAGCAGTCATGCCGTTACACCGGATATTAACGTACAAGAATTTCACATTTGCAATGATTAATCTCGCTCTTACATTAACACATGATCTTGCAACGATAATAGCTTAAAAATGTTACCTGGACAAATGTATTCCCGAAATTTCCGTCATTGTATAATTCTTCTATGAAAAACTTTAAGTAGTGCGTTCATCAGTAGCTGAGGGTCTGTAGGTAGTTTCTCGGTCACAGTTGCATACAATCTATAGTATCAGCAGAGGCAACGTTATAGAATGTTTCCTTTCTGGTGTTTAGTTCCTATTATACAAAGCAGAGTCAAAGAAAGTGGTACACCTGCCTAATATAGTGTAGGGCCCCCGCGAGTGTGCAGAAGGGCTGCAACATGATGTGGCATGTAGTCGACTAATATCTGAAGTAACGCTCAAGGGAACTGACACAATGAGTCTGAAACGGTCCCTTAGAAAAATTGTGCAAGACTGTGCTTAAGCTGACACACATATTTTTTTAACGCAACGCAGGCCGACTTTCAATAATCCCTACAAAAGAATGGCCCCGACTAACATTAACCTATACCTTTCACAAATCACTTACCTCACAAAAAATCTTCGTTACTCGAACTGCTGCAATACAGCGAGCGCCACTACTGCCAGCTAAATGAAAGATTCAAACTACGGAAGGCACTAACTACTGATAAGCATAGTTAGCGAATGAAAGATTTTAATAGAGAACGAACAATGTATTTACCTGAATAGCCATAATATATATAGCAGTTCATGACAGCCATTCTTACAAATTTCAAAACTCCGCCATCTCTCTCCCCACATCCACCAGTGCTGGCGGCTCACCTCCAACTGCGCAACGCTACGCGCTGTTAGCATCCAGCTGCCCAACACTACAATGGCGAGTATTACTACAATGCCAACCAGCCACAGACTGCACACAGCACAGCCAGTGATTTTCAGAGCGCTACTTGGCGTTACCCCCCATGCCCTCATGCTCCCCACAAAAATTTTACAAATTGTTTTGGGCAGTGGCCAATAATGATTTGAAAAAAATTTTCATAATTAAAATAACAAAGGTATCAAATGCACACACATATTGATACAATGTTGCTCAAAAGTTAAAATTTTCTCACAGTCCATAAAGACAGTCCTGATCATCCATCACAGTAAAATTGCAGTGTTTTTCTCAAAGACTGAGCAATAAAAGAAAATGCACTTGGAAGTAGTGGATTTCTAAGTAGTCTTGAAGAAGTAGTGTTGTCCTTCCAACGGAAAGACAGTCCTAACACTTGACACGTAGACAGGTAATGGGCCACAACAGAGCAAAGCCACAGCAGAGTCAGTCGAAGTTGGAGAATATTGGTAGGTAGGTCATCACAGAGCAGACCCACTGTAGTCCTGGTAGAGATTATGTTACTGGTGGGCCACCAGAGGTGCAGACCCACTGCAGTCCTTGTAGAAATAATGGTATTAGTGAGTCATCAAAGGTGTAGACCCACTGTAGTCCTTGTAGAGATGGTCAGCAGCCAACTGCCGAAGAGTCTTGCGGAGAATACAGTAAGTCCATAAACCACCACTTGTCCACTCACAAAGAATTTGTTTGAGATGTCCTTAGAACCAGCAATGCTGTTATCCAGTCCCTTGCTGAATTAATAACACACTTGCAAACACTAACAGTCCCTACTTCTCACATATTGTCCATATACTACGACCAACAGAAACGTGTGCAGTGAAATGTAATTTACAAGTTACTTAATTTGATGAACTGGTGTCAATTACAATTTTATAACATGAGAATACAATAACAAAGGTACAAAATATATCATTAAAGAACACAATAGTACAGATAACATTTGCAGGAATACAGGCTTTATAAAAGAATCGAAATAACAAATACATCAGAGTTACAAAAATTACGATGTAAATACATACATAAAAGATCAGAATAACTTTTGAAACACCAACTTCACACATGTGCATTAGAACAAAACAGAATAAATAATGTGTCAACATCTTTATGAAGTAAATAACATGTTATTAATGCAAATTATATTTGAGGATAACAGTATTCCTCATCATATTGAATGTAGCTTAAGTATTAGAAGAGAAAAATTCTATGAAACAGTATACAGAGACAGGAGGAAAATAAATACACAAGGGTTCACAAACACATAGTGGGATAACACAAAAGTAAAGGACAGCGTATGTTTTCAGGGTAACATTTGGTACTGCATTCCAACCCAAAACATCATTCCGTAGATCTTTCGTCTTATTTCAACATTTGTTTGCACCAAAAAAATCCTATCCAATCATGCTTTTTGTATTTATATGTTCACATATTTCTTACCTCATTATTTATTTTCCATTATCTTACCCCATCATTTATTTCCGAGAAAATCCTACCTAAACCTGTTGTCCCTAAACCCTACTCGTTTTGTTCCTCTCCTCTTTCAAAATACTTTTTCGGCCAAACCATTTTCTTGTAGCTTCTCAATGCATTCCTTCCAATTCTTCTCAACTCATTCTCTTATCTAGTCTACCCCCTCTTAAGCTAAATTAAATCTACTGAGCTCAGATGCTTAACTAAGGGACGAGGCAATGCAGCAGCACAAAACAATTAATACAAACAGCAATGACAAAAAAAATGCAAGTAAGCAAAGCAAGCAGCAACAAATGTAATAACTTATACCTAAACATGACAAACCCACAAGCAGAAAAAATAGTACACTAAATACAACAACACAGATAAGGGAAATGTATATTCACATCTTAATGTCTATATAATTAAAGTGGTGCACCACAAAAACTTATCGTATGAAATAAATTACCAAGTACTTGAAAAGAAAATGATGTATGTAGTTCCTATGAAGGGAAATGTCGTTTTGTGCTCCCTCATTTTTTTTTTTTTTTTGGAAGTATATCACGAAGTTATTCTTTATTGGGTATGCAGGCATAAAATATTTATATTAATACATCTATAAAATTTTATTTTAACCAGTGCTGCAGTGCACCTAGAAACTATATATTAAACAAAATAGACAAAGCAAGGCGTCAAACTTCATTCGCTTGTCATATGGCGTTTCATAGTGCAGTAAACAATCGTTCAACTAGCAAGACAATAGCCGTCAAATGTTTCTCATCGTTTCATTAGGCATTTTAGTAAATATCATATATTAAGAGCTCCACAGTATAATCATATGTTTTCAAGTTTGAGTGTGTCGTATTTACGATGCTTTCTACAAAGGAAAGTCAGTAGTGAGGATAATGGCCTCTTTTTTTTTTCTCCACCTGTGCCTCTGAAAGGCTTGTTTCCAGGTGGCTGTCGCCCAGCTGGGTGCCCACGACGCATTACGTGCAGGTGGTCACTTAACATTCTTACCGAAATATTTACGACACCAGTGGCAGTCTCATATTAAAAAAAATTCACAAGTCAAGAATTTGCGTTATAAATCTGTAGAAACAAAATCCTTTAAATACGATAGTTTTCGCCAGCATAGTGATACATTCACGCATATACACACATTTCATAACTCTTAAAGAACGATTCTCGGTTTCCAACATCCTTTTTCACAAACCAGAGTCCCTAACCACTACTCATTATTCCTTACCTTATTCGTCGACACTTCTTCAATATTTCATCATAACAGATACATATCGTAACCAAATAACTCATATAGCATCAGCTTAAACATACCTCAGCAGCATAATTCACATCGTCATCGTAATAATAACATCATAACACCTCAGTCAAATCGCAAAAACGTCATAGCTTTCTGCAAAAATTTCAAAACCTAAAAAAAATTCTCTGCTCATGTCAAAAGTGTCATCTACCTCAAACCTACTTTAAAAATCATGATCTCATACCAAATACATCATTCAGAGCTCTCATAGTATCACAATGGTTCCGAAAAAATATGAACATTTGACAAAGTACAGACAACATACAATTTCATAAGTGAGAAGTTATCCAACTGTGTAATTGCGTAAACATCTGTCACTGACGTAGCAAAAAAAAAAAAATTGTTTCTCTGTTAAATAATCAGATAGCTGTGTAATTCTATGTTAGAGAAATATGATACCGATGTGTAAAATTGTATAAGCAAATACCATACTAGCTAAGGCTCCTTGTGCTTGCCAAACACATTATACACAAAGTAAGCGTGTACCCCCATGAGGATTAATGTAATTATATCCTCAGGTGTTACAGATTACAGCAATGGAATGAAATGTATCGCGGAAAACCTTTGTATCATTGTAATCAAAAAATTTTTTAAAGTAAAAATATTTTAAGTACAAAATTAATCACTCAAATAGGTATACTGCAGCGCTAAACTGTGCGACTTGTTGTAAGATAATCTCTGTGGAAGTGTCGTAGTTATCGTCATCCGATAGCTAAGTTCTGAAGAAGTCAATGTACTTACCTCATGACAAACAAAAGTAAAATGCTTTGCCTATAGATATCTTAATTATGACGCTTATTGCCGTGATGAAGAAAGTACTGTGCTCCAATGTATTGTTGTGCTACAGAAAAGGCTGTCTCATTGTAGCTATACCACAAACGTTACTACTAAAACCTGTTTTACTTTCCAGAAGAATTCAGAAAAACTGTGCAGATATAAAACAGATACACCGCAAAAGTAACATTGTATATTGTCACTCATTAGTAGTGTCGTGATAAAATCAGGTAGCTGTCAAATAAACTAACCGCTGTGTCATCTGATATCTCTCAGAAAGTACTTTAAACTCAGAATGTATTTTCAAGTAAACCAAAATGTTGCATTAAAATTTCATTAGCAGTACTGGTACATGTGTGTGAGCCTTATGGTCGTTACATAATCGTGGAACTAACAAGCAAGAATGTAAAATAACAACACTGTGTCGTCTGTTTACTTTTCTCAAGTCCAGCCGGTGCGCGTGACAGTGCGTCCGCAACAATGTTCTCCTTGCCGGGAATGTAGACTATTGTGAAGTGGAATTCTTGCAGAAACAATGCCCAACGTTTTAACCTGTCATGATTTAATTTTGAAGACATAAGAAATTGTAATGCACGATGACCACTGTATACTTTTACGTGCTTACCATACAGAAAGAAACAGAATTTGTTAAATGCACAAACGATAGCTAAAGCTTCTAATTCAGTAACGGAATATTTTTTTTTCAGATTTTGTTAGCAATCGGCTAGCAAAATCAATGGTTTTCTGAACGGTAGTGTCATTTTCTATGGCTTCTTGAAATAAATGGGCACCATGATCGACTTTAGAAGAATCCGTGCTAAGGCAGAAATCTTGTGACAGCTCTGGATGAGCTAGTATTGGCGCGTTAAGTAGCGATTCTTCCAAAGAATTGAGTTCCAACTGTGCTTGTTCATCCCAGTTCCAAACAGTATTTTTTTCCAGTGAGAGAACAAAGTTTTGGTGTAACTAGAATTTGCATATTCAGAAAACGACGGTAAAAATTTACGAGACCTAGAAAACTGCGGACTTGCTATTTTTGTGGATGGAACTGGAATGGCTCTCATTGCTTCTAACTTTTCAGGATCCGTCTGAATGCCTTCAGAAGAAATAATATGTCCCAAAAACTTCACCTTTGTCCTATCGAATTCAGACTTTTTCAAGTTAACTGTAATTCCAGATTCTGCAAAAATATGTGACATGCTGTTGAGGATGCGATTATGTTGTTCCCATGAGGCTTTTGCTATCAGAATAACGTCCACATATAAGGTGATGTGACGTTTTAAGAACTCAGGTAATATGGAATTTAGCCCACGAATGAATGTTGCCGAAGAATTGTTCAAACCAAAAGGAAGTTTCCGAAAGAGATAACAAACGCCGAAACAAAGGAAAGCTGTGTATTTTCTACATTCTGGATGAAGTTCGATCTGATAAAAGCTGGATCTGAGATCAATGGAAGACAACACTTTTACACCATTAAAATTTTGAAGAAGTTCTCCCAACGTTTGCGGCCTGTCTGTTTCAGGAATAATGATAGTATTGATTTGCCTCGAATCTAAGACAAGCCTGAACGATCCATTTTCCTTCTCAACAACATGTAACGGATTGTTGTATGAGCTTAAAGCAGGCGCAATAATGCCCACGTCAAGCATACATTGTATTTCTGTTCTAACACGGTCCCTATAATGTGCTGGAATTACGTATAGTCTAACACAAAATTTAGTATGCTCACGAACACGAAATTGGTATTCAAATCCCTTGATTGTTCCTATTTTGTGAGTAAAAACTGTGGAATGTGCTTGTAAAATCTCAAAAAGGTCCTGACTATCAGTGTCATAACAATTCTCAATTGTTTGAATTTTATTCTGAATTAACTCATTAGTTTCAAATGCGCCGTCGATATCATCCCTGTCAGTAATTGCAGAGTGATTGTTAGTGTCAAGTTCCGTCGAAAATTCCGAAATGTTGTCTAACACGAGGTAAAGCCGATTAATTTCTTCGTCATGGTTTGAGAGCCAATCTTCAAATTACAAAGCTATTGACTTACCTTTGTTCTCTAAACTTATTTCAGCATCGTGAAAGTTTAAGATTGCTTTGTATTCATTCAAAAGGTCTACTCCCAATATAATTTCCGTCGACAATAATGGAACAATAAGAAAGTTCATAGAGAAGCTGTGGCTTTGGCAAAAGAATTCTAAGTTGGTTTGTTGGCGTACATCTACACTTTTTCCAAAGATTGCACCTTGTAATTTAATCTTACGTAACGGAAGTGTGATACAATCGTTCGATTTGTTACATTTGCTAAAGGCTGTTTCGCTAATTACTGAAATGGGACTGCCTGAGTCAAGTACTGCCGTAAATTTTACGTCATTTACAGTAATGTGAATCACAGGATATGCAATGTTGTTATGTTTTACGTATGTCGTAAATGTTCAGGTAATTTGATTATGCAAATGCGGATGAGTTCTGAGGGGCTGTATGGGTTTGACAGGTACTGATTCTTGTGCAACATGTCATCAAAATATTTCACAAGACAGGAATATTCAGACTGTTCGAAATGTTTCATCATTATGATACTATGTTTTACTCGGTCTTGTGTAGCTTGAGACCAATATGCTGAGAGGAAGGCATGATAAAATTCTCCTTCACTGTGACAAATATGAATGACCGATCGCATTCTTTCGGCTGGTTCATTCTCTAAGTAGCCACACATAAATTCTAATCTGTGTTCCAATGACCAGTTGGGAGGAAAACAATGAAAGAATTGATGAAGCCACGCTTGTGGATCAATGTCGTTGCCAGAATTCTTAATATGTGTAGTAATGAACAGCTTACAGTCAAAATCATCGTGTCAGCGAGTCGCACATCGCTCATTGTTACTTCGTTTCGACGGTTCCATCTCAAAATTCAATGCGCCTTGCCAATTTCTTTCCGAAGTGTCCTGTGTTACTATTTTGAGGTTGTTCTGTATTTCTATGTCCCTCTTCCCGTACTGGAGCGCGAGTGTCCTCTGAAATATGTAATTCTTGTATTACTTGAGCCAACTGATCTTGTACTTCCCGCATTTCTCTTTTGTACTGTGTGTTGATTTGATTTTGATTCTGTTTGAATTTTCTAATTTGTTCATCCTCTTCAGTGTCAGTGAAGGCTACAGGTTTTGTGTCATTCAGATCATCATCTACCTTTGTAGATAAGTTAGTGAACTGATCTGAAAGTTCGGCTACTTTATCCGATAGTGCAATTATTTCCCCTGTGTGTTTTTCTGAACCAAGTTTCAGAGTCTCCATTTGTGTTGAAATCGTATCTACTGTGTCCTTTAAGTTTTCCTGAGTTTTTGCAAGTTGCGTAACCGAATCGGTAGATGCAACTGAGTCAGTTTTAGCTTGCAAGGTTTCATGATTTTCATGAACAATAGTTTGCAGTTCTCTTATGGCTGCTTCGTGATTCTGTAATGCATTTTCATGCCGCGAAAGAACAGGTAGAAAATGCTCACAAATTTGTGTTTTTACGTCATTACAGACTTTTTGACATTTCGATTCAATGTTATGTAACTCATTAGTTAAATCTTCACGTGTTTGTCTAAGCGTGGTGTCTAACTTCCGAAGATTTTGTTCCATTGTGTCTAACTTTTGCAGTGTTTGTCTCTGATGTTGTTCCATTGTGTCTAACTTTTGAAGATTTTGTTCCATTGTGTCTAACTTTTGAAGATTTTGGTCCATTGTGTCTAACTTTTGTGACCTTTGTCCCATTTGTTGCATTAACTGTAATAACAATGCACTGGTGTCTAAAACATGTTCCTCAGTGCTATTCGGCAGTGCATTTGAACCGGGAATATTCGCATTTTGAAAAGCAGAAAATGTGTCTTGACTTAGGCCTATTTGAGAAAATGGTAAGGACGCAAAACCTGAATCTACAGCATTTGCAAGTTTGTGTCCTGTCATTTCGGAATCCTGAGGCGAGCTGTTGCCGGCCGATCGATCGATAATGCTTCCCTGTTCACTAATTGTTTTACTGTCTACACAATTATTTGCAGCTCGCCCCATTTCCCTATGCACAATTACCAAATTACTACTTTGAACATTAGTTAATTCATTACTCGGTGGCGCAAACACACTGCTTTCGTCATCACTGTCATTTCTCAGTTTACTTTGGAGCCTAGTATTACGTTTTTCACACGCCATTATTGTCACAATATTTCACACGACAACATTCAAAAGCACAATTTGAAGAGCAAAATAAGATAACACATTAACATAGCACTGAAAATAATATCTAGTTAATTGCAAGCGCAGCTGCGAAATACTTCGTGCAAAACTACATGCATGCCAAAGCTGTTTTACTGTACAACAATGAAAAACTGCAACTACAAAGGAAGTTCTCTCTATGATTACACGCTAGCAATAAACAAAAGCTACACTAATTACACAAACTACAAAAAAAATCAGAAGATTCCAGTGAAGTACCCTCGGCTAAGGGTCGACATATGAAACGTCCCCCTAGAAAAATTGTGCAAGACTGTGCTTAAACTGACACACAATACTTTTTTTTAACGCAACGCAATCTGACTTTCAATAATCCCTACAAAAGAATGGCCCTGACGAACATTAACCTATACCTTTCACAAATCACTTACCTCACAAAAAATCTTCATTACTCGAACTACTGCAATACAGTGAGCGCCACTACTGCCAGCTAAATAAAAGATTTAAACTACGGAAGGCACTAACTACTGATAGGCATAGTTAGCGAATGAAAGATTTTCATAGAGAACAAGCAATGTATTTACCTTAATAGTCATAATATATATAGCAGTTCATGACATCCATTCTTACAAATTTAAAAACTCCGCCTCTCTCTCCCCACACCCACCACTGATGGCGGCTCACCTCCAACTGCGCAACGCTATGCGCTGTTAACATCCAGCTGCCCAACACTCCAACACTACAATGGCGAGTATTACAACAATGCCAACCAGCCACAGACTGTACACAGCACAGCCAGTGATTTTCAGAGCGCTACGTGGCATTACCAATATAAAAAACCAAAAGAGCCTACTTACAAGTCCTACATGGCTGCCTATAAATCCCCTATGAGTACGATGGCGTGGAGATCTCATCTGAACAGTTCGTTGAATGGTATCCCAGATCTGCTCAATAACGTCCATGTATGGGGAGTCTGTTGGCCAGCGCAAGTGTTTAAACTCAGAGTGTAGGGAAGCAGCCTACTCACGCCTTATAAAATTCACATGTCTTTCCATTGTGTGCCAGCCAGTCCGCTGTAACTAGCTCTGACGTCATAAATGTTGCGCAATACTTTAAGATGAAGTAAATAACCTGAAACGTTTCTAGCATGTCAGGAGCAATACAAAATCAAAATGTGTTGGATATCAGTTCAATAACTTCAACCATTTTCGAATTTGGATTTTTTTCTGTAAAAATCATTGGTGCAACAGAAAAGAGCTAGAAACTTAAAAATTTATATTTAGATTCCTTTTGCATCACAATTTATTAGAAACAGTTCTCTGGATCACACAAATTAACATTTTAGTTGAAATTCATGATTTTCTGGTTTTTGTCTTAGAAATTAGGGCAGATAGATAGATTAAGTAGGCGAATAAATAAAGATAGAATGTTTAAATTTAAGTAGAAGGGAGATCTGCTGTAATCATAAAGATGTGGGAAGTTTAAACTGAGTAACTATAAAACTATAGCGATAGCGTATCTCCAAAGGGCAAGTTCAGAGCTCGTCTACTGCCTGTAGTGTAATTGAATTAATTATCTCGCCCAAAATATCAGACGTAGCCACGTCAGACTTTTATTATGATTACTTACCTGTGTGCTGATTGGACATTTAAATTGAGAGCTTCACCGCCCATCAGCAAAGGAAGCAATGATTTATTCGATAATTTAAAAGTGGTGCATTACTAGCCCAGCGGTTAGTCGGGAGAGCAGATTTGATCAGGCGTTCCCTTAGCCGTCCGCACCATGGCTTTATATGTAAGAAAGCTGCGTGAAAAAGGAAGGCCCCAGTTCTCTCCAGACGCTGGTTAGCACACCACCTGTGCCCCGAGTCGCGTCGCGTCGGTATCGTTGATATAAACAGCCTCGGATGCAGTAATAAGATACTTGGGATATGCGTAACCATGAAATCGTTTTCGAGTGAAGTGTTAATTTTGGGATGATGTTAATGATCTATCATTAGTTTGCGTATGTCGTATTTTCACGTGCTGTTGCAGGACAGACATTCTACCATTATTAGCGTGGCGTTTGATGAATATTTTCATCAAATTATGACGAGCATTCACTTAAACATTTAATTATAACAGTTATAGTTGCATCAGCGCATTAGACTCTGATTGCTCTGGTAGTTGGATTGTGTGGATTCATTTTGCTCTGTGACTTTCAGAAGATAGTGAAGATTTTAGAGAAAATGGTTTTTGATTATGAATCCCAGACAATCTCCTAATTCCTCAGAGCTATAAGCTGTAACTATAAATGTATTTCTCAGATGAAGTGGGCACTAAGAATTCTAGTTACAGACTTCACGTTTTGCTGATCATTTTCTGGTTGCCAATATTGTAGTTAGAGAGCCAGTATTGAGAACAGCAAACAACAGCATTAAATAAATAATAGGAATATTAACAGTAATTCCACCCGCCGCCCCACAAGAGGAGATTTCCTGGAGCCACTCTGTAGCAGTTCTGGACGATTGAAGTGTCGCATTGTCCTGCTGGAACTACCCAAATCCCTCAGAATGCACTCTGGACATGAATGGATGCAGATGATCAGACAGGGTGCTTACGTGTCACCGGCCAGAGTCGTATGTAGATGTATCAAGAGACCAATACCAAACAAACTGCACATGCCGCACACGATTACGGAACATTCTTAAGGTTGAACAGTCTCTTGCTGACATGCACGGTTCAGGGATTCATGAGGTTGTCTCCAAACTCGTACACGTTTATCCGCTCCATGCAATTTGGAACGAGACTCGTCCGACCTCGCAACTTGTCGGTATTCGCGGGACCAGGCGAGGCGTAAAGCTTTGTGTCGTGCAGTCATCAAGGGTACACGAATGAGCCTTCGTATCCGAAAGACAATATTGATGGTGTATAGTTGAATGGTTCACATGCTGACACTTGTTTATGGCACAGCACTGACATCTGTAGCCATTTGCTGAAGGGCTGCAATTCTGTCACGTTGAACCATTGTCTTCCGTCGTCATTGCTCCAGTTATTGAAGGATATTTTTCCGACAGCATCAGTATTGGAGATCTGATGTGTTACCGGATTCCTTACATTCACGCTACATTCGTGAAATGGTCGGCCGGGAAAATCTCCACTTCATCACTGCCTTGAAGATGCTACGTCCCATCACTCGCTCGTGCGCGGACTATAACACCACGTTCAAACTCACTGAAATCTTGATAACCTGTAGCAGCAGTAACCGATCTAACAACTGAGCTAGTCACTTGTCTGATACAGGCGTTGCCGACCCCAGCGCCGTCTTCTGCCTGTTTACATATCTCTGTATTTGAATAACCATGCCTATAGTACTTTCTTTGGCGCTTCAGTGTACGTCTCAGTCTTGTAGCAGATCAGAAGGTTCTTCGAGTCTGGAAAGGTAAGTCGTATCTTCACATACTTCACAAAATTATTGCGGATTTATGTTCGCTTTATGCTCAAGTAAAGATAGAGACAATTCTTCACTGACACTTTGAATCATAAGGAACTTAAATAAAGTTGTTAGGTGGCTAGTTGATGAAATATTAATGTTGAAATGAATGCCGAAGAGCACTTTTACGGAATATTTTTCCCATTAGAAAAGGAAAATATGGGTATTGATGGCAGTGATCACAATATGGTATTAATGGAATATATTTAGCGTAATGAGCAATAATAACCGAATTTGGCCAAGGTAGTCTTAGGAAAGTTATTTATTGATCACTGAAAATAAAGATTAGTTTTGTAACATATATGAGCTATCCTACGTATCGATTGTAGATTGTATTGGGACTAGATGACTTTGTGATTCCGATTTTGATTCTTTGACCAACGCCACTGTCTCGAATCAAATAACTTGCACTCCTTGTTGAATTTCGTGTACGTCACTTAAGTAGGTGCCTAAGACTGAACACTCCTATCACGAATATTATAAATCTGATTTAGCCAGCAGTACCTGATCTGGATATTTTTCCTCCGCTATCACTTCGCAAGGGAGAACTACTTCAAGTAAAGGACTATTCCATTTTTTACCCTGGCCACTGAGGGGTCACTATCTTTTACACCACGTCCGGTTGAGTTTGGCTGCTAGCTATTTTCGAACGCTTTGTCCTATATTCTTAAAAACACGGGTGGAGAATATTGGAACAATCACTCAAAAATGCTATACAGTTGATATCTTCTGGTAAATAACAGTGATTCTATATCATCCAGTGGAAAATGGAATCGTCCTTCGATAAATTTGAGGCTGTGGCAACCGATATAATAAAACGTACTTGGAGTGAAGACGCCGGAATACTGACATATTCTCCACTGCGTTAAGATCCGGTTACTACCTTCACAAGGACTGCAGTCTCACTAAAAATGAGATGAGCAACGTGGGAACAATGGGAAAATCTGTAGAGGGCATGTTTCTAACTTAAATTTTCATGTTATATATAAAGAAGCATTCGAGTGTTTGTGAACGCTCCCTTCCTATAGCCTGGCCCCAGGTTTTACAACGATACTACCCATTGTTTCTGTTGAGTTTAGTGGTGAATTTCAAAGTTTCTATCATTTCTAGGGTTCCAGGCCTCAATGTGTAAAAACGGAACCCTTGTGGATCGCTTTTTACCCCGTCTGTCTGTCTGTACGTACGTACGTCCAACTGTTCGAATCTTTTCTCAGGAACAATTGAAATTAATGTCACCCTTGGCAGCGTAAAAATTCTGAGCTTCTAAGTAAATTCACCGAAGAAAAGGCTCATAGAAACCTATACGATATTTCACGTTGACCCAGAACCATGAAATTTGGCAGTAGGCAAGGTTTTACAGTACAAATAAGGGAAACAATATCCGAAATTTATTAATTTATAATTACATAAAACGAAAAACTTGTTTTGTCATTTTTCATCCGTCTGTCTGTATGTCGGCTCGTTTGTTACCACCCCTTTATGTCGGACAAGTTACCCAAGCAAATGCAAATGTATGTCACATACTATAGTCTACGGTATCTAGGTGGTGTAAAAACGACAAGCTTCTACGTCAATTCAATCAAAAATTACGACCACTTATATCATATGTTTTGATACTCGAAAACTCACCCCTTAAAACCGTTAGGATCCCGTTGACATACAATCATGAACTTACGCAAGAATCAAGCTTTCACAGTACAAGTAAATGAAAAATTACGAATATTGTTAATTTTTAATTATATAAAACGAAAACATTATTTTTGTCAATTTTCATCCATCTGTTACGACCCATTCTTCCTTTAATGAGTTTAGCGTAAGGAAGTCAGATTTACGGCACATAGTAAGGTCAGTGATGCTTGCAGGTGTAACGGTTTTAAGAGTCTAATCAGTGCAGTCCAAAATACGATCAGTTATGTGACATATTTTGATACTCGAAACCTAAATCATCAAAACCTGTAGGGTACTCCTCGTTGACCTATAATCAAGTAATTTGGAAGGCACAGTTTCTCATTACAAACAAAGGAAAAAATTCGAAAAGCGTTAATTTGTAATTACATCACACAAAATAAAAAAAATATTTTTATCATTTCTTATCCTTCCGTCTGTTCGTCCATCCGTCTGTTAAGACTCTCATTTCTCATGAACAGGTTAGCGTATCAAATTCAAATTTCAGTTACTTCCTAAGGCCCATGGTTTCTTGAGGGTGTATAAAAATTTAAGCCTCTTCTCGATTCCCAGAATGGATGACCTATAAATACGGAACTGAGTGCGCTAGTCCTACTCGCTCTTGGCCAGTTTTTCCCATTGCAGAGTCCCAAGGAGACCCAGCGTGTGAGTGGGAGTTCTTAGTTTCGAAGGAGATCTTCGAGTTCTGTCATAAGACATTGTTATCCAGACGCGACTCAGCTGAACGCTGAGACAATATGAATTTAGCAGCTAACTAGAAACCAACATTAAAAATAATTAAAAAGTTTTATTTTCGTGGTCGTAACTGAAGTACTTCCCACCGAGTCAATCTGTAGGAGTCAGCCGAAAGAAGGAACCGCTTTTTTGGCGTTGTGGCCAGAATTCAAACAGAGGGCGCGGGCAGTCGGTTTCTGTGTCCAGGGGCGGGCAGCAGCCGCTGACAGCCGCCTCCCAGGGGGCGGGCGGGGGCGGCGCAGGCGAGGGCGGCTGCTTGGGATTCAAGCGGCGCCTCTTGGCGCCTTTCTTCCTCGATGAGTTTTATATGCGAGCCCCGGCTAGAGGTGAAGCATGAGCTGAAAAAAGCGACCCGCCAGGGGGCCGCAGGGAGGAATTTTTTGGAAGCATTCGTGATGTGAATGCAGTGCGCGCGCTTTCACCGTCCGACTTCTTTAACGAAGCCGCAGGAGGCGGTCTCTGGGGCCCGTAAGGCAGCCGGAGCACTACTTGCTGCGCTGAAAGGACCGAGTGCCGGCAAGTGGCGGGCCAGTTTGGCGCGTTTTGGCTGCGGTAACGGGGCGGCGCGGCGCGGCGGCGAGGTGCGGTCGAGCAGTGCGAGAGGCCGCACACGTTACGCACGCAAATAGTTGTCGAAACGGTGCACTGAAAGACGAAAGGGGGGAGGGCTACGACTTCAGCGCAGCAAAGGTAAAATATGATGATGTTTTCTAGTCTGTGGTGACCACTTAAGCGGCTTTTTCTCACTTGCAGTCGTTACTCACGCTGTGGTAATATCAGCTACACAGAGTAATTCTTATCGACACTGAAAACCCCCCGAATTGAGCTAGATGATGCTGAGATAATTAATGCAATGTAAGAAACGTGGGGTCACAAATGTAGGGAAATACCCCAGAAGTGGATGACTAATGTTTTACATCTGACGTCACCACGTGAACCTCGCCGCACATGCAGCATCTGGGCTTGGGCGTGAAGGGGTAACTGAACGAATCAATACATTCATTCGAGCAAAAACTGCAAATTTCCAGCACCTTTTGTAAATGGGATCTGTTGTGAATGCAGAAGTTAGAAAATTATTGTCCTTGTTTGCCCTTTCTGTTTCTGTTGATAGACATTATTTAGTAAAGAAAACGTAGTCCATTTACTGATAACGATGCGATTCGGAACTTATACTCATTTACTTGTGCCACAATATGACAAGTTTGTGATGTACTTTGCAGTAAGCCAGTATAGATCGTGAGATCGGAAAAAAAAGAAGTTACTCCAGTGTAAACACATAACTGTCTAACACGATAAGAAAAGCACTACCTACCAGGCCAAGACTCGAACCCAGACACCCACGTGCAAAAGATGCACACGTGGGCTCAGAGACACACCGACACCTATACCTGACTTTGATTGGGATGATCAGGTGTAACAGACCTATAGAATGAACCGCTGCACTTACGGCGTGGTACGTCATGTGATGACGTAAAATGTTCAACATTTGTCATCACTTTTGGGGTATTTCCCCACATTTGCGACCCCATACGTCTTGTATTAAATAAATTATCTCAGCATCATCTGCGTCGCTTCGGAGGTTTTCCAACATTAGTAAGAATGACGATGTTTAATAACACAAACAATGCGCATTTTCTCAAAAACATGTGGCTGCATGCACGGTATGTAAGGTACTCATCAGAGTATCTTCTGAGACAGTAGTTGATGATGGAGTGAGCATTGGTACGATTAAAAATATTGCCGTCCACATGTAGTATACGTTTTCAGTCTGTCTCTATTTCCATGGTGCATATCGTATTCAGTGAAACGAACTTTCATTCAACTTGTATCCAAGAATAATAACAGAAGTCACCAGGCGACTTTAGAACTATCAGGAAATAACATGCAGTTCAAAAAATGGTTCAAATGGCTCTGAACACTATGGGACTTAACATCTGAGGTCATCAGTCCCCTAGAACTTAGAAATACTTAAACTAAATAAACTAAGGGCATCACACACATCCATTCGCGAGGCAGGATTCTAACCTGCTACCGTAGCGGTCGCACGGTTCCAGACTGAAGCACCTAGAACCGCTCGGCCAATCTGGCCGGCTTACATGCAGTAGCTAAAGCCTTGGTTCGTGAGCGGCTTTCAGACAACTTAAAACGTATAATATCCATGATAAATATCAGACTTAAAAAACATCACAGCGTCGGAAATTCATTAATCACATTGACAGCCGACATCAATCAACCGGTGAATAGGCGAGAATCGGCCACTTTGCTTAATTTCAGTGAAGCTTTTGATACAATTGATTTCGACACGTTAGTAACGGAAAGGGAACAGCTGAATTTCTCAGACGTTGTGCTACTGGTGTCTGACGGCTATCTTAAAAACAGGTACAAAAAATTCGTGTTTGGATCGGGGAAGTCATCATGGAGTATGTGTTATTCTGCTCCCCCCCCTCCCCCCAGCCGTTCAGTTGCAGGTCCTTTGCTTTTCTCGATGTATGTCGATGGTATTTCATGTCTGGCATATTCCTATCACTTCCTCTTGCTTAGGATATCCAGTTGTATCTAAGCGACAACGCTAAAACACTGATGCTACTGTATTGGGTATGAATCGCCACCTTTTTTTCTCCTTGTGAGGCTCAAAAAACTTAGTATTGAACTAAGCCATAACAAAATATTGCTCATTCCTCTAGTAAACGGAAAGCTGCTCACTGAACATTTTCGTTAAACAGTTCCTCCTATACTCCTTCACGATATCAAATTACGCCGTAAAAACTATTTTGGTATAATCTTGGAAAAACATGTGAACTGCGAAGAGCAAACTATCATGCTCGAAAAAAATATATCGCTTGTCTAAATACAACAAGAAAATGTAGGTAAAATATCTCTATCCATAATAAAACGAAAATCAATCCATTCTTTAGTCTTGACGAATGAGACATATCTCAATACGTCACAAGTAGTAAAAAATTCCAGACAGTCGACGTGACCACGAATGCTTGTGTAAGATTTTTGTAAAGCTGATAGTCACACATCGGCCCATCGGTGGTTTTATTTGTGACTGTCGGCTTGGGCATTGCGCGGCTTGACTTCTTGGTTTCACTTGTTTTCGTATCATAGGAGTAGTTCACGCAATGTCGCCTTAAAGCGTATATATTTATTACGAAAATTACAGTCAAACCATTTTGAGTTGTTGATAACACATCGGATAATATACGTATAAGTAAGAGAATTGACTCGACAAATTCCGTAAGTTAACAAAACTGAAGAAACCAAAGGACTGTCGCTTACAATCCAATAAAAGTTTATTCAATAATACACATATGTGAATGGTGCCTCAAGTAAATTTTAGATTCAATTTAAAAAAAAATGAACAGTACTATTCTGCTTAGTGCGAATAGAGAAACATACACTAATGAGCCAGAAGCTTACGACTAGAGAAACGGTCTCGCGGTTCTAGGCGCGCAGTCCGGAACCGTGCGACTGCTACGGTCGCAGGTTCGAATCCTGCCTCGGGCATGGATGTGTGTGATGTCCTTAGGTTAGTTAGGTTTAAGTAGTTCTACGTTCTAGGGGACTAATGACCACAGCAGTTGAGTCCCATAGTGCTCAGAGCCATTTGAGCCAACTAGAGAAACATACACTCATCACCCCATCGACAGTGAATCATTAAAGACAGAGCACAGGATCGGATAATTTCAAGAACGAAGAAGGAATCCAGATGTGCCCTTTCAAATTAGCGATTTGTGAGAATTCCTCAAATAAGGATTGTTGGAGGTGGATTTGATCCATCGCCCTCCCGGACGCAAAGTGATGTGTTAACCACAGTGCCACCTCACTCGTTAATGTTATCTGAAGGTCAACGAAAAGTTAAAGTAACACAAAGCGTACGCGACTGGGCCAGCAGTACGATGCCTTGATCAGTTACTTCGTCACTGTTGTCCACTGTCCGACAATATGCATCCCTTTATTAACATTTCATAACTGCAAGTCAAGAGGGTGACAGGTGACACTTCATACATCTTTCATGCTACAATAACTGATCAAAAGTATCCGGACACCTGGCTGAAAATGAATTAAAAATTAGTGATGCCCTCCATTGGTAATGCTGTAATTCATTATGGTGATGGCCGACCCTTAGCTTTGATGACAGCATCCAGTCTCGCAGGCATACCTTCAAACAAGTGATGGAAGGTTTCTTGGGGAATCACAGCCCATTCTTCATGGAGTGCTGCACTGAGGAGGGTTATCTATGACAGTCGGTGAGGCCTGGCGCGAAGTCGGCTTTCCAAAATATCCCGTAGGTGTTCTATAGGATTAAGGTGAGGACTCTGCGCATGCCAGTACATTACAGGGATGTTATTGTCGTGTAACCACTTCGCCCCAGGCCGTGCTTTATGAACAGGTGCTCGATCATGTTGACAGATGCAACCGCCACCACCGCATTGCTCTTCAACAGCGGGAAGCAAGATGTTGTTTAAAACATCAATGTCGGCTTGTGCTGAGATAGTGCCACACAAAACAACAAGGGGTGCAAGCTCCCTCCATGAGAAACACGACCACACCATAACACCACCGCCTCCGAATCTTAATGTTGGCACTACACACGCTGGCAGATGACGTTCTCCGAACATTCGCCATAGCCACAGCCTGCCATCGGATCGCCACATTGTGTACCTTATAACAACCCTACCACAACAGAGGTCAAAAATTAATTATGACTGTAGTGTTGTTGCATTTTCGGGCAACAAGAAAGTTATATTATGTGGCAAGTATTATTAGAGCACAGTTAATAAAGTCATTTCTTGAAATAATGGAGAAACTAGGCACTCATCATTTCGTGTTTCCCACGCTGGTCACGTTGTGAATTCATGGCTCAATCGTCGAAAATCTAGGTAATGATGATTCCAAGCTCGAATGCAAAAAGGCCTAGGTGTTATTCTGCGACATTCCAAAGTTTTATAGATATCATCAGTAAACACTTCCGGGCTAAATTGCCGTGGTCGATCTGTAGAACTTCTTCTCCTTGACGTTTCGTTCTCAACTACGGAGAACATCTTCCGAGGTGAGTCAACGACTGGCTGCTAGGAGCTGGGGCCGCCGCTTATATGGAGATCGTAGAGGACGCCACCGCACGTCACGTGGCGTCGATGTGTAGCCATCTCTGGCTATCGTCTGTTCTCTCGATTGCAGGCAATCGATTGTCACGTGATTGATGCAACGTCGACCGCCATATTTTGTCCAATTTTAAACCTTCTTCTCTACGATTAAAATTGTATTGATGTTTGTGGATTTCAATTGCCTCTCTATACATACGTGTATAATAATGCGACGTCCTAGCTAGCACGCTTGTCTCACCGAATTTTATTTCGTGATCTCCATCCTTAAAAACATGTTCCGCTACTGCGATTTGTCGATATGTCCCAAGCGACAGCTTCTTTTGTGCTCCGTCAAACGTGTATTGATGCTTCTTTTTGTAGTTTCTGTGTAAACCCTGCCACAACTGCACAGAATTTTATATTCCCCTAGGGGGTGACGAGCATCTTTTGTTGATCTTAGGCATTCCCTAATTTTCTTAGTAGGTCTGAAAATAGTCTCCACCTGAAACTTGGCTAGTACTTTCCCAAAGCGATCCGTGATGTTATGGATGAAGGGAAGAAATACTTTTCCAGCTGATGGTTGTTGCTGTCTCCTATTTTTAGGCATTTTTCTATTTGGGTGAAGTGCTCGGTCAATCTCGTTTCTCGTATAACCATTTTTCGCAAAAGCCATTCGTAAATGATTTAGTTCTTCTTGTAAGTAGCCTGGTTCACAAATATTATTGGCCCTATCCACTAGTGTTTTTATGACCCCCTCTTTTCCCTAGGGTGGTGATTTGAGTTCTTGTGGAGGTAACGATCAGTATGTGTACCTTTCCTGTAGACCTTGTGGCCCAAGGTCCCATCCGGCTGTTTGATAACTGATACATCCAAAACGTTAAGTTGCCCATTATCCCCTTTTTCCATGGTAAATTTGATCTTTGGGTTGATGCTATTTAAGTGCACCAGGAAATCATTCAAGTCCTCTTCCCCCTGACTCCATATTACAAAGGTATCATCCACATACCGATAACACTTCTAGGGGCTTTTTGTGGCCGACTGCAGTGCTTCATGTTCAAAATATTCCATGAATAAATTCGCAATTGCGGGGCTTAGGGGACTTCGCATGGCTACCCCATCAATCTGTTCATAAAATTCACCATTGTACTGAAAATAGGTCGAGGATAGACAATGTTGGAACAAGGCCACTATATCAGTAGGGAACGTATCGGCTATATGAGAGAGAGCTTCACTATGGTTCCAGTTGATGAAGCTCTCTTCACATCGACGCCACGTGACGTGCGGTGGCGCCCTCTACGATCTCCATATAAGCGGCGGCCCCAGCTCCTAGCAGCCAGTCGTCGACTCACCTCGGAAGGTGTTCTCCGTTGTTGACAAGGAAACGACAGGGAGAAGAGGTTTTACAGATCGACCACGGCAGTTTAGCCCGGAAGTGTTTACTGATGAAGACGCCAGCCGTGAAAGCCAACATGGGATGATTTTATAGATATGTTTCATAAACCATTCTTGAAGGTTAAACTTTTGCAAGTTAGCACAATGGTAATGTAAAAAAGGAAACAGCACTCCTAATTAAAGTTACACTTCTTTTTTATAACTTTTGTTACAACATCATTTCAGAATATAAAAAGATACTTGAAAATATCTTCCTCACTGTTAAAGTTCAAATTTCATAAACTGACTAGAATTTACGTCTTTTCAACATGACGACCAAGACTTGACTCTCTAATAACCGCTTACGCGCCCAAAAATCAGCGTTACAAGTACGTCAAAGATCATAGTGACAAAAAGAATACACATAAGAATAATATCATTGCAATATACATATCGATGTATCAAAGTACCTCTACATTAATGATATCAAATCTGAATTTTCTCACAGAAATATGTTAACTATTTTACAGAAACACAGTAAAATATTGCTGGTATCGATAGATTGAGGTGAGGTGCCGTAATGGTTACGTAATTCAAGTACCATTACAACCTCCACACACCGGTTCTCCACAGCTGAATCGTCCAATGTTTACGCTCCTTACACCAAGCGAGCCGTCGTTTGGTATTTACCGGTGTGATGTGTGCCTGATGAGCATCCGCTCGACCATGAAATCCAAGTTTTCTCACCTCCCGGCTGACTGTCACTGTACTTGCAGTGGATCCTGATGATGTTTGTAATTCCTGTGTGATGGTCTAGATAGATGTCTGCCTATTACACATTACGACTCTCTTCAACTGTCGGCGGTTTCTGGCAGTCAATTGACAAGGTCGGCCTGAACGCTTTTGTGCTGTACGTGTCCCTTCACGTTTCCACTTAATTGTCACATCCAAAACAGTGGACCGAGGGATGTTTAGGAGTGTGGAAATCTCACTTACAGACATGTGTCACGAGCGGCACCCAATAACCTGACGACTTTCGAAGTCCATTAATTCCGCGTTGCGCCCAGTCTGCACTCTCACGATGTTTAAGGACTACTGAGGTCGCTGATGTGGAGTACCTGGCAGTAGGTGGCAGCACAATTCACATAATATGGAAGACGTATCTTTTTGGGTGTGCCCGGATACTTTTGATCACATGGTGTATTGCCATTAACTTAATTTCATTGAGCTTTAGTAGTGGCTTTTTCTCTATGAGTACGTTCCTCATGTAACCACGCAAGAGCGATGGATCGGGTTGGGTACTGAACTGATTGATTTTTATTTAATTTTTGATTGTGGTTGACAATCAGCATCGAAAATTCTATTTTATCCATATTCTCTGTGACTTGTAAATGTGCGAATGATTGGAAATGCATGTATGTTGATGGAATGAGTACAGCTCTCTTCGCTCCCTCTGCAGTAAGGCATCGGAATGGGGGATTAAGTTTCAAAACTAGTTTGTGGCTCCAGTGAGGCAGTTCCGACTATCTGTCACACTCCTTTCCGAGCGATTGGTTTCTCAGAACAACCTCCAAGGCAAGTGCACGTTCATATTTTCGAAGTCATATCAATGAAAAATTTCGAACAACGGTCACAGACTTTCTTTCAGTTCCATCTCATTGGAGAATGTGGCATGCTTTGTTGATTGTTCATGCGTACCCCTGATATGGTCATCCTGGTCTGTGGAGTAGAATAGATTGATATTTTTGGTGGGTTCGACAGACGTGTTCTGGGAGTAGGGTGAGTATGTTACGCAGCCTCTGTTTGCTCCTCAAATGAATATTTCGGCTGGGAGTTCGCTTAGTTCTTCATGTCGAGTTGTAGTAAATCTCCAAGGCTATCAAATTCATTTACTAATGAAATTACTTGGTTTTCAAGTTTGCCGTTTTTAAGATCATTTATACTATAAAGTTACGTAACCGGTTTTTCCAAAACTATCCCGTAACTGGTATAAACCAGAATTTCAAAGACCTTCAGATGGGAATAATTACTCCCTTCAAACGAATAAACCGTGTATTAGTACCAGTAACTGCCAGTACTTAACTAATGTAGATTATATTTTCATGCTGAACTGCGTTGTTTTCATAAATACGAGGCCACTATGAAAGCGTATGGTGCTGGGCTGCAAGTGAGCAGGTGCGCGGCAGATCATGTTAGATACAATGGTAGGGCGCCACCCACTAGAAGTCCTGGATAACCTCTCTGGCGTCTGCAGATGTCAACACCGTTTGGTCAGACCAGCTTTTGCTATGAAAAGACATCCCTGAGCGGCGCACGCCAAGAGTCACAAAGCAGATGTTGTAGTGCGGGGCAACCGGGAGAGTCTGTTTTTAACAACTTCTATGCGAAAGGAGAGCTTAGGTACTGTGGAAGCAAAATGCTTAACAGAATACAAGAATAGCCAAGACTGGCTAACACAAATAATTCAGAAGTTGCAGAGAGAAATTCGACTGTGCTGTAGAGGTCCACTCTCTATGGACGCAGACAGAGACAGACAGAGAGGGAGAGAGAGAGAGAGAGCTGGACACAGTTTTTCAGCACCAATTGTCAGGGAGTGTTAACCACCGAACCAAAAGTGCGAGGAGGGGATCACCTTCTTTTAAGGCATCTATTCACTGCTTGGTGCTCAGAATGCCCGTAGTTTAGCCGATCAAATTGACGTGACGAACGAAAATCATGGAAACAGGAATGTTCCTGGGTAAAATAACTTATTCACTGCCAGGCTTCTCTGAAGCCTTAAGCCATCACAGATCGATCTCGTTCACCAAGTGATTCTGCGGCCAGGCTCCTCTCCCATAGCTTGGACTTCCGGCTGATTTGAACTTATCCGCAGAAGCAAGTTGGTGGTACAAAACCAATGACATTTTGCAACCTTCAGCCTCTGCTTGCACATTAACGTGGTGAGATCTAGCTGTGACAGCGAGATGAACCGTACCGACACTCAGATTGTTATTATTCAGTTTTACTAATTTCAAGCTTCATTAAGAAGACTTTATTGCCGATTTTACGATCATTACATTTTCAACTTCAGCTACAGATGCAAACGCATACCCTTCTGTAGCGCTACGTGCCTTACAACACTAAGATTTCGACAATCATTTATGACTTCGTCAATTTGTTTTATGCCGGTAAGTATTCGTTACAATTGGACCTCAGATTCCTTAGTGAGACTTGTCAAGGTATCAGCTTAGTGTTATCAAGGGTTATCACATGATTTAACACGTAGCTTAATGTAATAAAGTAAATTAATCGCAATCCTTGTTAAATTTCGTAGATAATGAATTCCTGTTTCATTATTTTGCATGCCAATGACCAATTATGTCAGATCAACATGGCACTTTTCAAACCCATAGTGAACATACCGACCCTGCACTCTTACAAGTGCCGATTTTTTCCTTTTGATCTATGCATTATTCACTGCATGTCTCGTGTTCTAAGTAAATTTCGTGATTGCATGTGTGCACCACAATCCAGTACTGACGAAAGTGATTTGGAATTGATAGTGTTTACTCGAATTATGCGGCACTTGGTTTCGTTTCTCTCAATGTGAGAGGAGCTTTTGCCATACAACATGGAACAGATGGAGCCTGCCTACTCCCTATCTCGAGCAGGCAGTGCCTCCCGCTTCTAGTCCCTCTAAATGCCAAGCCATTTAAAGTAATTTAAAGTTTTAAACTGAATAGAGTTCAACGCTGTGGCGACGTGACAACAAGGCTCTAGACCGTTCGATTTGGGAATGACCTCTAATCATATTCTGGTACATGTCTCTTAAAGGGCAGTTGTGGCTAATAGAACAGGAGAGCAAGTGGAGTACTGGAGTGCACATAAAGGAAAAAATGACAAACTAACTGAAATGAAAACTGACAAATTGGGAGTGCATACTTCGATTTCAGTAAACATTTGACATGAAGTGACCATAACACCACGGTCCTTAAAGCGGGATGTCCTCCCCTTGTTCTGATGTGATACGTTTCTTGCATATGTCGTTAGTCAACATTACAGATAAACGTAATGGAGAAATTATTTAATACTATTTTCTTTAAACTGGCATATCTAAAGTACAAATTCATTACTACACATTTACTACTAGCCACCCTATTTAGCATCCCACAGGTACCACTACGTACCTGCTTGTCTGGCGTAACGGAAATAAATTATATATACAAACCTTCCTCGTGAATCAGTCTATTAAAGAAACCCGTACAGTATTTCCTTGGATTAGTCTTCAAATATGTACAGAAAAACCGGGCGGGGGCTTTAAATTATATTTATGTGTAAACGAATTTATATGTAAACGAGTACAAACGAGTTTTTACACCATGCATATTCAAATCTTTCGAACTGCGTCAATATTCAGTCAAATGTAAGTCGCATTTCTAGTAATGCTGTGACTGCCATTTTGGGTCAACATCACACTGCACAGTGAATAACTGTAACATGCTTACTACCACAAGTTACAGACTATTAGGTTCTGGTGATTACTCCCTTCATGTTTATTGTGTTGTTATGGTCTCCAGTCCGAAGACTGGTTTGATGCAGCTCTCCGTCTTGTGCAAGCCAATGTTAACAAACATCTCTTCTTCAGAAACACTTTTCTTACCATTGCCAGACTACATTTTATATCCTATCTGCTTCATCTATCATTAGTTATTTCGCTGACCAAAAAGTGTCTCATTGCTAATCTAATTCCCTCAGCATCACCTGATTTAATTCGACTACATTCCATTATCTTCGTCTTGCTTTTGTTGATGATCAGCTTACATCCTCCTTTCAATACACTGTCGATTCCGTTCAGCTGCTCTTGCAAGTCCTCTGCTGTCCCTCACAGAACTATAATGATTGGCTAATGTCAAAATTTTTGTTTCTTCTCCTTGAACTTAAATTCCTACTGCAGATTATTTTCCTTTTCTTTCCTTTACTCATTGCTCAATAAGCAGATTGAATAACATCGGGGATAGGCTACAAACCTGTCTCACTCCCTTCTCAACCACTGCTTCCCCTTCCTGCCCCTCCACTCTTATAATAACTATCTGGTTTCTGTATAAGTTGTAAATAGCCATTTTCTGCGTGCATTTTCCCCCTGCCATCTTTATAATTTGAAGGAGAGTATTCCAGTCAACACTCTCAAAACTTTCCCTTAATTTATAAATGCTATAAACGTAGCTTTCCGTAACCTATCTTCTAAGATCGGCCATAGGGTCAGTATTGCCTCGCATGGTCCTACATTTCTCCAGAATCCAAATTGAGCCTCTACGAGGTCGGCCTATACCATATTTTCCATTCTTCTATAAATATTTCGTCTTACTATTTTGCAAACCTGACTTACTAAATAGTATTCCGGTAATTGTCACACCTGTCAGCACCTACTTTCTTTGGAATTGGAATTATTATATTCTTCTTGTCGCCTGTTGCATACATCTTGCTCACCAGATGGAAGAGTTTTGTCACAGCGGCCTCTCCAAAGGTTGTCAGTATTTCTGACGGAATGTCGTCTACTACCAGGGCCCTGTTTCGACTTAGGTATTTAAGTACTCTGTCAAATTTTTCACGCAGTATCATGTCTCGCATCTCATCATCATCTACGCTCTCTTCCGTTCCCACAATATTGGCCTCAAGTACATCCCCCTTGTATAGACTATCCATGTACTCCTTTCACCTTCCTGCTCCCTTTTCTTTGCTTAGGACTAGTTTTGCATCTGAGCTCTTCATATTCATACAAGTTGTTCCCTTTTCTGCAAAGGTCTCTGTAAATTTCGTGTAGGCGGCATCTATCTTTCCCCTAGTGATATATGCTTGTAAGTCCGTACATTTCTCGTCTAATCATTCCTGCTTAGCCATTTTGTACTTCATGTCAATCTCGTGTTTTAGATATTTCGTATTCCATTTCATGTTCTTCATTTACTGGCTTTTTGTATTTTCTTCTTTCATCATTTAAATTCAGTATCTCCCTTGTAACCCAAGGGTTACTACTAACCCTTGTCTGTGTACAAATATATATTCACATTATTGTGCTACGCCTGATGTTTTTCATTTGCGAAATTAGTGTATGCGTGTGCTGATCATGTAACCTGGTTACAAAATCGTATTTTTGTCACTTAATTGTAAATATCGTACATGAATTTCCGTCTTTCTTTCTCTCAGTTCAGTTTTATTATTGATTTGTTGTGAGTTGTGTATGAAAGCGATATCATGAAATGGAATTATACTCCAGTTGTCTGACTGTGAGTTTTTGTAGTGTTAGGGGTTCATGCACTTCAGTGTTATTGCGATTTTGGGCCAGTTACACTGGTGTCCAAAATTAAAGCAGCCAACGGAAATTTTGCAAGGTTGCCTTTATTTTGCCACGAAACGGTACAGACAAGTGCTAGTATAGTAGAAACAAAGTAAAGAATACAGAACTTTAACAACTGCAACATGCATAACGGCAGACAAAAATGTTCTTCGTTTTCTCCAACTTAACGGATTTGCAAACACATTGCGACAAATGATTAATGTGATCAGCATGGGGTGTGACCACCTCTGGCAGCAACACAGGCCTGGCAAAGTCGGGGAATGCTGTGGATGATGTCGTCAGTCTGACGTTGAGGCAATAACGCTCATTATTTCTGCGCACGTGCTCGCAAGTCTTGGAGAGTGGTTTGTGGATGCTGACGTGATGCACTCAGTCTCCCTAGTGCATCCCAGACGGGCTCTATGGGATGCAAATCGAGAGAGCGAGCAGACCACTCCGTGGGTACAATATCTTCCATTTCTAAAAAAAAAGACATCGACAGCACGTGCTGTGTGAGGCCGAGCATTACCGTCCAACAGTACGAAGTCTGTCCCCTTAGCGTTTCGCAACAACCGTAGATTAGGTCCCACGATCTCGTCACAATATCTGACAGCAATTAAACCCTGCCAATTCACCCGTACAACATCACGAAGAACTGTTCGAGTGGTCAACGCAATCCTAGCCCACACCATTAGCGACCTTCCTCGATATCCGTCTTTTTCCACAATGTTTGGATCCTGAAATCGTGTTCCACTTTCTCTCCAGAGGCGAATCCATCGAGAATCACTGTCCAGACCAAATCGGGACTCATCTTTGAAAACATGTTGGCCCCCCTGTTCTCCGTCCAGGTGGCCAGGTGGCATGTTGACAACTACATTCTAGACGTACACATACAGCTGGTTCCCGACAATGAAGAATACTCTACTGAAGCGTTCTGTACGCTTTTTGTCTCGATACAACATGACCAGGGAATGCTGCGAGATCAGATGCCAGTTGCCATGCAGTACTAAGACGGTGCCGTCATGCCCCTACAGGCAAATAACGGCCATTTCTGTTCGAAATCACATATTGTCGGCCCTGCCCTGGACATCGGGATATACACTCCTGGAAATTGAAATAAGAACACCGTGAATTCATTGTCCCAGGAAGGGGAAACTTTATTGACACATTCCTGGGGTGAGATACATCACATGATCACACTGACAGAACCACAGGCACATAGACACAGGCAACAGAGCATGCACAATGTCGGCACTAGTACAGTGTATATCCACCTTTCGCAGCAATGCAGGCTGCTATTCTCCCATGGAGACGATCGTAGAGATGCTGGATGTAGTCCTGTGGAACGGCTTGCCATGCCATTTCCACCTGGCGCCTCAGTTGGACCAGCGTTCGTGCTGGACGTGCAGACCGCGTGAGACGACGCTTCATCCAGTCCCAAACATGCTCAATGGGGGACAGATCCGGAGATCTTGCTGGCCAGGGTAGTTGACTTACACCTTCTAGAGCACGTTGGGTGGCACGGGATACATGCGGACGTGCATTGTCCTATTGGAACAGCAAGTTCCCTTGCCGGTCTAGGAATGGTAGAACGATGGGTTCGATGACGGTTTGGATGTACCGTGCACTATTCAGTGTCCCCTCGACGATCACCAGAGTTGTACGGACAGTGTAGGAGATCGCTCCCCACACCATGATGCCGGGTGTTGGCCCTGTATGCCTCGGTCGTATGCAGTCCTGATTGTGGCCCTCACCTGCACGGCACCAAACACGCATACGACCATTATTGGCACCAAGGCAGAAGCGACTCTCATCGCTGAAGACGACACGTCTCCATTCGTCGCGACACCACTGGAGGCGGGCTGCACGATGTTGGGGCGTGAGCGGAAGACGGCCTAACGGTGTGCGGGACCGTAGCCCAGCTTCATGGAGACGGTTGCGAATGGTCCTCGCCGATACCCCAGGAGCAACAGTGTCCCTAATTTGCTGGGAAGTGGCGGTGCGGTCCCCTACGGCACTGCGTAGGATCCTACGGTCTTGGCGTGCATCCGTGCGTCGCTGCGGTCCGGTCCCAGGTCGACGGGCACGTGCTCCTTCCGCCGACCACTGGCGACAACATCGATGTACTGTGGAGACCTCACGCCCCACGTGTTGAGCAATTCGGCGGTACGTCCACCCGGCCTCTCGCATGCCCACTATACGCCCTCGCTCAAAGTCCGTCAACTGCACACACGGTTCACGTCCACGCTGTCGCGGCATGCTGTCAGTGTTAAAGACTGCGATGGAGCTCCGTATGCCACGGCAAACTGGCTGACACTGACGGCGGCGGTGCACAAATGCTGCGCAGCTAGCGCCATTCGACGGCCAACACCGTGGTTCCTGGTGTGTCCGCTGTGCCGTGCGTGTGATCATTGCTTGTACAGCCCTCTCGCAGTGTCCGGAGCAAGTACGGTGGGTCTGACACACCGGTGTCAATGTGTTCTTTTTTCCATTTCCAGGAGTGTAGTTTCTGTCTTTGCAAACTGTCGCCACATCCGAGAAAAAACAGATCGATTCACATTAAGTCGTAGGATCACATCAGCTTGTGACTGTCCTGCTCCCATTCTTCGTACGGCCCTCTACTGCAGAAAGTCTGGTAGGTGTCTTCTCTGTGCCATACTGCACCGCCTGTGTCTGTCTAGGCGCGGGGTTAGCCGAGCGGTCTAAAGGCGCTGCAGTCATGGACTGTGTGGCTGGTCCTGGCAAAGGTTCGAGTCTTCCCTCGGGTATGGGTGTGTGTGTTTGTCCTTAGGATAATTTCAGTTAAGTAGTGTGTAAGCTTAGGGACTGATGACCTTAGCAGTTAAGTCCCATAAAATTTCACACACATTTGAACATTGTTTTGACTGTGTAGACAGCGATTGAGGGTTTGTGGATGTGGGACTGTCTAGCAAACACTATCCCGTTTGACGGGTGTCCTGACGTCATCGTTGGCGTGGTTGTTCCTTACCGGGATCTCATGTAAGCTATGCGTTCTGTTAAAGTAATGGTTTAACGTCTCTCAAGTAAACATATCTGTCCCTAGAATATAGAAATTATACCGTATAATAACTCAGTAATGTCCAAAGCACCTCTTCGAGTTCGAAGGGAGAAATGAATATTTAGAAATTATAGACTATTTACTGATGCTGTATATATCGTAACACTAACTTAGAGACACTGTGTAGTCGGATGTCAGACGCGATAGTACGGACATCTATTGACAGCCTGTACGATAATATCGTGAATTCGACACAGGCCTTGTAAATAGAGGCTTGTTGCTTTAATGTTTGACACCATTGTATATCTAAGTTAAACTCACTTGCAATATTTTATTTATAGTTTCCTGAGTCATTTATTGAGTATTTATGTGTGGTGTGGCATCTATTTAGTGCGCCGCTATTTCGTGATCGAGTGTTATGAAAGACAACATTTCTCTCAGATAACTGCTGAAGTCGATAAGTATTACTAAATAATTCACTTATCAGACAATATCCCCAGCTTTCAATAATAATTATGCCGTTTTATGCGAGTGATATCAGGTTACAAGATATATTCTCACAATGGATGCTGTTTCAAGTGACAATGTGATTCATACTACAAAAGCATACTCATTTACGCCTCCCTTCTAGGAAACCAGTTGACGCTGTCGAAGTAAACTAAGGAATATATCTGAGTTATAACTAAGTAAGAAAACGAGAGAGAAAAAACTACAAGCACTTGAAATGAGCTACTACAAAAGGACGTTAAAAATAAAGTTGAGCAATGAATGTGAAATTAGCAGCTTGTCAAGTTTCTGTCAGAGACACTACCCTAGTTGATAATTTTTATTAAAATTCTCTGCACTGCGACATGTCGCCTTCAGCTTAGCAGACCGTATGACGAGCTGCTGATGCCACTGTCTCCCTAGGTAGCACATAGGTCGACGCCGCAACCGCAATAACGATAAGGGGACTGGATACGAAAGTACTTCTTTTAACAGAAAAACTTTGTGTCTCAGTTTAATAATACTTGTTCCTTGGTTTCCTGCTGTCCATGAATCTAAGCATTCACATGTTAGCAGATATGTTGGTGGTACTAAATTTTGTTTTTACCGTTTATCAGAACAGTACAACATGTAAGCGGTGCATTCTGCTAAGCTATTGGTTTAACACGACCCTCAAATAAACCAATCCTGTCCTATTATAAGGGAATTATACCGTATAAAATCTCAGTAGTGACCAAAGCACCATGCCGAGTTCGAAGAGAGAAAAGAATGTTCATAGATTATAGATTATTTAAGGATGCTACATATATAGTAACACTAACTTAGGGACGTTGTGTGGTTGGATGTCAGATAGCTCCCAAACATCCTAATCATGGCACATGAAGTAATGCATACAGAAATTATGTATGTAAATAATTGTTGAGTGGCGCGGACCGTTCGCTAAGCTCTGGATTTGGATTAAGGTTAAACAAAAGGGAGTAACAATGATATGCCCTCAGTACGTGGAAGACACCGTATTTGCGTCTAGTAGCCTACAGAGATAGAAAACGTTAGTAACATCGCATTTACCAATACATAAATTGCTCCTGCGACTCATAACAAGTTTAGCAGGAACCAACCAATGAAAATGTGATAGTAGCATTTGAAGATGTGATTTAATAGTATGCATTTGCCAAAAAAAAAAAACTTTGGATATTCCGAATATTCGGATGTCTTAGAACGGTCTGCTCTCTGCATCTGCTATAACATCCACCACTCATGTGCATCGCCACGATATTCTTTCTCGCTCACTGCGTCTGGTTTTGGGTGCTATAAGCCTTCAAGCACCCCCTCCTCTCTCCACTCCTCCCCCCCTCCCCACCCGGCCCCACCCCCACTGCAACTTTGGTCCTCGGGGACGAGACTGCGTTATGGCAGCCAATAAGCATCTCAGTTTTGTACGTAACAGGTATCAAAAGCATGCCAGTCAGGAACGCTCACTAACCGCTGAATGAGCTATCGAACGGACTGCGGCTCTGTGAAGTGTTATCTAGAGCTTCAAACGGGTGTATTTGCGTTAATTTCGTTATGAAGCACAAAAGCCATTTTCATACCATTTTTATATCAAGTTTTGTTTGTTGAGAACTTTATTTGCCAAATGAAGTGGAATAAAAACAGCGGAGTGGAAAACTAGTGTGAAAGTAGCCCTTGTGCTCCACAGTAAGATAATCTCTAGTGTACACAAAAATGTTCAATCCACTCTGCGCGACGGTGTGAACACACTTATATTTGTTGTGGGCTACTATTTTCGTGTAATTGATTAATTGACTTTATTTTCGACATTTAATGAATTCAGAATGAGATTTTCACCCTTCAGCGGGGTGTACGCTGGTATGAAACTTCGTGGCAGATTAAAACTGCGTGCCGGACCGAGACTCGAACTCGGGATTCTGCCTTTCAATGGCAAGAGCTCTGCCAACTTTTTTTTTCATGCTAAGGCCAGTATTCTAACCCAGGCCTGATTACATTTTTTTAATTTTTGTTAGGAGCAAACACGTACTACATCAGGAAAAAGTTGCAGGTAATGAGAAAACATATAAAAACCTCTAGTGTATGAAAATAAAAGAGGACGTTCTTCATAAAATAACACAACCTTCCTTGAAAAAAAAATTAAATAGGTATATATTCTCAACATTCTTCTTTATTTTTTATTTATTTATTTATTTTGTATTTTATGGGGGAGCACAGGAGACAGAAAACAAATTGGCTGCATATAGAGAGCTATGCGTGAAATGGATAAACATGTGTAAGGGGAAAAAACTTAGAAGAAGATGAGAAGTGAAAGTAATTAGGACTACTTTCCGCGCCATGCTCCACTTTGCCGCGCCATCAGAAGAACGTCCATTCAAGCACTGTCCATTAGAAGGGCAACGTGGTAACCTCCAGTCTTGGCTGACACGTTTCGTTGAGATTCCAGCTCCGAGGCGGGTTGGTGAAAATAACCGGTAAATAGTTCACGAAAGTGGCCCGATAGTGTCGATGTCAGCGAAGGGTGTCGTGATGGACTTGGGGGTGTGTCAGAAAGTTCGCCGGATCGACGATGTAGTTGATAGCCATGCCACTGATCCATTGTGATGGCGTGCCTCATAGACGATGGAAATCAGGTCGTCTCGGGATGTATCATCATGGTAGGAAAAACGTGATGTCGTGGTACTCGGATGCGGAAAGCCACAATACTCTTACGGGGGTCCAGACAGCCGCTGCTGGCCCACACTCAAAACTTTGTAAATTTGTATCTTCGTCATTGCTTTTTGAGGCACAGGGGTGAGTCCACCAGCACGATACGATGCAGTTTCTGTCTTGCAGTGTATTTGCCCTTGACGAGAAGGTACCACGTCGAGGTGGTGTCAGTTGTATGGTATGGTTGGTGGATCGTTTTCCATACTGTAGGCCATGAAACCTGGGGGTGACGTGCTTCGGCGTGGTTTCGGGGTGGGGACTCTCGCAGAAGGCGGTAGATGTTGCATGTGGTCGTCTTCCTGGTACTGGGGAGCTCAATGTATATGTAGCTTTATTCCAAAAATAAACGGCCGATATGTGACATCGGAGATGGGATGTGTGCCAAAGACGTCGGTGGGCATCTCGAAACAAGTGAGAGCTGGGTCGTCAACAATCCAGTAATACTAGCATTTTGGCTTTTCCATAACCGGAGCATAGAATTGGTGTAAAGGGCCGTAGTTCTGGCTCTCACATATACCAGATTGAAGCCACCTTTCCGCGTCGGTAAGATGAGAGCTTCATACTAGACTTTGAAGATGTGTCCAGAACATGTAAAATACTCGAAAGCCACTTGTAGTCTGGCCGCCATTGTCTCAGTGGTGGACAGAATCTGGGCGATATGGAGTATCCGGGCTGCCAGATGGGTATTGACGAAGGTGATTCTGTGGCATACATTCAGCGGGCGTAGTATGTGATTTTGTATGTTGCCCCGGATGCGATGCAGTAGCGCCCGAAAATTGATCGCCGAGGTGCGGCGAATGTCTCGCGTTTACACCAACCCGAGACAGCGAAGGGTGTCCACCAGTTGAAAGGGGACTACTCTTTCTGCGGGAAGGCCGCGGCCGATCTTTATGGCGCACGATTTTGTGACATTCGTAACGCTCCCTGCCCGTGAACTGTAACGGGTAATACACTTCATCGCAGCTTGTACGTCGACCCCTGAGCGTACGACGAGGGCCAAGTAGTTCGCGTAGACTCGGCAGCGGAACATGTGATCCCGGAGTGGAATACCTGTCAAACGTCGTCGACATCCGCAAATGAGTGGTTGGCATAAAGCACCGTCGACAGTGGGCAACCCTGCCGTCATAGGTCCTGTAGGTCTGCCATTGATGAGAAACCTGGACGTTGTCCCACGAAGGAGCCGCATAATCACTTGCATGAACGTCGGGGGAATCGCCATCCGGTCCATCTCTGGGTTGAGGAATGTATGATTGACGTGGTCAAACGCTTGTTTGAAGGCAATGGAGATTTAAGCGCTGGCAGTAGCGAGTGTTTTGCCTCGGCGATCACATCGATATTCACTGAGGGCTGTCTGCATATTACGATCGTCGCCTAAGGATGTTTGTTCGTGGGAAACAATCTCTCGTAAGACATGTTTGATTCGCATTGTTAGAAGGCGTGTGAAAATCTTGAAGTCTGAATTGAGTAACGTGATCGGCCGATAACTGTCGTGTCGTGTTCCTCCTGCAGGTTTCGGGACTGGTACGAGTAAGCCTTCCTTGAACATTGGTGGCGGGTTCGCCGCGCCGGACAAAAGTTCCCAGTACATGTCTCTCCATCGAGGCAACATCAAATCTTGGAAGGTTCTGTAAAATTCGAAAGGTAAACCATCCGGGCTGGGAGACCGATTCAGTAATCCTTAGGCCACAGTGGCATGGACGTCGTCTGTGGTCGCTTCCGCAGTTAAGAGGGTTGCAGTCGCGGCTTTTAGTGTACAGTGTATCTCTTGGGCTACCTCAGCCATGGCCTCTGTGCCAGCAGACACTTCTTGATAGAAAAGTCTGTAGTGCGTTGTGAAGACATCCGCAATGATAGCTTGCGAGTCAGCCGTCGTCCATCAGGTAGGTCTAAAGTTGTCATTAAAGCCTGTCGGCGTCGGCGAACATTTTGAACAATGTGTTGCGTAGTAGGTTCTTCAACGTTAATCCTCTTGGCTGGGTGTTCGTACAATGGCTCCCTCTAGACGGCACCTGGTCGATGTTACAATCTTTGCCTTGATGCGTTGAACTTCTTTTAGACGAACCGGGTACGGAGGACGATCCTTGAGCTCGCGTATAGTGCTATAGTAGAAATCTGTTGTGTGGTAATTCCACCTGGCTTTGGCTCTGGCATAGTGTGTCAAGGTGCGTCCGATGGCCTGTTTGGCGCACAGTAACCACCATTGCAGTGTGGTGTGTGATGCGTTGAACACAAGTGTGCCACGTGTCGGTCACCTGTTGTCGACATTCAGGGTCCCGCAGTAGCGTGACGTAGAGTTTCCAAGGTTCTGCACTGAGCCATATAGATGGCCTACGTAGGTTCATGGTACAGATGTTAATATCATGATCCGAAAAGGCAGACGGCCAACGTTCCGTGTCGATGAGAACGGATTTTAGAGCATCCGTGATGTATATTCTATCGAGTCGGCTTGCAGAGTGGCTCGTCATGTGTGTATGACCCGGGCGGTCGCAGTGTACCACTCTCCAAGTATCGAGGTGACGAAGGCGGCGGACGCGGAAGCGAAGCTCCGGACATGTGCTGAACTGAGGGTTTGGTCTGTACGCTCGACAACACAGTTGAAATCTCCACCTACGATGAGATGATCGTATCTGCCGAGGAATTAAGGCGTGATATCTCCTGTGTATCCCCCCAAGAATCATGGGGAGGCTTGCGTGCCTCAAAGATACAGATAGCCGTACCGTAGGTGCAACCACAACGGAGGGGTATCTGTTGAGAGGACAGACAAACGTGTGGTTCCTGAAGACGAGCTGCAGCCTTTTCAGTAGTTCCAGGGGCAACAGTCTGGATGATTGACTGATCTGGCCTTGTAACACTAACCAAATCGGCCTTGCTGTGCTGGTACTGCGAACGGCTGAAAGCAAGGGGAAACTACAGCCGAAATTTTTCCCGAGGGCATACAGCTTCACTATATGGTTAAATGATGATGGCGTCCTCTTGGGTAAAATATTCCGGAGGTAAAATAGTTCCCCATTCGGATCTCCGGGCGGGGACTACTCAGGATACTTAGAGAAAGCTATTGACACGCGGCCGAGATCACACAACCAAAGATCCTAAACACTTTGTTTCTCCACACGACCTATCGATGTATTCGTTCGATAGCATAGTTTTCCCTAGGCAAGACTCAGCGTAAATTACAAATAGTATTTACAAAACAAACCAATGATACATCGACATAAATGCATGTCTGTACAAATAGTAAAACAATTGCAATATACAAAGACACAGAAACGTCATATCTTCAGGTAACAAAATAAGGAAAAAAAATTATTGTACAATAGATGGAAATAGGAGGATATGCATTTCCGGTGTTACAATGGGTAGATCATATAACTAATGTGGAGGTATTGAATAGGATTGGAGAGAAGAGACGTTTGTGGCACAACTTGACTAGAAGAAGGGATCGGTTGGTAGGACACATTCTGAGGCATCAAGGAATCGCCAATTTAGTATTGGAGGGCAGCGTGGAGTGTAAAACTCGTAGAGGGAGACCAAGAGATGAATACACTAAACAGACTCAGAAGGATGTAGGTTGCAGTAGGTACTAGGAGATGAAGAAGCTTGCACAGGCTAGAGTAGCATGGAGAGCTGCATCAAACCAGTCTCAGGACTGAAGACCACAACAACAACATCTTCTGTGTGTAACTGGGAGCGATCCCTCCGTTTATCAGTGCCCGATGGGGCGTATAAATTTACGATTTTGGTACCTTCAAATGTTATGGTCAGCCCTCGAGCCTCTGAGAGATATGCGGCATCGGAAACTGCAATCCCTTCTCGGAAGAGGATGGCTGCGGCCTTATGTTCCATAGCTGCCGGGGCAGCGTACGTCTCGTATCCATAACACCCGGACCAAGTTGTTGTCCTCAGTTCTTGTAACAGGGCGATGTTGTTGTCCGCTGTCCGTAGCGTGTCACGGAGCAGTTGAAGTTTAACGTAGGAACCGATATTATTACTACTGATAGTAGATACTCGGTAGGCTTCATGAGGGATCAGTGCTGTCGATAGGTTCGTAGATGGTGCAGATAGTCTTGGTCGATTCTGGAAGTCCATAGAAGTCGCAGGAGTCGCCGTGGAGGAACCGATATTATTACTACTGATAGTAGATACTCGGTAGGCTTCATGAGGGATCAGTGCTGTCGATAGGTTCGTAGATGGTGCAGATAGTCTTGGTCGATTCTGGAAGTCCATAGAAGTCGCAGGAGTCGCCGTGGAAACATCCCCCATTTTAGTGTCGGTCTAACGGAGGACCAGGTCTCATTTCTGCATCAGGTTGAAATCCGTGTCATCCGCCCATGAAATATGTCCGTCAGTTTCAACATCGGTGAGAGGTGGGACCGCTAGCCGATTTGGCTCAACTGCGTCAGTGACGACGGGCGTGCTATGTTCCATGGTTTCTGGGCGCGGGGCTTGCTCACGATCTCTGTTGGACGGCTCACGGTCTTCTGGATGACACGTCTCTGTGGCAGAGGAGAAAGAGTTATAGTGTACTCCGTCAGAGTTATGTGCCATCTCTTCGTCCTGCGGTGGGGTCTCAGTGGTCGATTCTGAGGTCTTGCGACGTTTTTTTCGTCGTTTGGGCGACTTCCTTCCGGCAATGTGTTTCGGTGTCTGAGGAAGGGAGAGATTCAAGTCGTTCCCGTACAAAAGCCGCGGATGCTATGATGCGGTCTTCAGTCTTCACAACATTGTTGCTGGTATCCTTTTGATCTTCTAGTGTGGGTGTGTCCAGCTCTAAGTCATAGTCGCGGGCGCCAGTGCCAGTGTCAAGGTGCTGGGACGCCTCCGGGTCCTGATGTATCGGTCCAGAGATACGTTCATGAACGGCGTCTTGTGAGGGCTGGACGTGCAGTGCCGCCGCATATGTGACTGGAAGGGCGGTTGTGGTTCGGTCGGTGTTCTTATCATCGTGTGATGCGGCGTTGCAGGCATTCTTTACGCGCGTGGCCTTCTTTGCCACAACCGGCACATGTTCGAGGTTGTCCGTCGTAAATAACCACCGGACGGTAGCCCCCGATAGAAATGTACGATGAGACGTGCCGTTTGAGATCTGTTCGGACTTGTCTCACATCATTAATCACCGGATACGTCATAAACTGTGTCAAAGTCTCGGCTACGTGTCTCTGGACTTTTCTGTACGGGCTTAGCGTAGGGACGACTTCATCTTCATTCACCCCGCAAGACAGTTCGAATACACGGATCGTTCGAAGCCCAAGTTCTGCACGGTCGACATTCTCAGGTCCAACTTGCTGTCAGAGTGTCATAATTTTAGTCCATGTCGCGTCCGTTGAATAATCTTGTTGCAGGCAGCGTCGGAAGTCATCTTAACATAAACGCCACCGCTAATGATCGATAGTTGTTTGCCGATGAGATCGTCACGGGTGATCTTCAAATCTTTGCGCAGGAAGTGTTCGACGGCCAGTGCTTTGGGCCGTGCGTATTCATTTGAGAAGGTGAACTTAAGAGTGATCTTCCTGTAAGAGTTGGCCATTATAGCTTGTTCGACTGAGAAGGGCGTTGACGGGGAAGTAAACAAACCCTCCGCGCAGACAACGGCGTGGACGGCCGAGCGCCGTGCGCACTGCTGCTCAGTAGAAGACAGACTGCCAGCTAAGCTATCCAAGCACGACTCACGACCCGTCCTCACAGCATTGAAGGTAGCAGACCAGGTACTGGCAGAATTGAAACTGTGAGGACCGATCGTGAGTCGTGCTTGGGTAGCTTAGTTGGCAGTCAGCCTTCAGCGGCGTAACGGTTCGGACAGTGTCACTGCCACACGTGTGCACGAGAGGTGTTTACGTTAAGTGGGTAGCGATGTGTCGCCGTAATACATAGAACGAATAATGGTCTTGTCGTTCCGCAAATCGACACTGATATTTAGTTTTGTTAACGAATTTGCTCGACCGAAGGTTTGCGAGATAGAACGTTATTTATGGGACGAGCTAAAAATCGAACCTGAATTCCTAGCGGGAATACATTTATCTATAGACTTCACCGTGGTCTATTCCAAGCTCATTAATGAAGCTGCATGTGACGAACTACTACTCCTACAGCAACAAGACTTCGTTTCTGTGATTCGGATGGGAATGTTGTAAGGGTTACAGTTGAACACACCGGCGTAGGACTACGAACGATCCACATCTTTGAGCTTCCATTCGAAGCCTCAGAATATTGGTGACAGACGCCCTGCGTCCTTAGGGAACGGTTCTGCCCCATGTGGCTGAAAAATGGACGAGTTTCAAAACGTGTCCTGTCCTCAATAGCGTCAAAAAATACGGATAGAACTCCGAAAACATGTTCCGTCGTACTTGTACATCGCTGAATGTCGGGTGATTGTCATCTACGACGGACAAGCAAGGACGTGCTCTGGGTGTAGGAAGGATGGACACGTACGCTCCGAGTGTACGCAACGTACGTTGTTACAGCTGCCACGGAATGATCCACCAGTCACAACGCATCCGACTCATCTCCCCGTGACATATGTCGCCGCATTACGCGATGACGTAGGCCGCGAGACGGAAACGTACGGGAACGTACTGACAGGGGCAGATCGTGGCGAGCCACGGAAGAACCACGTTGCGCTGGACAGCCTGGAGCAGCCACAGGACGCCCTCTTTTCGGTATCGCTTGCAGCCCCTTCAGATAAATCACTTACAGACGTCGATAAATTGACGGCGCACTATTCCGACTTCCCTAACGACCAACCAGAGGCCATGGTGACCTCTGATTCCGAGACTTGGCAACGAAAACAGTGATCACCAAAACGAAGGAGGAAGCGCCGCCTTACAGTGGAGGATGACCAATCTCATCCAGCAGGCAATTCTGAGGCATTTTTGGGTACAGAGCAGACGGCTTTGGATACATAAGAACTGCCCAGCGAGGATGCAAGGGAGGCCAGCGGGACGGTGACACGACCTTCCCATGACGATGCTGCGGATACAGCGGAGGAGTTAGAGCGACGGTAACAGACAGGTGAGGAAGCTACGGCCCCTACAACGCACGACAACGATGGTACGGTAGGGGACTGGTCAGAAGACCCACCCTCGGTGCGGAACAGACGATGCTGGAGGAAGTGATACCACACACTCTCCTGGTGTAAGATTGGAAGGGTGCACGCAGTAACGACAGACCATATGTGGTGACGGCGAGGGACGTTAGAAAGAAAGCAGCCTGTGTACGGAAGAATTAGCGACCATAAGGTGCCCTGTCTACTTTGACAGCCATGCAACAACTTTATCGGATAGGGTCTGTTAACTTCAGTAGCATTGGGACGCCGGTAAGAACCAAGATCCTCAGTGACATGATAAAGGCTGCAGATTTAGACATAGCACTATTACAGGAAGTTCGGGTGCTTCCCCCTTCGGACTTCTACGGTTACAATATTTAGTGACTGGGTGTTGTGTGATATCCTTATGTTAGTTAAGTTTAAGTAGTTCTACGTTCTAGGGGACTGATGACCATAGATGTTAAGTCCCATAGTGCTCAGAGCCCTTTTTTTTTTTTACAATACTTACTGTTCCACGTGTGACGAGAGAGGTTTGGCACTGCCATGCTATTGAAGGAAGGGATACGGCAGACGAAGTGGAGTATTTACCTACTGCCCGTGGTACGCCCGTGACCATAGGCGAAATACGTTTGATCAATAAATACGCACCGTCAGGGTCTGATAAGAGAAAGGACAGAGCCGATTTTTATGCCCATCAGATTACACCTTTGTTCCTGGAACAATACGATGCGTGCGTACTCGGCGGAGATTCCAGTTGTGTGCTCGACAGAAAGGATCAACATCCTAACTATACTCCTAGCCAAGAACTTATGGAGCTGGTCAACGGGATGGAATGAGTCGATACATGGGACCTAAAGTATCGCAATCAACGAGGATCCACATTTTTTACGAGTTATTCCGCGAGCCGTTTGGATCTATCTACGTTTCGAGGGCGTTAGTGATGTCGACAGTGGACGTAGAAATCTGGCCGGCCGCGTTTACAAACCATGAGACATATTTTTCTACGGTTAAACTTGACAGACAGCAGGTATGAAAATGGAGGGGTAATTGGAAGATGAAAGTCTCCCACCTGCGTAATGCAGAATGCCAACGCATGGTGGAGGACGCGTGGCATGGCTGCCTCCATCGACGAAATTCTTACCGTTCTGTATTACAGTGGTGGATCGAGCGCGCGAAGCCAGCTTTATGGAGGACGTTAATAGGTTATTCGAAGGGGGTTTCTCAATGGCAGCGCAAGACCACTGACTTTTACTTTACGGCCCTCCGGGAACTGTTCGCTCAACCATTTACATCAGAACGCCAGACGGCCGTCCACCGAGTCAAGGTGAAGATGGTACAACTTGCGACGCTAAGGATGGCTTGTGCGATGATACGCACAATGTCGCAGGATTGCCTGCCCAACGAGATTCAAAAATGGACTTCGCTTTTCAGCACAAAGGGGAATAGCACTGGGGTTCATGGATCATTTTAGGAGATTCTATGCGAGCGCCGAGGAGGGCCACAGGGAGCTGGAGGACGTCCTAGAAGATAGCCCAGGCGCAATGAGTGGGGACGAGAAAGCTGACGTGCCACCTGGAATTGCGTCTGAGGAGCTGAAGGAAGCGATTACCCGAAGTACCTACAACAATTCCCTAGGTCCTAGAAGGATTCCCACTGGAATTCTACCGTGCCTTTGTGACCATTATGACACAGATGTGGTTGTGCTTGTTTAATCAACTTCTGCGCCAATCAGTACCAGTTCGCATTAAATTCACAGAAGGGCTCATGATCCCGATACCAAAGCCCCGTGGTGGCATACGGCCTTGTGATTATGGCCCCATTACCCTCCTTAATAGTGACTACAATATCTTTATGCACATACTGGGCAGACGTATCAAAACTCGTTGGCGAATCTAATACATGCCGATCAGACTTGTCTTGGAGGCATCAGTAATATCCACACAGCCTTGGGCGACTATCGTGACGTCGTCGCTCTCGCGGGTGCAAACCGCCTCCGGGGGGCACTGGCTGCTGTCGATTTCGATCATTCTTTTGATCAAGTGGAACACGTGTACGATGCAGCGGTGATGAATAGGATGTGTGTCTCGCCATTATCGACAACTGCAGTGATGCGGCTTTTGCACGGCGCCAGATCAGCGATGGTGATCAAAAGAGGGACACCAGAGTATTTTAAGATCTTAAGATAAGTCAGACAGGGTTGCCCCTTGTCGATCTTTCTACATGTGATCGCCTTAGAACCGTGCCTCGCAGGCCTTCGCTGCCGTCTGACCGTGATCTCCCTGCGGCAATTGTCATTCAGATGTAGATCATAAGCGGATGACATTGTGTTCCTCGTCCGGAATGAGGAGAGACCCAATCAGCACTGGATTCACTACAGACGTTTGGAATGGCAGCTGGTATCGATGTCAACTTCCGAAAATGATAATTCATACATGTGGGGCGTGGACTAGAACCAGGAACGGATGGACCCTTACTGTGGTGCAAATCCTCCGATGTTCGGGTATCACCTTTCATAAGGAGACGGCGGGAACAGCTGCGGACAACTACCGCCGGCGGTTGCTCAGAGTCCGCACGTCAGTACGACTAAACGCCCTACGGTCGATGAATATACTGCAGCGAGTGTCACTCGACAACTTTTATCTCGCGCTCGTGATGTGCCATCTGACACACCTCCTCCCCTTGACGCGCACAATAGTTATGAGGATTCAGGCGGCCTTTGGGTACTATGTAAGCCAGGAAGAGCTCTTTAAGGTACAGTACAACACACTTACCTTCCCAACGTGAGAAGGAGGGCTTGGTTTAGTGAACGCGCACGAGAGGGCGTATGCCATGTATGTTAATACTTTGGTAAAACGGTGGCGCCACAGGAATCACTCGCTAACGGGCACGATCATCGAAGAACTAGAACCAACATCGCATCTTCCCCTAGTCATATATTGCCGCCGTTAACGTACTTCAGCACTTTCATTGTTGAACACAGTTATATTCTAGAGCGTTTACCGACGTCCCGACAGTCGACAACGTAGGACGTGTATACTATCTGCTTCTTCGACAGGTAGCCCGGAACAGAGTAGAATGGAAACATCCAGCAGTTAGCTGGCACGTGGTGTGGCGCACGGTAAACCACTTCCACCTACCTACAACAGTCAAGTCAACATGGTGCATTGTAGTGAACCGGAAATACCCAACGAATGATAAAAAGTACGCTGGATACGGACGACCACCGGGTGGTCTGAGGCGATGTGTTGGCTGTCTGGACTCAAGCAGAGAAGATACCAGCGTTCATGCGGCGCACTATATACAGGGTGGTCCATTGATAGTGACCGGGCCAAATATCTCACGAAATAAGCATCAAACGAAAAAATTACAAAGAACGAAACTCGTCTAGCTTGAAGGGGGAAACATGATGGCGCTATGGCTGGTCTGCTAGATGGCGCTGCCATAGGTAAAATGGATATCAACTGCGTTGTTTAAAATAGGAACCCCCATTTTTATTACATATTCGTGTAGTACGTAATGAAATATAAATGTTTTAGTAAGACCACTTTTTTCGTTTTGTGGTAGATGGCGCTGTAATAGTCACAAACATGTGGCTCACGATGTTAGACGAACAGTTGGTAACAGGTAGGTTTTTTAAATTAAAATAAAGAACGTAGGTACAATTGAATATTTGATTTCGGTTGTTCCAATATGATACACGTACCTTTGTGGACCTATCATTTCTGAAAACGCATGCTGTTACAGCCCCCCCTCACCCCCCCCCCCCCCCCCCCCCCCCGCCCCACAAACACACCAAGATACCTGGGATGGCTCCTGTGTGTCGTGGAGGAATGCACTCTTCAATAGGGATGTTCACGATTTACGTGTACGTGCATCACTCACCTACAGACAGCACCTACTCTTAACAGGGAAGGCAAGAGAGCACCATTCCGCTTCAAAATCACTCAGGTGTCTGGAAGCTTCACGTAAGAATAAAGCACATTTACTTTGTACTCTAACTTTCCTGCTGCGTTGCAGAGACTAGTCGTACAACGGATTTATGATTATACAGAAGCATCGCTACACCGTGAGAGGATGCATTTTACAAGACGAGACATGGATTCTGTTGACCGTAAGTTACTGCAACTACATTTACTCATTGCTAGCAAGGTATCGGTAGATCTGAGGAATAAAACAGATTACCTGACGTTTCGGTCTATGGAAGTTATAATGGAAGTAACTACTAGTAGGTACAAGAAGAAGTTTGATAAATTACAAGCTAATGTGATAAGTACTAGTAACGTTGTCATGTCAGATACTGTTATTAATAAATCACAGAGAGTATTGTCTCAAGATGAAATTTCGGTCCTTGCAAAAGGAGGAAACATTGCTATTACATCTACGAAAGTACCAGTTGAAGAGATAATTGCGAAAGTAGAAGCAGGGATACGAAACCTCCCAAAAGAAACTGAAAATGCAATTCAAATCCAAACCACCAAGGTCTTGTGCTGCAGTAAACCTTCGGAAAGTAACCTAACGAAATGTGTGGGAAGGGCTCTCGGAGATTTAAATGCGGACGAAGGGATAGTGGTTCTTCCTTCTGACAAAAGCACTGCTACTGTTGTTACCCCTTCGGGGTTCGGCCGCCGCATTGCAACTCTTTTTTAGGAGACGCCACTTCAGCGACTTGCGTGTCAGTGATGATGAAGGACACACAGCACTCAGTTCCCTGCCGGGAATCGAACCCGAGCCCCCTCGCGTGGTAGGCGGTAACGATACCGCTGCGCTACGGAGATGTAAGTTTCAACTAACAGATGACACTAGTGTTGGAATGCCTTCAAATTCTGTTCCATTTTATTTTTTAGATACTTTTAGGTTTTGCATACTTATAAAATAACAGATCGTCTTTAAAATATAAACATTCAAAGACAAATTATTTTTAAGTCAAATTATAAAACACTATTGACATGCGTCTAATTCCATACCTGTCTAATTAGTTATTCATATGCCGCTAATTAGCCAATGTGGTGTTCATAAAATCCATAAGAATCATTCATTAAATCTGCTACAAAGTAATATATAGCAAAAAAGTACATTATAATCTGTAAATATACAAAACACATTTTAAACAATAAAACTGTCTAGTTATTAAATTAAAATATTTAGTAAGGTTTCACAGCAACATCATCAAATTATACGAGCGAATTAAGTACAGTAAAAGTATTCGTCACAGAGGCAACAGATTAATAAAAAACATGCAGCGTTAACATTTAGTGGTTTGCTTCCAGAAAGCATTGATCGCAGCACGAGAATGCTAACATCATTTCAGGTCTTCCAACCAGAGGGAGCGTAGGAAATAGGTTGCGCCACAAGGCAGGAAACAGATGCGACCAATATAGTGACTTAGACGTGTATGAAATAAGCTGCAATGGTTGCAATAAGTTTTATGTACTACAAACCGTAAGTGCAAGACGGAGATTAAGGGACACTCCTACGAAGCGAACTGTAGCGAACTGACGACGCTCTGGAAAACTCATAGGCCCGAGTTAGGTCAGATAAATGAAAGCGTTGAAGTATTGCACACAGCCCCAAAGGGACGTGGTTTAAATAAATTGGAGGACATATAAATGTTTAACCCCAAAAATAGAACTCTAAAATGTATTACGAATGAACAGAGTGAGTTTAGCCGTTACTAGGTTTTTTTTTACGTTTTTCGAGATTTAATATTGTGACGTATGATCACCGGCGCGCTCTTCCGCTGTTGACTGGATCACACCTGGCCTCGGTTTGCCGGTGGAAATGCAGCTGGTGTGCACCAAACTACCTGTTCTGAGAAACAAAATGCTCCTGATTCCGCAAGATGCAGATGCCCTCCTAAAACTTTAATTTAATAACGAAACTGGTTCATTCTTTATAACATGCTTTACACGTTTACCGATTTTAATGTGCTTTTTAACTATATACTACTTCGTAGAATTTAATGAATCCGTCTTTTTAGTTTAGGGTACTCCACGTGGGCTAATTAGCGGTATGTGAATAACTGATTTGATACGTATGGATTTATTCGCTTTTAAATCGTCATTTATAATTTGACTATGGATATTTTTATTTTATAGACGATCCATCGTTTTGTAAGTATGAAGAGGTAACAAGAAACATAATAAAATTGCGCATAGATTTTAAAATTACGTATAGGTTTTAAAATTAAGCATAGATTATACTACTGAAACGTAATCTTCTTTTTTCTAAGTTCTAATAGTTCTGGTGAGGGCATCTTTAAAAAAATTTTAACCTTTTAATTTATTATCTTTTGTTAGCTTGTATAACAAGCGCCATTGTCCTTTTCTGCCCCATTCATCTTAATTTGTAGATATCTAATGACAGCAGCAACCAAAGCCGTTTTAAGTAAAGAATTGTTAATGAACGATGCAGACGATATTGCAAAATATTCACTACGGTCGCGAACTCACAATGTACATTAATTTCGTTTATTAATATTTTATGTTGACTCATTCCTTTGCCTATGTAATCTCATAGTTATTCACATGTCCAACAGCAGAGTTGAAAACCAAGAAATTGGGATTAGTGAAGTTAATACTACATCGTCTCGATTCATTCAAAGTTTTTAGCTTCACCGAAGCAGCAGGCTCATTTTTGTCCCCTAGATCTATAGTTCGAGTCTCAACGGCCTCAAAGATATGCTCAATACCTGACATATTTCATTGAGGAGTTGAGTTGCAGCACACTATTAAAATATACAAATAATGTCAACTGAATTTCTACTGCAGTATATTACTTATTCCTTAGTTTTAAGAATGCAAAAAGTAACTGTTATTCGTAGTCATTACCTGTGCAAAGAGCCTCCACGAACATTTCACCAACAAGTCTGTAATGAAACTACATGCCGGCGCTCATTGTAAAAAGTATAGCGGTATGGAAAAGCTTTCATCTCTTGTGTGCGTACTGTAAACACACAGTATGATTATTTTTCATGGTAAGCAATAAGTGTCGGCAACTGTTGGATGTGTTCATCTTAAACTTTTCTCAGCACTCGATGTAACATATCATCTCGGGAGACTAATAGTGTCAATCCGTACAGCGGTAGCAACGCTTCAGGAAGTATAATCTCTCCCATATTTAAAACTACATCTACATGAATACTTGGCAGTGCACACTTACCTGCTTGGCAAAGGGTTCATCGAATCATTTTCACTCTATTTCTCTACCGTTCCACTCTCTAAGAGCGTGAGGGGGAAACGAACCCAAAATCTTTCTGTGCCAGCTCTTATTTCTATTATTTTATTACAATGATCATGTCTTCGTACGTAGGTGTGTATCAACGAAATATTTTCTCATTCTGAGGAGAAAAATACAGACTGAAAATTCGTGAAGAGTTCTCGCCGTAACGAATAATGTAGTTGTTTTAAAGGCTTCCACTCTAACTTGCCTATCACATCCATGATGCTCCATTCCCTGATTAGCGATAATACAAATGAGCTACTTTTCTTAGACGTTTTTCGATGTCCTCCGTCAATCCTGTCTGGTAAGGATCCCGTACCGCGTAGCAGTGTTCTACCAGCGGACGGACAAGCGTAGGCTGTGGAGTCTCTTTAGTAGAATTCTTATATCTCTTAAGTGTTCTCCAAACGTTCTCCCATTAAACCCTATCTTTGTCCTAACCACAACAATAACTACATTGTCATTCCAATGTATGTTGTTCGTAGTTGTAATTCACAGGCATTCAGTTAAAATAGCAGCCTTTGTATTTGTGTGGTTTATCGTGCAACCGAATTTTACCAGATTTCTTTTAGTGCTCATGTGTATGACGTCACACTTTTCACCATTTGGAGATAATTGACACTCTTCCCACTACCTAAATAACTTGTCTAAATCGTTTTCCAAGTTGTTTCGACCAGCTGATGACGTTATAAGACGGAAAATGACAGTATCATCTGCAAAAAATCTAAGATAGCTGGTCAGCTTGTCTCCTACATAAATTGTGTAGATTAGAAGCAGCAAAGAGCCTTAACACGTCCCTGGAGAACGCAAGATTCACTTATTTTTCACTCGATGACTCCGAATCAGTTACAACGAACTGACGGAAAATCATGTATCCAGTCGCACAACTGAGACGGTAATCAATAAGGACGCGATCTTATTAAAAACCTCTTGTTTGGAACGATATCAAAAGCCTTAAATGAAAAATGGACACAAACAGCCTCATTCGCAAATACATTTTCACGATAGTTCTCATTTATTATTCGGTGTCAGCTGCACGTTTTTTAAATAGAGTGCATGTTTCGATGACTCTGTACCATCTTCAGATCGAAGCAGCTGCCTCAATAACCCGACTTCTCTGTTCAGACACATATATCAGATTGCCGCCCTGGCAGCAGTTGACGTTCGTGGAGTTAAAACACTCCAGCCATTCATCGCCGCCGCCTACCGCCATAACATAAGGGTCTGAGGATGGTCAAAATCTGAACGAGACTGGTTGCAATCGAAATATATGTATTTGGGTTCGAGACTATTTGTGTCAATTGTTAAAGTTCTTTTAGCCATATGGCGGTTCTTCCACGAGAAATGTTCTCAAAAATTACTTTTTGCTTAATTTATTGGTAAACTATGTGATCAAAAGTATCCGGACTGCTGGCTGAAAATGACTTGCAGGTTCGTGGCATCGGTAATGCTGGAATTCAATATGGTGTTGGCCTGTCCTTAGCCTTGATGACATCTTCCAATCTCGCAGGCATACCTTCAATGAGGTGCTGGAAGGTTTCTTGGGAAATGAAAGCCCATTCTTCACGGTGTGCTGCGCTCAGGAGAGGTATCGGTGTCGGTCGGTGAGACCTGGCACGAAGTCGGCGTTCTAAAACATCCCAAAGGTGTTCCATAGGATTCAGGTCAATACTCTGTGCGGTACAGACCATTACAGGGATGTTACTGTCATACAACCACTCCGCCACAGACCGTGCATTATGAACAGGTGCTCGATCGTGTTGAAAGATGCAATCGCCATCCCCGATTTGCTCTTCAACAGTGGGAAACAAGAAGGTGCTTAAAACATCAATGTAGGCCTGTGCTGTGGTAGTGCCACGCAAAACAACAAGGTATACAACCCTTCTCCATGAACAACACGACCACAACACAACACCACCGCCTCCGAATTTTACTGTTGGCACTACACACGCTGGCAGATGACGTTTTCCGAGCATTCGCCATAACCAAAGCCTGCCATCTGATCGCCACATTGTGTACCTCCACACGTTTTTCCACTGTTCAGTCGTCCAATGTTTACACTCCTTACACTAATCGAGGCTTCGTTTGGCATTTACCGAGGTGATGTTTGGGTTTTGAGTAGCTGCTTGACCATGAAATTGCAAGTTTTCTCACCTCTAGCCTAACTGTCATAGCACTTGCAGTGGATCGTGATGGAGTTTGAAATTCCTGTGTGGTGGTCTGGATAGATACACATTACGACTCTCTTCAACCGTCGGTGGTCTCTTTCATTCAACAAACGAATTGTGCCTGTGCGCTTTTGTGCTGCACTTCATTATCACATCGGGAACAGTGGACCTAGGGATGTTTAGGAGTGTGGAAATCTCGCGTACAGATATATGACACAAGTGGCACTCAATCACGTTCGAAGTCCGTGAGTTTCGCTGAGCGCCCAATTCTGCTCTCTGACGGTGTCTAATGACTACTGAGGTCGCTGATATGATATGCAATACCTAGCACAACGCACGTAATATGAAAACCCTATGTCTTTGGGGATGTCCGTATACTTTTGATCACTTAGTGTAGACGTATTCACGAAGGATCGTTTAAATCCCCAAATACTTGAACAGATCTCTTCAGTGATTTCGATCACTATTTTTGGGTTATTACTCTTACGGTATTTTTCGGTACTTTCGATACCGTGTTGATATTCTTATTCAATTATGGGCCAGAGATTAACAACGGTGTGGTGGTTAAATTTGCTGCGGTCAAATCTCTTTTGAGTGGACGTTACAGGGTTGAAAGCCAACTGCCGCTGGTTCATATGCAAGTAGAATACTTGTACAATGAAACCCAGCATTTCGTCAGATGATAATGGAGCACCTTCCGAAAAATCGCCTTCACACTATAGTTTGTGTATGAAGTGGATGAATACCAGGCAGTTTGTGTGTAGCCTACCCTGCGTCGTTCCTTGTCTCTTCCTCCTTTAGTCTACCGACCTCAACAAACCGTGGTGCGTTTAAATTTTTTACATTTACCAAAGTACTTAATTGTTATCTCTCGTTCACTATGGCATATCAGCTGTATTCAAATAGATCACGGCTTTACAAGTTGTCTATAATCTCATTCTGTTGCTTATAATGACAGTCAAAATTCACAGCAATTGCAATATTTGTTGCAGAGGTTTCTTAAAGCATACAGCCTCGTATTACAACATGTAGGTCTACAGGCGTGACAAGTTAATAACGTCGGTGCTTAATAGTGAGAGAGTACCATTAGCGAGAGGCAGTGTATAAAACGCACAGAACTCGTCACTAGCTGGAAAGCCAGAGCAGTTATTATTATTGTCAAATTGCTAGGGAGAGCATTTTAACTCTTTTTCACGGTAGCTATGCTATTCGTTTATTCTGAATAAAATTCTGACTCATTATTTTAGCTTTTGTTCGACTGCTCTCATTCCATTTTAATTATTCAAATATTACATTAACAACTCTACAGCGTGTGTGGATGATTTTGAACGTGTGGGCGCACTGAATGAGAGTGACAGGAAAAAAAGTGAACCTATCTCTGCAGTTTTGTGTAAACCTCGAAAACAGCAATCACTCTGCAAAAGTAAGCAATTGACACAAAAGCGAAGTACGCTGTTACCACAAAAGCGCTGTGCGGATTTACCGTATATTAACAAGCGGTATCCACATAGAGCAATTAAGTGTTTAGGAGCAGAGCTGTCTGCGGCGCAGAGACCTGCGATGGACAAACTGGACCAACAGTGTCGATGAATGATTTATCAAATGACATATGATTGACAGTAATTGACAGCTGTAATTTATCTCATAATTCGTCAGATGTGACCTGGCGGAAAAAAAGTTGAGGTTTTTATTGTTGTTGTGACCAAACACGTTTTAATTATGGGTGGTGCTTCAGTTTACCGATATGTGTTGTCACGTCCTCGAATAGGAGCACGAAAGCACCTAGGGCTCTGTTCCATGCTGAGGCCTGCACGAGATCATATCAGCGAACACTCGTCCCAGAATGTTTCTCACAGCTTCACATACCTGGTACATATGATGAGCGCCAAACGACGTGCGCGTTGCCGTTGGCTAATGACCATAAGCAGGCGACTGAAGGTCGTTGGAGGAACTCTCTCCTCACGCCTTAACTATGGTGAATTATACATAGTGATGCTTCGGAAGGAAATTCGTACGTCTATATGGAACGGCATAGTTTGCTGAAAGCAACAACTCAAGGCAATGTAGATGACATCCTTGAATATGTATATCTTGTCGCTAGAGCAACAGCCAAAGCATTCTTTCTACAAGATATGAATGCTCGTTCATAAGAGATTTGTATCATGTTAACGATCGAGGCATAACCTCAAAGATGCATGGGATGCGTTTCTTAGGATGGCTCTAAGCACTATGGGACTTCACATCTGAGGTCATCAGTCCCCTAGAACTTAGAGCTACTTAAAATTAACTAACCTGAAGACATCACACACAACCATGCCCGAGGCAGTATTCGAACCTGCGACCGTAGCAGTCTCGCAGTTCCGGACTGAAGCGCCTAAAACCGCTCGGCCACCAGGGCCGGCTGTGTATCTTAGGCGCTTGGCTCTTTGCCGGTGGTTTGTTACTAGCACCTTTACAACATTTTCTTCATAAGCAGCTCATATACATACAAATGGTACTTTTCTGTATTTGCTGTGTGGCTGCTTGGAACAATCAGACTTGCGCAATATCAAAATAATACTACTCCTACTCGTAATTATAATATTTATTCTATAACTAGAATTGCTTTTTAGCTTATGTATTCCGTATCACAGGAGAGGCGGTCTCACTCATTCGGATGCAGAACAGTAAATATCGGTCTGTCACTCGTTCTTGTACTTGGCTATTCTAGCATCCATTAGGTTGCAAATTGTTGCCTGCAGAATATGAACTACAGATGGGCATCTTACAAATTATATCCTGAGGACTATGAACCAGAAAATGTCAGTTTCTCCTGGTCAACAAGTGACTTACAACGAGTAACTCACCAGAGAATTTTACCAGTAGCGAAAGTCCCGGTGCAAGTTCGATCTCTCCACAATACTCCCGCCAGTCTCATGCTAATCGTGGAATGTATTTTGTGTTCAGACATAATGACCTTTCTAGACTCTGAGAAGCTCATCTGCAGAAACCAGCACGGTTTTGGGAAACAGCGGTTATGCGAGACACAGCTGGCACGCTTTGTGCATGATATACAACGGGCTCTAGATACCGGCTCCCAAGTTGATACCATATTTCTCGACCTTCGAAAGGCGTTAGACTCAGTTTCGCACTGTCGCTTGCTACAAAAAGTGCGCGCTTACCGTCTATCCGATGCCATATGCGGTTGGATAAAAGTTTTTTAAGAGACAGGGGGCAGTATGTCGTCCTGAACGGGGTGACTTCAACAGAAACAAGCGTAACTTCACGTGTGCCCCAGGGCAGCGTAAGAGGTCCTTTGCTTTTTACGATTTGCATAAATGATCTGGTTGATGGTATTGACAGCGGCCTTAAACTGTTTGCCGATGATGCTGTAGTCTACAGGAAAGTAGTATCACATGAAAGTTGTGAACAAATGAATGAGGATTTGCAGAAAATAAATGCATGGTGTAATGACTGGCAGTTATCTCTCAAGCGTATAGCAAGGCGAAAATCCCCATTAATGTACGAGTACAAAATAAATGCCCAGTCTTTGGAAGCGGTAACGTCCGTCAAGTATCTGGGTGTGACTATTCGAAATGATCTCAAATGGAATGATCAGATTACAGAAGAAACGGGTAAGGTGAACACTATATCGAGGTTTATTGGTAGAATCCTGAAGCGATGCAGTCCTTCAACAAAGGAAATAGCTTAAAATACGTTAGTCCTTCCAGTATTGGAGTATTGTTCGTCTTTATGAGACCCTTACCAGTTGGTTCTGATACAAGAGACTGAGAAAGTCCAAAGAAGAGCGGCAAGATTCATGACTGGTACATTTATCCATCGCGAAAGCGTTCCTAATATCATGGAAAATTTGAAGTAGGAACACTTGCAGACAGACGGGGCGCTAAACAGAAGGGGCTTCTCACTAAATTCCGAAATCCGTTTTTCACCGCGCGATCCGCGAGTGGAACACAGAGAGAGGGGGTGGGGGGGTGGGGGGGGGGGGAATATGACTTTGGCGCGAATTGTGCCCTCCGCCACACACTGATTGGTGGCTATCGGAGTATATATGTAGATGTAGATAGCATCAATGGTGGTCATAGTGTCAAGCCTGTAGTTTTATAAGACCGACTGGTAGTACAACGCGTGATCATAAAGGTTAACTACACTCCTGGAAATGGAAAAAAGAACACATTGACACCGGTGTGTCAGACCCACCATACTTGCTCCGGACACTGCGAGAGGGCTGTACAAGCAATGATCACACGCACGGCACAGCGGACACACCAGGAACCGCTGTGTTGGCCGTCGAATGGCGCTAGCTGCGCAGCATTTGTGCACCGCCGCCGTCAGTGTCAGCCAGTTTGCCGTGGCATACGGAGCTCCATCGCAGTCTTTAACACTGGTAGCATGCCGCGACAGCGTGGACGTGAACCGTATGTGCAGTTGACGGACTTTGAGCGAGGGCGTATAGTGGGCATGCGGGAGGCCGGGTGGACGTACCGCCGAATTGCTCAACACGTGGGGCGTGAGGTCTCCACAGTACATCGATGTTGTCGCCAGTGGTCGGCGGAAGGTGCACGTGCCCGTCGACCTGGGACCGGACCGCAGCGACGCACGGATGCACGCCAAGACCGTAGGATCCTACGCAGTGCCGAAGGGTACCGCACCGCCACTTCCCAGCAAATTAGGGACACTGTTGCTCCTGGGGTATCGGCGAGGACCATTCGCAACCGTCTCCATGAAGCTGGGCTACGCTCCCGCACACCGTTAGGCCGTCTTCCGCTCACGCCCCAACATTGTGCACCCCGCCTCCAGTGGTGTCGCGACAGGCGTGAATGGAGGGACGAATGGAGACGTGTCGTCTTCAGCGATGAGAGTCGCTTCTGCCTTGGTGCCAACGATGGTCGTATGCGTGTTTGGCGCTGTGCAGGTGAGCGCCACAATCAGGACTGCATACGACCGAGGCACACAGGGCCAACACCCGGCTTCATGGTGTGGGGAGCGATCTCCTACACTGGCCGTACACCTCTGGTGATCGTCGAGGGGACACTGAATAGTGCACGGTACATCCAAACCCTCATCGAACCCATCGTTCTACCAATCCTAGACCGGCAAGGGAACTTGCTGTTCCAACAGGACAATGCACGTCCGCATGTATCCCGTGCCACCCAAAGTGCTCTAGAAGGTGTAAGTCAACTACCCTGGCCAGCAAGATCTCCGGATCTCTCCCCCATTGAGCATGTTTGGGACTGGATGAAGCGTCGTCTCACGCGGTCTGCAGTCCAGCACGAACGCTGGTCCAACTGAGGCGCCAGGTGGAAATGGCATGGCAATCCATTAATCCATTCCACAGGACTACATCCAGCATCTCTACGATCGTCTCCATGGGAGAATAGCAGCCTGCATTGCTGCGAAAAGTGGATATACACTGTACTAGTGCCGACATTGTGCATGCTCTGTTGCCTGTGTCTATGTGCCTGTGGTTCTGTCAGTGTGGTCATGTGATGTATCTGACCCCAGGAATGTGTCAATAAAGTTTCCCCTTCCTGGGACAATGAATTCAAGGTGTTCCTATTTCATTTTCCAGGAGTGTATATCTTGTTGGTTTGCTACTACATGTCAGCAGTCCTGGCACAGGCTGATATTGCAGAGCCACAGTACCGCAGCAGCCCGTTAGCGCAGCCCGTTGATATAGTGGAGCACCACGCAGCAGTTCATTAACTGCGTCTGAGGGCGACCTATGCTGCAACAATCCAATCAGAGTTATTGGAAGTGTACGTCAATAGTGCATCAACATACGCCATGGCCGCTAGGTGGAGTAGACGCCTCCATAGTTATGAAAGAAGTCTGATGAACGATCTGGCCGACTAACAACTGTCTGTGAAAAGAAGATCTTAAGAGAAGTTTAGGCTCTCGTGCTCGAAGACCGACGTATCACAAACGAGGTGATAGCGTAAAAATTTAAAATCAATCATGGGACATTTTTCAACATTTTGCACGACATTCTGAACATGAAAAGGTTTCACCTCCCGCTGGGATCAGCAATTCCTTACATCCAATCAAATAGCCCGCCAAATAGACATAGTAACGGAAATTTTGTAGCTGTGACACGCCAATTCAGGTGACTTGCACCATGTAATCAGCATGGACGAGTGATGGAGGTATTGCTATGGTTCCAAGACAAAGCAAGCACCTGAGACCTATAGAGCTACTACCGCTCTAAAGGGTGAAGACATTACCATCATCCGCCAAGGTGAAACTGAGTGATCTTTGGTGCTACCGTGATTAATAGCGAACGGAATATGCTGCTAAGGGGAAAACCATCATAGAAAATGACTGGTGAAATACACTGACGTGGTTACTGGAAGCTATCAAGAAGCCACGATGGAAGCGCTGGAGTTGAGTTTTTTAACACCGATGGATTGTAGGAGGTGTCATTAAATAGCTTAAATATATTTTTTGTTTGTTTTCGACTTAGGTGTCTGCAGTCTCTGTATACAATGCAACATCAGAGCCCATGCTCCCATACGCCGATACCATGAAACAAAATTATGCCAAAATGAAGATCAAGTGAGTGACAGTTTCTCTAAATTGTTGAAACTAAACATTTTCTTGTTACACGCAGTTAGCTTTAGAGCTACTGAATAGAATAATTGTAATATGTGTGTTTATAGTTTACGGGCGCTTAGCGCTAATATTTTCAGCGCCGGAATAATTGTATCTGCTCTTCAAAACTAGCATTTACTATACACAGGGTGTCCACTATTCCTATTACAAGCTTATAGGGTATGTAGAGGGGACTTTGTACTCGGAGTTCTGATAAGGCACCAATGTCGGGAAATGCGTCCTTCGGATACAAATAAATTTTGAAGATCAGATCACTTTCAAAACTCCAGCTTGACAGTACAGTATCAAACGGAAGTGCTGCTCAACGCATGTATCGAGAACGTTTTCTGGCCTGCCGTAGTCCACCACATACGATTTCCGTCCGGCTACAACGACGGCTGCGATAAAGTGGCTGGTACGTTTGTGTCAAACTGGGTTGACCGTGGGCCTCCAAGTACTTGCACCAGATTTTGAGGACCCTGTGTGTGAAAGCTTGAGCCACAGATACGGCTTATCCAACGAACAACATCGTCTTTACGTGAAACATCTTCCGCACATCACACATGCAGAGGTCTTTGTTTCCACCGTGTGCGTATCGTGGAGAGGGAGATTCTGAATCGATCGGATCTTAAAATTTGTTTTCAATCGAAACGGTAGATTCTCAGACATGGTTTCCTTGCCAAGATTTTACCAGTAAGTGCCATCTACAGCTCCTGTAAGTCTGTAATAGAAATTGTGAAACACTCTGTTTATGGAATTTAATCGGTCTCATCCACTTTAATGACTAAATTTTACGAAACTCCATGCCAACTTTACACGGAATTTGGACGTTCTGTTGCCAAGCGTTCTAAAGATATTAGCGCATTTTTAAATCTCTTCGTAACAATATTTTCTTGTGCCTCCAAGCGCGTCAAGTCGTTACAGATCGTTGAGTGGACAAATTCTCTCCGGTCGATGTCAAGACATAACAATGCCTGATGAGCAGCTGCCTGAAAGCTCGTGAATATTTTATTACTCGACGCGGCTGGAAGACCGAAAAAAATTATTACTTTACATCGCCTTTAGACCAGCTGTCTTCTCCTCTGCATGTCTAATCCTTTTGAAGCAAACGTAAACACGAAAATTTTAGAAGACTTTTATCTGCAAATGAACTACCGAATTTTGTATGAAACAGAAAGTGCAGAGGTCGAGCTAATTGTGTGATATTTCTATCATGCCAGAGAAAGTAGGAGACTCAACCGGTATTTGGAAAAAGCACTCCTTGACAAGTCCTAGTACCGGTTAAACCTTCACAAGAGGTGTGTTTCCAAATTTGCGTTATCTGAGCAACATGATACCTACCACTGACAGGGAGGCTCTTACGAGTAGCGTTCAGAGACATCAAAAACCACACTCTTAGTTTCAGTTTGAATCTTGAATGGATACTTCCAGAATGAGATTTTCAATCTGCAGCGGAGGGTGCGCTGATATGAAACTTCCTGGCAGATTAAAACTGTGTGCCGGACCGAGACTCGAACTCGGGACCTTTGCCTTTCGCGGGCAAGTGCTCTCATTCTGGAAACATTCCCCAGGCTGTGGCTAAGCCATGTCTCCGAAATATCCTTTCTTTCAGGAGTGCTAGTTCTGCAAGATTCGCAGGAGAGCTTCTGTAAAGTTTGGAAGGTAGGAGAAAAGCTACTGGCAGAAGTACAGCTGTGAGGACGGGACGTGAGTCGTGCTTGGGTAGCTCAGTTGGTAGAGCACTTGCCCGCGAAAGGCAAAGGTCCCGAGTTCGAGTCTCGGTCCAGCACGCAGTTTTAATCTGCCAGGAAGTTTCATTTCGAATAGGATAGTATCACGACGAACTTCACTGAAATCCCGGATAAAATTACTCTACTACAGCTTTGCTGCTCCCATTACAAAGTAAATACACTAATTAAGTAACAGAAAAGGAAAAGCATTCTGTTAATAGTGTATTCTGTTTCTTTATTTTGAAATTTTTACGTTGTTGACTGTGCACGGTAGCAGACGCTAATACGATTTGAAGAATGTCATTAAGCTTTTCCCAGCACCCTGTCGACGCCTATGCACTTGCGGTTTCGCACTGTGATTTGCGTATTTCAGAAACCTATTGGAATATATGCGGGGAGGAAAGAAAGAGTATGTAAACACTTTTTAAAGACTAGTTTTATTTACAATATCCATATTCAACAACAATTTTATTTGATATTGTCAAAAACTAAAAACGTCACAAATACAATTTCGCATATACACAAAATAAAAAGACATTTATTATACAAAAATATACATCTTTTTAGTCAACAACACGTACAAGAGCTATATATTGAATAATTTGTGCACCACCAATACACGCTACGCAGACTTGATTATCTCAAAGATTACATCAAATATTTTAATTCAGCTTTCGACCCGAGCAGCTCACAGTAATATCTGTAGAAATAATTCTGTAACCGATATCTATCACTTGAAATTTTCCTTCATTCAATCACAAAGATAGTTGCCGTATAAACTTTTGAATCCTAAGAAACAACATTTACAAACAGAGATAACACAGCACAGTAATGTTATCAAAAATCCACTGCCTCCGAAGTCAGCATTTGTCTCTTGACGGTATGTATTACTTTATAATACATTGAGCTTACCATCATTTAGGAGGCCGTTTTGAGAGAATCTGCTGAGTTTGAAAAAATAATTGAATCCAATGCACTGACATTCATAGATTCTTGAAATTTAAGTTATACAAATGTCATGCTAGTTTACAATGTACAGTTTTATTTCATCATGAAACTAAACTAACTAAGAGGAAGAAAATTAAAATTTGCTCTACCCAGCAGCAACTGCCGAAATCAATCCAGATAACGCTCAGAACTTCATTTGTAGAATACACTCACGGGGATAAGGGAAATGAGAAAGAGCCTTTATGGAATAAGATGTATTCGCAACTTTATAAGCACCCTGCTAGTAAAGAATAGATATTTCCATTTTCGAAATAACACAAGTTCATTATTGACTATGGGTGATAACGTAAGAGCAAGCCACAGAGAACATAACACAGTGTCTTTTAATAAATATTTACTAATTACTCAGATATAATTCTCCGTTTCAAAACACTTTATAGCAATACAATGCTCTCGTGGAGAGAGAAAGAAAAAAATGAAGCCGATCTGAGTTATTCGTTGTCTTTTCCGTATTAGGTGTACTGAGGTCGATCTTTTGGGGCTCTCTTACCCCAAAGCAGGGAACTGTGTAGACGTACCTTCATCGTCAAATACCAGAATATCACGATCACAAAATTCAACACAACACTGTTAAAAATAGGCACATGACAAACTCTAAGAATACGCTCGAATTCAAGTAAGTGGGCGTACAAATCTTTGCTTATGAAGGCAACTTCAAATTAACCGCACAGAGTGTGCTCTTGAAGAATGTGTTAAAGCTGATGATTATGTAGAAATATTAACTTTCTGTCCGTATTGGCTAATATTCTGATCCACTCACACTCACTTAGCACTTGTTCACGAATGTGTATTGTAACCGATGAGCTTGTATCACAACAGATAGCGTTGAATCACCATTAATGAGGACTACAAGATTTTTAGGTCAAAATGCATTTTCATCGGCGTTCCTTACCGTATAGTCAATCACTTTATGAATAAATATCGATCTAATAGACCACTTCTCTGTAAAATTGTGGTCCCTTTACAGACTCATGTAAAATAGTCCACCTGGGAGTAAACGAACGCAACCGAGTGTTTTCCTTGTCTTTTAGTGTCACTTCGTAGGTAGGATGAACGAGAAATATGCATAACTTTACTGGTTATACGTAAGAGGTCACCTGAGTTACATAACGCTGTATTTGTGTACTGTGCTCAGTACCACACAGTCCATAAAACGATTAGTGACAGGATTTTAATTTATCTCAGCTAAGTTACGAAACAATTAAGTGAAAATTTCGAATCACTGCAACTTGTGTCAGCTGATTCGTTTCCATTGCTAACTCTTTTCCTCAATCAGTACGTTTCATTTTGTGGTACCTGCTGGAATAGTATTTCTGGCTTCAGGGAAGTTGCGTTTTCGGTCCAGATCCTTCTGACAAATCTATTCTGTTTCTGTAATGAAGGTGTAATCAACAAACGTCTATGCCGTTCAGTACGATACTATAATACATTTCATCTTCCTTTAAAACTGATCACAGTAATACATTTTATACATAACAATGTTTACTAGTTATATGCAGTTTCTCAATGTTCAGAGCAGCTTCCTAAATTAGATAGTAATACTACTTTGTAAACATCCGAACTGTATTTGTTTCAGAATGAATTCTTCTATACTGGACTCCTTCAAACTTTTTGCATGTCCCTGGGGTAAGATGTGTTGTTCTTTAGATACAGTAGTGACAACCACGTAAACGTTGCATCCACTCTGTTATTTAGGGCAGTGAAAAGCTGCTCCTATGTATGAAATAGTTACTGTGTTTCAAGGCATTTCAGTCAATAATCCGTTGTATAGGATGTCCACAAAATGTCTTTACTATTTCAATAATTTATTACAAAGGGAACTGGCAAGGTATCTTCATAGGACACGTACCATCTACTTAGTGATTTTAATCGTATTACCTTAGTATGTGTCACCTGCTTGTTAATGGATAAGACACTGTCAAGCAGAGTCCATACTAACAGGCTACTCATCAAGAGAAGGCAGAGTGTTTCATGGTTTACTGAAACAAACTCAGACATGCAGACTCAGTGAAATAGCAGAATGTGTAAGTATGGAAGAGATCCAACGTCACGTACATCAATTCCTGCAAAGCAAAAGAAATTTATGGAGGAACGGGCACTCTTCGATAAAGAGAGGAATGACGACAAAGAAAATCTGAGGAAAACATCGATCATGGGACACAAGCCTGTGATTGGATTCCCAGAAAGTCTCCCTACTGCTTCCAGACAGTCACATCTACCACTTTCAACAGAACACAAAGCCGTAAATTAAATTTGCGATTCTACACGGTTAAAGAGTAATTGTTATAAGAAATGGACCCAAATGGTAAACCAGAACAAAACGATTTAATAGTTAAATGCTGGTACAGATGTTTGGCGATGAAACATTCCTCACATGAGTTTGATTCAATGTACGGCAACGTTTCGTCTTTCACGGAAGTAACAAACATTATATGCGAATTTGGAGGTCAGAAGACCTCTACATGATTAGGTACCTTCAGGAAGATAGTCCGAAGGTGAATGTATGACTTGAGATAATGATTAGTGGCACTATTTCTCAGTTATTATTCGGCGAGACAATAATAATTGCATATGTGCACTTAGTCATTTTGACGGAATTCGTGCACTTCAACTACACAACCTTCAACCAACCAGCCTTTTCCAGCAAGATGGATCGCCACGCCCTTGGTGACCGTACGTTAGTGTCTTGCTAGATGAAAAATTTGCAGATATGTGCATTCGCATAGGTGACATGTTTCCTGCGTATTTCGTTCAGCAGATATTACTCCACTCGCCTCTTTTCCATAAGGATATATTCAAGATTGATATTAAAATACACAGAGGTGCTAAGCCGCTTCACATTCCGCTGCACACATCTCGACGTTCCCAGCCCTATTCCGTGATCATCTTCATCATTGTTCAGATATCCCTGGGTGGCTGAACACTGTAAAAAATAGTGTCCTGGGCTTTTATAGCAGGCAGTTTCGCCACGCGTTCTTAGAGGAATTACTCTATAAAAGCTTCGAAGTTGGCATTGATGGGCATCATCATTGGGTAAATTCTATTGGCAGATAGTAAAAGAGAGAGGGAATGTTATCAACATTTTTGAAAAATGTAATGTTACCGTCTCCAGCTTCTAACAAAATTCTATCTCTTACAACCTGGTGACAATAACGGTTTGTTGACCGAAGCTGGTAATCAGAAATAGGATTTTGTTAGGAACTCGAGGCGCCCAAAAAAAAAAAAAAAAAGTTCAAATGGCTCTGACGTCATCAGTCCTCTAGAACTTAGAACTACTTAAATCTAACTAACCTAAGGACATCACACACATCCATGCCAGAGGCAGGATTCCAACTTGTGATCGTAGCGGTCGCGCGGTTACAGACTGAAGCGCCTAGAACCGCTCGGCCACGCGGCCGGCTCGAGGCGACAATCATGACATTTTTCAAACACGTGTTACCTGTGAGGCACCACCTCCTGAAAATATATTGTCAAAATTTTATTGCCGTGCACCGAAGTGGCTTCGTGATGTTTCATCGCGGGTAGTCACAAAGTCAGGAAGCCTGTAACTGTCAACTCAACTGAAACTGTAGCTTCACTTCTTAAAAGCGTGGGAAAAAGAATTTTATAAGTGGAGGCGACCCTGGTTTCCCACATTGTTCAGCCGCCTGGGAACACAAAAGAATCCTGAAGAAGTTCCCAACAGAAAGATTGAAATGTCAAATATTTTACCAGTCTTAGGAGTATTATGGGGTAGACTAAGAGTTTAGAAGATTTCAGACTTAATGACAAGGCCACGAAAGCCTGCAAACATATAAGTTAGAGACATTATGTATCAATCAAAAGTGCGGGGCGTCTCTGATCTCAAGTGAAGAGTATTGTTGCTATTATTACCACTGACGAAGGTCTCCTACGGCGAACATGACAAGAAATCGAGTAGCACCATAATATGCTTTGTGCAACTTACTGTGTTCTCTTAGAGGTCTGTTAATTTAGGCAATACGTTTAAGTACAAATCTCTCAATTTGTAATGAAATTCACATATACTTCGAAAGAAAAACCGTCTGCGTAGCAGGTTAAAGTATATATTTATTGATGTGTTTCGCCCTTGTGGGGGTATAATCAGAAAGTTTTAATACACTGCAAAATTTGCATCAATAAAATTAACGGTTCTCCCGGAACATAAACTGTTTGCCTTTCGAAATACTACCAACGGTTGTCCTACCAGGAATGCCGTTCATTGGAAAGAACTGTTTCACATAACTGTCTTTTCAACTGTTCGTGTAATGATTTTTAATTTGAAAAGAGACTTTATGGACGCCCAGATCAAGTGCCCATTCGAAGGTATAGGGTCTGAGGTGGAGTCGTTCGAAAAAACATATAAATATAATAAAATTATAAACAGCCGACCAGTTGCAATGCATAAAGAAATTCTATAATTAGGTTTCGACAAATATAAACTTGTCTTCTTCAGAAAGTAGAAATTTTACATTTGTAAGAGCTAATGTACCATCGCCGTTTTTACAATTGTCGGCATGGATCCATTTGTCAAAAATGAGATATAGTACTAGAATTAGGGTTTGTCGGTTGTGAGCTGTGCAAGATCCATGAACTGTTTTATATTTACGTGACAAACCGTAATTCTAGGGCTATATTTAATTTTTGATAAATGGATCTATGCCGACTATTGTATAAACGGCGATGGTACATTAGTCCTTACTAATGTAAAATCGCCACCTTCTCAAGAAGACAAATTTATATTTGTCGAAACCTAGGTACAGAATTTCTTTATCGATTCCAACTGATCGGCTGTTTATAATTATATTACGTGAAACCGTTGCTGTTGTGCAGCTATGTTTAAGATATTAATATAGATATCTGAATAATGTATTACAGAGTTTAAATTACCAGAAACCCTTTCGGAGATTTAAATAATGTTTCAAAATGAACTGTTAGCATCCGAAGCTGAGTTTTCAGCGTGGGTGACAGCCATGCAGAGGATCCCGGTTCCTTTCCCGATACAGCTATGGGTTTCTTTTCCTTGGTATGGGGTAACTGAGGAGCTACTCGACCAAATGGTAACGGTTACAAGGACAAGAAACAAGACGATGACCGTGAGAAAGTTGTGCTGACCACATGTCCTTCCATAAAGCGTCTGATGACGCCTTTGGCAGACGATGACATGTGGTCAGCCGGGCCTGAATGGTCCGTCTTGTGCTGGAACGCGGAACTCAATTCTTACCTGACGAACTGCATTATAGGTGTAGATATCGAGCTATGTTTTCCAAACAGGAAGTAGTTAGTCTTAAAGTTGGGCCTTTAAATGCCTTTTACCTCCAGGTAGAAGAGCTCTACGGCCTTGTGAGAGCTCAGCTGGCTAATCGTAAAGGAGTCGTACCAACATCCACGAGATTCTCAGGATCTTCTGCATACAACGAAGGTTAATCAGCAGAATACCTGAACCTTATCTCTCGAATCCCTGTCTGTATGCTTGTGCTGTTGTGTTCTGTCGCGTCGTCTATCGACGCCTAATATTACTGTTCTGAAACTGTTAAGAGTTACTTTATTGTAATCCTACATGCTTTCCCGGCGATCTGTTGACATCTTGGATATTTGGGAATCCAGCCGGATGTTCGCTTCGTTCTTGCACGATATTTCAACAGCGTGCCTCGCTGTCTTCAGCGAGGCACGCTGTTGAAATATCGTGCGAGAATGACGCGAACATCCGGCTGGATTCCCGAATATCCAAGATGTCAGTTACTTTATTGTTTGCGGATTGCGAGACCTTCCCACTGTAGCTAAGAAATGCCAATGTCTTACTACAGTGTACCAGAATCCGGTAACAAGGCGCCATCTAGCAAGTGTTTCACGAACGAATAAATCAAATAACGGCGCGAAACTCTCGGAAGTCGATAATCTGACAACTTCGTGTTGCAAATCTGCAGCCTTGCCCAGTACGAAATCACAAGGCGCGTGTACTCTGTACTGTTTGAGCTCATTGTAAGAATTCTTTGGAACTAGCATCAGGGATATAAAACGGTAACTGTTTCGTACATCTCTAGCGATCATATTATAGGTGCATTACTCTGCCCAACTATTTTTCCGAGGGCCTGACGAAGCTACTTCCTGAAAGGGGATACAGAGGTGTCCCGGTGAATGACGAATATGTAGCTTCCGAGAAACACTTGGACCACGCAACACGCTATCACTTTTCACGAGGCGCCCCAGTTGCCGCCAGCAGGTGGCGCCGGTGGCAGCTGACAGCTCAGTAATAGAGTTCCTGGCTGGGGAACGGCGGCGGCCGGTAGCGCGCCGTGGCCGGCAGCCGAGGCGCCTTGTGCGACGGCTGCCGGGGCGGCAGCAGCCTGTCCGGTGGCGCGGGGGCGGCGGGAGCGGGGGCGGCGGCAGAGCCGGCCGGGGGCGGCTTGCGAGGCCGGCCGCCGCCGCGCCGCAGTCATCGCCGGTAGCCGTCGTAGGCGCGTTCGTCGTCTATGCCGCCCCCGCCGCCGCCGCCTCCGACGCCTCCTCCCGCCGCGACGTCCCCGGCGATGGCCTTGTCGGCATCGGCGCCGCCGGCGCAGCAGGAGCGGCAGACGATGGCGACGCAGGCGGCGAGCGCGAGCAGCGCGGCGGCGCCGGCGGACAGCGCGACGGCCAGCCAGTTGACGTCGGCGGCGTCGGGGAGCGTGCAGAGCGCGCTGCCCTCGTCGCCCTGGGCCGCCGCCAGCGTCGCGTTGGCCGGGCAGTTGGCGACGCCGTTGCAGACGAGCCGCGCCGGGATGCAGTAGCCCGCGTCGCCGGGGCACGGGAACTCGCAGTCCTCGGCCGCGTCGGCGCGCGTCACGTAGTAGGAAGAGGGCGCCGACGCCTCCTCCCCGTCCTCGCCGGCCTCGCCCGACGACGGCGCCGACCCGGAATCCTGCTGATTGATTTGCTCACGTGTACACCAGGTAACTGAACAGGCAACGCGAACTGAGAACTTACAAGCGGGAGGCGAACCACCGTAATACAATTCAACCGCACCGTGAGCGGACCGTACCATTGGGACTGAAATCGGTAGATTTGAAGTACACGCACAATCAAACAAATGATCGCAATTTCAGAAAAATAGGATGATTACACAAGTGGCCATTAAAACTGCTACACCACAAAGATGAAGTGCTACAGACGCGAAATTTAACCGACAGGATGAAGATGCTGTGATAGGCAAATGATTAGCTTTTCAGAGCATTCGCACAAGGTTGGCGCCGGTGGCGACACCTACAACGTGCTGACATCAGGAAAGTTTCCAACCGATTTCTCATACACAAACAGCAGTTGACCGGCGTTGCCTGGTGAAACGCTGTTGTGATGAATCGTGTAAGGAGGAGAAATGCGTGCCATTACGTTTCCGACTTTGATAAAGATCGGATTGTAGCATATCGCAATTGCGGTTGATCGTATCGCGACATTGCTGCTCGCGTTGGTCGACATCCAATGAATGTTAGCAGAATATCGACTCCGTAGGTTGAGGAGGGTAATACGGAACGCCCTGCTGGATCCCAACGGCTCGTATCACTAGCAGTCTAGATGACAGGCATCTTATCCGCATGGCTGTAACGGATCGTGCAGCCACGTCTGGATCCCTGAGTCAACAGATGGGGACGTTTGCAAGACAACAACCATCTGCACGAACAGTTCGACGACGTTTGTAGCAGCATGGACTATCAGCATGGAGACCACGGCTACGGTTACCCTTGACGCTGCATCACAGACAGTAGAGCTTGAGATGGTGTACTCAACGACGAACCTGGATGCACGAATGGCAAAACGTCATTCTTTAGGATGAAACCAGGTACTGTTTACAGCATCATGATGGTCGCATCCGTGTTTGACGACATCGCGGTGAATGCACATTGGAAGCGCATATTTGTCATCGCCATACTGGAGTACCCTGCGTGATGGTATGGGGTGCCATTGGTTACTCGTCTCAGTCACCTGTTGTTCGTATTGACGGCACTTTGAACAGTGGACGATACATTTCAGATGTGTTACGACCCGTGGCTCTGCTCTTAAATCGATCCCTGCGAAACCCTACATTTCAGCAGGATAATGCACGACCGCATGTTGCAGGTCCTGTATCGGCCTTTCTGGATACAGAAAATGTTCAACTGCTGCCCTGGCCAGCACATTCTCTAGATCTCTCACCAACTGAAAACGTCTGGTCAATGGTGGCCGAGCAACTGGCTCGTCACAATACGTCAGTCACTACTTTTGATGAATTGTGGTACCGCGTTGAAGGTGCATGGGCAGCTGTACGTGTACACTCCATCCAAGCTCTGTTTGACTCAATGCCCAGGCGTATCAATGCCGTTATTAAGGCCAGAGGTGCTTGTTTTGGGTACTGGTTTCTCAGGATCTGTGCACGCAAATTGCGTGAAAATTTAATCACGGGTCAGTTATGATATAACATATTTGTCCAAAGAATAACCGTTTATCATCTGCATTTCTTTTGGTGTAGCGATTTTAATGGCCAGTAGTGTAATTCAAGTTAACGATCTTCACAAGTTCAGCAATCCAATAGCACATACGTCCACCTGTAGCCTTTACGCAAGAAGTTATTGTTGGATGTCCAATTAAGCGATGTCAAACGGATTGCTTTCCAATTGACCCTTTAGATTGTCAAAATCCCGAGATGCTTAGACGGCCCTGTCCATAACGGTCCAAACGTTCTCAGTTGGAGAGAGACCAGACGACCTTGCTGGCCAAGATAGGGTTTGGCAAGCCCGAAGACAAGCAGTAGAAGTTACTGAAATGTAAGCCTAGTATGGTTTGCTCAGAAGGGCAACAAAATGGGGTGTACATTATCGTCGACGTACTGCTGCGCTCTACTGGTGGCGCGGATAACAACGACAGGGGCTCTGCTGTTAAAAGAAATGGCACCCCACAGCATCGCTCCCGGTTGTCTGGGTGTATGGTGGGCGACAGTCATGTGGTATCCACCCACTGCCTGGGACATCTCCAGACATGTCATCGCTGGTAATCTGGACTCAGTTCGAAGCGGGAGTCATCAATGACAAAATGTCTATCAGCACCATGGTATATCTGAGGTCATCAGTCTCCTAGAAGTTAGAACTACTTAAACCTAACTAACCTAAGTGCGTCACACACATTCATGCCCGAGGCAGTATTCTAACATTTGACCGTAACGGTCGAGAGTTCCAGACTAAAGCGGCTAGAATCGCTCGGCCACACCGCCCGGCCATCAATGGCAACATCTGTACTCTGGTCAATGATATTCCAGACACAACAACCAGGAGTAATGGTCTGGGGTGTCACTTCGTTTCATGGGGAGAGATCCGACGACCTTGCTGGAATGCCATCTGCTGATTCCTTGCTGCGCATTGATATGTCGTCGATACTAAGCGTCCCGTTTCCTTACAGAAGGGCCAGAGGTAGACAAACGAGTTACTGATTTGCTCAATTTGTGAAGCTCTTTCACTTGAATATAACATCATTTTTTCTAAAAATATTACAATTGGTTTTTCTCTAAGTGTACATCATATCTACTGATTTCCGTCCAATTCAGATAATGCCGCCCTGGTGCATCGGTTCCTTTTACTTTTAATTTTTATTTTTTAAAGTAGTATTGAAAAACTGCCCCCATACTGAGACATGCCCCCCCCCCCCTCTTACTGGGATTTTCTTCAGTAACGTCTGGTATCCACGGTTAGCTAAACATTGTTAGCTGTTTTCACTCTGCCGGCCGGGGTGGCCGAGTGGTTCTAGGCGCTACCGTCTGGAACCGCGCGACTGCTACGGTCACAGGTTCGAATCCTGCCTCGGGCATGGATGTGTGTGATGACCTCAGAAGTTAAGTCCCATAGTTCTCAGATCCAATTGAACCATTTGTTTTCACTCTACCGTCAACACCAGAAGATGCTAGTAGTGGAGCCGAAACTCCGACCGTGATTAAGAAACAGAGGGAGGTAAATATACTCTCCTGATATCTTAGAAGATTTTATCTGCAATGACAACAGCCATAAAATCCTGCAGACTTATTAGAACATGATATCAGTCTACTGGGAAACAGTCGTTCCAGCTAAATAACGCTGTATGGGGAAACTTTATGTGAGCAATTTAATTATCTTCCTGTTCATCCTTATCTTTAACAAATTACCGTCTTCGGCCAGCACCGGCCATCTACATACCTAAAAGGAAAATTAGTTTTAAAAATTTATGGAAAAGTTGCGCGGTTAAAGGTGTATACTTAAAGTATAATCAAATAAAGTAATGCCATGTGGAAAATTACAGGTCGTGGTTCAGTCGCACCACTGCCGACAATACGTTATTTCCGAATAGCCGCCCTGAGTGGCCGCGCGATTAGAGACGCCATGTCACGTATTGCACGGCCCCTTCCGCCGAAGGTGTGAGCACTCCCTCGGGCATGCGTTTGTGTGTTGTTATTAGCATAAGTTAGTTTAAGTAATGTGTAAGTATAGGGACTGATAACTTCAGCAGTTTGGTCACTTAGGAATTCACACACATTTTAACATTTCCGAATACAAAGGCGGAGGATGTTTCACATAAAAGCTAATTCCTTGTGGGCAAGTGACTAACTATTAATTTTCTATTGGCACATTCGTACAAAACGTTTTCCACTATAAAATATAACAGAACATACATTAGTTCATTAGCCAATAACATGTATAAAACTGCATTACAAACACTACAATTACCGCCTACGTCTACATCTACATGACTTCTCTGCAATTCACATTTAAGTGCTTGGGAGACAGTTCATCAAACCACAATCATACTATCTCTCTACCATTCCACTCTCGAACAGCTATGTGGTCTTTCCAACTGAAGCTGTTCGCAATTTTAACACCCAGGTACTTAGTTGAATTGACAGCCTTGAGAATTGTACTATTTATTTAGTAATCGAATTCCAACGGATTTCTTTTCGTTATTTAGCGTCAACTGCCACCTGCCACACCATACAGCAATCTTTTCTAACTCGCTTTGCAACTGATACAGGTCTTCGGATGACCTTACTAGACGGTAAATTACAGCATCATCTGCAAACAACCTAAGAGAAATGCTCAGATTGTCACCCAGGTCATTTATATAGATCAGAAACAGCAGAGGTCCCAGGACGCTTCCCTGGGGAACACCTGATATCACTTCAGTTTTACTCGATGATTTGCCGTCTATTATTACGAACTGCGACCTTCCTGACAGGAAATCACGAAGCCAGCCGCACAACTGAGACGATACCCCATAGACCTGCAGCCTGATTAGAAGTCGCTTGTGAGGAACGGTATAAAATGCTTTCCGGAAATCTAGAAATACGGAAGCAACTTGAGATCCCCTGTCGACAGCGGCCATTACTTCGTGCGAATAAAGAGCTAGCTGCATTGCACAAGAACGATGTTTTCTGAAACCATCCTGATTACGTATCAATAGATCGTTCCCTTCGAGGTGATTGATAATACTTGAATACAGTATATGCTCCAAAACCCTACTGCAAACCGACGTCAATGATAAAAGTCTGTAGTTCGATGGATTACTCCTACTACCCTTCTTAAACACTGGTGCGACCTGCGCAATTTTCCAATCTGTAGGTACAGATCTATCGGTGAGCGAGCGGTTGTATATGATTGCTAAGTAGGGAGCTATTGTATCAGCATAATCTGAAAGGAACCCAATCGGTATACAATCTGGACCTGAAGACTTGCCCGTATCAAGCGATTTCAGTTGCTTCGCAACCCCTAAGGTATCTACTTCTAAGAAACGCATGCTCGCAGCAGTTCGTGTTTCAAATTCTGGAATATTCCATTCGTCTTCCCTGTTGAAGAAATTTCGAAAAACTGCGTTCAATAACTCCGCTTTAGCGGCGCAGTCGTCGGTAACAATACCATCGGCACTGCGCAGCGAAGGTATTGACTGCGTCTTGCCGCTTGTGCACTTTATATACGACCAGAATTTCTTTGGATTTTCTACCAAATTTTGCGACAACGTTTCGTTGTGGAACCTATTAAAGGCATCTCGCATTGAAGTCCGTGCCAAATTTCGCGCGTCTGTAAATTTAACCAATCTTCGGGATTTTGCGTTCTTCTGAACTTCGCATGCTTTTCCGTTGCCTCTGTTTTGTGTACCATGGGGGATCAGTTCCATCTCTTACTAATTTATGAGGTATGAATCTCTCAATTGCTGTTGCCACTATATCTTTGAATTTGAGCCACATCTCGTCTACATTTGCATAGTCAGTTCGGAAGAAATGGATATTGTCTCTTAGGAAGGCATCTAGTGACACTTTATCCGCTTTTTTAAATAAAATTATTTTGCGTTTGTTTCTGGTGGACTTGGAAGAAATGGTATTGAGCGTAGCTACAACGACCTTGTGATCACTAATCCCTGTATCAGTCTTGATGCTCTCTATTAGGTCTGGATTGTTTGTGGCTAAGAGGTCAAGTGTGTTTTCGCAACCATTTACAATTCGCGTTGGTTCGTGGACTAACTGCTGGAAATAATTTTCGGAGAAAGCATTTAGGACAATCTCGGAATATGTTTTCTGCCTACCACCGGTTTTGAACAAGTATTTTTGCCAACATATCGAGGGAAGGTTGAAGTCCCCACCAACTATAACCGTATGAGTGGGGTATTTATTTGTTACGAGACTCAAATTTTCTCTGAACTGTTCAGCAACAATATCAACGGAGTCTGAGGGTCGGTAGAAGGAGCCAATTATTAACTTAGTTCGACTGTTAATTATAACCTTCACCCATACCAATTCGCAGGGAGTATCTACTTCGACTTCACTACAAGATAAACCACTATTGACAGACATAAACACTCCACCACCAATTCTGCTAAATCTATCTTTCCTGACCACCGTCTGAGACTTCGTAAAAATTTCTGCAGACTTCAGGCTTTAGCCAGCTTTTTGTACCTATAACGATTTCAGCTTCTGTGCTTTCTACTGGTGCTTGAAGCTCAGGGACTTTCCCAGCACAACTAAAACAATTTACAATTACAATTCCGACTGTTCCTTGATCCAAGCACGTCCTGTATTTGCCATACACCCTTTGAGATTGCAGCCCACCCCGTACTTTTCCGAGGCCTTCTAACCTAAAAAAAACGCCCAGTCCACTCCACACAGCCTGCGATACGCGTGTAGCCGCCAGCTGAGTGTAGTATATTATGTCACAGATGTGATGCATCTGTAACAAACAGGTAAATTACTTAATAGAACAGCAGTACGCCAGTAGTTCACATCCTTTAAAATTTCATTGCGAATAAAAGGTACCACTTACAAAAGGAATCATTAAAGAGAATAGAGATATAGCAGATAACGTCATTTACTACAGAACAAATGTAGACGGCTCCACTACGCTATGTAGACTAAATGTTCACGCACCAGTTGTTGGAGTTACAAATGGTAGTTAAATAAGCGGTGTCCACACTTAAGACAACTTATAAGAAAGTTCGAAATGGAACAGAATATAAATTACTTTGATTCAATTATTACAAAATCTACTTATTTCTTTTGTAGTTCTGAGGGTCGCCGATGCCACCTGAAATTGGTAATGTCGACAGAAATTATTCTCAATACAATACAGTCTCTGTGGACTCCAGCTATCCTGAAATCTGGTTCAATGCCAAAGGATAATTTTATGTTGTGCTACACTGAATGTGTGGTCGAACACGCGAAGCAACTGAGAAATACGCTTCTCGTCTCCCACTGGTTGTCCAGAGCACGGTCTCATAAGGCAGCGTTACCTGTTCTGGCCTCTGAATGCCTAGCACGCGCGAGTGGTGACTTCAGGAAAGCCCAGTGCGAGGGGATGGATAAGTCAGTCTGGGGGTGAAAGTACATGGAAAAACTCATCCTGCATATGGTGTGGGGTTGCGCTGTAAAAGTTAATGATTTTAATTTCATTTTATTTCAGTTTCGTGTGATGGGTATACAGAGTGATTGTGATATGTTCCACAAGGATAGTTACGAGGGCACTCCAAAAGAAATGCACACTATTTTTTAAAAATCCATCTTTTATTCTACATGTTTGAAAGTTTTACAGTGTGTAGATACATCCTTTAGGAACAATATTTTCATTTCTCCACATGATTTCCATCCCTTTCAACTGCCTTACGCCATCTTGGAACCAGCGCCTGTATACCAGCACGGTAAAATTCTGGATCAACCTGTTGGAGCCACTGTTTGGCAGCGTGCACAATGAAGTCATCTTCAAACCTTGTTCTACGAAGAGAGTCTTTCAGTTCCCCAAAGAGATGACAGTCACATGGAGGCAGGTCAGGACTGCAATGCTGCTGTTTCAGTGTTGTCCATCTGAGTTTTGTGATCGCTTCCATGGTTTTTAAACTGACATGTGGCCTTGCGTTGTCGTGCAACAGCAAAGCTTCCTGCTTTTGCCGATGTGGTATCAGTCGAGCTTGACGTTTCTTCAGTGTTTTCACATATGTATCAGAAGTTATGGTGGTTCCACTTGGCATGATGTCCACAAGCAAGAGTCCTTCGGAATCGAAAAACACTGTAGCCATAACTTTTTCCAGCAGAACGTGTGGTTATGAATTTTTTTCTTTTGTGAATTTGCATGATGCCACTCCATTGGTTGCCTCTTCGTCTCTGGTGAAAAATGATGGAGCCATGCTTCATCACCTGTTACAATTCACCCAAGAAATTTGCTACCATTCTCGTACTGTTCCAAAAGTTTGCTGCATACCGTTTCTCTTGTTTCTTTGTGAGCCAGTGTCAGCATCCTGGGAACCCACCTGGCACAAACATTTTTTAAAGCCAACACTTTCAGTATTCTGCAAACATTTCCTTCCCCTATCCCAACGTAGCTTGATAATTCGTTCACTGTGATGCGCCTGTCAGCAGTCACCAATTCGTTAACTCTGTGAACATTGTCTGGAGTGTGTGCAGCACGAGGCCTGCCGCTGCGAGGACAATCCTCAATATTGCCGTGTCCGCTTTCATCACGTAACCTGTTTGCACACCGACTAATTGCACTGCGATCGACAGCAGCATCTCCATACACTTCTTTCAACCTCTTGTGGATGTTTACCACTGTGTCGTTTTCACAGCACAGGAATTCTATGACAGCAAGTTGCTTCTGACGAACGTCAAGTGTAGCAACCACCTTGAAAACATGCTGTGACGGCGCCACTCACGGGAACAGGTTGAGCTAAGTTTTAAAACAGGCGGGAAGGATGTATCTACATACTGTAAAACTTTCACACTTGCAGAATAAAAACTTTATTTTTACAAAAATAGTGTGCATTTCTTTTGGAGTGACCCTCATACAATGATAAAAAGTATGTTACTATCCTTAAATATGAATGTTCTCTGTCAATAACAAAGCAGCCTTTTCATTATTTGTAGTGATCCGCATTGCAGTCAAGGTGAATGCTATCAATGGGCCGATCTCTGTGCAGTATACTCTCCGTGATGGACACATCCACGGAGACACAAGGTTACTGCACAGAGCATTAGCGACGTTTATCTAAGTGCATGCGTCCACCTGCAACGACCGTGTGACTGCTACATAGCCGGCATCTCGTTGTCGTGCGGTAGCGTTCTCCCGGGTTCGATTCCCGGCGGGGTCACGGATTTTCTCTGCCTCGTGATGGCTGGGTGTTGTGTGATGTCCTTAGGTTAGTTAGGTTTAAGTATTTCTAAGTTCTAGGGGACTGATGACCATAGGTGTTAACTCCCATAGTGCTCAGAGCCATTTGAACCATTTTTTGAACTTCTACATAGCACCCACACCAGCACGTTATCGCTAGTAATGATGACTGGAGATGGTGCAAAGTGATGTGGGATAAAGAAGTCTCACATAAAAGTACTGTAGAAGCTAATATGCCAAACTTTTTACGCACCTCTACTGTTGTTAGCTGCAGAACCTGAATCTTTAAAGACAGGCTACAAAGTAGGGTCGTGAAAATTAGATGAAGTTTTTGAGAACTCGGATAGATGTAAGAAAAACAGAAAAGATGAGGAATGAAAGGCTTAAAGAGATGGCACGTGAAGAATACCTATGTGGTTCTAACTCTAGAAATACTGCTTCCCAGGTAATAAATAGTAACTGTACCAAATTTGTTTGAAATCGATGAGATGGTTATGACGAAAATACACACACACACACACACACACACACACACACATGTACATACATACGTTGTTATATATGTTCATGATAAGTATTCGCAACATTATAAATTTACAGAACGACAACACTACCGCCTTTGAGGAACCCGTTCAGAAGTACTGCAGCAGGGCTCAAGTAGGAGACTGCCTAACTACTTGAGGAGGTTGGTTCAAGGCCAGACATCACTTTGCGTCCCCAAATGAAATGGTTTGTTTTATCCAGCGTAGCTATACGGTACTCACTGACGAATCATAAACATTTAATTAGCAGTGTTGGGTGCTAGGTGTAAGAGGACTCTTGCAAATCGATACCAGGAGGCGAACACGCATCTCCTGTGACAATGGCAGGCAACAAGACACAGTAGGTACTCAGGTTTCTCATAGCCGCAGATACGTGCTAGCTCCGTTCGGTAACGTTGTTGTCTCGGCTAGTAAGCACCCGCAGAGGGAAGGGGGATTTTTTTTTTTTCAGGATAGAGCTGACGACCTACTCTTTACCTTCTTGGTGCTAAATGAGTTTCGAGCGGAGTGTATTTGCCGGGCTTACAAGAAGAGTAATTTCCGCGCAATGGGCGTATTTGCAACGTACATTCTAAATATCCTGCATCTTACAGAAGCGCAATAATGAGGAGACGGAAATGGCCCATGAGAATTCGTGTAATCTGCTCTTGTTTCTGACTGGCTGAAAGGTCTACAGTTATGTGAAGTCGAGGAGTCGACTGTCAGCACTTGTGGGGTGGAAAAGGTTTGTGCCTTCTGGGCAGGGGTGGGATTTTCATTGAGTATATCAAGATTCCGGAGTGGGTAATCCTTTGTAATCAACCCGATGTGCGTTCCCGAGGATGCACACAGAGTTCTATTAGAATTTTCCTGATTGTCTCAACGAGTTTTGCGGGCTAGTGATCGTGGTCTTACACGGTAAATAGGGAGACATTAGAGGAGAGCGTGGCCAACGGCCTTGCCGCAGTGGTTACATCGGTTCCCGTCATATCACGGAAGTTAAGCGCTGTCGGGTTGGGCTAGCACTTGGATGGGTGACCATCCGGTCCGCCGAGCGCTGTTGGCAAGCGGAGTGCACACAGCCCTTGTGAGGCAAACTGAGGAGCTACTTGGTTGAGGAGTAGCGGCTCCGGTCTAGCAAACTGACATTCGGCCGGGAGATCGGCGTGCTCACCACATTCCCCTCCATATCCGCATCCCGTGACGCCTGTGGGTGAGGATGACACGGCGGTCGGTCGATACCTTTGGGCCTTCATGGCCTGTACGGGAGGAGTTTAGTTTTCTAGTTAGAGAAGGGCATTGAGTTATTAGCTATTTGGAGGTGGTGTGGGTTAAATAAATTCATTTCAATAAATTTTGTTTCTTGTACAGTGGAAATTGCAGTCTGATGTTTTGGTGTGATTCTTTCGCTATTGATTTTGAAGTATGTAGCTGACTTCTTGTTTTGAAAATTGATGAACTAGCTGCAAGCGAAGTGTGAGCAATGATAGATGAACCTGTTCCTGTCCAACGGCCGAATGTAGGATTCTTCCTTAGCAGTAGTGAGATTGGTAGAGGCCTTTTGATATCGACTTCGGAGTAGTTACTGGTATAACCCTGAATCGTTGGTGAAAGCGAGGCTGCTGGTTATTAGCCGGCCGCTGTGACCGAACGGTTCTAGGCACTTCGGTCGAAAACCGCCCTGCTACTACGGTTGCAGGTTCAAATCCTGCCCCGGGCATGAATATATGTGATGCCCTTAGGTTAGTTAGGTTTAAGTACGGGAATGATGGCCTCAGATGTTAAGTCCCATAGTGGTTAGTGCCATTTGAACCCCCTTTTGTCTGGCCATTATTATTTTGACTTTGCCCGCCGGCTGAAGCTGACAATTGATCCGGGTCCGCCAATAAAAGTTTGCACTTAAATCCGCGATCCACTACTGCATCGCGCAACTTGTTCCCCGCACCAGCCAACGCCCGCGAATGCAACATTGCGCCACTCCACGGAATGCAAAGAACGGCCGAAAGGACCGTAGTGACGTAAATGCTGCCCAACGTCACACTCGCTTTATGGATGCTCGAACTGATCTGACCTGACGGTTTTCATCGTGAGATTTCACGCTGTGAGATTTACGTGCCTGAACGACGTCGACCCTGGTCAGCTCGGTCCACACCATCCTGAAGTAGTCGGCGGCGCTCCAGGCGGACGAGACGAACTCGACGGTGACGTGCGGGGAGTCGTCGCCGGCGGCGGCGTCCGGCGGGAGCAGGTCGGCGGCCGCGATGACGGGCAGCTCCTGCAAGGCACTGGCGTTGACGCCGCACGCGAAGAGCAGCGGCGCGGGCCGCGCGGGCAGCGACACCGACAGCCGGCAGTCGCGCGACGCCAGCCGCGCGTCCTCGAAGTGCAGCCAGAGGTGGCGCTCCGGCCGCACAGACAGCCGCCAGATGCAGTGCAGCGCGCGCGGCGGCTCCGCGAAGCCCAGCAGCGCCTCGAAGTCGGGGAAGCGCAGCTCGCCGTCGGTGGCGGGCGGCAGCAGCGGCGGCCCGCAGAGGGGCGCGTGCACGAAGCGGTAGCGGGCCTCGAACAGAGGCGGCGCGTGCTTGAAGTAGCTGGAGGCGGCGTGCGCCGCGTCGATGCGCAGCTCCAGCGTGAGGCGCTCGCCGCGCGACACCACCGACAGCGGCGGCAGCTGCGCGCCCCCGTGGCACAGGCACGCCGACAGCACCGCCGACACCGGCGACGACGCGTTGCCCGCCGGCTCCAGCACCACCAGCTTGTCCGCGCGGTCGCGCAGGCAGTCGCCGCACCGGCCCACGCTGTACGGGTTGTCCTGCACACACCGTCATCAGTCAATTTCGAATCTCGGCGGGAGCCCACGAGCGATGTAGGCTCTGCAACGAACTTTTGTCATCAACCCACAGTAGACTAGAGGCCCACAAGAAAGGCAGGCCGTATCGTTCAGGTCTTAACGAGCGCCAGCAGCTGTCTCTGATGGGGACCGAGTAGTTATTTCAGACTAGCTTCATAAGTGTCCTGCTTGTTTAAAACCATAGAAGTTCATAGTAGCACACGAAAAAATGAGATCTTTGGCAGATACCTTTCAAATTTCACTCAAGCGCCATAGAAACTGGTACACGCGTGCACATTCAAATACAGAAATGTGTCGACATGTAGAATACCACGCAGCGGTCGGCAAAGCCTATAGAATTTACTAAGATGTTATCTGTTCTTTGAGACATGTCAGAAAGAGCACATACCATCTTAGTAAATATATATAGTTAAGGCTCACCGGCCACTTGAGCATCTTCTTCTTCTGTGCGAATGCACAAACAGTGCCCGAACTCTTACGGGAATCGACAACGCGCCGCGAGTAATGAGTATAATGGGCGGGTGCACTAAGAATGTAGTACGGTACGATACATTGAAAATGGGGTTTCGCGGGAGGCGTGCCAGAGATAAATCCCTGCAGTCGCACTCTCCTCTATGTCCTCGGTGGCTCAGGTGGATAGAGCGTCTGCCATGTAAGCAGGAGATCGCGGGTTCGAGTCCCAGTCGGGGCACACATTTTCATCTGTCCCCGTTGACGTATGTCAACGCCGGTAAGCAGCTAAGGGTGCTCATTTCATTGTAAAGCCTATAGAAGCCAACAAGTGTCTAGCGCAGGTAGATCGGCTACTGCTGCTATAATGGCAGGTTATCAAGATTTAAGTGCTTCTGCACTTGGTGTTATAGTCGGCGCACGAGCGATGGGGCACAGCACCTCCGAGGTGGGGATTTTCCCGTACGACCATTTCACCAGTGCAGCGTGAATATCAGGAATTCGGTAAAACATCAAATATCCCATACCACTGCGTCCGCAAACTGGACGGGACCAACAACTGTAGAGAATCGTCCAGTGTGATAGAAGTGCAACACATCCACAAAATTGCTTCAGATTTCAATGCTGTACCGTCGACAAGTGTCAGCGTGCGAACCATTCAACGAAACATAATCTATACGGGCTTTCGGAGCCGAAGGCCCACTCGTGTACCCGTGATGACTGCACGACACGAAGCTTTATGCCTATTCTGGGCTCGTCAGCACTGAGATTGGACTGTTGATCATCGTCAACATGATCCGGCCTTAGTGGCCCAGCGGTTCTAGGCCCTACAGTCTGGAACCGCCCGACCGCCACGGTCGCAGGTTCGAATCCTGCCTAGGGCATGGATGTGTATGATGAGGTTTAAGTAGTTCTACGTTCTAGGGGACTGATGACCTCAGAAGTTAAGTCACATAGTGCTCAGAGCCATTTGAACCATTGACAACATGTTGCCTGGTCGGGCGAGTCTCTTTTCAAATTGTATCGAGCGGATAGACGCGTATGGGTATGGAGACAACCTCATTAATCCATGGACTTCTCATGTCAGCAGGGGACTGTCCAACTGGTGGAGGCTCTGTAACGGTATGGGGCATGTGCAGGTGGGGTGATATGGTACTCCTGATATGGCTAAATACCACTCTGACACGTAACACGTACGCAAGTATCCTGTCTGATCACTTGCAGCTATTCATGTCCCTTGTGCATTCCGTCGGACTTAGGAAATTTCAGCAGGACAATGCGATATGCCACACGTCCAGGATTGCTACAAAGTGGCTGCAGCAACACTCATCTGTGTTTCAATACTTCCGCTGTGCTTCAAATCCCGAGACATGAACATTGTTGAGCATATCTGGAAGCCTTGAAGCGTGCTGTTCAGAAGAGATCTCTACCCGATCGTAGCAGTACGGATTTACGGGCAGCCCTGCAGGATTCATGGTGTCAGTTTCCTCCAACACAACGTCAGACATTAGTGGAGTCCATGCCACGTCGTGTTGGGGCCGTTTAGTTAGGTTTAAGTAGTTATAAGTTCTAGGGGACTGATGACCTTAGAAGTTAAGTCCCATAGTGCTCAGAGCCATTTGAACCAACCAACTAGTTTATTTGGCTTGTCAATGTAAATACTGGTTTCCCGAGGGTCGTGCACGGAGCCGACCGCTTGCGACGTGTGGCGGACAAGCCGACTAGTTTGGCGTTACAAATTTGTTGCGGAACCTGTGTATCTCGTTGGCCCCGAGCAGCCTTATCCACCATACTTAGTGAACGCTTGTTGCAATCAGGGCCCACGGGAAATCAATATATATCAATGAAAAGGTACCAACTAAACTTTCCAATTTTGTCGTATGCTATCAAGAGCTTGCATCCAATTAAACGCGCAGATAAGAATTATTTAACTGGTCTAGAATACGAGTAGTTCCTCGCTTCCCGCCAGAGACAGCTGCTGACACTCGTAAGAGCTGATGTGTCACGTGCTTTGAAGTACGGGCCGTGGACTGTCTTGGCGAGTCTCGATCCTCAGGTACTGACGTCAATAGGTATGTTGTTATTGCGAGATTACGACCACATGAATATCACGTTAATTCGTATAAAATGAAAGAAGAACAACCGGAAAGTAATACCTCCTGTTTTAACTCTATTTTATTAGATCGCTTTCTTGTCTGATTTTAGATTGATTTTAATCTGACTTTCCGATGAACTACAGACCTGAAACTTTGGACATAACTCAGAACTGAATGTTAATGCAATACTAATTCACTATCCATTCTTATGTGTTGCGGAGAGTACTTTGTTTACCGCTATCATTTCGTAATCAGCTAGAGACTTGCAACTATCATCATGGCTTGAATCGGGATGATGACAGAATGTTAACTGCCTTTCGTGTCGTGCTGTCCAGACGGTCACTGAGGTTGCTTGTCTTACTCTCCCTTGCGTTGATATGACGTAGGTGTAATCCCCCCTGACTGACTGGTCCGGTCGTCACACATTTATCTTCTCATAATTGTTTGGTACCACCTAAAGATGAACCTTTAAGCTTCGAAAACGGTCATGAAATAAATTAAGAAAATTATTAGCAACTAAAGTGGATTTTAGTGTGTAACATTAATTCACTTCCTGGCCTGATGTGTGGCGAAGGGTACTTTATTTACCACTGTCATTTCCCAACGAGGTAGGCACTTGAAACTTGTAACATATTTCAGAACTGGATTATAATGCAGTACAAACTAACTTTCATGTCTAGTGAGTGGCGGAGGATAGTTTGCTTACCGCTGTCATTTCCCTATGCGTCAGAGACTTGAAACTTTCAATATAGGTCACAACTGGATTACAGTGCAATATTAACCTGAATTTGTGTCTGGTGTGTCGAAGAGGGTCCTTTGTGTACCACTGCTGCCTTCCCTTTTTCCTCTTCCAGTCGCAAATATTTCGAGTTACGAACGGTTGCTGGTAAGTCCGTGTGTGAGCTCGACTTTGATTTTTACCTTCGAGATGTTTTGTAACATCATCAGAAGAGGAAGCAGTGAATTGGTTGCCACAGGTGGAGAGTAACTGAAATAATCCTCAAATTTATCAAGTGTCTTTGTTGCAATCTCGTTAAAATGTTTAAAATCGATTGGTCACACACCACTAAAAAGCAGAAAATACTTATTTAAATAAACTATCTAATATAACATGTTTCTGAATGGACTAAATCTATAAAATAATTTATCCTAGCCCCATAACGATTGCGAACTCCATACAAATAGTCTAGAAAATTTATGCTTGTGACATTTAAATAAAGCTATCAAAATGCTTGTACAATTTGAAACGAAGAACATGGGGTGCCTGCCATGTATAACTGATGCATGAATTTTTCACTTCCTTATTATCGTCTGTTGCATGCCCCCCACGTTTCTGGCTTTAAATTCTACAAGTACTTTCATAACTACTACAATTTCACAAGCACAAATTTTTAGGACTTATGAGAGCTAGCAATCTGTGTAAGGCTAGGAGAAATTATTTTATACTGTTTAGTTTTTGTAAAAAAAACGTTTTACATTACAAAATGTTTATTTATATAATTATTTTCTGCTTAATTAAGTTCGATAATGTTTCCGCCTCCTTAGCTCAGAGGTCAGCGTAGCTGAATTTCATGCAGCCTACCCGGGTCCGATTTCCAGTAGTACCAAGGAATTTCCCTTGGTCAAATGACAGGAACGTGGTACACTCACACTCAGCCTCATAGTGTCAAATGATTAGTTATTTGACCGAGTAGAAGCAGCACCAGGTCTGCTATACTGACAATGGTCAGAAGTGCGGTGTACTGACCCTTACACTTCCATACCACATCCAAATGACACCATTTGCAGTGGATGACGCGGCAGTCGATCAGATCTGATGAACCGTCTCCCACCAGAATGGTAGTCCTTATTATTCTTATGTTTACAATGCACTAATCACGAATTTGGAGTACTTCTCCTAACGTTCTTCTGTAGCCCACTCTAATAATAGCGTCCCACATTAACGGATAGCAACACTGTACAAGTTTAGAAAATGGCCTAGCATGGCGTATGAATAAGACAGAGATCCACGATTGAATTCGTTACTGCAGAAGGTGAGCCACCCAACCACATTCGTGAATGGTTGAAGAACGTGTTTGGAGAAGTACGGTGGACAGCAGCACTGTTAGATAATGGGTTCGTCACTGTAGAGAAATTGAAGGGCAGACACAGTGGGATAATGCATCACGGAATAGACGGTTTAACGGAGGCGGTGACTCCATAACATCCCGCGTGTCGATCAAATCATCCATCAGACTTCCATGTATTCCCCACAATCAAAGAAGTTCATCGGGGGCATCACCCCGAAGATGCACAGACATTCAGAATATGACCAGTGGCTGAGGACGTATGACTGATTTTTACTACAGAGACATAAACTCTCTTGTCTCAGGAAAACTGTGAGCAAAGATGGTGATTATATTGAAAAGAACAAAAATGTTGTAAGTGTTATCCTAGGCATTTGGTATTTACTTTTCTCATAAAATAACAACATAAAAAACTTTACTTTCTGACTCACCTTTGTAGATACAACAACCAACTACGACCAATGATCCGATTTCCTGGAACTAAATAGGATCGTTGCTAGTTTCGAGCGCGCATGTTCGAACTGCTGTTAACATCTATGTTTTCATTTACCTTTTAGTGAACAAGAGACTTTGGCTGTTTCTTGAATTAGGAGGAAATTTCTTTGTTGAAGAGACTCAGTGATATTAGATTGTGGAGGGCCGTGCAGACAGCGGATTTATCACGTGCCATTTTGTAAGGGGTTCGTGAAAGTTTGTATCACCCACCCGCTGTTGACAGCCACCCAAAAACAGCAATTTATACCTACAACTACATCGATACCCGGCAGTCCATTTTACGACGCACATAAATGTAGTGCTATTCACTGTAAGAAACTTTATAACTTGTCACAGTTCGCGACAGATGGTCTCATAACTGACTCAGAAACAGAAGTTAAAAATCGACGATAATCACGTTAATTTAACAAATATACAATTAAACAAAAGTGAGACACACTTATTAGAGAAAGAACTTCAGCATAACTTGAAGCACAATTTATCAAAAACAAAATTAAAATCGTAATTTATGAGGTAAAAGTAGCTTGTATTTATGCAAAATTAAACAAAAAATAAGAAACAACAGTTTCTTTACAGACGAGAAAAGTCCTACATAATGCACTACGTGCTGATACTTGCAATGTACCGGAACTTACGACAGTAAAAACCTTAAATAAAACATTTCTAGATGCAGGGGCTTTAGTGATAAAATCTGATGAGGGTAAAAGCAATGTTATTATATGAAAAAGATTGCATTGACAAAACATTACAGTATTTCGAGCAGAATTTCAGAAACGAAATTAGTAAAGATCGACTCAATATGTATTAAACCGAAGCGAAAATAAAAATTGATACCTCAAGTTTCTGTTTGTCCCATTAGAGACATAAAAGATAATGAACCCTATTTTCCCTACTACAAGAGCTCGGATTAAAATACATAAACTTGAAAGGGCAAATCGAGTTATTAATAATAACGACTACGCTCCCAGTAGTGAACTCAATTACGTACTTGTGGTATCTAGCACTGTTAAATCTCCCCGCCGGGCAGCGACGCGCTCCAATACGCGCGGCCGAGAAACGCGTCGTTGGCCGCACTTGTCCGTGGGGGGCCCGCTGCCAACCTCGCAGTCCGCCTTCGCGCTCGCGCACTTCAAACCACAGCTATCGGCAACCCGAAACACTCAGCGATTGTCCGCATTGACTTCTACATGCCAGTTCTCATCGTCCTATGTTGCACTCACAACTCGGAAGTGCTACGCTGCGGTGGATCTGCTGTTCATGTTTATTTGACACCACTCTGAATTTGTGTAGTTATCGAAGGCTAGAGTTCATGTTGATTAAGTGACTAGAGTTCGTGCTTTGTAAAACGAACTTATACTCGTATGACATCCACTCAGGTATAGTTTCTAATCTATATTTTTTCATCACTGGTCACGTAATTTAATGTATATGATACCAGAGAGGTCATATGATTTTAAAACCTACGTGTATTCGTATGAAACTTTAGTTACTTTCACGCTGACTACTTACTGCTTTAAATCAAGTTTAATTATTAGGACAAACACAATTATAACCATCGAGAAGCAAACTATGAAACGCAAAGAGTTTTCCTGAAAATGTATGTCTGTCGCGATTTGCGAAATCCTTTATACGTGCAATCTGGTAAGTTGGCGGGACCACTTTGCACCTCAACGCCTCGAGCTGCAGACACAGAGGCAGGCCCCATTTGGCACTTAACCTTCGTATCCATGAGACGTTGCTAGTGCAGCAACGAACGAATAGATTAGGTGCAAATCTTTTGAATGTCACAGAATTTACACTTGAACTACAAAAATGAATGTGACTGCTCGTTCTTCGACTACTGCAAATAACGAATGTCATAACGATTCGCACGCTCACCTCGTCCACGACCCTCTTGCCAAGCGTGAAACCATTTGACCAGACTGTCTTCGTATTGTCGGCACCTTCAGTTACATAGCAGTTACATAGCAGACACGTAAAACTTCTCTTGCGATTTTCTCCGAATTGCCAGAGTAGTGAATCTTATTACTTTCACATTACGTTGTTTTAATGGCCTACTAAAGGCGTACAAAATTTGAAGTAAATCGTTGATACCAACGTCATGGCCTCCATTTGTCAGCAGAGTGGAAAACAGAATCGATGTACTGGAGGAATCTCGAGAATTGCACATTAACTTGCACAAATGGATGACCCAGCAATGCATGCATAGACAGAAGTACTGAAACATCAGATCTCACCATTACAGGCGAAAATCTGAGGCCCACACAGAAGGCTGATAAGGCGCTCATGAATTTATGCGGCAGTGACTAATGAAGATACTAACAGTAAGAATAAGCAACAAATTCAAAAAAGGGAAAGCGTCGAGTACTGTCTTTATAAAGACAGCTTGCGACAATGATTCCAAATCACACTCAGGCACATATTAACCAGCCAGAGTTTCGTATTAATTCTGTCGTAACAACAGACAATACAGTCATTGGTGATTGTCGAAACAGGCTCCAAGCAAACTGTCAGAAACTAATCGAAGAACCAAACACAACAACGGAAATCAAATCTGAGGGACTACGAAGAAGCAAGACACTACTGGCAGTTTACCAAGGTCGGACATACACAGCGATGAAGAATTTCGTGAAGGTCTCTGCCACCTTAATGTACACCAGGACCTAATGGGAGATGAAAATTCGATTTAAATCAGAACCGAAGGATAGAGGTTTCTCGCACAACACCCTTGAAGTCAGCCCAACGCTGGGAAAAATCCTCTTACAAAAAGGCAAAAGCTTCAGTAAGTACCGACGGCGCGAAGTCCTAAATTACAACATTTTAGCACAGTGCTACAAATGTTGTGATGTAGGAGCACGCAATCAAAAACTTCAGAAACACTACTATTATGTAGGCTAAGTGAAGAAAAATGGACATAAAAAGCCGAGTGAGGATCCATTAACGCTACCATCCGTATATAGTGCTCTAAGTGCAAAAGGGCCATGACTTCACACAGCACGCAATGGCACGAACGTTCCCTAAAAACAAGAAAGTTAAATAAGAAAGATAAACAAATAGTACAAAAACCTCCCTGTTGGTACAGCGACTGTGACAGTGTATATATCCATTTGGGATAGTTTAAGCTGGAAGGAAAGATATTCTTCAAACAGCACTGAGATGATGAAATCGCACAGCAGAACTAGGATCCAACCTCGTCTACCATTATCACACAGACTAACGCTAAAATTAAAGAAGCTACTAATCAATATGAAACAACTGTATCCTGCACTTGTAGATTAGTCAGAAAAATTTTATATAAATTATATATAGGTGACATATACGCAGTTTCAAACTTATACTTCAATAATAAGTTCATGGTTTTAATTGTAGCATATAGGAGAATTAATTTTGACACCATCGTTATTAACCAGAATTACCTTTCACGTAGAACGCCGTGAAGGTACTGATAGTGAAAACAATGCGAAATTAATATCTTGCTGAAAAAATCCAAGAAATAGTGTATCATCCGAGAACTAATAGAATACAGTATATATTCAGGAGCCCAGTGTGATTTAAGTTAACATATATTTCTCCCAGGACTGTGATTCTAATTGCAGGCTGTTAAGCCATGCCTCCAGTAGTTGTCCTGTACACAGAATGGAAGGTCACAAGCGTCTGTTATTCGGACATGTGGGAAAGAACAGACACCACACACTCAGCAGCCAGAACATTATGATCACCACTTACTCCTGAGCGGAGTAACGCTGTTCTTCACAGTGACAGCAAACGATTGGTTCTTCAGTCTACACGATTACAACATGTGTACCGGCCACACTTTTGCTGCCGATGTACGCTGTGAGAGTGAACTATGTTTCGCTCTGTCTTGTATATTAGTATGAGAGACTTGGATTTATTCACAGGCTGGCAGTATTCCACAGTGTGCGTTCTTTGCGTAACCGCAGCCAACCAGAAGTTTGTGTTGTGCGGCAAACTCTGAAGCTGTACTGAATTGTAACTGGGGTATTTGTTCAAACACAGAGATTGTAAGTACGGTTCCAACAAGAGTAAATTCACTTCTCGGTTATCAATGAATAGAGTGTATAACGTTAACATTTTCATGAAACTTTTTTCAAAATGCGTCATTAATACGAGACCAATTTTTGAGCCTACTGATGTTTCATTTTCCGCTACCGTAAACTGGAAGACGCATTTGTAGCAGTTCTCTTTTATTCGGGGAATTTTCTCCCCATAGGTAGGAATCTAGATTTTGTTCCGCTTGTATAAACTTCAGCTGTGAAGAATGTCACATGTTTTACCCTACATGTTAAATCGTAGCATCGGTGATCTTAAAACTGTGAATTTCCACAGTCATCATTTTTGGTGAGTTCTGCGTTAGGAGAGAGTCCTGAGTTTCAAAGTAATATACTTTCACAGACAATTTTATAGATACCCATCCACAACTCTCCTCCATGTTTCAGAAACATCTGTAAGATGATCGAAGGCAAGGGGATTCAAACGAAAACAGCACATTATCTGTGAGGGAAATCCTCATAAAGTTCTTCTCAACAGCTGTCAGCTGACAGGAAGGTGAAGTTTACTTTTTTCATTGCATTTGTTTCTTTTACACGCTCTTTCTTGGTTATAATACTGTCAAGTTTACCAACGCTTTTTGTAAAGTCACTTTCGAATGAATAATAGCAAATTACATCAACAATAACAAATCAACCGTTTCAGTCCTATGATAGTCTAAGTGTCAGCTTACGCCTCTTGCTACATTACATTAATGAAATTCTCTCATTTAGAAAAAGCGCTCTTTTTCTAAATTAAAATGGATTACAGTGATCCACGTAGAGCGAATGGTAACTCTGTCTCGCAAAGAACTAACTGAGCTTTTTCATTACAGTAATGTTAGAGCAGATGTATGCTGCAGTCAGGCTGTGGACTTAGGTCTAAACCGATTACGTTGAAAAGACCAGTTACATGTCTGATGTATCTTTTTTCATCGATATATCCCTTATATTTAAGCCAGAGTGTAGCAGAGATAATAAACATAATTTCGTCCTATGGAGGTAGCATTTCCGCCATCTACATTCTATACGTTTTTAAAAGGTAAAGTATTTACATGGAAACGCCAAACAAACTGTTATAGGCAAGCGTAGTCAAATACAGAGAAATCAAAACAGGTACAATACTGTGCTCCGGTCGGCAACACCTATATAAGACCACAAGTGTCTGGTGCAATCGTTAGATCAGTTACTGCTGCTACAGTTGCAGGCTATCAAGATCTAAGAGTGTTTGAACGAGGTGTTATAGTCGGCGCACGAGTGATGAGACACAGCATGTCCGAGGTATGGATGAAGTGGGAATTTTCCATACGGCCATTTCACGAGTGGACCGTGAATGTCAGAAATCCGGTAAAACATCACATCTCCGACATCGCTGCCGCCGGAAAAAGATCCTGCAAGATTGGGATCAACGACGACGGAAGAGAATCGTTCAACTTGACAGAAGTGCAATCCTTCCGCAGATTGTCCCAGATTTCAATGCTAGGCCATCGACAATTGTCAGAGTTAGAACTACTCAACGAAACATCATCGATATGGGGTTCGGAGCCGAAGACCCGCTCAAGTACCTTTGATGCCTGCACGAAACAAAGCTTTACGCCTCGCCTGGGCCCGTCAACTCCGACATTGGACTATTGATGCCTGGAAACATGTTGCCTGGTCGGCGAGTCTCGTTTCATATTGTCTAGAGCGGATGGACGTGTACGGGTATGGAAACAGCCTCATGAATCCATAGACCCTGCATGTCAGCAGCGGACTGCTTAAGCTGATGGATGCTCTGTGATGGTGTGGGGCGTGTGCAATTGAAGTGATATGGAACCCCTACTATGTCTAGATACTACTCTGACAGGTGACACCTAAGTAAGCGTCCTGTCTGATCACCTGTATCCATTCATGACCATTGTGCATTCCGATGGACTTGGGAAATTGCAGCAGGACAATGCGACACACCACACGTCCAGAATTGCTACTGAGTGGCTCCAGGAAGACTCTTCTGAGTTGGCCACAAAATTTCCCATAAATGAACGTTATTGATCTGGGATGCCTTGCAACGTGCTGTTCAGAAGAGCTCTCCATCCCCTCGTACTCTTACGGATTCATGGTGTCAGTTCCCTCCGGCAATACATTAGTCGTGTCCATGCCACGTCGTGCTGTGGTATTTCTGCGTGCTCGCGGGGACCATACACGATAATAGGTAAGTGTACCAGTTTATTTGGCTCTTCAGTGTAGCAGCATGGAATGAAATGCATCTTATTCGGTCCATTCGGTATGGGCAGTGTGGTCATTGACTGCTTTCGTGCTTCTGTGCAAGATGTTCAAGTCCCTAAGGAGTGATTTGGAGGGATCACGATAAGTATGATTGCACTGATAATAACTGAAGTAATTTCATTCCGCTACATAATTTCCAAAATTTTTGTAAAAGACAAAATCATTTTGTCCTACACCTAGACTGAATATTTCCAAGTGGGTGTACTATTCGTCACTGCAGCCATTTTCAAGTAACACAAATACTAGTTATTTGTCACGAACATTTATAATATTATCTGGCCTCTTTCAGAATAACGCGTGCAAGTGAAGTAATAGTGTGAGCACAGAGACAGGTCGGATGAAATGCAGTCCATTAACTCCTAGTATCCTGTCTCATAGGCGAAATACTGAGAAACCTACCGCCCGATCATGTGCACCCCCTTCTTCACCTAGAGTACCTCTGTCGTCTTGCAGACAATGAATCACATCACCGTTCCTGAACTTTGTGAGTCTACTTTGCGGCTATCTCTCCTAACTTTGTGACTAGTTTTCATAAGATAGAAGACATTCTCGCCATATTGTATCTTTCTGCAGAGTACTCTCTAACACCATTCAAGCGGGCGTACTAAACCCATTATCTTTCTTTAGCTACATCTATACCTTCTGTTGGTACAATCGGATATGGATTGCACCCAGTTTTGCAGCGTTCTATTACTGATCGCACATACTATATAGTTCAGCAGCAGTCTCATTCCTGGAAAACAGCTGTTTCCGTTTGACTACAGACCACGCTGACTTAATGTATACGATTACTAAGTTTCGTTTGACATCCTGGGTATTTCTAAGGCATCAATATTAATGTCATGAATTTATATCTCGATTAAGGTTGATTTGCCAGACTCTATACGAAGGTTATGTGAATACGACCGTAATAATTTGCACAGATATTTTAGGCATTTAAAATAGACTGATTTCTCCAGAGGATCGATGTATGTAAAGCTGGAATATTACGGATTTTCGAAGAAGCCGTTCTGGTACCATGAGATAGATCACATTGTAGCGATTTATTTTGTGAGGCCCATCATTCTTTCCTCCCTTGCGCCAAGCTCTTCACCTGAGAGTAGAACATACACCAAACGTCTTCCGTTCCTTGTTGGATAATAAATTCCAATATCGGTCTTGTTCTACAGGTTTCGCCCCCATTACTCCCAATAATACGATGGTAATTTTTTCCTATCTCTTAACACATGTCCTACAATACTTTCTCTTCTTCTCCTTTATCCTTATATTCCCTTCACCAATTCTGTGGAAACCATCGTTATCAGTTCACTTACGTTTCAGCACCTCTATCATTCTTTAGCGCCACTTCTCAAACGTTTCATTTCTTTTAAGGTTTCCCCACAGTACATAATTGATTTCCATACAGTGCCGTGTGCCAGCCGCACATTCTCAGAATTCTTTTTCGCAGTCTAAGTCCTATGTTTGATTCTGCTAAACTTCTACGGCGAAGAGTTCTCTCCTAGTCAGCTACGTACATGTCGGTCATTCGTTACTTCCTTCCAAGGTAGCATAAAAATCTGTGACGAAAAAATTATGCTAAGTCTGTGTACTACTGCTGACTGCTGCTTGCTTCTTAATTACTTCATCATTCGTTAGCATACTGTAAATCCGTATTCTGGGCTCATTAGACTGTTCTTCTCACTTTCACAGAGCATAGCAATGTTGTCAATGAATCTTATCACTGATAATCCCTTCACCACTGATTTTTCTGTACCTTCCTTTTATTTCATTCTTTGCTTCTTGGAATTCAGCTGTAAAGAACAGAGGCTATATCCCTGTTTTAAGTCCATTCTAAGTGACATAATAAGTACATACACTTTTTGAGACAAGTTATCTGCTGTAAGTACCTTATGACCTCAGGATATTTGTCTACCGGTCTAAGCCTGTAATCAGAACTGTATGTTCCGTTAAGAGAGAATAAAAGTTTCATATGCAAATCTGTTTCTACCAGGTTGGTTGTTTTATTCAAACCATGTTCTTTCACGGAATGTGTTGCTTCAGTCCTGGATGACCCTGCGTGCAGTAGTGAGCTCTCCAATTCTGCTTATGCGTTTAGGTTGCTATGAAGCAATGGTTGTCGGGTAGTCGAAGTACAGGCGTACGAGACCTCTCGGGAAGTGAGTAAAATATTCAAGTGCACTTTCAAATTTTCTTTCCACTAGACGATGCTATTGACAACACAGACCAATTCTTTTATAAAGTAAAAACAGCAACCAGACGCCAAGTAAAGATCTAACGACGCCTCATTTATGTAAAGTGTCCTACTACAATGTGAAAAAGAATTAAAAGGATCATTCCTCCGAAAACCAGTAACTGCCTCCCAGGGCGATGCAGATGTTTGAAATTTGGCTCAAAGGTGCTAAAACCTTCTCTGTAATGGTGCAAAGGCGTGGCGCCCTGCGATGTCACATTCGGACTCGGAAACGCCACATGCGAGGAATAGACCACACCACGGAAGTTCTTGTGAGCTGTGAGGCCGTTAACGTCACATTTGCGCCAAGCCTGCAGCCACCTTGAATGTGTCAGTCAATGAGAAGGTCGTCACAGAACCTCTTACCCACATTTCACAGTCTTTTGACGTCCCTGCGAAGGAGGTCCCAAATGCGACTCCCATCTTCGGAAACATGCGGTTTACTTCTCAGTAGATGAGGAAATCTTTTCAGACATACCGTCACTCAGAATCGACACGAAAAGGTCTGAGGGGTATTAATGAAACCACTTCGCTTTTTCGAGATCGGAAACGACGGTTCGCGGTGCGATGGTCAATAGGGGCTTGAAGAGGCAAAGAAACTGATACACATGTCTGACATCGTGTAGGGCCCCCACGAGTACATAGAAGAGCCGCAACATGACGTGGCATGGACTCTTCTAATGTCTGAATTAGTGCTGGATGGAACTGACACCATAAATCCTGCAAGGCTGTTCATAAGTACGTAAGAGTGCGAGGGGTTAGAGATCTCTCTTGAACACCACTTGGCAAGGCACCCCAGATGAGCTCAATAATGTATATGTCTGGAGAGTTTGGGGGCCAGCAGAAGTGTTTAAACTCAGAAGAGTGTTCCTGGAGACACTCTGTAGCAATTCTGGACGTGTAGGGCACCGTATTGCCCTGCTGCAATTGCCCAAGTCCATCGGAATGCACAACGGACATGAATGGACGCAGGTGATCAGATATGATGCTTTCATACGTGTCACCTGTCAGAGTCGTATCTAGACGTATAAGGGCTCCCGTATCACTCCAACTGCCACGCCCTACACCATTACAGAGTCTACATCGGCTTGAACAGTCCCCTGCTAATGTGCAGGGTCTATGGAGTCACGAGGTTGTCTCCATACCCGTACATGTCCATCCGTTCGATACAATTTGAAACGAGACTCGTCCCACCACGCATCATGTTTCCCGTCATCAACACTTCAATATCGAAGTTGACGGGCCGAGGTGAGGTGAGGGGTTGTGTCGTATAGTCATCAAGAACACAAGTGGGCCTTCGTGTCCGACAGCCCATATCGATTATGTTTCGTTGAATGGTTCGCTCGCAGATACTTGTTAATGGCCCAGCATTGAAATCTGTAGCAATTTGCGGAAGGGTTGCATTTCTGTCAAGTTGAATGATTCTCTTCGGTCGTCGTCTCTCCCGTTCTTGCAGGATATTTTTCCGGCCGCAACGATGTCGGAGGTGTGATGTTTTACGGTTCTATCGTGAAATGGCGCTACAGGAAAATCCCCACTTCATTGCTACCTCGGAATTGCTTTACCCCTTAGCTTGTGCGCCGACTACACCACCACCTTCAAATTCCCTTAAATCTTGGTAACCTTCCATTGTAGCAGTAGTAATCAATCGAACAACAGCACCAGACACTTGTTGTCCTATATAGGCTTCGTCAACTGCAGTACCGTATTCTGCCAGTTTAGAGATCTCTGTATTTGAATACGCATGCCTATACCAGTTTCTTTGGCGCTTCAGTGTATTTTTCAGGATCTTTGTCATCGAGATCACATTCAGTGATAATGCAGCCCTACAATGTTCTCAGAGAAGGGCTGAACGTACGGGAGGTGTCAGTAGTGTCAAAGGATGTCTGAACTTCTTCCTATGGCTCAGCGCTCTGCGAACTGTCGTTTACAGTCGCGAAATGCGTAGGAATCAACGCTCCAAGGGAAGGGGTGACTTTGTTGACGCACGTTATGCCTCTCTTGAGGCATTTTCGTGTCGTTTCTTAGTGGTGGTGTGTCTAAAATGTTTGGGCAGAATTATGCTGAAATGTGGTAACAATGAGACGTCATTATTCCACCATACAGCTCAGATATGTCTGATCCGTCGCCTATTTCTGTCACATGTCGACACCTTGCTGTTTGAAGCGTCACTAAGCCCAAGGGTGACGCCGCAGGGTGTAACTATTTTGCACAAAGAAAGGTTGTAGGCACCTTTGAGCCAAATTCCAGAATTACGCGTCGCAGTGGGAGGCAAATACAGGTTTTCGAAAAATGTTTCCTTTAATTTCGTTGCGCAGTATATTTAATTCGCAGTTATGACAGAAGGTCTCATTGTGCAGAATACCAGGTATCTCCTACTTGGTTGTGAGTGTAGCTGGTTTGCCTTTCTACCTTCGCTATAGTCTGTTCCTGTAAGGTAAGCTAGTCGTTTTCAACATGTCTGTGACTGCAAAAAACGTTGTTCTGTGTGTTACTGTTTCTGTGAGATGGAGATGGCGGTCGTGCCTTGCATATGCCTTCACGAGAATTTAAAAACGTCTAAAACCCAATTCAAACTGGACGATGTACCAAGCTAGTAGCGGCAGTTTCGTAGAGTGCTGGCCTGTCTCGTAATCCACCGCACTGTTTACTAAGCTATAGGTGTCCTTCGCAAGATATCTATAAAGAACTCTCGTAGTAACCTATAATTTCCCTCGCCAAAGAACTATTACTTTCAAATAACTGTTCACTGTTAAAGAATATTTCACTGTGCAATGGAGAGGGACTGATTTGAATTTTCCTAGCAGTGTGTGCCGCACCGGTAGTAGAATCTGCTTTACGCGGACAGTTTTGTTAGCAGCTGAGCAGGAGTCCAGTACTGGAAGAATTGGAAGAGTGATGAGGTCGTCAGATACGTAGCACAAGTTCGTATTGGAGAAGGATAGGTAAGGAAATGTGCCAGATTTTTCTAAGGAACCACCGCATTATTCATCTTAAGTAGTAATCAACGCTACGCCATCTCCTTAGGTAGCTAAATTGTACCTACGAAGATGGTTAGTGAGCCGTGCCAACATACACTCATGCTCATAAATTAAGGATAATGCTGATACATGGTGAAACAACTCTCTGGTGGGCACTTCGCGGGTTTAAATTCTCGGGGTATGACCATGCGGTGCATTTGACCTGCGGTCGTCGCTCGGTGGCGCTGCCAGCAGTCCACATACTCAGAGGTATGTTTGTGCATGTCAGAGTAGGGTGCAACGAGTAAATGTGCAGACGTTTTCAGACGTATTAGTGGTGAATGTGTGTTGAAAATGGCTCAAAGAACACATATTGATGACGTTATGAGGGGTAGAATACTACCGCGACTGGAGACTGGTCGTAACACGGGTGCCCCCATATCGTGATTCTGTGGTAGCGTTCTCGCTTACCACGCCCGGCTTCCCGGGTTCGATTCCCGGCGGGGTCAGGGGTTTTCTCTGCCTCGTGATGGCTGGGTGTTGTGTGATGTCCTTAGGGTAGTTAGGTTTAAGTTGTTGTAAGTTCTAAGGGACTGATGACCTAAGATGTTAAGTCCCATAGTGCTCAGAGCCATTTGAACCATTTTCGTAACACGGGTCCTCCGGGTGCTACAAAGTGTGGTCTCAAGATTATGGCAACGATTCTAGCAGACCGGAAACGTGTCCAGCCGCTACAGTACGAGGCGTCCACAGTGTACTACACCACAAGAAGACTGATATCTCACCACCAGTGCTCGCAGACGGCCACGGAGTACTGCAGGTAGCATTGCTCGGGACCTCGCCGCAGCGACTGGAACAGTTGTTTCTAGACACAGTCTACAGACGACTGAACAGACATGGTTTATTCGCCCGAAGACCTCCAAGGTGCATTCCACTAACGCCTCGTGACAGGAGAGCCCATAAAGGCCGGTGTCAAGAACACAGTACTTGATCATTCGAACAGTGGTCCCAGGTTATGTTCACGGGCGAGTCCAGGTATAGTCTGAGCAGTGATTATTGCCGGGATTTCATCTGGCGTGAACCATGAACCAGATACCAACCCTATAGTCTCCTTGAAAAGAACCTGTATGGAGGTCTGGTTTGATGGTGTGGGGTGGGATTCTGATTGGTGCACGTAAACCCCTCCATGTCTTTGACAGAGGAACTGTAACAGGTCAGGTGTATCGGGACGTCATTTTGCAGCAGTATGTATGCCTTTTGAGGGGTGCACTGAGTCCCACAGTCCTCCTGATGGATGATAACGCACGGCCCCACCGAGCTACCATCGTGGAAGAGTACCTTGAAACAGGAGACATCAGCGAATCGAGTAGGCCTGCCTGTTCTCCAGACCTAAGCCCCACGAGGACGTCTGGGATGATCTCGGTCGACGTATCGCTGCACGTCTTCAAACCCTTACGACACTTCAGGAACTCCGACAGGCACTGGTGCAAGGATGGGAGGCAATACCCCAGTAGCTGCTCGACCACCTGATCCAGAGTATGCCATCCCGTCGTGCGGCCTGTGTACGTGTGCATGGTGATCATATCCCATATTGACGTCGAGGAACGTGGGCAGGAAACAGTGGCGTTCTGTAGCACAGGTGTTTCGGGACGGTTTTCTCAACTTGTCACCAATACCGTGGACAAACAGATCTGTGTCGTGTGTGTTCCCTATGTGCTTATGGCATTAGCGCCAGTTTTGTGTAGTGCCACGTTGTCTGGCTCCACATTCTGCAATTAACCTTAATTGATGAGCACGAGTGTAGCTTAGAAGGTATGAGTAATGTCCAACAAAGGCAATATTCTGGGTTCGAGTCCCGGTCCAATGCAGTTTTAACCTACTAGCAAATTTCAACTCATGCCATCCCCACAACATCTCCTGTCATTCCGCTGACACATTGGACTACAGTAGTTACCTTGAAAGCCATGGACTCTATGGTGAGGATGACCCTGGCGAAGAGCCTCCGGTCGGAGATGAAGCGGTACTGGCAGCGCACGCTGTGGTGCGGGTCGGCGTGGCGCTTGTAGACCAGCGTGTTGAGCGGCGAGCGCAGGTACCCTGAGGGGCTCCTCCACGCCACGAACTGCTCGTCGCAGGCGCTGCCCGCCACCGGGTCGCCGCTGCGGCTCGCGTTGAAGAAGTCGTAGTGGGCCCAGTAGTACAGCGAGGACCTGTGGCAGTCACAGCGTCGCTGTAGAATTAACGGATCTATTTTCTTTCTCTGCGCGTCATCTGTTCTCTGACTGGTTTGGTGTGGCCCGCCTCTCATTCTTCTCCTATACCAACTGCTTCATCTCTGCATAGAATTTCCACCCTACCTCCTCAATTATTTGCTGGATGTATTCCCGTCTCTCTCTCCCTCTACAGTTTTTACTCTCTACAGCTCACTCTAGTACCACGGAAGATACTCTTAGATGTCTTAACAGATCTCCTACCATTCTGTCCCTTCTTCTTGCCAGAGTTTTCCATACATTCCCTTCCTCACCGATTTTCCGGAGAAGCTCATCACTACTTATCTCATCAGTCCACCTAATTTTCAGCATTCTTCTGTAGCAGCACATCCCATACGTTTCTATTCTCCTCTGTTCCTGTTTTCTACAGCCCCATGTCTCACTACCATACAATGACACTCATTAACGTTTAAAAATATTCGAAGCGATAGACGGACGCTGAAACAAGCAATTTAATATAAAATATGATGCTAGTGTTGCAAAATATCCCGTAATTGGATGGCAAATGTTGAGCATCTGATGCCACCAGATGCCTTACCTAGCAACTGTAGAGCCTGTCTGTCTGTCGCATCTCATCATCCCAACTCAAATCAAGTATTAACATCGTAGGCGCGACTTTAGCGCGTGGGTCTCGGAGGTAGGGTAATGAGTCTAGCTGGAAATATCTTTTTCATTGCGTGAGACGGTCATGTGTTTAGATTGAGCTATTAGTCAATTAATTTATTTAACGGGCACACGGTCTCCGCTGGTTTACTTCAAATTACAGTACACCATAAGTCTAAAGCAATGCGTCACAAGCAAGTAAGTGTAAGCTTCAGAATTGCATCATTACCAGTCAACATCTCCTTTACTTCACATGACTAGTAAACAAACAAAAAAGTGAAAAAAGAAGAACAGATTTTGCTCGGTTATAGTGAGATCAATATTCCCATAACTTCTACTTGCACAACAAATCACATTTACAAAAGGTATTAAAAATTTGATCCGTTTACTTGAATGCAAGTATTGCATCCCTCAGTCATCCCTTGATGTACGCGCTCAAAAATACCCCCTGTAGTTTCTGCGTAAAGTCAAATTTTCAACATTTGTCTTCCAGTCCTGGGACATTTCCAGACATTTCCTCCCACATGTGTCTTATATTAAATTACCTGTCTCAGCGTCATTTAAATCGCTATGAATTTTTTAAACGTTAGTAAGAATCACTCTGTACTGTTCCCAAGACACCTGACGGTGTGTGGCGGAGGTTACTACGAGTAACACTGACATTTCCCCCTCCTGTTCCAATCGCGCACAGTTTGCCAGGACAACGATTGATGCTAAAACTCCGTGTTAGTTCGAACATCCCGAATTTCACCCTATTGGCCTTCCCGTGAGAAATTCCGAGGGGGAAGTAATATGTTGCTGACTCTTCGAGGAACATAAGTTGTTGAAACCTTCCTAGTAAACCACAGCGAGTGATAATGGAGTTAGCTGGGCACCTCTGAGATGTTGTTGCGCTTACTAAATGGACGTGTAACGAAAGTTGGTGCTCTTCCTCGAACATTTTTTATTTGCTCTGTCAATAATGTCTGGTACGGATGCCACACCGATGATCGGTGTTCAGGTGTTGGCCAAACGAGGGTTCTGTATGCTACCTCCTTTTTGGGTGGACTGCACCTCCTGTAGATTCTTCAAATAAATCTCCGTGTGGCATCTGCCTTTTCTACGATTACTTTATGTGGTCATTTCACTGCTCATCTTTCCGTAAGCATATCCCTAGATAATTTGTACACATGACTCATTCCAGAGACGGTTCTACAATCATGTAATAGTGTAATGATGGACCTTTCTGCATGTTTATGTACAATACGTTACTTTTCTTTATGTTGTGCCAACCGCTGCACTAACCATCGATCCCCTGCTGTTGTCCCTGCATTTCGCTACTGGCCTTAACCGCTGCCACTCGTAGCATCTATGAAAAATTTACTTAATTCTATGGCCACCAGCATTAAACAATGCATCGTACAACTATTGTAATACTGTATTCTCAGCGTACGAGGGTAGTAATGGTGTAGGCCCTTCCAATTTTCTCTATGGTGTTGAGGGGCAGGTAGCAGTAATTTCATAGCGCCTGACTTAATTGCCTCCTAAGACTGCACTGTTCCCATTCGTTGTTTTATTTCACACTGTCCATTTCGGGACATCCCATCCCATTATTAGATGTACTTGACAACTTTAGTATATCACTCGAAAATGAGGTGTATCTACTGTGGGAATCCATCTACAGAGCCTGTCACCATTCAAGGACAGCGTCAGTAATTACCTGAAATCCCTTGAATGCCACAAAACCAACCATACCATCTCCGCCACGTAGAGGACGAATGAGGTTTATAGTTGTTAGTGTTTCATAATGCTGTCTGATACGCAAAAGACGGTAGATCTGATTGATATTTCTCGTGGGAGCCTAAGCACTTATAAATTGTATTTTGATATGATTTACGACTTCATTCATATGCTGGACACCACGCTATACTGCACATAGCATCATCATAAGTACAGTCATATGAAATGTAGTATAAACATTTTGTACTTGAGAGCGGGACATAAGATGACATTAATCTTCAGATGATCAGTTGCGTCAGGCTACGTACGTTCAAGCGTTTCCCACATTTTGGTACCGTTACAAACAAAGAGAATAGTATGCTGTTGTTTTATTCCCGCTATTGTAACAGCAAGCTGCCCACGTTAAATTATTTCTCACATTTTAGTACAGTTGTAAACAGAGAGAACAATATGTTATTATTTCTATCAGGACTATTTTAACAACATGAATCTCCTCGCTTTGACCAGTTTCAGTTCACAAGACAAATGTGCAATTACTCCATCGCAAGCAGCACGACAGCAGTTATGTCCAGCGATAACTTCACCAGCTTTCACGGTGCTATGGCATTTCCAGTAGTAGTGCACGGATTGCGTTGGCCTCACGGCTCTTGTTGGCGGACTGGGTTCGTCGCCTTGATCTTGTCAGACAGCATCTATTAACACAGATCGGCTCCATCCACTCAATCTAGACTTCCTCTCAATTGTGATCTGCCATTTAATCCTCCACATTCGTTCAACACTGCACCTACATGACTACTCTGCAATTCATACAAGGGCGTGGCAGAGTTTTCTTCGAACCACCTTGAGACCACTTCTCTATCGTTCCACTCTCCAACAGCGCTTGGGAAAAAATGAGGCTAAAAGCATTCTGTAGGAACTCTGATTTCTCTTAATGTATTATGATGATTACTTTTCTGATGTAGGTTGGCGACAATTAAACATTTTCACATTCAGAGGAGAAAGTCGAAGATTGAAACTTTGTGATAAGATCTCGCAACGAAAAACGCTTTTGCCTCACTGATTGCCATCCCCATTCGTTTGGCAATAATACAGTACGATCCGCCCTTCTTTGAACTTTTCCGATGTCCTCCGTCAATTCTGTCTGTTAAGAATTCCGTACAGCACAGCAGTACTCTAGCAGAGTACGAACACACGTACAGTAGGCAGTCTCTTTAATAGATCTTTTGATCTCCTAAGTGTTCTGCCAATAGAATGCAGTCGTTGATTTGCTTTCCCACAAACCTATCTATGTCATCGCTCCAAGTTAAAATGTTCGTAATTGAATTCCTAGGTATTTAGCCGAATCAATCAATACCTTTGAAGCAATAATTTCTGCTACTTCTAGCGCTGTTACAGTAATCACATATGACAAGACATAAGGAATCATCTTCTGGTGTTCCACCTCCAGCATCGATCTATATCGTCACCTACAGGTAATAACAACAGACATGGCGAAATTGTAATTCCGGTCTTCGCCACAATCAGGCACTGAAGTAATTCAGCTGTGACAAGTGCCAGACTGGGTCACGAAATCGGAGTTCTCACTTTTTGCGAGAGGTTGTCTTAACTGCTTCGGTTATCCGAGCACGCTTCGTATCCACCCTAATTCCCAACTTGTCGCACTCTGTAGACGTTGCGTTCCCTGTCCTTTACCCTCATTGCTCGCAGCCTCACATGATTCCCGCATGGAGTTGAACGAAGAAGCATTAATTGATGTAAAGTTACATATTTTTTCAGCAAATGATCATTCAGTATAGATGCAGTCTTCCAGTTCTTGCAGAAATCAATAAGGACAATGGCCTGAGAACGGTACCACTATAGTGAGCGACAAGTTAGGAATTAGCGTGTGACGTGAAGCGTGCTTGGAGAGCCAAAGCGGTTAAGGCTACTGCTCTCGTAAATCGCTAAATCCGAGTCCTAAAGAACTGAGACGAAACGCATAAAAAATATTTTTGTTACAATAATTTCTCCTAACCGCTTACTGTTTCTCGTGTCAGTTTGAATCTGCTTAAGTCCGAACAAATTTGTAAATTCTCCTCATGACTGACTCAGAAATTACATTTCTATTATTTCCCGGATACGTTTTGTACCATTTATTCCAGCGAAAGCCTAAGATCGTTAAAAGAAATATACGTTGCAGTGCAACAAAGAGTGAATGGCAAGTAAAAATGTTACAATTGCTAATTATGCCCTAAAATAATGGTCGCCTTGCGTAATACCTTAGTTGCAAACGTTAATAGGCTACGTTTAATGGTTTATGGAAGATTGCCAACGTCTTCGTTTGTGCCCTGAATATAATTCTGCCATTAGTAAGGTTTATCAGGTATCCAATAAGAAGTAGGTGAATGGTCTTATATTGTCTCTTCGTCAGTAAACCAAGTGGAGTATTCAAACAAATCACTGGCAGAAGAGCACAGGAGTAGCAATGAACTCACCCTGAGTAGCTGCCAGTCTTGCTTTCAAAGCGGACGAACATGGAGCTGCCGCTGGAGACGAAGTCGTGCTTCTCCATGGCCCTGGAGAAGGTGTCGCAGAAGGTCTTGATGATGCGCGCATCGTCCGCCCACGACGCGTCGTACAGCGTCAGGGACTCGCCGCAGTCCCCGTCATAGGGCTGGATGGGCGCCTCTATCGTGTTGATACGGAAGCTGCGGACAACACACTGCCTTCTTACCACAGTCGTGACGGACTCACATACGACATAAAAACATGGACAGTGTACTACACAAACTAATAAGCAGGTTTGGATCCATCATAGAGGTAACGAATAAGGCTAATGTCTCAGACTCCGACCTTACGATGGAATTTGACGGTTGCATTGAGGCCCAAATGTCGGAAGATATGGCTAAATTTTTAGGGATCAAGGAAGTGCGATTAAAAGAGGATACGCGGCTGTATGAAAGTTATAACAGCATCCGAGAAAGATACAACGTACCACTATGAGTAGGAAAGTGGGCTACATAAAAAATAACTGCGAGCAGCACATTGACCTAATTATTGTGCTCAACGCTCCAAAGTCACATTAGAATTTTATAAAGGGTAGCGAAAATAAAATTGATCCAATAAGTGTCTACAGACATTTGGTGACAACGTAATCTAAAACAGTGGGGAATAGGGTAGTGCAGCAGCACACTTCGCAAATGCAGTCTCGGCGCGAGTTAAACTGATGAGGAGAGGATAGTTAGCAAAGTACATAAGGTCTCCTGGCAGCAATGATCGCCTAGCCCTACCTGTTGTGCTTTTCATGTTAAGGTTTACACGAATAATCCGCATGTTCTGGGAGAAGTTGATGACACACGGTAGAACGTTCTTCTTACCTGGTATAACGTTAATTCGTTAGAGCTGTTACACATAGTGGTTCACCGTATCTATTTTAGCCATGTACTGTATTCATATATTTTTATGTATATGTAGGTGATCTTCATTTGGACTAAGCTGGTTTTCTGTTCCAAATACATGTTTCGCAACTTTTGGTGGTTCCTTGTCGTCCATAAAAGAAATTGAGACGTTAGTGACATATATGAGGAGTAATAAAACGTTCTTGGGGGAACTGTATTGCTTTAGAAGCAGTAGTAGTAAGAGAAGTAGTAGTAGTTGCAGTAGCACAACGTTTTATGCCTCGCCTGAGTCCGTCAACACCGACATTGGATTATTGATGACTGGAAACATACTGCCTAGTCCGACGAGTGTAGTTTCAAATTGTATAGAGCGGATGAACACGTACGGGTATGGAAACAGCCTCATGAATCCATGGATCCTGCATATCAGCAGCGGATCGTTCAAGCTGGTGGAGGCTCCGCAATGGTGTAGGGCGTGTGCAGTTGAAGTGATACGGGACAACTGATGCGTCTAGAAGCGACTCTGACAGGTGACACGTACTAAGCACCCTCTCTGATCGCCTGCTTTCATTCAAGTCCATTGTGCATTCCGACCGACTTGGGCAATTCCAGCAGGACAATGCGATACCCCACACGTTCAGAATTGTTACAGTGTGTCTCTTCTGGGTTTGAACACTTCCACTGGCCACCAAACGCCCAGAAATGAACATTATAGAACATGTCTGGGATCTTTGCAAGGTTCAAAAGAAATTTGCACCCACTCGTACTCTTACGGATTTACGGACAGCCCTACAAAATTTATGGTTTCAGTTCCCTCGAGCACTACGTCAGACAGTAGTCGAGTCCAGGCCACGTCATGCTGCAGCACTTCTACGTGCTCGTGGTGTCGCTACACGATATTAGGCTGGCGTACCATTTTCTTTGACACTTCAGTGTATTATGTACTAAAAGTTCAACAGCTGGAGCAGCCAAATGTCTACAACACTGAAGAGCCTGTCCCAAGGGTAAGTGAGTGTTTGCATTTCATTGTCTCCACTATCACTGGCTAGGATACTTTTCACAGCATTAGGCGTATCAAGTTTCAGTTTTGCCAATATCTGAAGAGGTCCAGAAGCTTAAATTTGCTCCGTCTGCATCATAAGTAGATCACGCACCTATTATGGAACTTCAGATACCTCAACATAAGTCGAGCAAGGCATTACAGCAGTCAACTCTACAAGCGCAAGCAAATACTGAAGGAAGAGATTTATGCAGTCTACCAGTAACACAATTAACTTTTAATGAAGTGCAGTAACTTTCAAGTCATTCATTAATTCACCATCTAATGACTCCAGTTACTCGACTTTACAATATGCAGTTAACGGCAGACAGTAGCAAAGTGGTACATTTACCAATTCAATTATTTTCCCACCAACCGTCAATGACAACTTTACACTAAACTTCTCTGCCATTGTTCATGGGAACGTACTAATTTAATAAACTGAAGGTACCTCCGTATTACAAACAGGAACTCAGTGAAGTTACTTTGTCCACTCACACGAGAGAACTGGACAGGATATACTGGAGAGGTGTGACCTGTGTGCAAAACACAAAGCTAGCAGCGCTCGTCGTGGGGGATGTTGCTTTCCTCGCAGCAACGCCTCAGCTACAGTACAGGATGCCCGAGGCTCAACAGTGAATAGAGACTAACGTAGATTTTATGCATATGCCTTTCTTGCGTTAGTAGTATTAGTATCTCGTATCTGTATTTTATGTAGTGTTAATGCATTTTGTGTGAAATAAACACTCCCTCCCACTTCGGTATGTCTGCGCGGATGTTGTCAGTTATTCATAAGGCGAGCTGTGGAGAAAGTTGATGTAACTTGATGAAATACCCTGCAGTTGCTTCATGTGACGTAGGGAAGATGTAATGGGGACTCAAATGGTCGCACTTCAGTTTTGAAAACGTATGAGGAAGGAATGGCATGACCTCAAGCCAGAGAAATACTTTCCCTCACATTTCTATCCATGAGTCCCCTCACCCTTCGCCGTGTTACTCTCCCAGAACACAATACATCTCTTAATGCGGCTCTGTTGCATTTAGATGAAATACACACATTTAATACGCATTCTTAACCCACATCACTCAATAGTAAGTAATAATTTTATGCCACTAAAACACTACTTTTAATAATCAGCGATTTTTTCATCTCTGACGACGTAGAAACTGTTAATCCTAGAAAGAAAATGAATAGAACCTTTTCGTTGGATATTTAACATAGCTTAATTTTATACTGAAAAACATGTTCGCTAGAAGCCACTATGCAAGTGTTATGCAAGAAAAACATAAATAAAATCGTTAAACCCTCGCCCCCGCCCCCCCCCCCCTCCTTTCCTCCGTACACAAACCCCCTGTGGGGCTCTTAATTTGTTGTTCATGATAATCCCTCCAACCACTATACAAAAATTTACTACTATATGATTCCCTAATTTTCTTTCATTGACTGGAGTACGACTGAAGACGACCTGGTAGACAGATTGGTTAAGAGCAGTAAGTGTTAAATAGCATCAAACTTTGGCTATCCAAAAAAGCTGAAAGAAATGTTAAAAAAATTTATTCGTATGTAATCTGGTACAATTTACATGTACTTCACTCATGCGTAATGTTAAAATTTACTCGCACCGGCTAGAAGAAGAGATGGGTACACAGACCAGGTAAAGATAGGTCGATATTTTATAGAAATATAGTTCATACTGAATCTGCGCAAATCCTTAAATCCAGGATTTCTGTAAGAATATTTGTTAAAAAGTAATGATTTTCCTCTTTGTACCCTTATATGCTGATTGCTCATTTCCAGCGTCCAACTTACTTTACCAGTAACTCCATGTCTAGAAGATACCCAGTGTCTTCTCTGTGAACCAGCCTTGAGCACTTCACCACTTATTATAGATTCGACAGCACTACACTGATTTCAAAGGAAAAGAAAAAGAAAAAATATGCTTTCTTTATTTTGTGAGTAAAATCAATGAGAGAAAACCACTGCGATTGTATTAAGTGAATAATATTCTGCATCGGACATGCTCCAAAACCGAACATTGTAAATGTTAATAAAAACAACCGGTTTTGTTGTGAATGAACATCTTCAGGTGACACCGAACATTCACCAATAGTCTTCGTAACTAATTGCCATAAACTGGCAACATGACTTCAAAAATAAATATTTAGACAAAATAAGGCATGAGACCAGTACATTTCTAATACTTCATGAACATTAGTTAGTATACTTCAGTGTCACTTATTGGAGTGCCGTCCGGACATGTATTTTGACAGTTTCCTGGATTATCAGTAATGGTAATTCACTGCTAGATTCACAAAAGACTGCTTATTTGGTAGATAATATTATGTGAAAAATTTTATCCTCTGCGCCACGTTCAGAAAAGGTGATTAGAGGAAGTAATGGAAGCACTTTTACGATTCGAGACAACTTAATACTATCGCCAACTCAGATTCTGTGTTCCTACCTAAAAACACCCGTTACAACGTGCTCCTCACCAGATCATGAAAACCCAAGAACTGTCTACTGGCCATAGTAACGTCCTCTGCCCTGTGTCGTCATGTGGATGTGGTATGGAGGGGCATGTGGTCAGCACACCGTATGCCCCCTCCAAAAAAACACCCTTTGATCAACTTAAAGTTGCCACATAGCTACAAAATAGTACTTCTTTTGTCTTCAAAAAATACTGGCTATTCAAGGGCTTGATGAGCATATGTCGATGATTTTAGAATGTAATTGTGTTGAGGGCTGTATAATGCATGGGAGAGTATGAGTCACTCAGTATTTTTTATATGGGAAAATGTTCTACCCCAAAGTGGTTTGGAAGCACCTTTCTGTATACCCTGATTATATGTGGAACAAATAAACAATGCTTTCTATCTATTCGTGAATCGCCATTTACAAATATACTCAGTTCAACAAAGTTAAAAATATAAACCCTTCAAGGTTCAGAGACTATATCTATAGGATGTTTCAAAATCTTTGTATCAAATGCCTAATGATGACAGATCACGTCATGGAGAACAACTGTAGGTAGAGATAAAATGTTTTCTAACGCTTCCCGGCCACACTAGGCGACTTTTACCATTGGTTATGAGGCGGCAGGGGATAGGCACTCTTCGGTGTGCCTACTCCATGTGTGTTGCCTTTAATACAGCCATTAGCTCAATGTGAAAAGGCTAAATCAAAGTTCCTCATCCGTTTCTAAAATATAATTCTTAAGGTTTTCTTGTTGGAAATCACTCCATCAATTTACTGGGGTAGGTAGTGTGCAGATGCAGAAATGCAGAACACCTGGTTAGCAGACGATGCTTATTCGGTGAAATCTCGTCGTCCCAGAGTGAATTCAACAGAAAGATGTCTAGCGTCTTAGGGAAGCGTCGGCAAATATGTCGTCTCTAAAAACAGTTGTTCCATATGGCGTCATTAAAACTCCTAGACGTATGATGCGAAAACTGAAACTCCTGTATAGGAAGCGACACGCAGGCATCGGATGACTACAAGTAATGGTCCTAGAACCTACTTAGGACGTCTGGGCTGTCCTCTCGATATCAACAACACTGCTCACTGCACTGCAAATACCACCATCACCACCACTATTACTACTACTACTCCTACTACTACTGTAGCTATTGTTGTGACTTTTGTTGGGACTGGCTTCCATCCAGTCACTCACTGATCAGTCTGGCCTGGCAACCGAAGACAGCAAAACGAAAGCTGAAATTTTAAATTTAGCATTTGAGAAATCTTTCACGCAGGAGGAGCGTGCAAACATACCGTCGTTTCAGCCTCGTACGGAGGACATAGTGATAGACATCCCTAGGGTTATGAAGCAGCTGAATGGATTGAAAATAAATAAATCGCCAGGTCCTGATGGTATTCCAATTCGGTTTTACAGAGAGTACTCTACTGCATTGGCTCCTTACTTAGCTTGCATTTATCGCGAATCTCTTGCCCAACGTAAAGTCCCGAGCGACTGGAAAAAAGCGCAGGTGAGGCCTGTATATAAGAAGGGTAGAAGGACGGATCCTCAAAATTACATACCAATATCCTTAACATCGGTTTGTGGCAGGATTCTAGAACATATTCTCAGTTCGAATGTAATGAATTTCCTTGAGACAAAGAAGTTGTCTTCCACGCATCAGCACGGCTTTAGAAAGCATCGCTCCTGCGAAACGCAACTCGCCCTCTTTTCACGTGATATCTTGCGAACCATGGATGAAGGGTATCAGACGGATGCCATATTCCTTAACTTCCGGAAAGCATTTGACTCGGTGCCCCACTGCAGACTCCTAACTAAGGTACGAGCATGTGGGATTGGTTCCCAAGTATGTGAGTGGCTCGAAGACTTCTTAAGTAATAGAACCAAGTACGTTGTCCTCGATGGTGAGTGTTCATCGGAGGTGAGGGTATCATCTGGCGTGCCCCAGGGAAGTGTGGTAGGTCCGCTGTTGTTTTCTGTCTACATAAATGATGTTTTGGATTGGGTGGGTAGCAATGTGCGGCTGTTTGCTGATGATGCTGTGGTGTACGGGAAGGTGTCGTCGTTGAGTGGCTGTAGGAGGATACAAGATGACTTGGACAGGATTTGTGACTCGTGTAAAGAATGGCAGCTAACTCTAAATATAGATAAATGTAAATTAATGCAGATGAATAGGAAAAAGAACCTCGTAATGTTTGAATACTCCATTAGTAGTGTAGCGCTTGACACAGTCACGTCGCTTTTGGGCGTAACATTGAAGAGCGATATGAAGTGGGACAAGCATGTAATGGCAGTTGTGGGGAAGGCGGATAGTCGTCTTCGGTTCATTGGTAGAATTTTGGGAAGATGTGGTTCATCTGCAAATGAAACCGCTTATAAAACTTTAATACGACCTATTCTTGAGTACTGCTCGAGCGTTTGGGATCCCTATCAGGTCGGATTGAGGGAGGACATAGAAGCAATTCAGTGGCGGGCTGCTAGATTTGTTACTGGTAGGTTTCATCATCACGCGGAAATGGGTGTGAGTCTCTGGAGGAGAGGAGGCGTTCTTTTCGTGAATCGCTACTGAGGAAATTTAGAGAACCAGCATTTGAGGCTGACTGCAGTACAGTTTTACTGCCTCCAACTTATATTTCGCGGAAGGACCACAAAGATAAGATTAGGGCTAGTACAGAGGCATATAGGCAGTCATTTTTCCCTCGTTCTGTTTGGGAGTGGAACAGGGAGAGATGATGCTAGTTGTGGTACGAGGTACCCTCCACCACGCACCGTATGGTGGATTGCGGAGTATGTATGTAGATGTGGATGTAGATGACTGTTCTACGACTATATAGATATCCGCTTTTACATCACTCCAACCTCAGTCACTATCACATGACTGTCAAAACCACCCGTAAGCAAAAACATGGCCATTTCTTTTTACCAACACCTTCGGTGATGATCAAATTCAGTGTAAAATTGCACAAGATATTATTTGAGATACATGCAATTGTTCGTGGCTCAGGGGTGTGTTAGTGAAAATGCATTCCCTCTTCCTTCCCACACATTCACCGCTTACGCTGTTGTGTTGGAGTGTGGCAGCTCGGTACCTGGGGAAGTAGAGGCGAACGACCTGTCCGGGCCGGCCCTGCAGCAGGTAGGTGCAGGAGGAGTGGGGCGGGTACCAGTGCGCGACGCTCTGGAAGATGCCCTCCTGTTCGGACCCCAGGTCGTCGCCGGTCAGCAGCCAGTCGCACGTGCCGTTGCGCACGCCCGCCAGCTTCCCGTGGCCCGGCCAGCTGCCCACGTTGAAGTGGAAGCCAGTATTGAGCAGCGGGCCCGCCGGAGAGCTCGAGAACTCCACCAGCAGGTCTTCCGATGTGCCGATGATCGAGTACGGGAAGTGTCCCATCCCGCAGAAGACGCCTGCAGTGTAAAAAGCAAAGTTACCACAGTGGACTGAAACAGCATAAGCCGGCCAGTAACATCTTAATTCGTGAGCATTTATTTTATTTTCGTTTTATCTGCAATACCGGTCATTAAAATTCCAACGCAATGAAGGAAGCTAGCAACAGACTCAAACTAGCATGAAGTTAATTACCGATGCGGGTATGCAACTGATTAGCATTTCGACGCAGTCTCACAATTTAAGCAGCAGTAACGCCATCTTCATTCTGCATATAAGGAAGGATTGCGTATTGGTGTTCTGATAACGCTTTTGAGTGTTGGTTTCTTCTGATCCAAGGACCTTATAGGCTCCACGCGGTACAAGAAGTCAGAGGGGTTGCCGAAGGAGTAGGCGTTAAGCGGCGTGTGTGACTTCAGTTTCGGTAGGGAGTCAGTTCAGTTCAACATATTGCTATGAATTTTAGACCCTTTATCTGGAAGCTATAAACAGGTTTTAGGAACTCAATAATGATGGCGACGAACAACGTTTTCTATTAGAAATACAATAGTAAATCATGTTAACAGCAACCACTGATAATACTAATATAAAAATAAAACAGAAAACTTGAGAAACACGAATAAATAAAAATGTATATGACATAAAAGGATTTAAGTCAAGTTCTAAGCAAATAACTTCCATCTTACACTTATAGATATTTTACTAGAAGCCTCGGACGAACTCGAGGTTGGGGCTAGTACGGTCTTGGCCTATGAGAAGCGAGGGGGACGAGACGCTCTTCATAGCTGGCAAGTTTTTAACGGGAACGAAACGTTCTTCTTTAGGTCTACTTTGTTCGACACTGTTCTTGAGTGAATATGTTTCTTTGTCTATGTGTGATGTGGTGCGATAATCAACGTGATTAAATTTCATTGTTCTGAGGAAGACATAGAACTATGTATGAAAGCAGAAATGGGTATCTATTTTTGAAGCTACAGTCATAATTTACATACATCTCTTTTCATGTGTCTACTCTGAAACACAAAGTAATGTTTTTCTGCAACTATATTCTTGCCAAGCCATCTTGGAACACAGATTTTGTAAGCACTGAGGTCGGATGTACAGTGGAGTGGTGTTTGCAGCTATGCTAAATGCGGGGAGATTCGCTTGTCTTTACTTATAGATACTTATTTGTGATCGGGTTAAGATGCTGGTATTTCATACACCGAAATATTTTTGTACGTTATGGGTTTCCAAATCTACATTATGTAGCTGGTGATTGTATGACTATGCCACATGGCTCATGTAATATTAATCTTATTTCTCTGGGTAAAATTGTATTCTCGAGATCTAATAATAATAATAATAATGTTAAAGAAAATCACGTATTTTTATTTCTGTTTCGTTCCTTTCACCAATTTCTTTAAATGAATTATTACTTTTCGACATGATACTACAGGCTATCCATAAATTGTCTTTATAATTTAAGTTTTTTATATCTTTAAAACTGTACGAGATATTAACTTATGGTTATAGATATGTGATAACTCACGAAGTTTTGTTTCCTCAATCATACAAATCAGTGTTCGCACATTAAGTGGCACGGATAATACGTAGTTGGAATTCCGCCTCCACGCGCAATTCAAGATCTGCACGACTACATGTTGAAAAGAGTTGTGAATACGTGCTTACAAATTCTGCGCACATCTCTAACCTGGGTTCAGCACACTAGATCCCTTACAAGAATAATTCTATCGCGGTGAGATGACGAGATGGAGAAGAGGGGTGAGGGGAATTGGACCATCTCGTCCAAGTCAATTATCCGGAAACATTTCTGAGGGTTTTCAAGTTCAATTTTGGGTCAAAGCTGCGTCATCTCGAAGGTAAAAAGGCTTATAATATCTTATCAGATTTCGAAAACCAATTTAAACATCTAGTACAGTTTTAAAGTTAATAAAATCTTAAGTTGGAAAGATAATTTATGGATACGCTGTATGGAGTAACCATGAAGCTTTTCACTGCTGCCTTGTATATTAATAACAAGAGATGCAGTTTTATGCATTCACTTCATTCATTAGGTCTAAGATAACAATTTTTCATGTCGTATGCATTGTGCGGTCCAGCAAGGCTTTCTGCCACTTTAGTCAGTTACGTTCATATCCCGCAAGGTAAAACTGCCTTGAGAATTTCAGAGCAAAAAAAAAAAAAAAAAAAAAAAAATGGTTCAGATGGCTCTGAGCACTAAAAGGACTTAACTTCTGCGGTCATCAGTCCCCTAGAACTTAGAACTACTTAAACCTAACTAACATAAGGACATCACACACATTCATGCCCGAGGCAGGATTCGAACCTGCGACCGTAACAGTCTCGCGATTCCAGACGGTAGCGCCTAGAACCGCTCGGCCACTTCGGCTGGCAATATCAGAGCAGCTGTTACTTCGCTGTTCTACATTGTCTTACGGTAACCTTACGTTACCACCTCACAACACCCAAATGTTATAAATTTATAACTGAATACATGATTTGATATTTGTATCCCGCTGATTAGGTTAAATCTAGAGGTTATTTGTGACATCTAAGGTTAGGTTCAGTAATGAGAAAGTTAACTGATCAACAGCAAATCATTTCAGATGCCACATAATAACCGTTGAGCGATGTCTGTGGTGAATTATAGCTGAGAGCAGTCAGATCAAAAATAAAATTATTTTCTTTGGGGCTCCATTATCCTAATGAAATGAGCGTCTTTAACCAGGGCAATATAAAGTGAAAGTTTGACATCCATTTTCAATTATTCGTAGACACCATACAAATTGCGCTCTATTATCTGACGCGCCAACTCGCTTAAATCCCACTAATACTACAGACCAGTCACTTCCTATCGCTAACCATTAAATTTCTCCATTCATTCTGCAGGTTCTATGATCCTCTAAAACAATGGAGGAGAGCCTTTGTAGTTGTCAAGCTTGTAATGAAATTTCTTGATGGTCAGAGCGTCGTTGGTTCTAATTTATGTTGTGTGTTCGGAATGTCTAATCCACGAACACAAGAGTCCAGGTGTAAATTAGTGAGCTCCTGCCATCTGGATGTAGCCTTAAAATCTTCCTTTGATCACATAGTAAATTCTATAGAGTTGGTAAGTCATTTGGAAGAACAATTCAACGACCACACACTACAAATACAGCTTCGTAGAATTTAGATAAATGAAATGTAATTAATGTCGCCGATCAGGCACGTCCACTGTGTTTGCCGACTCCGTGTCGGCATGCAGATATGGGAGCTCTGTGACGTCTTAACAGATACTAATTGTTTGTTTCCCTCTACTAGGATTTATTTTCACGTTTCTTATTTTATTGAACAATATCTACTGTAATTGTCTATAGTGATCATATGACAGTAAGTCGAAACAGCCTAACATAGACTTGTTAAGAAATTGCACATTTTTTCATGTGATTAAGTAATAGTGCCGTTAGGAAATGATTATGCCGTGAACAGTCAAAGACATGTTAGTCTTAACGAATTATGACCTCGTGACTCTCTATTTCAAATTGAACATCTGCAGCATAAGCAGTAATTTATATGAAGCTTCTTCAGCGATAGTCGACATAAGCGGCGTGCTATATTGGTAATGCCGCGGAAAATTCGTCGCCTTAGAGCAGCTTCTTGCCGTCGACGTCAGAAATATGGCACTTTTAGAGGAAGCCGTGGAGGTTTCCACCCCATCGCCCTGTCACTGATACATTACGCTCCACCAAGCAGTAAGGCAAAGTCAGAGCTTTCTATCGACTGAAAGCCTCACTATAAAGGGATGGGAGTTCGTCCTACGTAGCGGCTCTTAGAAAGAGACGACCACCGTTTTCGTGACGTAACCCGCATTATGTATTCTCACAAAATTCTGTTTGTTCCTTTTTCCATGTGACTACGGTAATAATTCAGTTTAAATATTGCAAACTCGAGAAATAGTTCTTAACATGCGCTTCTTATTTTACAATCTCTAAATGTCAGTTTTCTAGTAAAAAAAAAAACAAACCTCTTCTGCTCATCTAAATCGTTCACTTCTGCAAACATTGCGTTTATTGACCTTTGTGAATTTCTGTTTTGTTTCCACTTGCTATTAGGCTTGATACATCAGCTGAGCCCTGTAAGCTCATGCTAATACCTCCATCATGTTAAACATACCTTACGCCCGCCTTGTACATAAGATCTCCACATTTTTCCGTCACTATGATTTTACTACTTATCCTGTAGACTATTAACAATTTAGGCATAGCTTCTTGTCGTCTTCTACCTCTCCTCGTTACACGGATATTTCATCGAAGAAATCATCTTGAAATGCGGAAATATACACACATTTCATATAATTTTGTAGTTTTATAATTTCATGATATGATAAAATCGGTTGAACACTTCGCTCTGCCTGTGGTTTCCTATATTTTAAATGCCCGGAAGGAAAACCACGCACGGATCCAACATTGAGACTGTTTTATTCTCATTTTCACGACGTTAGATATTCAGCAAACAATGTCGCTGTAACTACGTGTCGTAAAAATAGATAATCGCTGCATTGCGTGACTGTGGGTGTAATTACAACGCATGCGACTGGGTGAATTCAGATGGAAGTTCTTGGTGTAACTTTGCAGATGAAGCCTGAGAAAGGCGTTTGAATGAAATCTTCGAATCTGGCCCGTGGCTCCAGTCAGTTGGGACACTAGTCCGCCCAAACGCTTCACACGTGCCTTGACGTGATTAATTGCTCAGGACTCACGAATAAGTGAAGCTACATTCGAAACTGGGATGTTCAATGAATGGAAAATTCTGAGTCGAGGGAACCGGACATCGACTTTCCTGTGTTCTGACTGGAGGAGACGTCTGCTCCACTGGAAATTTGGTCTTGGTGATGATCAGTTAGTTCCCCCCAAGTTTGTTCATTTTTTCTGCACGGAGGAAGGCGGGTTGGATTTTATCCAGAATTAGACTGTTCCACGATCAAGAAATTAAGAAGTGCTACTTCTGTGCATACTTGACGGTGATTTTGAATGGGCGTTACTTCAGTTTAGAGTTAGGATACTGCTTTAACAACTGAATTATTTTGTTACGAGAAGTGGGGGTTAACTTTGCTGGCGTTTTGGGCAGATTCATCTGGAATTTGATCCTTAATCGGTAACGATTCATTTTATACATCGACTACCCAGTTAACTTTCATGATGCTTTTCCCTGCACGTTACAAGTCGGCTTTGACGGTTCAGTCTTTATTGGAAAACGGTGTATTTTGCTTTCAGTTGTTCTGTGAGTTTGAAACTATTGGACGCGCCTCCATGTTGCTGTACTTCGTCCACCCAGTTCTTGACGCAATTACAGTTTGCTTGTAAGGAATTTTGTATGTATTCCATGTTAAATATAGCTCAGGAGTGCGCTCCACCTTTGTGAATAAATGTCCTTCATGCTGCTAGGGAGCTAAATTTCACTACAGTGTGCATAGCAAACACGCCTTCCATTCCCTTCACATACTCTGTAAGAGAAAGCTACTACGAAGTATGTAATGAAGTCTAAAGCCTGATTGATCGATCCGAAGTTCAACACATTTCTGTTTCGCTTTTTTCTTTTTCCCCTTGCGATAGAAATTAAGACCAGAACTCAATATTTATGGAAGTTCAGACAGCCTGACATAATATTTCTTCAATAGTAAGCTCGCGACTACAAGACGTCTCTGTTACAGAGCGAAAGTTTGATCCACCAGTGAACTAACTGTCGAATTTTTTACACAAGGAAAATGAGTGGGCAGCCGGCTTTTAACGTATCTTGGAACGACTTCTTTTACTGTAGCAGGAAATGATATTTTGGTACCTGTGCCTACCAGTACCACCATGATGTGTTTAACGCGTTTGTTACTGCGTTAGAATACGTAGCGCGCTTGATGATGGAAAGGATGCGATAAAAACTTTGGCATTCTTCAAATTTCAAACGAAGCCACATAAAAACTACGAGGATGAAACCTGTTAAAAAGTTGTTCCAAGAAGACGCTGGTATTCGGCTACAACTCAAGAAATTTCATCAGCTATGGCCTTTGTTTTATTCATCTAAATTTCAAAATCGCACTTTTACATTATTGTCAACGCTTCAGACGTAGGTAATTATGGACTAACCTCATATCTTCAAACTATGACTTGATATTTTGCAAAGATAACTGTTAGGATGAATGTCGTGTGTTAAAACAACTGTGCACATGCACTGCTTTATGTCTCTTATGTGCAAGTCGACAATGTGCGAAACATACGGGTGAGAATAAATAGACAGTAATGCGCTAAATTTACATTTGTTGATTTAGAGGAAGATTTTTATGAAGCTGATTCTAACAAACTATTCAAAAATGTGACAGTTGTTGAGAGGATGAGACAGGACTTTAACATCCCCCCCCCCCCATTTTATCTAATCTGTGCACTGAGCGAGTAGTAAGGGAATCGAAGGAGGAATTTGGAAAGATCGTTCAAGTTTAGGAAAAGGAAATAAAAACTTCAACATCTACAGACGACATACTAACTCTGTGAAAGACGACAAAGGACTGGAAAGAGCATTTGATCTGCATAAATAGTGTTTTGATATGAGGCTCTTAGTTGAGCATCGAAATCGGTAGTGGAATGTACTTCAACTAAACCAGGGGACGCTAACTGAATTAGACTGGGAAATGAGTCCCTTAATCTAGTACACGAGTTCTGCTATTTGTGCAGCAAAATAACTAACGATTCCAAAGTAGATGGGATAAAAATGCTGAGTGGTAATAGAAAGAAAAGGATTTGTTAAAAGTAGTTATTTATTAACATCGAATAATGTACTCTTTTCTAAAAGTATTTGTATAGAATGTGCGAAAGTGAAATGTGGGCGATAACCAGCTCAGACAAAATGAGAAAAGAAGTAATTGTCACATGGTGCAACTGTTTAGAATGGTGGATCGAATAACTAATGAAGAGGTAATCAATCGAAAACAAGAAGAATAGAATTCATCGAAAACGTAAGCAGATTCAAATGGAAGTAGGATGAAGTATTTGTGCAGGGAAGAAGAGGCTTGTACAGTATAGACAAGTGTGAAGAGTTACTATCAAATCAGTTTTCAGACAGCAGAGCAAGCCAGGTTGGCCGAGCGGTACTAGACGCTTCGGTCCTGAACCGCGCGACTGCTACGGTCGCAGGTTCGAATCCTGCCTCGGGCATGATGTGTGTGATGTCCTTAGGTTACTTAGGTTTAAGTAGTTCTAAGTTCTAGTGGACTGATGACCTCAGATGTTAAGTCCCATCGTGCTCAGAGCCATTCAGACAGCAGACAACAACAACGACAACATCAACAATATTCAACTATTGGTGCCAAACACACGGATCAATTTGGACTTTACAACAAAGAGTTAAAACAAATTCCTGTCTTCGTTATAAGTTAATACTGTGGCACCATATCTAACATCTTTCAGAAATCTAGAAACATGGAAATTTATTGCTCATCTTCGTCTACTATTTGCAAGATACCGTACCTTAAAAGAATAAGTTTCGCTTTACTTTTTCTGAAACGATGATGACTGTTTTGTTTATAATACCGTAGTGCAAGTGCAGATTCAGTGCAGACTGCAGGTGCAGCGGCACTCACCGATGACTGGTGCGCTCTCGTTCTTCCCGTCGTACACCTTAATGTAGTCGTACGGGCAGTTCTCAGCGCCCGACGAGATCGGCCTCATGGGACAGGTCATGATGTTCTCGCAGCGCTGGCCGTCGATGTTGAAGACCTCGTTCTCGATGTAGAGCTTGATGAAGGGCAGCCTGGTGTTGAGGTGGTAGCGGCAGTGCAGCCCCCTGGGGTAGACGCCCGGATAGGCGGGCGACTGCACGTAGCACGTCTGCAGGCGGCAGTCGCGAAACACTCGCTCGCAGTAGGATCTGCGAACACAACAGGACGTCCGCTCATGCCTGGGCAGAAGGTGTTACCGCCCGCTTTTACTGCTGCCGCTGGCAGTTTCCTCGCCACTGTACAGCAAGCGCCCTAAACACGGGAATACACCGCGCGTAAGACTGCTGTGACCTAGTTCCACCCAGTACCTGCTGCTGACAGCATTGTGAGGCGCTGACGACCGCGGTACGTATATGTGTCGATGCGATACATGCTGCGGAAGTGTGGTGAAAAGTTATAAATTAACATTCTAACGACAATGTTCTGGTAAGAATAGGGGTGCAATTAAGCAATTCAGCAAGGGTTCGAATTCCAGAAGACGTGGTCAGAGAACAAGCGTGAAACCCTACAGTCAGAAGCCGGCGCAGATCCAGATGTCCACTGATATATCCATTTTGAGTGCGAAAGCCTGAGCTGAGACGAGAAAACTACAGTTACATCAACGCACATGGACAATCATAATTACTTTGAGGTCAAAAGTTAGAGGACAGCCCCAGAATTACGATTTTAGTCTACTAATTAGTCGGGTGATGCTGAGGGAATTAGATTAGGAAATGAGACACTTAAAGTAGTAAAGGAGTTTTGCTATTTTGGGAGCAAAATAGCTGATGATGGTCGAAGTAGAGAGGATATAAAATGTAGACTGGCAATGGCAAGGAAAACGTTTCTGAAGAAGAGAAATTTGTTAACATCTAGTATAGATTTAAGTGTCAAGAAGTCATTTCTCAAAGTATTTGTAGGGAGTGTAGTCATGTATGGAAGTGAAACGTAGACGGTAAATACACTCCTGGAAATGGAAAAAAGAACACATTTACACCGGTGTGTCAGACCCACCATAGTTGCTCCGGACACTGCGAAAGACTGTACAAGCAATGATCACACGCACGGCACAGCGGACACACCAGGAACCGCGGTGTTGGCCGTCGAATGGCGCTAGCTGCGCAGCATTTGTGCACCGCCGTCGTCAGTGTCAGCCAGTTTGCCGTGGCATACGGAGCTCCATCGCAGTCTTTAACACTGGTAGCATGCCGCGACAGCGTTGACGTGGACTGTATGTGCAGTTGACGGACTTTGAGCGATGGCGTATAGTGGGCATGCGGGAGGCCGGGTGGACGTACCACCGAATAGCTCAACACGTGGGGCGTGAGGTCTCCACAGTACATCGATGTTGTCGCCAGTGGTCGGCGGAAGGTGCACGTGCCCGTCGTCCTGGGACCGGACCGCAGCGACGCACGGATGCACGCCAAGACCGTAAGATCCTACGCAGTGCCGTAGGGGACCGCACCGCCACTTCCCAGCAAATTAGGGACACTGTTGCTCCTGGGGCATCGGCGAGGACCATTCGCAACCGTCTCCATGAAGCTGGGCTACGGTCCCGCACACCGTTAGGCCGTCTTCCGCTCACGCCCCAACATCGTGCAGCCCGCCTCCAGTGGTGTCGCGACAGGAGTGAATGGAGGGACGAATGGAGACGTGTCGTCTTCAGCGATGAGATTCGCTTCTGCCTTGGTGCCAATGATGGTCGTATGCGTATTTGGCGCCGTGCAGGTGAGTGCCACAATCAGGACTGCATACGACCGAGGCACACAGGGCCAACATCCGGCATCATGGTCTGGGGAGCGATCTCCTACACTGGCCGTACACCTCTGGTGATCGTCGAGGGGACACTGAATAGTGCACGCTACATCCAAACCGTCATCGAACCCATCGTTCTACCATTCCTAGACCGGAAAGGGAACTTGCTGTTCCAACAGGACAATGCACGTCCGCATGTATCCCGTGCCACCCAACGTAATGTAGAAGGTGTAAGTCAACTACCCTGGCCAGCAAGATCTCCGGATCTGTCCCCCATTGAGCATGTTTGGGACTGGATGAAGCGTCGTCTCACGCGGTCTGCACGTCCAGCACGAACGCTGGTCCAACTGAGGCGCCAGGTGGAAATGGCATGGCAAGCCGTTCCACAGGACTACATCCAGCATCTCTACGATCGTCTCCATGGGAGAATAGCAGCCTGCATTGCTGCGAAAGGTGGATATACACTGTACTAGTGCCGACATTGTGCATGCTCTGTTGCCTGTGTCTATGTGCCTGTGGTTCTGTCAGTGTGATCATGTAATGTATCTGACCCCAGGAATGTGTCAATAAAGTTTCCCCTTCCTGGGACAATGAATTCACGGTGTTCTTATTTCAATTTCCAGGAGTGTAGTTTCGACAAGAAGAGAATAGAAGCTTTCGAAATGTGGTGCTACAGAAGAATGCTGAAGATTAGTTGGGTACATCACATAACTAATGAGGAAGTACTGAATAGGATTGGGGAGAAGAGACGTTTGTGGCACAACTTGATGAAAAGAAGGGACCGGTTGGTAGGACATGTTCTGAGGCGTCAAGGGATAACCAATTTAGCATTGGAGGGCAGCGTGGAGGGTAAAAATCGTAGAGGGAGAACAAGAGATGACTACACTAAGCAGATTGAGAAGGATGTGAGTTGCAGAGGGTTCTGGGAGATGAAGAAGCTTGCACAGGATAGCGTAGCACGGAGAGCTGCATTAAATCAGTCTCAGGACTGAAGACCACAACAACAGCATTATATGCTCCCGGCAGTAGTAATTATTTTTAAGTAGAAAAGGATGCAGTAATTAGTAGCAATTATGTGTATTGCGTATCTAGATTTCAATGACTTTTTGGCCATCTTTAGTGCAGTAAATGAAAGTTAAGACATTAAACACACTTGTGTAGGCACGTAGTCCCAACTGGACCTTTCACGTCAAATGTTGAGTTCACACTGTGTCAACGTCTGAAATGAACAGTCAAAATTGGATTATGTGCATACACAAGTGTCGTTAATGTCTGAACTTACATTTACTGCTCTCAAGACGGCCACACAGTGACCGAAATCCAGATCTGCAATACATATCGTTGCGACTGACTGCTGTACCCTTTACTTCTTGAAATAAATACAGCTGCTGGGAGGTATTTCTTCTCTAAGGAATCGAGCCTGATATTATTCTAAAATTACTCTTATTACCTATTTGGGACAACGTGCCACTTTACCTGAGTAACTGGGTAATTCTCATCTCCCGTGCTCTTCTTTCTGATTTCCAAATAGCTAAACTTACATCGCATGTCCGTCGGACCAGCTTATGCCTGTGCTGTCTGCAGTAACAGAGGTCACTTGTACTATTAGCGTAAGCAGCCTCGGCGCCGTTCTAGAACAAACCACACACTGAGCGGACTATTGATTGTGTGTCAAATACATCACAGATAACGTTTGGCTTAAAATCAGTGAGTCTGTCAACGCTACTCTTAAAATTATTTACAAGTGGACAATGGAGTGCCTATTATTGAGAAATATAACACCTTGTCGTGATTAAAATTGTGGTGGATTATTGCAAATCTGATAAGAGAAATATACGAACGTATAGTTTCGTGGCGTTATATATTTATTAAATTCTCTTTGGCTTTCAGCCACGTCAAGAAGTTTAAAATCTACGAGATTTCTACCGAGTACTCCACTGCCACTGTCAAATGGTGACCCAACTGTGGTTTGTGATGCCGTCGTTCCACAGTGGCCTATGACGTCACGGGTGCCCAATCGAGACCTACGAGAAACACAGGCCGCGGTGCGTACGTCACGAAGGTAGTCCTGCGCTCGCTCGCTCAAATTAGCAGACAAACTACGTTTCTACACCTGCTAACTCATAACTAGGCGTGTCCGTGCAAACGAAAACTGAATCTTCTTCTGGAATCCGCTATTATGGAATATTACTGTTATCGGTCCTATAATGATGGAAAGTCATCGGGCCTACTTATAATTTGTTACGGCTGTACTGGCGTACAATATAATAAAATCATGCTCCAATGATTATCAGTTCCGTAAGGCACCACATCCAGTATGTAATGAATACTGTTAAGCAGAAGAGACTAAATGCTATAAACAAACCGTTATAGCATTTATATCGAGTATTGATCTTAAATTAAATTTTGCTGTAGTACTGTTAATCCGTAAGACTTCATAATAGCAGATTCCAGTGGAAGATACAATTCTCGTTAGTACTTACACGCCTAGCTGCGAGTTAGTAGGTTTAGAAACGCATTTTGTCTGCAGAGCTGAGCGAGCGAGCGACTTAAGGACTACCTTAGTGACCTACGTGCAGCGGCCTATCTTTCTCATGCGCCTCTTGCCCAGTCCAGTGCCAGATAAGGATTTGTTTTGGTAGCTCGAGATAACGGCGTTAGTGAGAGAAAACAAATTCTTTCTTTGTCGTGTTGCTAGGGTTAAAAAATATAAACCACAAAATAAACTATACTCTTGTGAGATTGATAGAAGTATTATCGCTTATTTATGTCCACGAGCGTAGTGAATTCTTATTTAGACTGAAAGGCAAGCAGATGAGACTTTGTTCTTTTTTAACTGGTTCACTAGGTGCCCCTGCACGCTGTTTCTTTTAGTTATTACAGTCATCAAGACAGCGACGACACAATAGGGGAGACTCTGTTTATTTTTCGCTTACTGCATTAACACTGTATGAAATAGAGTATGAGACTGCACTCTTTCACAGCAATGTAGGGTATATTATATTACCGTATGAATGAGTGTCATAAGACTAGATAGGGTTTATGTATCCACCAAAAACGTGGAACGTAATACCTTCCGGCCAAAATGCTTGTACTCGCATTATCTCCTCCTAAACGGACAAATATATTTCGACAGGAGTTTGAACACAACGTAGTGCAATTGATGAGTTTATGATTGAGAGATAAAAATTTGAGTTGATGTAATACATAAAAAATGAGGGTTTTACATCTTATGCTTCTTGATGTAGTACCCAAGAAATATTAAACGAATTTCGTTTGGTATTTCAACATAACAGAGCTATACCGTTAACATTTTAAAGTATATTTTTAAGAACTGAATGTATTGCAACAGTAACAGAATCTGTTCAAAAGTAGTTCTCCTCACTGCTGAGGCTCCTTTTCGCAGTTGGAAACAACGCCCGATGTTTTGTAAGCTGTTTGATATTTGTACAAGAAGACCTGGCTGTCGCCTTACGATTGGCTCAGCCCCAAAACTGGTGACGGCGAAATAAATAATTAATTAAAAAGAGTGGCTGGTTGTATTTCTTTTCTTCTGTATATAAAAAGTTCATCGGATCACGTTTGCTTGCAGTTATCTCTCAGAGTTTAACCACAGTTTCGCTATCTTGTGCACAATCTCTAGAGTTTTAATAAGATTATCGATCACTTTGCCCTAAAAAAATTAAGGAAACAGAACCAACTGCCGCTAGTAACACAAACAAGTAACTCAAGAAACACATACTAACATATTCTGTTCATCTCCGTATGCTGCATAGCACTGCTTAATGGAAAACTGATTCTTCGTGCAGCTGTATGGTAGTTTATTCAGGGAAAGGCCACTCACTAAACCGCTTCTGCTGTTCGATCTTCAGTTTACAGACCACAGTATTATTAGAATTCCACTACTACTACAAAACTACTGCTATTACTACCACCACTACGACTACTACTACTACTACTGCCACCAACTCGTTGTAGTAATAGCAGTGGTATTAGTATAAATAGTGGTCAGAGGAAAGAATAAAAGGTCGATCAAAACTTAAAAGTTCTCTAGTGACACTAATCATAACTGTAGCTCCGTTAATATCAAATGAGAAGTCGAAATAGAGTGACACTACAGCGTAGGTAGAAGTTACAGGCTGTTTACAGCAGGAGAGAAGGATATTCAACAGTGAACTGTGAACTGTTGGCTCAGGAAACTTACACTCTTATTGGTGGCATGTGTAGAAAAATTAAGACAGTAGCAACAGAAGAAAATAGGTAATTTAAGATTAGACTCCCATTTACTTACCGTCGTTATACTCTTGAGCCCAAAGACCGGTTTGAGGCAGATTTCCATGCTAATCTATTCTGTGTATAGCTCTTCATCTCTGAATAACTACATTCATCTGAACCTGCTTGCTGAATTCATGTTTGGCTCTCCCTCTAGAGTTTTTATCCCTACACTTTCCTTGATAGAATAACTTCCGTGATGCGGCAAGATTTTTTCCCCACTTCAATGTACCGTATCAGTAGCTATTCGGTCGACCCATTTAATCTTCAGCATTCTTCTACATCTACATCTACATTTATACTCCGCAAGCCAGCCTACAGTGTGTGGCGGAGGGCACTTTACGTGTCACTGTCATTACCTCCCTTTTCTGTTCCAGTCGCGTATGGTTCGCGGGTAGAACGACTGAAAGCCTCCGTGAGCGCTCGAATCTCTCTAATTTTACATTCGTGATCTCCTCGGAAGGTATAAGTACGGGGAAGCAATATATTCGATACCTCATCGAGAAACGCACCCTCTCGAAACCTGGCGAGCAAGCTACACCGCGATGCAGAGCGCCTCTCTTGCAGAGTCTGCCACTTGAGTTTGCTAAACATCTCCGTAACGCTATCACGCTTACCAAATAACCTGTGACGAAACGCGCCGCTATTTGGATCTTCTCTATCTTCTCCGTCAACCCGATCTGGTACGGATCCCACACTGATGAGCAATACGCAAGTATAGGTCGAACGAGTGTTTTGTAAGCCACCTCCTTTGTTGATGGACTACATTTTCTATGGCTCTCGCAATGTATCTCAACCTGGTACCGGCCTTACCAACAATTAATTTTATATGATCATTCCACTTCAAATAGTTCCTCACGCATAGTCCCAGATATTTTACAGAAGTAACTGCTACCAGTGTTCGTACCGCTATCATATAATCATACAATAGAGGATCCTTCTTTCTATGTATTCGCAATGCATTACATTTTTCTATGTTAAGGGCCAGTTGTCACTGCACCAAATGCGTATCTTCCAGCATTTCGCTACAATTTTCTAACCCTGTACCACCACATTTTTAAATCTTCTATTTCTTATTGTCTGAACTGTTTATCTTCCACTTTTGTATTCTCAAGACAAATACCTTCAGGAAAGGCTTCCTAACACTCAAATTTCTCTTCTTCAGAAACGCTTTCCTTGCTACTGTCAGTCTGCAGATCTTCTCTACCTCGGCCATCATGAGTTATTTTGCTGCCCAGATTGCAAAACTTATCTACAGCTTGTGAAATAAAGAACAATCGCCCTCAGTCACATTCATGAGTTTATTTCACTGCATGACGCATTTAGAGTCCTGGATGTTCAACTTCAGGTGCTTTGACAGTCTTCATCGATTATTTTTCCAGACCTAGATTCATTCTGGTCCTCGAGAGATGACAAAGCTACATTACAAAATGAGCATATTCTCAATGTAAGTTTACAAAACTTATACAAATTAACAATTAATGTACTGCTTCCAATGGTGAATGCAAGGTATTTTGAAGCATAGTATGAGTAAATTTGTTTGTGTACACAATACACTTTTTGTTATCCAGCACAGTTTCTACGCGCAAGTCAAGGAATGTCAAATGGAAATATGCAACATTTCTACAAATACACTAGTGCTATTATTTCAAAGGAGATACAAAGTCATTATATTATAAGTTATACAGCATATTACTTACAAAACAAATGTATGTGAATACGTAAAATGTGGATAATGTATTATCAAATGGTAGAACCATTAAATATATCTACCTTCAGGAAAAAATAAACTTCCAAAATTACTGAGAAAGCTGTGGCTGCTAAACTCTGTTCATTCTACAGATTTTTTCAAAGATTTTACTTTGTTTAACATTACTTATGATAGTTCTAGTAGATCAAGTTTTTCTCCATGCTTTTCTGTGTGGAGTACAGCTATGCTGATGTGAATGTCAGTTAATGTGTGTCTGTTAACGTACTTGTGGTCGGCTATTGTGGGTCTATCAACTGACACAACACACTTCTTCATAAGCATTCCCTATTTAGGCACGGCATCACAAAAATTGCTAACTTATCTAGAACCAGCAATATTAAAATATCGTTTTCCACAAACCACAATATTGCACATCACTTTTTCACACAGTAAACAGAAGCACCCCAACAACTGAACATAGAGGAATATATAAATTACGATGTAACAGCTGCCCTGCATTTTACATAGGCAAAGCACGATGAACTTTCCATACGTAATACAAAGAACATACTGATGCTTTTAGGCTTAACCACTTCGACAAATCCACAGTAGCCAACCCCAAGTACCTTAAGAGACACAGTCTACCTGACATTCACTAAAGAGTAACTGTACACCACACCGAAAAATGTGGTGAAAAACTTGATCTTCTAGAAAAATTAGAAGTAATGTTAAACAAAATAATATCTTTGAAAAACATCTTGAATGAACAGAGTTTCGTAGCCACAGTTTTTCAGTAATTTTAGAAGTTTATTTTTTCTCAATGGTAGTAATATTTAACAGTGCTACCATTTGATAACAAAATCCACATTTCACATATTCACAAATATTTGTTTTCTGAATGGTATGCTGTATAACCTAATAATATAACGGCTTTGTATCTCCTTTGAAATAGAATCACTACTGCATTTGTAAAAAAGCAGCATATTTGCGTTTGAAATTCCTTGACTTGTGCAAGCAAAACGTGCTGAAGAACAAAAAGTGTGTATATGCTCATAAACATGTTTACTCATACAATGTTTCAAAAACCATGTATCCACCAGTGGTATTAGTAAATTAATTTTCGATTTGTATTAGTTTTTCAAACTTATATTCACAATATGCCATTGCAACTTTACCAGGACTAGAATGAATTAAATCCAGAGAATTAATCAATGTAGACTGTCAAATCTCCTGAAATGAGCACTCAGGACTAGAGATGCAGTGTGCATTGAAATAAAACCATGGCTTGACCTACAGGGAGCTGTTCTTTATTTTACGAAAGTAACACTGTCAAGAAAGTAACGCCAACAGAAATGGATAAAATTAATCATCTACAGTTGTTAGTTTCTTGTTTTCTAACCTAACTCCCTTAATACAATGCATTCCGTTCAACTACTCTTCCAAGCTCTTTGCCGAAAGAGTTGCAAATTCAAAGGGAAACCGTTACTGACCATGTTAGTCATCTCAGTGAGTACAAAGGAAATATACTATTGAGCTGAAAACAGTATACGCGGAACTTCAGTTTGTCTTGGACAAGGACAGGGAAGGAAATCACGTCTGGATATAATTCGAAAACAATGAACGTTTGCAGTAAATATTTACTCTGTCAACGGGAGTTTAAAATGTGGGTGCGTGGACGGAGACTGATCTTGCACATTCAGTCCAATATTCTTCCTAGTTTTCCATCGAGGCTGGTGAAGTGTCACGAGAATGAAAATGAGTCGACAACGACATCCTTCTGTTTATGCTACGTAATGCGTCGGCGTTTGAAGACAGATGGACATAAAAACACCTCGCTTTCTCTCTCGATATTCTTTATCATTTGGCTACAGGTTCATCAACATGTAATGAATATTAGTGTTGCCGCTGTGAATGTAATACTCAGGGCGTCCTACGGAATATACCGGGTGATCAAAAAGGCAGTATAAATTTGAAAACTGAATAAATCACGGAATAATGTAGATAGAGAGGTACAAATTGACAAACATACTTGGAATGACATGGGGTTTTATTAGAACCAACAAAATACAAAAGTGCAAAAAATGTCCGAAAGATGGCGCTTCATCTGATCAGAATAGCAATAATTAGCATAACAAATCAAGACAAAGAAAAGCTGATGTTCTTTACAGGAAATGCTCAATATATCCACCATCATTCCTCAAAAATAGCTGTAGTCGACGAATAATGTTGTGAACAGCACTGTAAAGCATGTCCGGAATTATGGTGAGGCATTAGCGTCGGAAGTTGTCTTTCAGCACCCCTAGAGATGTAGGTCGATCATGATACACTTGCGACTTCAGGTAACCTCAAAGCCAATAATCGCACGGTCAGAGGTCTGGGGACCTGGGAGGCCAAGCATGACGAAAATGGCGGCTGAGTACACGATCGTCACCAAACGACGTGCGCAAGAGATCTTTCACGCGTCTAGCAATATGGGGTTGAGCGCCATCCTGCATAAACATCGTACGTTCCAGCAAATGTTTATAAGCCAGGCTGGGGATGATGCGATTCTGTAACATATCGGCGTACCTCTCACCCGTCTCGGTAGCAGTTACAAAAACAGAATCACTCACTTCCTCTAAGAAAAGAGGCCCGCTAACGGTAGATGTGGTAAATCCAACCCATACTCCGACTTTCTCATCGTGCAATGGAGTTTCCACGATTTTCGGTAGCCCAAATTCTGCAGTTGTGGGCGTTGACAGACCCTCGGAGCGTGAAATGTGCTTCGCCGGTCCACAACACGTTACTCAACCAATCGTCATCTTCCGCCATATTTGAAATTCCCACACCTGAAATGCCCTGCGCTTCACTAAATCGCCAGGTAACAGTTCATGATGCTGATGGATTTTGTACGGATAGCATCGGACGGTACGCCTGAGTGCCATCTAAACAATGGTGTATGGAATGCCGGTGCGACGTGCGACTGCACGAGCGCTGACTTCCCCCATAGACGAACCCGCTACAGTTTCCATTTCTTCCTGAACTGTCTCAGCAGCATTACGCCTTGTGCTCTGTCGGCCACTACTGGATCTGTCGTCTAAACGACTCGTGACTTCGAACTTCGAGATTATTCTCACCACAGCTGCATTTGTCAACGGACCTTTACCAGTTCGAATCCCCTTCCTAAGGCGATAGGATCGTAACGCTGAACTAGCACAATCCCCATTCTGATAATACAGCTTCACTAAAGGCGCCTTTTCAGATAACGTCAACATGCTGTGACTCCTGGTGCATCTGATTCTCTCTCTCATTACAGCTCCTTTTATACCCGATTGTCATGCGCAGTCACTGACGTTTTGTTGTCCAGCGCCATCTCTCGGGCATTTTGTGATTTTTTTCTGATCTAATAAAGCCCCATGTCATTCCAAGCATGTGTGTCAATTTTTACCTCTCTATCTACATTATTCTGTGGTTTATTAAGTTTTCAAATTTATACTGACTTTTTGATCACCCGGTACATGGACTTGCTAATCGCTCGAAGTACTTTCGTCTTTGTATAAAATTATGTGAGGGGAGCTTAGTTTCGTTATCTTGTTTTGTTTGTGAAATGTAATGCGCCCTCCGGATTACGAGAATACGTATGGAAATAGACGTAATATTTCAACTAATGTTCCTGAGCATGGCTTGAGAAAGAGTGTTTCAGACCAAGGTGCAAACGTGCTGTCGAATTTTTTTCCTTTAATTAATGAGCCGTAGAGTGAATAGATGGTGGCAGGGGCGCGAGTGCTGCTATTGTTCTCTGTTGGGGAAGTCTGCTGCGATCTCTGTTATGAAGAGGTCGGTATAAATTCCACCTTTATTAAATGAATGAGAAAGTTACGGAAACGGGTTCTACAGTGCATCGAGTTGTAATAAAGTTCACAATACTGAATTACTGTACTGCAATTAAGCTTCTCGGGAGTTATTCATAGTCAGTATACGTCATTGCCAAGTAGAAGACTTGTAAATTACGTAAAACATTAGAGATGAATGCAAAGATTATACTGTTACTCGAGTGCATTACAGAGTACAATTCGACTCTGAACTTTCTGTGTTCAAATAAAATAAGATGGAGCAAGATTGCGAATTCTACGGGTATACTCCGATCAAAATTACTTTGCGAGTGCTACAGTCTACAACCATACTCCGATCAGAATGACTTTGTGATTGATGTTTCAGTGAGCCGCGTGGCTGTGGCCTGGCGTCAGCCAATCGCAGCTGTTTCTCGGGCTCCACGTGCTCACTGCGCTGCCTGTTCGGTGGGAACAAGCCACACATCGCCGGTTGACGCGGCCTGCAGAGGCTGGGAGAAGGGATGGGAAAAGCCGGGCGCTTAAACCAGATATCAGTATTTAATTTCCGAATTGTGGTATGTTTCGGCATTTCTTTGGACTCGTTTTTCGTTAATAACAGCGCAAAAAAACGAAATATCTATTAGCCATAGCTACAGTGCTACAACCTTTCGTTTTTTTAAATAAATCTTTTTTAGAGGAAGAATAATTTTTACTTGTAATATTTACTTTAGTTCGTAATATCGAAACCGGAAAAGCTATCAGAGCTATTATAATAACAGTGGCGATGGAAATGAGCAACAATCATAAGACGTGAATTCGTAGAGCACTAAGACAGTAATGCTCCTGTTGTCGTGTGTCGTGGCTTGAGGTATGCAGCGGGAGGGGGAGGGAGGGGGGGTCTACGAGCAGTATGCAAAAGTTGCCCCCATCTGGTGTATTTTATCGATGTCGTCACCAGACATCCGTTGTATTGTAAAACGGCACCAACGCTAGTCTGGAAATATTTTTAAGAATTGACGTAGCAATTAAGTACAATGCTTCATTTGCTTTACAATATTAAAGACTTGCCTGCAGTTTTTATGAAATAATAAAAGAGGAATAAAATGATGGTAATTGTAGTAAACTAATAACTTAGAAAGTAACTGATTTGCTACCTGTGTCCACATAATACTATACCTAACTGTTGTTCTTGCAAACAGACAAATTAACACGAAAAAAAGAGATCTCCGACCTCTGTTTTCACAATTTAGCACCGACTATTAGTTATACGCAAACAGTGGTACGATCCCCGATTACGACATGATTTTTGAGCACAGTTTCGTAAAACTGAAATTAATAGGAAAATACTGGTGACTTTTTTTGGTAGTATTTAATCACTTATTACTTTTCGAGAAAAACAGTGAATGGTGGCCGGACTATATTTTCTTTTACCTGCTCATTTGATTTAATATTTTCATGTGTATCGTTAAACTGAGAGAGTCAAAATTTTTCAGTCTTTGCTCGGTTTCTACCTTTATTACAGAAAATATAGGAATAAATTCCGAAAATATGTTATGTCGAAAACCGGTTATATTGGGATGTTTAACACTCGGGTTAAACTGGCTTGAAAAAAAAAACCATCTAACCAAAAACCGGTTGTTTCTGTGACAGCCGCCATGCCTAGTTGGGATGGGCCAGGCCCCAAGGGTGAGATCGGAGGGGAAGAAGGGTCCCATAACCAGTGATTTTTGTTTCGAGCAACTAAAAAAACAATGTTACGCAAATAAGGCAAAACTGTATCTGCTACTGAAGTTAGTCTTTGGTAAACGGTTTAGTTTCTTCTCAGAATATTGAAAAGGAAGATTTCAGACTTACAATCTTCATCACACGGTCATAAATAACTTGTAGTGTCACATCACGGCTTTCCTTTAGTGTTCACAGTTATTACGATAGTTTGAAATTAAGAGACTCCAGCGTTTAATCTAGAGAAACTCCCGTGACAAATTTGATCACTGTACCTTCACCTAACATTAAAAACAAACTCCGTCGGGACAAGTATTCAGTGTGAAGTAAATGAAATTTTCAATTATTTGTCTCTAAGAAAATAGCGCACATTTTAGTTAGTATGATACTTTTATCAATATAACAAACTGCCTTGTTGTTTTATTTCTACATGCATGAACGTAAAAAGCTGAGTATTTATATAAATCACTATTCCTTGGTCTTAGTTATTTATTGGTGTATTAATATGCAGTGAAGCTTCGTCTCGCTAGACATGCATAACTGGAATCTGTGACTCGTTCTGCAGCTCTTTATATTAGAGAGGCACATAGAGTATCTTCGAGGAAATAAGATATCATCAACAGACTACAGTAGAAACACGTTCCCGTACCATAGGATTGTAGAAGGAGTGAATTACTTCGTCTCGCGGTTGGGAATAAACCACCTTTATACGTTGTAGATGAATAGGCAAAAAAAAACCATACTTCCATTAGATTGCCAACATATGACTACCATTTCTGTTCCATCGTAGGCATATGGAGCTGAAGTTACGGATTATGTGGCATGAAACCACAAAAAATGTCCACTGGCAGATTTGGGAAGACTGAGACAGGATTCTATAAATCGAACTTCGTCGTCAGACTGGCCTAATGTTGTAATACAGGCGAAGGAAGCAATAATGAAGACATGGATGAATGAATGGCAGTGGAAAATAACGGAGAAGAATTTATTATTTCATTAAATTCGGACAGCAGTTCTAGTGACTACACAAATGATAGTGAATGTGATTCAGTTACAACCCGCGCATCAGTTAGTGGTATAATTCAGCTGTGATCACCTCTTACAGTTTTCCCCACTTATTTAGATAATTTGTTACTTTGCAGTATTTGTGTGACATAATGCTCGTCTTATTGCCGTTATTCGCCTATAACATGTGGTTACTGCACGTTAACGCATCACGGTCGCTGCAGTAGCAGCGTCTCCCACCACTGCCTCCCCCACTACCTGCAAGTAAGTTAACAACAATCGGCAAGTAACGGGGCCCACGGAAAGTAAACACATTGTTTCTTCTTTGGTGCGCGAGCATGAGTACTTGGCACGTTGTGCACAATCCAGCAGCTCTGCTCCCTACCACTACCATCTGTCAATCACAAAGTAATTTTAATCGGAGTATAGCGTGTCTAACCAAGCAGGACACACAGAGTTAGTTCTGACCATGATGTGTGTATACTTTAGGTAAATAGAGGTACTGTTATTTGGTGTGGCTATATCGCTACTTTCTAGTAACCACTCACATATTGTACGCTGATGAAGTCTGTTTTACTCTGCGTTGACCGATTTCGCTGTAGTCTGTATGCATGTGATTCTGTATAGGGAGTGACTTTATATCAACGTACGTCGTTGATAGGCAATTGTCTGATTATTTTATACTGTTTTTATTCACTTCTCACTGCATACTAATTTTGTTCTCTAGCGACAAGCTTTTTATGAATGCACGTTGTTGATGCAAAACCAACCTGTTAGACCTGTAGATACTACTATTACACTGGCTGGCTGCTCTAAAAAGACTTGATTTCCTGTTTCCAATGCTGAGATGTTCAAGGTAGTTTGTGGAATTTCCTTATATTTGTATGGGGTGGTATACACTGATACTGATATGTCAAAGTAGCTGTTATGACAGAATGAATGCTTGGGATTCATCAGAATCTGCCAGGGAAATTACAGTTGTCCACATGGTGCCGATCGGTTTGTAAATTGTTTAAATGACCATATATCTCCTTAAAATACAGTGAAATTAAAATTTTTTCATATTGTGAAACATATTAGCAGATTTCATTTAAGGAATTCAATTATAGAGTATTTTTACAAATATTTAATTTCTGAAACTGATTAAAAATTGGAAGTACTTGTTCTAATTTCTTGTGTTACTAAATGCTGAAGATTTTTATACAGCCAGAGTGTTTAAAATGTTTTGCTGTCATCAACTTCATTTCAGTTATTAGGACAGGTCTCTTGTTCAAGTAAAAGTCCATATTTATGTCAACTGATATTGACACAAGTTATTACTAAACGATAAAGTGTCCAAATTTCACCCTGAACTCAGTCCATTCCATCCTTTTATCCTGTTTACCCAAACCAGCATTTCACAATTTCTAAGCTGCATCTAAAATCAAAAAAGTTTACTGCTAATTAGGGCTCAGAAATTAACAATTTCATTTCTGGTACCGTGTATGAAGTTTTTTTTCAAATTTCTTATTCGAAAAATGTGGGAAAATTTTTCTGTGTTGAGGAAATATTAAAATTTTTTTACATTGTACAATTTATGTTAATCTAATGATCTGTTGGGAACAGTTTACTACAAAAATAAAGATAAAAGTAACTGTGCCGTCATACACAGAGTATCACACGACGCCCACAGCACACTGTGTCATCCTCTGCCGAATGGCGTCATTTGAATACGGCACGGAGAAGCGTCGGTCAGCACACACATTTGTAAGCTTTCCAGACCTTGGAATTGCTACATTTCATTCAAATAAATCCTCGGTTGGACTCACAGGACTGAGGCACAGTGTTACGGTCCTCCGACCAAGAAAAAATCCCTGGCACTGCCAGGATTCGCTCATAGGACCTCCACATGGCTCAGATTCAAAGGCGGATACCGCTAGTAAAAGTGCAAATCATAATTCATTCATCGAAAATCAGCAACGTCACTGAATCTACTCCGAGGAATAAGAGATAATTTCAGAATAATATAACGACTCCTAGCTCAAACGTACGGTGCCTTTTGTACTTTTGCGACGCAAGGATGAGAAGTGCCTGTGTTGGAGCTTAAAATGCGCTGTCTCATGCGTGAGCTTCAGTCGTGCTTGCTTCAAGAAGCAGCGTAAATGGTCTCATATTATCCTCGCTGTGTGTTTACGGTCACGAGGAGGAGAGAAACCTTATCTCCTTCGGATGTGAGAAATCGGCGAAATGCCTCAATTTGTTCCGCTCTGTCCCAGTAACTTCGTTGTCTTCGGAGACTAACTTTTGTGCTTGTTTTAATCACTTTGGAAATCCGTCGTTGTGTCCGTGTGACATGGGAATAAAAATGAAAGTTCGACTCTCTTTGACCAAACATTACAAAACTTCACAAAAATTTAAATATATCATTTATTCTCCCTATCGTTCTTTATCCAATTAACAAAGTATAATATCGGTTCTACGCTGTGGCGGAACTCATATATCGTTTAGGAGCTTACTGTACTTAAGTGGAAGTAGTCTGTCGATCACATGTCTCTTAGGAACCTAGGTGCACCGAGTATGAGTCATCGTCCTAGGGAGACGCCACACAAATATCACGACAATAATCCAGCCCTGAATTAATAACTTTGTCTGACTGGTCAGAAATTGGCGAGTGCGTACGGGAGTATCAAGATTTTTGAATGAAAATCAACACTTTTTAAGAAAAACTCACATGCACAGAATAAATACAAATAAAATATTTCTACTTCACTGTAACGACTGTAGACTCAAATCTGGCCTTACACTGAGACACAAATCATCAAACCAGTCCATTACAAGATTACTGAACTCTCAGTTACCAATTACGTGCATTTAACACAATTAATCTTTTAAATGCTCCGTCTTAAATCCTCTCATTGACTCTCAGTAATTACAAACAAGTCCTTGAAATTCAGTATGTTTCTAGCCTAGCTCGGCACTGAAGGCCTTAAAAAGCCACGGAGTCATCAGAACTTTCGATTTAACATTTCACATAATTTCAATTTGCGCCACCAACGCTAGGACTCATTGCCGGCTGCTTCTTTCTTCTTCGTCTAGAAAGTGGTTGTCCTCTCAGCTTTCTATGTAACTTCCCCTCATGATTTTCGTACACCGCATGATATAAGTGGTCAGTCACAACGCATACTGTGTAAAGAAAATTGATACGAGACTAATTGAATAGGTGTGAGCTGTTATTAGTGCATATATTTGGTATCCTCGTCCGTCATTTACTTTGGCACATCCGTATTAGCTACACTGATTTTCCAATATGTTACTTAAAACAGTTGCATTATTGCGAACTGACTGTGAATTCCCTTAGATAACAGAACCTTAAATCGAGATTCTAGGATAATTTCAACAAAGCTATCACTCATTAACTGTTACTAGAAACGTTCGAGTTTAATGTGAAAGTAGATTACATTTACAGTAGGCCTACAAAGCAACTGAAGGAGCATATTGTCACAAAACATTTGCTATTGAATCTCTTGAATCATATGACTACGTCACACTGCACTGAAATCGTTAAACTACACTTCAGATTAAGTTTCGAAATTCTTTAAATACAAATTTAGGGTCAGTGGCCGCGTCCAACTCGCGCTTCCAATAACAAATCTCATACACACATGAAAAAAAGTTCCCAGAACTCCTAAAGATGTACGTTGTCTGGATATTGTATCACAGACATAGTTCCTCTGACTGCCCAGAGAAGTCCCTAAGCCCTCGCAACGATGTAAACCTACGTGCATGAGCAGCTCCTATTAGACGGAGGGGGTTCGACAGCCTATCAGATCCAGTCATTACACCAGGAAGTAGGTACACAGCTCGTGTTGTCTGTAGTTGAACCATGGCTAGACGGTCAATACAACGGTTAGATCGCGTCCGCATTGTTACATTGCGCCAGGAGAGCTCTCAACAGGGGAAGTGTCAAGGTGTCTCGGAGGGAACCAAAGAGATGTTGTTCAGACATGGAGGAGATACAGAGAGAACTGTCGGTGACAAGCCTCGCTCAGGTCGCGCAAGGGCTACTACTGCAGTGGCTGACTGCTACCTACGGATTACGGCTCGGAGGAATCCTGACAGCAACGCCGCCATGTTGAATAATGCTTTTCGTGGAGCCACAGGACTCAAACTTTTCGCAAGCGGCTGAATGATACGCGACTTCACTCCCGACGTCCATGGCGAGATCCATCTTTGCAACCACGATCCCATGCAGCGCGGTACAGATGGGCCCAACAACATACCGAATGGACCGCTCAGAATTGGCATCACGTTCTCCTCTCCGACGAGTGTGGGATATGCCTTCAATCAGACAATCGTCGGAGACGTGTTTGGAGGCAACCTGGCCAGGCTGTACGCCTTAGACACAATGTCCAGCGAGTGCAGCAAGGTGGAGGTACCCTGCTGTTTTGGGGTGACATTATGTTGGGCCGACGTACGCCACTGGTGGTCATGGAAGACGCCATAACGGCTGGACGATACGTGAATGCCATCCTCCTATCGATAGAGCAACCATATGGATAGCCTTTTGGCGAGGCATTCGTCGACTATAATTCGCGTCTATATCGTGCAAATTTTATGAATGGCTTTCTTTCTGGATAACGGCATCGCTGGGCTAGAGTGGTCAGCATGTTGTCCAGACATGAACCCTGTCGAACATGCCGGGGATAGATTGAAAAGGGCTGCTTATGGATGACGTGACCCACGAACTACTCTGAGGGATCTACGCCGAATCACCGTTGAGGAGTGGCAAAATCTGGACCAACAGTGCTTGATGAACTTATGGATAGTATGCCACGACGAAGACTGGCATGCATCAATGCAAGAGGGCTTGCTCCTAGGTATCAGAAATACCATTGCGTACAGCAGTCTGGACCTCCACCACTTAAGGTCTCGCTGTATGGTGGAACAACATGCAATGTGTGATTTTCATGAAGAATAAAAATGGTGAGAATGATGTTTATGTTGATCCCCATTCCAATTTTCTGCACAGGTTCGGAACTCTCGGAACTGAGGTGATGCAAAACTTTTTTTGATGCGTGTATTTAAGTACTGCAAGAAGCCTGTTATGAGAGCGAAGTGTTATCATGTTAAACTAGGCCCAACTACTAATCGATGTTTTAAAGCTAATAGAAGCAGCACGAACAGATAAAAACGATATTCCCGAATGAAAACTATTTACAGCCTTCACGTTGCCGCAGTGGTAAAGCCGTCAGAACACCGAAGTTACAGGCTGTCGGGCTTGGCTTCAACTTTGATGAGCTACCGTCCTGATGTGCGAAGCGCTGTTGGCAAACGAGATCCAGTCAGCACTTTTTTTTTCTTTGATTCATCACTCTTCTGACTGGTTTCATGCTGCCCGACGCCAATTCCACTCCTGCGCCATCTTCTTCATCTCACAGTAGTATTTGCAACCTATGTCCTCAATTATTTACTGAACGTATACCAATATCTGTCTTCCTCTACAGTTTTTGCACTCTACACCTCCCTCTAGTACCATGGAAGAAATTCCCTGATGTCTTTACAGATGTTCTATCATCTTGTCCCTTCTCCTTGTCAGTGTTTTCCACATATTTATTTCTTCCTCTCCGATTCTGCGCAGAACATCGTCATTCCTTACCATATAAATCGACCTAATTTTCTACATCTGTCTGCAGCACCACATTTCAAACCCTTAGAATCTCTTCTGTTCCGGTTTTCCCCCAAATCATGTTTCACTAACACACAATGCGGTACTCCAGACGTACATTCGCAGACATTTCTTCCTCAAATTAAGGTCTCTGTTTGATATTAGTAGACTTATCTCGGCCAGGAATGCTTTCTTTGCCAGAGCTAGTCTGCTTGTGATGTTCTCATTTCTCCGCCCATCACTGGTTATATTTGCTGCCTAGGTAGCAGAATTCCTTAACGTCATCTACTTCGTGACTATCAATCCTAATGTCAAGTTTCTCGCTGTTCTCATTTCTGCTACTTCTCATGACTTTCGTCTTTCTTCGATTTACTCTCAGTCCACATGCTGTACTCATTATACTGTTAATTTCATTCAACAGATCATGTAATTCTTCTTCGTTTTCAATTGGGATAGCAATGTCATCAGCGAATCGTATTACTGGTATCCTTTCACCTTGAAATTAATCCCACTCCTGAACCTTTCTTTTATTTCCATCGTTGCTTCTGTGATGTATAGGTTGGATAGTAGGAGCTAAATACTACATCCCTATCTCACACCCCTTTACAATCCGAGCACTTCATTCTTGGTCGTTTCTTCCTGGCTCTTGTACATATTATATATTACCCGTCCCTCCCTAAAGCATACCCTATTTTTCTCAGAATTTCGAACATCATGCACCATTTTACATTGTTGAATGCTATCTCCAGATCGACAAATCCTATGACCGTGTCTTGATTTTTCTTTAGTCTTCCTACCAGTATCAACCGCGACGCAGATTTGTATCTCCGGTACCTTTACCGTTCTCAGAGCCAAACTAATAGTCATCCAAGTCATCTTCAATCTTCTATCCTGTTCTTCTGTATATTATTTTTGTAAGTAACTTGGATGCATGAGCTGTAAACCAGATTGCGCGATAATTCTTGCACTTGTAAGTTCTTCAATGTTCGGAATTGTGTGGATGATATTTTTCCGAAAATTGTTGCCATTTCCCCTAATGATTTCAGAAATTCTCCTGGGATGCTATCTATCCCTCCCACCTTATTTGATCGTAAGTCCCCCAAAGCTCTCTTGAATTCTTATTCTAATACTGTGTCCCATATCTCTTCTAAATCGACTACTGTTTCTTCTTCTATCACATGACACACATCTTCCTCCTCATAGAGGCCTGTAGCGTTCGTTCTCTTCCCGTTTATCCGTCCTCTCTCCTGCATCTACCAGCGGAATTCTCGTTGCGCTCATTACATTACCACTCTTGCTTTGAATTTCAGCGAAGGTTGTTTTGACTTTCGCACATGGTGATTAGTCCTGCCGACCATCATTTCTCTTTCAGTTTCTTCACATTTTTCATGCAGGCATTTCATCATAGCTTCTCGGCACTTCCTTTTTATTTCATTCCGGAGCGACTTGTATTTCTGTATTCCTGAATATCGCTGAACATTTTTGTACTTCCTTCTGTTACTCAGGTTTCCTTCGCAGTAATCTTCTTTGTATCAAGGTTTTTCTTTCCAACTTCTGTTTTACTCTTTTTAGAGATGTCCACTCTTCTTCAGCAGTACTGCTTACTGAGCTATTACTTATAGCTGTATATACAGCCTCAGAGAACTTCGAGCGTATCTCATCATTCCTTAGTACATCTGTATCCCACTTCTTTCAGTATTGATTTTTGCTGACTAATCTCTTAAACTTCAGCATACTCTTCGTCACTACTACATTGTGATCTGAATCTGTATCTGCTCCTGGGTAAGACTTATAATCGAATATTTTATTTCGGAATCTCTGCCTGACAATGATGTAATCTAACTGAAATGTTTTCCTATCACCCGGCCATTTCCAAGTATATTTCCTCCTCTTGTGATTCTTGAACAGAGTATTCGCTATTACTAGCTGAAATTTATTACAGAACTCAATTAGTCTTTCTCCTCTCTCATTCCTTTTCCCAAGCCGATATTCTCCTGCAAACTTTTCTTCTACTACTTCCCCTGCAACTGCACTCCAGTCCCCCATGCGTAGTGGATTTTCATCTCCTCTCACGTACTGTATTACCCGTTCAGTATCCTCATATATTTTCTATCTTTTCATCTTCAGCTTGCGACGTTGGCATGTATACCTGAACTATCGTTGTCGGTACTAGTTCTCTCTCGTTTCTGGTAGGAAAAACCGCATCACTCAATTGTTCACAGTAACACACATTCTGCCCTACCTTCTTATTCATAACAAGTCCTACTCCTGTTACGCCATTTGCTGTTGCTGTTGATATTACTCTATGTTCATCTCACCCAAAATCCTTGTCTTCTTTTCCACTTCACATCACTGACCCCTACTATATCTAGATTGAGCATTTGCAGTTCCCTTTTCAGATTTTTCTATCTTCCCTATCACATTCAAGCTCCTGATCTTCCACGCCCCGACTCGTAGAACCTTATTCAAACTCTTTCTCATAGTCACATCCCCCTAGGCAGTCCCACCCAGAGATCCAATTGGGGGACTGTTCCGGAATCTTTTTCCAGTTGAGAGATCATCATTACACTTATTCAGTTACATGTCCTGTGGATACACATTGTGTGTCTTGGTGGTTTCCATTGTCTTCTGCATCCTCACGTCGTTGAGCATTGTTGATACCTTTCACTTAGGGGCAGTTACAAATCCCAAGGACGAGAGAGTGGACTGAACCTCCGTCCGTTCCCCCGTCGTCTTTGACAAGGCCGTTAGCAGAGAGTGACTTCTTTTGCAGGAAGTCTTCAGCCACCACTGTTAACTATTAATCAAAATCTAAGTAGTGACGGGGTTCGAACCAGTGACCGAGGATGTGTTGATTGCTACTCAAAAAATGGTTCAAATGGCTCTGAGCACTGTGGGACTTGAACTGCTCTGGTCATCAGTCCCCTACAACTTAGAACTACTTAAACCTAACATAAGGACATCACAGACATCCATGCCCGAGGCAGAATTCGAACCTGCGACCGTAGCTGTCGTGCGGTTCCAGACTGTAGCGCCTAAAACCGCTCGGCCACTCCAGCCGGCTCAAAAACACTACCCCATTTTTTGTTGTTGATCTCACTTTGCCCGTTATTGTTGTTCGTTCTAGTTGTTCGGGGCAGAAGTCCCATGACGACGCTTGTTCAGGTTCATCGTTGATCAGTTAACTCAGTTTTTTTTTTTTTTTTTTTTTTTTTTTTTTTTTTTTTTTTTTTTTTTTTTTTTACAGAGCGCAGCTAACTCTCTGGCCGGACACGCTGAGCTACCGTGCCGGCTTAGACCAAGTGTGCCCTTGCTCAGCGTGTGTGATATGGAGAGGCATGTGGTAAGCACACCGCTCTTCCGGCTGATCAGTTTTCGTGACCGGAATCGCCACTTCTCGGACAAGTAGCTCCTCAATTGGCTCACTCAGCACTTGTGCACATGCCTCACCATACCCATATCTAGTGGCACCTAACAGCTGAGGATAACATTGCGGTCGGTCGGTGTCGTTGGAGCCTCCCTGGCCGGTCCGAATGGAGAGAGAGAAAGAGAGACAGATAGAGAGGCCCTTCCTTCATGGCTCACATCTGGCACAAACCAGTTGCTACAGTTTCATCAACAGATGACGGTACTCAATATAAACAAGTTCCCGTCCATCAGTAACGATATGTTGTAAAGTATGTAGCAATTATACAGGCACTGACATACAGCACCTGCAGAAACTATTGGATTTGTACCTTTCATAATATGATTCCTCTAACAATTTTAACGTTGCCACCACAAAACAACTTTGAAAACTGGGTGCTGCAGTTAAAATCGTTATGTGTATGAGAGAATGAAGTGGCCCTAGTATGGAACCCTGAGGAAGGCACAAATAATGGAAATATTTGTTTCTACCAACGAACGACCTCTTATTGTCACAACAGCTTTCTTCAATTCATTTCTTCTACTACTTCACTTGCCGGTGGCGGTGGTCTAGCGGTTCTAGGCGCTCAGTCCCGAACCGCGCGACTGCTACGGTCGCAGGTTCGAATCCTGCCTCGGGCTTGGATGTGTGTGATGTCCTTAGGTTGATTAGGTTTAAGTAGTTCTAAGTTCTAGGGGACTGATGACCACAGATGTTAAGTCCCATAGTGCTCAGAGCCATTTGAACCACTACTTCACATTCCGTCAAATAGAGTTGGAAAATTCGCATCCAGTCAATGTTTCAGTATTTTTCAGTAAATTGGGGACTGAAGTTGTTCACACTTGACCTGATATTTTATGGTCATTCAAATCTCACGAAAATGGCCGTGATCTTCGTATGCGAAAGGGTACAATAGCTACGTAAACCAAGTTAAAACATCGACATACTGATCCGAAATCCCTTCTAAATCTGGGGATTACCGAACATGTAACCTGATTATCTCGAGGAATACTAAAGGTGGTGAGTAATCAACTCGAGTAACTGTAAATAAAAGAACGGGCAGAATAACGAATTGCACTTTGCAAGATTGCGGTAAACACACATTGCTCGTCCTTCTTTACGAGCTTAATCTGTCTGCAGATGTTTCTGAATAAAGCGTCGAGTGAGGAACTGTTATTTTATGCCTGTGTACGGATTAAAGTAATCCACAATCCAGAATTCTTTTATCTCGCTGGCCGCACGAGAGTTCTGCCGCAGAGCGCAGTCCCGGCGGTAAGCGCATTACGCAGAATTGGCCTTCTTTGCACGCTAACTGAGCCGCGACCGGCAGCGGGCAGATGGAGTTTGCGGCGAGCAACAAGTTCGCAGATTGGCGCTACAGTTGTTTGCGTTATCGCGAGGCGCCGCGCTATCCATTATGCATGACGGGCAGGCGGTCCGGTCCCAGGCAGCAGGAGGCGGCCGGTAGGCAACCCGCCGTCCTCAGCTCGGCCGCGGAATTGATTACTCGCGCTGCGCGGGGCAGGTGCCGCCTCTCTGACGGTGATTGCCATTCCCTCACGACTCGGCCCGCCCACGCAGCTTTAAAATAAAGCCCGGCTGTTTGCTGTTATCCGCAATGCCGCGACGGCTCTTTCATTCTGACGTGTGGTGTCCCATCTGTCGCTACCATCTATAAGAGATGTGGGGATAAATAGAACGATTCAACAGAAATGCTACTTCTTGGAATCCTGTCTCGACGATCAGAGAAATACACAATCCTTTTCTCTTTGTATTTCAAGCAATAGGCGTTCCGCCAGTTGAGGCCCTGGAGGGAGTAGTTACCAATCGTTCACCCCCTAGAGAACGGAATTTCGAAAACATCCATACTTCAAATCTGGCTGCATTGCAAGACAAACACTCTCTCCAATTTTTAAAGTTTCTATCCTATGCAGTTTGAGCTAGGCGATGATGAGTAAGTGAATCAGTGAGTACGCGTTCTTTGGTGGTCAGAAACAGTCTGAAGAGCTTGTAAGGATGTTGCACGGTAGATTGAACTAAGAAGTAATTCATAAGAAGGAACTTGGATGCTTAGCTCTGTTTCCGAGTTATATAGCATTGAAGTTAGCCAATCAGGCCGTTGTGCACGAATTCAAGCAGATCGTCAGATGCAGCTAATGTCAGTTGTTCTCAAAGCGTAGTTGATAGCGGACGAGACTGTACAGCTTTTGCCCCCAGTTCGATCCTTACTACAGTTCCGGGTCCAATTTTTTGTATCACTCTCTTGTTCGGTTTGAGGAAACCAAACCACGAACCGGTGGCACCGTCTCTGGTTTTCAGACTGCTTCTGACAACATTATATGAAAGAACATTTCCTGATTGACTCACCGAGACATCATCGCCTCTGAGGATAGTAACTTGAAATTTAGGGAGAGTGTTGGTCTTATACTGTAGGCACATTTAAAGAACGTATTGCTCGAAACTCCACCGCCGAGTGGTGGATTAGGGGACGAAATTATTTTTTATCTCGTTTTAATACATGGCTATTCAGACAATTTTGAAGTATAACTACGAAAACTGGTTCAAGGTTTCTCCGCCAGAAACAAAACAATACGTGTTTCATCAGTTTTGGAAATTGAGCCCATAAGGGGGTGAAAAGGGGGATGATTTTTTTAAAAAATAAATCATTGTTAAAGAATTAGTAAAGCACTTTTTATGAGAACTTCTATTTGGCATCTTGGGTAGACATAAAAAATATGTCTTTCAGTGTTTTTGGAAATTCAATCCACAGTAATGTGAAATAGGGAACGGAATATTTCATGAAAATATTTCATTCCGAAAACACAATCAGTTTTTGGTCAGAAATACATTCGGAAAAGATCATGCTTCCTTAACGTTTACTAACGTAAAAGGTTTAGACCGTGTTGCGATGTTTGCACTAAATGAAAGGCAGATTTTTAATAGTCACCATGATAAATTGGGTTTGTCAGAACAGCATAGAAGAAGAAACGGATCGTTAAGAGGTTACTTTTTCAGTAGGCCTAACACATGCTTATAAAATCATTTTTGTTGCATTTACTCCGCAGAGTAACCATTACTGATAGCTGAATAGATACCAACTTCCAACGCGATTCCACGTACAGGAATATTCGATTGAGATGAAAGAATTTAGTATTGGGTGCTTAGACAGGCGGTAATGACAGAAGAACCACTTATCCGATTTGTCTCTTTCTTCTTTTAATTTGCTGTATGAAATTAAATTGAACCCGCTAGAACATTTTAGCTACGTACAGACTGGCGTCTAAGTAATTGGTCACTAACTCTTTTACAACGCAGGTACAGAAAAATAATAATAAATAAACATATAATCTGTGATAAATATCTTCAAACAAAGACAAATGAAGCAGGTAAACAGTTTTAGCCAAAACGGAGTTTTGTAAGGAATATTATATGAAACGAGTGTAATGAGTCATTGGACAACTATGTTCGTTAAATAAAAATATAATCACACATAACATAATCGAGCATGGAGAGCTGCATCAAACCAGTCTCAGGACTGAAGACCACAACAACAACAACAACAACAACAACATAATTGCACATCTTAACCAAGGGAAAAGTGAAGCATTGAAGCTCCATTTTATAGCCGTGCCAGCGTTGTAAAAAGCTACGGGTTGACGACAAAATCCTAGAGGAAACATAAGATAGAAATTTTAATAACATAACAATTACAGAGTTATGAAATGTGCTTAAGTCCATTGAAGATAGAAAACATACCATGTGAAGAAATTTATGTCAACCAAGGAGGACACCAGAACTACAAAATAAAGAAAAGAAGTTTCCTGAAATCCGCGACACTCTTTAGGAGACTGGACAGTACTTAGATATACACATGTTCAGTGAGCGTGACAACCCACAAATTGGGTTAAAGAAAAGTAAAAGAAACTCAGACCACACAGTCTATGCGAGCGAAGCAGCCTGAGCTAAGCTAATTGTACCTATAAGGTCCTCTCACGAGATATACATAGGAAGAAGTAATATTTAGTTTGATTCTTCTGGGAACCTATGAAGTCGCATTTCGTACAGTAAATCACGCCTTGATGATAAACACCTCTCTTGTAGCTTCTGTCAGCGCAGATGGCTCAGCATCTTCAACACCGCTTCGAGTTTAATAGGATGTATCTGTAACAAAATGAGCTACTCTTCTTTGGATGTTCTTAATTTCCTGCTTATGTGCTATGTAATACGGGCCCCAGATTGAAGAGCAATTGTTAGTAGGACGAGGGTTTCATACTTTCCTTTCGGGAGGACTACACTTTTTGAGGACTCTTCCAATGAATGACATTTGCCTGCGAATAGTTTTGTGTAGTCCTGGCACTTTAAACCACTCCGTTAGAACACTCTTAGGTATTTAATTGGTATAACTGCCTCTGGCAACGCCCTTGCCACAGTGGAAACACCGGTTCGGCTTGGCTAGCACTTGAATTGGTGACTGTCTGGGTCTGCCGAGCTCTGTTAGCAAGCGGGGTGCACTCAGCTTTTGTGAGGCTAGTTGAGGAGTTACTCGATTCAGAAGTAGCGGCTCCGGTGATGAAAACTGGCAATGGCCCGGAGATCGGTGTACTGGTCACATGCACCTCCGTATCCGCATTCAATGACGCCTATCGGCTGAGGATGACACGGCGGTCGGTAGGTACAGTTGAGCCTTCCGAGGCCTCTTCGGTCGGAGTAGAGTAGTTAACTACCTTCAGTGATTTTTCTGTAAAAGTGTAATCAGAGAGTAAAGTGTCTCTCTGCCTGTTTGTGCGTAATGCGTAACACTTATGTTGAGGGTCAACTGCCAATACGCTCGAAGTCAACTGTTTGCAAGTCTTTCAGCATTTTGCCATAGTTTTCTAGCATTGAAACTTCACTACAAACAACAGCACCATCCACAGAAATCCTTATGGATAAGGTTATTTATATATACTGCGAAAATTGCCCGTCTTATATCACTCCCTTATATCACTCCCTTGGCATATGACCGAAGGTAACATTAGATCTGAAAATATATCTCTGATATTAATGGCATGCTGCGTTGCTTCTAATGCCTCTTTTAGAATTCATTGTGTACGGCAAATATCTTTCTAGCAATCTGATCAAGTGTGAAGTACTTTTTTGATTCTTTGACTCCACCTTCTGCTAAAAAAATGTTCTGTTCTTTCTGCGCATTGTCATTTTTTAAATATATCTAGTCTCGTACAACGTGTCACGGATTTCAGGAAATTATTTCCTGTATTTTACAGCCCTGGTAAACTCATTGGTTGACATAAATTTCTTCAGCTGGTAATTTTTCTGCCATCAATGCAGTTAAATGCATTTTATAATTCTGTATATGTTACGTTATAAACACTTCCGTCTTCTGTTTCCTCTTGGATTTTGTCTGCAAACCACGGATTTTTATAAGACTCAACCGAGTGAGGCATGGCCATAAAGTGTAGCTTGAATGATTCACTTTCCCCTTGGTTAAAATATTTGATTATATTACATGCCATTGGCTGTCTAATTTACTAACAAATCTGCCCCATTATTCATTATGTAAATTTATAGTGTTCTACACAAAATTCCGTTTTTGCTAAAATTATGCATAAGCTTGATTTGTTCTCGTTTGAAGCTATTTATTACATAATATCTGTTTTGTTTTTATTGGTTTCCTGTGCATCCGTTCAAAATTTTCATTTCTTTTTACGTTTCCTTAAAGCCTTCTTGGTAAGAACTTCCACTACAGTTTCATTTTTACACTGCACATAACGGTAATACATTTTTGTTAATCTTTTTGAAACATATCATCTGTACTTCCCATTGTATTCTGAGTAAGCTTTATACAGTTTAAATTCCGTTTCCACAGCGTTATTAAATACTTTGCACCTTCTTGTCCAAACTCCTATGTAGCGTTGTTTGGTATGTACATGGTATACACTTACATAACTTAACATAGGAAGCAAGATCAGTGGTAATAAGGATGGGGAAGGATGTTCGATGTAGCCTTCTAAACGAATCATTCGAGCAGTGTTTTGAAAAGATAGAGGTAAAGTATGGATGACCCCCACAGTTCACGAAATAAGTCTGCGACGTCTTCGCTAAGCACCTTGCCTCCTGGTCATGATATTTCATGTTATGTCGTCCGAATCATCGGATGCTATGATCAAACAGTTATCTCTCAGTTAGCTATAGACTCCACTAATTTGCTGATGACATCGCCATCACAATTGAGGGTAGCGCATTTCAAGTGTGGTTCTCACTAAGAATTAGGACTTGATTGGCGATACCCCTGAATCTTTAAAACTCGTAGTTACATTCAGTGTATGAATGTAGATGGCAAACGTGGACTTTTGGATCCCTGACGAGAGGGCCCACAGCCTGTCGTGAAAGAGATGAACACATTTGGGGCTGCAAGCGATTTCTTGGCCTCCATCGAGCCGTTTTGTGCCACGTTGTTCAGGATCACGTAGCTAAGACGTAAATACGTATTCTCGTAAGTCACAAGGAACCCTTCGTATTTCAAACGAGATACAAGGAACTAGGTTTCCTGCACACACATTTTTGCAAAGGAGAGAGTATTTTGAGCTTTTTTCAATGCAAGTCTACATTCCATAAGACGATCTGAGAACTTCGTTGACAGAGAACATATTAATGTTTGTCACATTTTGATGAGTCTACAGCCCAGTAGAGACGTATGTAGAGAGTGAAGCGTTGCGTTACGTATATTTACCTGCGAGGAGGGATGCCACTCTCGCCTCCGTACAATAAGCGAAGTGGAACGCTGGCAAGACTCCTGGATTGAAAGTGCACGGGTTCAGGTCTCCGCCTGCTCATCCCGATTTAAACTTCCCGTGGTTAGAATGCAAACGGCAGCAAGTTCTCGACATATGTGCAGAGTCGATTAAGCAACCTTGCCTAACCCAAGACAGGCTTGCATTCCAACCGTATTGTAATCAGTTCCGTGGGTCTTTTTTTTTTCATTTCTTTATTCGAGCTCTGTTCACTTACTATTACCGCTTACCCATTTATAGGCTCTTCCAGGAGGGTAAAACGTGTATGTTTATTTAGAACGTATTTTCATGAAACTGTTCAAGAATAGCCTTAGTAAATCGTTAATCGCCATACTGTTGCTGTTTGAAAATGTTGCTTACGTAAAAACTTAATCGTAGTTTGGGCCTACATTTGGCAGACAAAAGTTCTTTATTCTGTTTTGTATCTACGTCTTTGCCGGCAGCGGTGACCGAATGGCTCAAGGCGCTTCAGTCCGGAACCGCGCGACTACTACGGTCGAAAGTTCGAATCCTGCCTCGAGCATGGATATGTGTGATGTACGTAGGTTAGTTAGGTTTAATTAGTTCTAAGTTCCAGGAGAGTAATGACCTCAGATGTTAAGTCCCATACTGCTCAGAGCCATTTGAACCATTATCTACGTCTTTACTCCGCAAGCAACAGTACGTGTGGCTGAAACTACGGTGTGCTTCTGTATGTCATTCTTTATTAGTGGTTGCGTAAAATATGACGGAGAAAGTAATGACGTTCTTAACTCGTGTTCCACTCGATAAGCAAACCCGTTACAAAGCGCGCTGTTGTCTTTGAAGTTTCTCCTTCTTCTCTCTCTTGCACGGCAGCTCTCTCTTTCTCTTGCTCGCTGTCTCTCTTTTACTAACCAGTTTAAAAAATTTTGGACCAGTCCCAGACCGAGCTAGCTATTCTCACTGTTGTTCTAATAATATTCTGTTTTTTATCTACCTTTCACACAATTGGATTTACGTGATATGAGTTTTTATTTTTTTTATTTTTATTTTTTATTTTGACCCATTTCAGTAACCAGTGACTACATGTCTATGGTAGATTTGAAAGGTATCAGGTTTTTCGACTATACGGGTACTACGTTACAATTACCCTTTCTTTCCCACCAAGCAATAATCAATTTCAAGTCGTACTGCACTTCGTAACATTCTTTTAATCACTGTCTTCACCTGTTGTGGACAGTAGCGGATACCTTCATATCTTGAGTTATTATTTAAAAACATTGTGTTGGACTCTCAACGCATTCTGTCGACATATGTGGAATGTGATTCCCTTTTAGACACGTTGGAACAGGTTTCATCGCCTGTGACGATATTCGACACAAAACTGTCACAATCAGCCCCGTCACGTGCAAGGAGTTCCGCATAGGCGAGGATTACAGCAGGCACATATATTTTGAGTCCACAAAAAGATGGACGAATGTGTCAACACTACCCACAGAGACGACCAGTTGAGCAACGAAGTGCGCCGAACATCTCGAATGAGAGGATCCGCACGTTCTAACATTGACGGAGACACAGCTGTGCGCGACAGGCCGGCACGCACCAGCGGACAGGTTTGCGCGACCTTGTTGCGATGATGACAGACGTCTCGCCCAAAGACACACCGTGGGTTTGTTCACTGCCTAATCTGCATCGACATCCTACAAGCGCCTCTGAATATCTGCTACGCCCTTGGTTTTCCGCCAAAAGAAATTCTATGACAGCTCTCCGCTTGAAAGTGACCACCGGTACAGACGCCAGAAGGCTATGTAAATCGCCACCACCTGTCGGAGCTTCTTCAAACTATAGGGGCTCAAGCGGGAATATTTCAAGGTGATTCACATTAAATTTCATATTTTTTAAAACGAATTTGTTGGAGAAAGGAATGTGTTGCATTACTTATTGAACGCCACTGGTATGGTAGTTTTGATGTCAGGAACCCCCCTCCCCCCCCCCCCCCCCCAAAGTTTGTAGTAGTATTTCTGGTACACACAAAGTAGGTATTTATTTGTTTCTCAATTTAACAGTCCTTAAAAAAAGTGAAACGTAGGTAGAAAAACCATGCACGAACCGCAAAGCAATCAACAATTTACTTAACCATTAAGTAAATATGACACAGATTAAAAATAAAGTTACTGAAAATTTAAAAATATGTTACAACTGGAGTGTGGCAGCATGACCCTCTGTCTGTGAACAGCATGGTCGTTTGTAAAATGTAAAAGTGGAAAAATACGCTGCAGACTTCTTTGACGCCAAAGTGTTGCTCATTAAATTTCGAAATTGTGATGAAAAGACAGATCAACAGCAATAAGCATTATGGAAATTTTGGTGCCTCTCCCATTGACCATTCCAGTGTCTCGCACATTGTATCATGTCTTGTGAAAGAGTGAGTTGAAAACAATTGACAAGTGTACTGTGGCTGGCTGTACCCCACCTGGATACGGCACGAAATATGCGAGAAAGCTAAAAAGGTAATCATGAAACTTCTATCGTAAGAAGATAAATGAGTGAAACGTTGCTTGAAACAACTTCGTTAAAATGAAATGGTCAAACAATACTTAATGTCGACAAACTGCGATGTCATTAAATTATATTTGGAAAAGCTACGGAATCCCCATAGTATTCAAGTGACCACAGGACGAAAGTAGTGGGGAATTACCTCCACTTGTGACACAGGAGGAAACCCGTTTCAGATCTCTAATGCAAGAGCTTTCATTTAAACAGTGCATTACATTTTCATAAATGGACGCACAAAGCACGATTTTGTATCTATTTTTGCTTCAGATGTAAACGTTCTGGACGGAAAGCTAACTAAGGCAGAAGTTAAAATTAACTTTCTGCATACATTATTGGTAGCCCATCAACTTTGTCAATCCAGAATACACTTACAGGTATTAATATTAACACGAACGAAAAGGTTGACAGCGATTTCTCAACGGGAGTGGGGAGGTTACCCCCTCGACATGGACTGAAGAGTCATATTAAACTGGTCATGACAAGTGGGATTCAACATGCATCATACAGCACCGATTATACATCAGCTATTACAACATAAGGAGATTTTAAACTTTAGGTGTTACTTCAGGAGGACCCGGTAACTGTCTTTTACTGTGGAAACTTAATTAAAAGAATGCCTAGAGATTTGCTACACAAGCACCTCGGTGGTTCAATGGAGACGTTTACCCCTTTTAATTGGACCGTGGAATGTAACAATTTTGAACATGTTTGGGAAGCTAGAATATTTCAAAAGGGAAATGCTAAGGCTCAATCTAGATATCGTGAGGGTCAGTGAAGTACAATGTAAGGGAGACATCTGACCAGATGAGCGGAAATGACATAATAGGAGTAGTTTGCGTTATGATTAGGAAGGTAGAGCAGAAGTGAGTCACTGTTATTTCAGTGACAGGATAGTCCTCGTCAGAATCGACAGAAAACCGTTACTATCAACAATAGATCAAATATATACACACCGACTTCACAAGCCGAAGATGAAGACATAGACAAAGTACATTAGGATGTTAAACGGATAATTCAGTATGTAAGGGGAGGTGAAAATCAGATAATCATGGAGGATAGGAATGCGGTTGTAGGGGAAGGAATATATGGAAGGGTTACTGTAGAATATGGACTTGGTACTAGGAATGAGATTGGAGAAAGATTAATTGAATTCTGGAGTAAATTTCAGCTGTTGATAGAGAATACTCTGTTCAAGAATCACAAGAAGAGGAGGTATACTTGGACAAGGCCGGGAGATAAGGTAAGATTTCAGTTAAACTACATCATGGTCAGGCAGAAACTCCCAGATCGAATACTGGATTGAAGGGGTACTCAGGAGCAGATATAGCAGATGTAGACAGATCATCATTTACTAATGGTGAAGAGTAGGCTGAAGATTAAGAAACTAGTCTGGAAGGATCAATGTGCAAAGATGTGGGACACGGAAGTACTAAGAAATGAAGAGGTATGCTTGAATTCTCGGAGGCTATAGATCTTGCAGTAGCGAATGGCTGAATAGGCATTTCAGTTACAAAGGAATGGACTTTCCTAAAAAGGGTCATCACAGAAACTGGAGGGAAAGCCGTAGGTACAAAGAAAGTAACTTCGGAGAAATCATGGGTAACAGAAGAAATATTTCAGTTGAACGATAAAAGACGAAAAAAAATATTTAGGGGAATTAAGGAACACAGAAATACAAGTCACTAGGGAATGAAATAAACAGGAAGCGCATGGAAGGTAAGGCAGGATGACTGCATATGAAATGTCAAGAAACAGAAAAAAAGTGATGATCGGAAGGAGTGACTCAGCAAGCAGAAAAGCGAAATTAAAAGCAAGGGCGATAACATTAAGAATGCAACGGGAATTCCACTGTTAAATTCAGTCGAGAGAGCGGATAAGTGGAAAGAGTACATTGAAGGCCCCGGAGAGGACTTGTCTGATGACGTGATAGAAGAAGAAACAGGACTCGATAAAGAAGAGATTACATCCGTGTTTAGACGAGCTCTGGAAGACTTAAAATCAAATAGATCTGAAGGATAGATAAGATTCCATCAGAATTTCTACAATCACTGAGGGAACTAGCAACAACACGATTGTTCACGTTGGTGTGTAGAATGTCTGAGTCTGTCGACATACCATCTGACTTTCGGAGAGGCATGATCTAGACAATTCCGAAGTTTGCTAGAGCCGACAGTATCGAGAATTATTGCACAGTCTTCTTAACAGCTTATGAATCAAAGTTGCTGACGTGAATAATATACAGAAGAACGGAAAAGAAAATTGAGAACAGGTTAGATGACGATCAGTTTGGCTTTAGGAAAGGTAGAACCACCAGAGAGGCATTTCCGACGTTGCAGTTTGTAATAGAAGTAAGACTTCGACAACGTCAAATGGTGCCAGATTTTCGAGATTTTGAGAAAAATAGAGGTAAGTTGTAGGAGAAAACGGGTAATATACAATATGTACAAGAACCAAGAGGGAATAATAAGCGTGGAAGACGAAGATTAAAGGGAATAAAAAGGGGTGTATGGTAGGGATGTATTCTTTCACCCCTATTGCACAAGCTATACGTCAAAGAAGGAATGACGTAAATAAAAGAAAGGTTCATGAGTGGAATTAAAGTTCAAGGTGAAAGGATATAAATGATAAGATTGGCCGACGAAATTGCTGTCCTCAGTGAAAGCGAAGAACAATTAGAAAGAACTGTTCAATGAAATGAACAGTCTAATTAGTACCAAATACGGCTTGAGAGATAATCGAAGAAAGACGAAAGTAATCAGAAGTAGTAGAAATGAGAACAGCGAGAAACTGCAGGATTGGTGATTAAGAAGTAGATGAAGTTAAGGAATTTTGCTACCTAGGCAGAAAAACAAGCCATGACGGACGGAGCAAGGAGAACATAAAAAGCCGATTAGAACTGGTAGAAAGGGTATTCCTGGCCAAAAGAAGTCTATTGTGTCAACCATAGTAAGAAAAATTCCTGGGAATATAAGTTTGGAGCACAGGATTGTATGGTAGTCAACCATGCACTGTTGGAAAATGGGAAAAGAAGAGATTCGAAGCGTTTGAGATGTGGTAAAAGAGAAGAATGTTGAAAATTAGGTGGAATGATGACATAAGGAACGAGGAGGTTCTCCGCAGAATCGGCGAGGAAAGAAATATATGTAAAATACTGACAGAATGGTAGGATCTCTGTTAAGACATATACACAACAGCGAAGCGCATATGCATACACCTGTATTCTTGCTCACATCGACGAAGTGGATCTTGTATCTTAACTTTCAATTACAAAACGTGAAAGTAGAAACTGAAGTACCTTACCGCTGCGTTTAAGATATACCTAAAACTCTTTGAACACCATAACACTTCACAAAATATGTTGCCTCTCGAAACAGGTGCTTACAAGAAACCCAAAATTCAACATGTGCTCGCAGTCACGATGGAAAGAATTGCTTTATACATTGCATTCCAGAGGTGCACTTTAAAAATGAGAAAATATTATAAGAAAGATTAGTAACTACATTCTGATCGCTGTTCGGCCACCCTGATTGGGATTTTTATGGCGACTCCAAATAAAAACGGCACATTACCAGAATTGTTGTTTAAATAGGACATGGTCAACTCATTTCCATACTTCACTTAAGAGGGCTCGTACTCCAACACTAATGATTTATTTGTTGATGAGATGTTAAAAATCTATCTTTTACACCAAGGCGGCAAAACTATTCTTTACATGCGGAATATTTGCAACTTACAACTACAGCTACATTTAAGCATTACGTCCTTGATGGGACTATGGATAATTCAACCCTAAGGTTAATCATGAAAAAAAAGAGATCGCTTCACAGCTAAATAGTGTAAGTGACATCTGCGGAGGCAGAATCTGCGCCCGACCACTTGGGGTGTGACTTCTCGAGTGGTGGTGTTCGTCCGTGGTTTAACATAGTATATTACTGAAGATTTGTACAATAAAAACGTGGCCCTAAGACGAAACTCAGCACCTCTAATCCATGTGTATCGGATACATCTGATGAATACAGAAGCCTGGAGATAAGTCAAAGTATAATTAAGTGAAAAGCATTTAACTGCAGTGCCAGATAATTTGTTTCTTATCGCCTAATTTGAACTAAAGGTTTCATATTTCTCAGCTCATATTCAAACAATGTGACTGCATTTGAATCTAACAGGTATATCGGTACAGATACAGCTGCACGCCAACTTTCCTTGGGGTAGGTGTAAGCGCCATCTGACAGTTCTGCAGTTGTACACTCATTCGCAGAGCAAAGTGAGCAGCCATTAGTAAGTGTCCTTCCTGAAACAGGTAACCTCTGCTGCCCAATCTGCAGTTATTCCTCTTCTTTGGTCGGTGTGGCTATAAACTCTTCATGAGCGACCATCCGATTACGATTACCACTGCTAACGAATCTTTACATGTTCACGTCAGAGAATTTGCTGGACGTCTATTAGTGATGCTACCTCATGCTTTGTCATTTCATATGATTATTTCCTCGTTTGTGGACTGTGTTCCAAAGAAAGGTACTTTCACATCCACGTAACCAAAGGCATAGGCGTAACGCTGAAGTTCAACGTTTTATTAGTGTGACTAGGTTGTAAACGCAACTGATTTGCGTGCCAACTTCTGGTTTGATAATCTGCTGTAATATACTCCATTCTAGTGTGACAAAGTTCTTTAAAAGCTAGAAAAGTGAACTAAACTATTCTACCGGCTAATTTCAAGCCACCCCACATCAAAACTTGTACATAAAATCTGCAGTCTTGCTAGCATCGCTCCGCGGGAACTTCGTAGACACGTTCTCAACTAGCCACTAAGGAAATATGAACAGATGGCCCAATGCTCCCCACTACTTGGCCAATAGTGCAGCTGATCGGAAATAGTCTCGTCTGATGGTGTCTATGATGAGAACGCAATGAACTATAGCGCGGAGTAGATTCTTGCTACCGTTTATCCTTCAGGACAAACTCTACATCCCCTTGGCCGAGAATGGGGAAACACTTTAGTAAAATTCAGTTTGAATATCCCGCACAAAATGTATGTCTACTGATACAAGGGCTGCAGACCGTTAGTTTTCCTGTAGTTCGCGCGTCTATTGTTAGCCCGCGTCATCAGTGAGAGACGTATGACCAACTCCTTCGCAGATTCAAATCCAGTGCAACCAGACACCTTTCTCTTTAAATGTTGTTCCCTAATTGTTTTCGGATCAATTGACCCTTTAACGTCTCCAGCCGAACGCCCCAATGCAATGCATATCACATGTTGGAATATTTTATTCATCGTAATAAAGTATATTTGGATCTGTGAATCAGAATTATGTAATGTGAAGAAGAGTATTTCCAATAGTCACTGTACATTAAATTCTCATTTAATACATGACTGTTTACCTAATCGAACAAAAACTATGTGTCCTATGCTTTTAGTAATCCAAAGAACCTTCAAGTAACTTACTTTGATAATAGGTCACATGATTTCTGCTTGTATCTAATAAAGAGATCATACAATCTTGACGCCAGGTTTGAATTAATGGTTTTAAAAATACGATTACTTGATATTTTCAACATACATCTTAGATATTTTCATACAGACATAATTTGATGTAATTTTGTCAATACGGAGTTCCCATTATTAAGACTCAGTAACCAACCGATGGTAATTCAGTATCGGCTGTTCATCAGTGTATTACTTTAGAATTCCGACCGTCACATCGTTCTACTTAGTTTTAGAGTTTCAGCGTACATTTTAAGAATTTTTACCTGATGAAGATTTGAGGGAATACAAGTTATCTGATACCATTATGTGTCGTACCGTTGATGTGAGTTGTGAAACTTTCTGACCAAGTCACTGCACGTGCTCTTTATTTACTAATCAGTGTCCCTAATCAACGACATAGAATACAAAATGTATACTGCATTCACGTTTCAGATGTTTTACCTATTTCTCTTGACTTTTCAATTCATTGTAAGGGAGCTAAAATCTTCAACATCTACATCTACATTTATACTCCGCAAGCAACCAAACGGTGTGTGGCGGAGGGCACTTTACGTGGCACTGTCATGTCCTCCCTTTCCTGTTCCAGTCCCGTATGGTTCGCGGGAAGAACGACTGCCGGAAAGCCTCCGTGCGCGCTCGTATCTCTCTAATTTTACATTCGTGATCTCCTCGGGAGATGTAAGTAGGGGGAAGCAATACAGGGTGTTACAAAAAGGTACGACCAGACTTTCAGGAAACATTCCTCACACACAAAGAAAGAAAATATGTTATGTGGATATGTGTTCGGAAACGCTTACTTTCCATGTTAGAGCTCATTTTATTACTTCTCTTCAAATCACATTAATCATGGAATGGAAACTCACAGCAACAGAACATACCAGCGTGACTTCAAACACTTTGTTACAAGAAGTGTTGAAAGTGTCCTCCGTTAGCGAGGATAGATGCATCCACCCTCCGTCGGATGGAATCCCTGATGTAGCCCTGGAGAATGGCGTATTTTATCACAGCCGTCCACAATATGAGCGCAAAGAGTCTCTACATTTGGTACTGGGGTTGCGTAGACAAGAGCTTTCAAATGCCCCCATAAATGAAAGTCAAGAGGGTTGAGGTCAGGAGAGCATGGAGGCCATGGAATTGGTCCGCCTCTACCAATCCCTCGGTCACCGAATCTGTTGTTGAGAAGCGTACGAACACTTCGACTGAAATGTGCAGGAGCTTCATCGTGCATGAACCACATGTTCTGTCGTACTTGTGAAGGCACATGTTCTAGCAGCACAGGTAGAGTATCCCGTATGAAATCATGATAACGTGCTCCATTGAGCGTAGCTGGAAGAACATGGGGCCCAATCGATACATCACCAACAATGCCTTCCCAAACGTTCACAGAAAATCTGTGTTGATGACGTGATTACACAATTGCGTCCGTATTCTCGTCAGCCCACACATGTTGATTGTGAAAATTTACAATTTAATCACGTTGGAATGAAGCCTCATTTGCACTGAAATGAGGATTGACACATTGTTGGATGAACCATTCGCAGAAGTGTACCCGTGGAGGCCGGTCAGCTGCTGATAGTGCCTGCACACGCTGTACATGGTACGGAAACAACTGGTTCTCCCGCAGCACTCTCCATACAGTGACGGCAGCAATTTTCCTCACGCTGACATTAGGGTTGTGGTCAACTGCACGAAGAATTGCCTTGTCCATTGCAGGTGTCGTCGTTCAAGGTCTTCCCCAGTCGCGAATCATAGGCTGGAATGTTCCGTGCTCCCTAAGACGCCGCTCAATTGCTTCGAACGTCTTCCTGTCGGGACACCTTCGTTCTGGAAATCTGTCTCGATACAAACGTACCGCGCCACGGCTATTGCCCCGTGCTAATCCATACATCAAATGGGCATTTGCCAACTCCGCATTTGTAAGCATTGCACTGACTAAAAAACCACGTTCGTGATGAACACTAACCTGTTGATGCTACGTACTGATGTGCTTGATGGTAGTACTGTAGAGCAATGAGTCGCATGTCAACACAAGCACCGAAGTCAACATTACCTTCCTTCAATTGGGCCAACTGGCGATGAATCGAGAAAGTACAGTACATACTGACGAAACTAAAATGAGCTCTAACATGGAAATTAAGCGTTTCCGGACACATGTCCACATAACATCTTTTCTTTATTAGTGTGTGAGGAATGTTTCCTGAAAGTTTGGCTGTAACTTTTTGTAACACCCTGTATATTCGATACCTCATCCAGACACGCACCCTCTCGAAACCTGGACAGCAAGCTACACCGCTATGCAGAGGGCCTCTGTTGCAGAGTCTGCCCCTTGAGTTTGCTTAATATCTCCGTAACGCTATCACGTTTACCAAATAACCCTGTGACAAAACGCGACGCTCTTCTTTGGATCTTCTCTATCTCCTCTGTCAACCCGACCTGGTACGGAACCCACACTGATGAGCAATACTCAAGTACAGGTCGAACGAGTGTTTTGTAAGCCTCCTCCTTTGTTGATGGACTATATTTTCTAAGGACTCTCCCAGTGAATCTCAACCTGGCAACCGCCTTAGCAACAATTAATTTTATACGAAATTCTCAGGTAGTGGTATGACATATGAAGTTCTAACGCACGCAATGAAGTTTTTCAGGGAACACCGTCTCTTGTAAGCAGGTAGCAGCTGTACATCCAAAGAATACAGACGGCGAAGCGCCTCACCCGGGCACAACCTGGCCGCGCCTGTTGGGGTAGAGCTCGGGGTGGTGGCCGTAGCGCGCGTACACCTCCAGCTGCTGCTCCACGCGGGACTCGAAGCTGAAGTAGGTCTGGTCCGTGAAGTTGTCCACGTGGAACACCACCTTGACGAAGCTCGTCTCCGAGATGAACGTCTGCGGCTGCTCCGTCTCGCCGCAGAACATGCCCGGATCCTTGCGGTTACTCAGCTCCGTCTTCGCATTGCCGTCCACGATCTGGAAGAAGAAGAACAGGTAGTTGAATAATTTCCCTTCTGTTAACTAGCAAGACGACGAATATTAAATGGGAGTGAAAACTTTGCCATTTCAATCACATTCTAGTGCTGTGCAATCACGTCATAGTATCAGTTGTAGTGGGATACACTGTCTAGTGCCATCGCTGCCGGCTGCTGTTGTCGAGCGGTTCTAGGCGCTTCATTCCACGCTGCTGCTGCGGTCGTAGGTTTGAATTCTGCCTCGGGCATGGATGTGTGTGGTGTCCTTACGTTAGTTAGGTTTACGTAGTTCTAAATCCAGAGGAATGATGACCGCAGATGTTAAGTCCCATAGTGCTTAGAGCCATTTGAACCATTTGTCATCATTCTTTGTATCACCTCAATCTATTTCAGAACTGACTACAGAAATATGTTAGAATTATATTAATAGTTTCAGCTGCTAACGGGCTTTGATATATATCAACGGCGACAGGTGAAAATGTGTGACCCGACCGGGACTCGAACCCGTGATCTCCTGCTTACATGGCTTACGCTCTATCCATCTGAGCCACCGAGGTCACAGAGAATGGCGCACCTGCAGGGACTATCTCGCGCACGCCTCCCGCAAGACCCACATTCTCACCTTGTATATCCACACACTACATTCGTAGTGTCCCACCCCAACAAACTCATTACTCTTTCGAACATATCCGAAAGAACAGACACCCTATCCATATAAGTATACAGAAATATGTGGCCTATGAGAAGCTGCTCAACCATTCTATCCCATTCTTTTCAACTCCCTTTTCATAGTCATTATGGTAGCTGGACTCCAGGTAACACTTTGGACCTCACGTCTCATTGCTCCTGCTTATTTCGCGTGATATTTTTACAACCACCATCAGTAATGCTCGGAAGGTCTTGTACGTCAGTTCATACATGAGGTCTACGTGTTCTTGGTATAGCTGTGGTTGTTCCTTCGCTTTTCCACTTCACATACACACCACCAACAGTCAACTGGGGCTGCTTTAGAAGAGTTCAAATGCTGTTGATGGATTTGTTACTCATGTGACATCCATGACGAGTCCACGTTCGAAGTCACAGAATTCCCATGAGCGATATAATTGCTGTTGCGGCTTTTCTGTTAACAACTGGTGGGCCGTCTCCCCCCCCCCCCCCCCCCCGCCCCCCTTCCATCCCTCCCTCCAATCTCCCGCGTTACACAGGAATGTCTGGGTAGCTCAGACAGTGTATTATAGTAGGAAGAGTAGATGATTTAATTGGTAAGTCATTTGCGGCTGTACAAAGTGTGAAATGTTCTAAACATAGCAGGCACCTCTGGTTTCTAGTCTGGTTGAGCGTTGTCAGAAACTTATTTCGAATGACAAACAACGATACGACTGCATGCTGCTTTATCTCTACGCCAAAGATCATGCACCGTGATCACTTGGGAGTGACGCCGTGACAGTTTTTGGTCAACCCACAACCACATGTTTTCATATTGTGAATAGTCTGGAGATCGTGCTTGTTAGGGCAACAGTCGGAAACATTCTATATCGAGGCAGGTCAGGACACCAAAGGAAAACTTCTGGTCTGGAGTTATTTTGTCGGAACATAAGGCACAGCCCCAGTCCTTGACCCGTCATAAATATAGCACGTGTTTTCCGAAACACGAGCTATGCGAAACAAAGATGATCGTTTTGTATACCAGATGGCACCCCCTACTATCAAGCCAGGTGGCGGACCCATATGAAGACGAATACAGTTGGAAAACATTCATTCCCATTGTAGCCTCCATGTACTCGTTACGTTCCATTACGAGGCTCTACGCAGAACCTGGATTCGCCTCAAAAAGCCAAATAGTGCGACCCCTGTATCCACCGTTGTCGTTCAGCGCAGCACTGTCGGTTCTTCTCACCCTACTGCCGTGTCAACGTAGTCGTGGAGACAATGCGTGGTGCTTCATACTGAGTCGAGCTATTGATATATGCGTTCCTGCAAAGTTACCCATCTCCTGACTAAAGATACACGATCTTGCTAGACCGTGCGGACAGTAACTGTTTTCTCAAAACGTGTATGGTTTTGAGTGCAGCCTTTCGTGTAGCCACCGACTGTGTATCCCATGACATTCGTGGTAATCCGACCAACGCGAATGGCAATATCTCGAAACGCTAAACTGCTGTGTCAATAGGAAACGACTTTGCAGTTGTCGAATTACGACGGGCGCTGGAAGATGTTTCTCCTTGTACGAGGCACAATACGAGCCTCTCGAAGGCAAGATTGAAAAGCGATCTGGTAATGAGAAAGCCTCTTGATAATCTTTTATGATGTACAGAGTGTAGTCGCTGTTACTGTTAACCACTTTGTATAACTGAGCTGACGTGCTGATTTACGAAGGGTGTCCTGTAACTAATGCAACAAATTTCTTTCTCCGCCAGTTTCGGTTGGAAAAATGCGGAAATTGTTGTCTGGCAGCATGGAACATATCTGACTGAGTCCCTATAGTTTGACGATGTTACGATATGTAGCGGTGCTACACGTAGCTTTCAAAATTGCGTCTGTAACGGAGGTATGTTCCAAGCAGAGAGCTCCCTGCGGAAAATGGTTCAAACGGCTCTGAGCACTATGGGACTTAACATCTGAGGTCATCAGTTCCCTAGAACTTAGAACTACGTAAACCAGACTAACCTACGGTTATCACATACATCCATGCCCGAGGCAGGATTCGAACTTGTGACCGCAGCAGTTGTTCGGTTCAGCAGTGAAGAGCCTAGAACCACTCTTCCACCGCGGCCGGCTCTGTCAGAAAAACCAGAACCTTGCAGATAATCATAGGTGCTTGCAGAATGTCTAGAGACACTTGGCAGTGAACAAAAGAAGTGTATCATCATCGCAACATGGTCCAGAAAACGTATCCAATCTTCCGCTTGCCGGCTGGCCGCACATAGCTGAGACTTCAAAAATGGTTCAAATGGCTCTGAGCAATGGGACTCAACTTCTGAGATCATCAATCCCCTAGAACTAACCTAAGGACATCACATACATCCATGCCCGAGCAGGATTCGAACCTGCGATCGTAGCGGTTGCGCGGTTCCAGACTGTAGCGCCTAGAACCTCTCGGCCACCCCGCCCTGCTAGCTGAGACTTCTGCAATGTTGAAACGTGAGGACACTCTTATTCGAGGTAACTGATGGAACAGAATCAAACACCCAGGTACGCAACTGGACGCCTCTGTCGGTAGTGTTGACACACTCGTCCACCAGTTGTGCTCAAAGGTGTGTGCCCGCTGGGTTCCTCGTCTATGCGTAATTGCTTGCACGTGGCGAGGCTGATCGTGATAATTTTGTATCGAACATCGTCTCAGGCGGTGACACATGAGTTCATAACTTCGAACCGAAAGCAAAACGGCAGTCCATGGAGAGCGCCACACCACCACTTCTCCGAAAAAATAAAGTTCAAAGCCACACCCTCAGCCGGTACAGTCATGGCGACGGTCTGATGAGTCGCAACGCGTTATTTTGTCTGATGTACTCTCTCGTGGTGCCAAGAACAGCTCTGAAGTGTACTGTGCTACCCCTTGGAAATTAATGAAATGACTTCAGCTTGTTCGTCGCCGTAAAGCTGCATAAAAACTTCTCCTTCTCCATGACTACGCAGTCCCTCACACAAGTCGGCGCACCCGAGAAGAGCCCCTCATCCACCCTACAGCCCGGACATCGCACATTCCGACGGCCATATGTTTGGCGCTCCGGGGAAAGCAGTACACGGGTGTTGGGGAGATTACACATGCAGCAGGACATTGGAACCGCCGTCGACAAGTGGAATGGTACTATGCGGGATTCAGGCCCTTCAAATAATGTGGGGTAAGGCGGTCGCAATGAATACATATTATGTTTAAAAAATGGGTTTCGTAACGAAAACAGTGGTGAATAATATGGTGTATTGGAATCCTGAATGAAACCAACATGTTTTCTCAAAAATGTGCTGCTTCACTTAATGGGTGCCCCTTAGCGTTTCATGCGCAACTTAGCATCAGTCAGCTTGTTCATTAAGGGATTTCTTAACAATTGTTGCCACCAAAGCAACTACTAGAAATTTTAGCGGACGGACTGCGAGAGGATAGCTGGCGTCTCCAGGTCCGAGCACTTAATTCACAAAATGCGTTTTTATTGCTCTCCTACGAGTTGACTATAGATAGCTATGCTAAAGATGGGAGAAAAAAAGACGCGGCGTGGCAAGTTTGTTTGCGTGGTCATCCTGGTACAGCCAGCACAGCACTACTTGTTTTATAAACAAAACCGCATTTTCCTGTTGTCAGTTAATTTATTTTCCCCAGACGCGTTTTCGCCTTTATCTTGCTCTATGGCATCATTAGTGGCATCTATAGCGATACAGTTTTGTTATTTTTAGATTATAAACAGTTCACGCCGTGACATGTTTTTAAAAAACGTTAATTGCTTACGATTTGCTGTGATCTTCGTTTTCTCTCAAATGGTCTGGAGGTCACACAACAGCTTTGTTACCGATATATAAGCACAATTCTGAGTTCCAATCTTTTGCACACTGTTCACCATGTTTCTCCTTCTTGTTTGTGGTGCATTATTATTCTTTTGCGATTCTGTATAACTATTTATTCGGATACTGTGCTTTTAACAATGTAAATATTTTTATTTGATTAAGTGTTTCCTCCTCTTTGGCGTTTTCATACCTACACGTTGCCAACGCAATGAAGTATATGTTCAAAACTAACTTCTTCTAATGATGATCACATAGTGCGTGTTTATGAGAGAGAGATTGTACTGAAGAGTGTGTATATATCTTTGTTTGTGTGTGTGTGCATGCGTGTGTGTATTTTGTCCCTCGGGGGGGGGGGGGGGGGGGGGGAAATTGGCGGTATGAATTGATAAATTGTAGCGTATTGAAAATGAATGTACTATATCTTAGTGAGTGGTCGAAAGCTCAATGTTCGTTTCAATGTTCTGTGGAGTGGTTCATGGATTCGTGAGTGTAAACATATTGGGTGGTTGTTTGTTATTGTGGTCTTCAGTCCTGAGACTGGTTTGATGCAGCTCTCCATGCTACTCTATCCCGTGCAAGCTTCTTCATCTCCCAGTACCTACCGCAACCTACATCCTTCTGAATCTGCTTAGTGTATTCATCTCCCGGTCTCCCTCTAAGATTTTTACCCTCCACGCTGCCCTCCAATACTAAATTGGTGATCCCTTGATGCCTCAGAACATATCCTACCAACCGATCCCTTCTTCTGGTCAAGTTGTGCCACAAACGTCTCTTCTCCCCAATCCTATTCAATACTTCCTCATTAGTTATGTGATCTACTCATCTAATCTTCAGCACCACATTTCAAACGCTTCTATTCTCTTCTTGTCCAAACTATTTATAGTCCATGTTTCACATCCATACATGGCTACACTCCATACAAATACTTTCAGAAACGACTTCCTGACACTTAAATCTATACTCGATGTTAACAAATTTCTGTTCTTCAGAAACGCTTTCCTTGCCATTGCCAGTCTACATTTTTTATCCTCCCTACTTCGACCATCATCAGTTATTTTCCTCCTCAAATAGCTAAACTCCTTTATTACTTTAAGTGTCTCATTTCCTAATCTAATTCCTTCAGCATCACCCGATTTAATTCGACTACATTCCATTATCCTCGTTTTGCTTTTGTTAATGTTCGTCTTATATCCTCCTTACAAGACACTAGCCATTCCGTTCAACTGATCTTCCAAGTCCTTTGCTGTTTCTGACAGAATTACAATGTCATCGGCGAACCTAGAAGTTTTTATTTCTTCTCAATGGATTTTAATACCTACTCCGAATTTTTCTTTTGTTACCTTCACTGCTTGCTCAATATACAGATTGAATAACATCGGGGAGAGACTACAACCCTGTCTCACTCCCTTCCCAACCACTGCTTCCCTTTCATGTCCCTCACTCTTATAACTACCATCTGGTTTCTGTACAAATTGTAAATAGCCTTTCGCTCCCTGTATTTTACCCCTGCCACTTTCAGAATTTGAAAAAGAATATTACAGTCAACATTGTCAAAAGCTTTCTCTAAGTCTACAAATGCTAGAAACGTAGGTTTGCCCTTCCTTAATCTAGCTTCTAAGATAAGTCGTAGGGTCTGTATTGCCTCACGTGTTCCAACATTTCTACGGAATGCAAACTGATCTTTCCCGAGGTTGACTTCTACTTGTTTTTCCATTCGCCTGTAAAGAATTCGCGATAGTATTTTGCAGCTGTGACTTATTAAACTGATAGTTCGGTAATGTTCACATCTGTCAACACCTGCTTTCTTTGGGATTGGAATTATCAAATTCTTCTTGAAGTCTGAGGGTATTTCGCCTGTTTCATACATCTTGCTCACCAGATGGTAGAGTCTTGTCAGGACTGGCTATCCCAAGGCCGTCAGTAGTTCTAATGGAATGTTGTCTACTCCGGGGGCCTTGTTTCGACTCAGGTCTTTCAGTGCTCTATCAAACTCTTCACGCAGTATCGTAACTCCCATTTCATCTTCATCTACATCCTCTTCCATTTCCATATATTGTCCTCAAGTACATCGCCCTTGTATAGACCCTTTATATACTCCTTCCACCTTCTGCTTTCCCTTCTTTGCTTAGAACTGGGTTTCCATCTGAGCTCTTGATGTTCAAGCAAGTGGTTCTCATATCTCCAAAGGTCTCTTTAATTTTCCTGCAGGCAGTATCTATCTTACCCCTAGTGAGATAAGCCTCTACATCCTTCCATTTGTCCTCTAGAAATACCTGCTTACCCATTTTGCACTTCCTGTCGATCACATTTTTGAGACGTTTGTATTCCTATTTGCCTGCTTTAGTTACAGCAATTATTATATTTTGTCCTTTAATCAATTAAATTTAATATTTCTTCTGTTACCCAAGGATTTCTACTAGCCCTCGTCTTTATACCTACTTGATCCCCTGCTGCCTTCACCATTTCATCCCTCAGAGCTACCCATTCTTCTTCTACTGTATTTCTTTCCCCAAATTCTGTCAATTGTTCCCTTATGCTCTCCCTGAATCTCTGTACAATCTCTGGTTTAGTCAGTTTATCGAGGTCCCATCTTCTTAAATTCCCACCTTTTTGCAGTTTCTTCAGTTTTAATTCAGATCATAACCAATAGATTGTGGTCAGAGTCCACATCTACCCCTGGAAATGTCTTACAATTTAAAACCTGGTTCCTAAATCTCTCTCTTACCTATTAGTATCTCCAGGATTCTTCCATGTATCCAACCTTCTTTTACGATTCTTGAACCAAGTGTTAGCTGTGATTAAGTTATGCTCTGTGCAAAATTCTACTAGGCGGGTTCCTCTTTCATTTCTTAGCCCGAATCCAAATTCATCTACTACATTTCCTTCTCTCCCTTTTCCTACTACGGAATTCCAGTCACCAATGACTATTAAATTTTCGTCACGCTTCACTATCTGCATAATTTCTTTTGTTTCATCATACATTTTTTCAATTTCTTTGTCATCTGTAGAGCTAGTTGGCATATAAACTTGTACTACTGTAGTAGGTGTGGACCTCGTATCTATCTTTGCCACAATAATGTGTTCACTATGCTGTTTGTAGTAGCTTACCCGCATTCCTATTTTCCTATTTATTATTAAACCAACTCCTGCATTCCCCCTACATGATTTTGTATTTATAACAATATATTCATCTGTTCAGAAGTCTTGTTCCTCCTGCCATCAAACTTCACTAATTCCCACTATATCTAACTTTAACCTATCCATTTCCTTTTTTTAAATTTTCTAACCCTTCCTGCCCGATTAAGGGATCTGACATTCCACGCTCCGATTCGTAGAACGCCAGTTTTCTTTCTCCTGATAACGCCATCCTCCTGAGTAGTCCCCGACCGGAGATCAGGACTATTTTACCTCCGGAATATTTTATCCAAGAGGATGCCATCATCATTTAATCATACAGTAAAGCTGCATGCCCTTGGGAAAAATTACGGCCGTAGTTTCTCCTTGCTTTCAGCCGTTCGCAGTACCAGTACAGCAAGGCCGTTTTGGTTAGTGCTACAAGGACAGATCAGTCAATCATCCAGACTGTTGCCCCTGCAACTACTGAAAATGCAGCTGCCCTCTTCAGGAACCACACGTTTGTCTGGCCTCTAAACACATACCTCTCCGTTGTGGTTGCACCTACGGTACGGCTATAAGTATCGCTGAGGCACGCAAGCCTCCCCACCAACGGCAATGACCATGGTTCATGAGAGTATTGGGTGGTATTTTCATATTAATCCTCTTTGGGAGAGTTATTCTATTATGTTATCTATTAGTGTAAACAATGAATTGTTTGGCATGTGCACTTGATCATTCAACAGGGTTTTCCTTTCTGTTTTGGTTTTCTGTGTGTGGTAATTTTCTTGCAGGGTTAAGAGGTGCTTTTTATTGTTAATTCTAATTATTTTCGTGTCTTATTCTCTGGTGGTTGGTTTGTGGTCATGTTCTCCTGGGTATTCTGCAAATGTGGAGTGGTTTGTCCTACATTTCCTGGCTCTCAAGTGTTCATTTTATCTATCTGTTTGTCCTATGTATCTGTCTTCACAAGTGTTACACTGTAGTTGATATATACCGACTTTCTGGAATGTGTCTCTGTTTTTTGTCAGTTTTGGGGTGTATTTTTGTATAGAATCGTCTGTAGTATATGCCGTGTTTATTTCCTTTCTTTATTTTTGATTTTGTTTATGTCATTGTGTACCATTTTGTGTTATCAATCATCTTTTTCTGATTATCCTGTGTAGTTGTTATGGTACTGAGTGTTTATGTTTGGTTCTTCTGTGTTGTTTTCTGTGGTTTGGCGATTTCTGCTTTGATTTTACTTTTAATTTTGTTGTTTAGATTTGCGACTGTGTCACTATTGTAGCCATTGTTTCATGCTATCTGTACTATTATGTCCATTTCTTCTCGGTAGTTTTCTTTCCTGTGTGGCACAGTGTTGAGTCTGTGGAGCTTGTATCAAAATTCTGCACGTTTTTGTGGGTTTGATGGTTCGAGGATTGGGGAATGCTAATGTCCGTTGCTGTGGGTTTACGGTCAATTTCAAACATATGCTCATTGTTCTTTTTTATTGTAATATCCAGAAAATTAATCTGGTTATTCTGTTGTCTTTCAGTTGTGAATTTTATATTTTCATGTATCTTCTTGATGACAGTATGTAGTTTTACAATGTTTGTTTGTGGTTCAGCTAGTAAGCAAAGATGGCATCTATATACATGAACCAATATAATATGTTGTATTCTTTTGCTACTATTTTTGTAAAAATGATTTGTTAAATGTGGTTTACAAAAATATTTGCTTAGGCTCCTGAATCTGGGGATCCCACAGGTGATAGGTCTTCTGGTAACTAAAATTCATTATTGAATTGGTAATAATTTTGTTGAAGTGTCAGTTCTTGGGCTTCTCACTTATTGCTATCTGTCCTGCATTTTCCGAATTATCGTTGACGCGCAGACCGGAACAAATAGAATCGGCATATAAATATACCATTTAACTGATTCATGTCAGGTAGGCTGTATCACACGAATCCTAATTTATCTGGATACAGTACTGCTTGTGTCTCAAAACATTTATTCTTCTCTTGTTTACTATTACGCTTCAAATGTTTCCCTCTTTATCTTCATTGCCGTTTACGATAAAAGGCTCAGAACTAAAAATTGGACTCTATTGGATCTAATTCATAAACGTCAGACACATCAAAGCGCTGAACCATGACATGACACAATCTACTTGTTATCATAGTGCCCAGTTATGAAATGGGTCCGGTCCTGTAGCCGAACTCTGTAAGATTATTTGGCGTCAAATGTAACATCACAGAAGGGGATTACAGCACCTTCTCAAATAATTTCAACCGACAGACGTGATGCTAAATACGTGACGGAGAAGTAGCCTGTGAGGCAGAAAACTCTCCTCCACTGAAAAAAGTAGAACTACTAAATAAGGAGTGTATAAGATATAATCTATGGAAGGTTCCTAGATTTTCGCATATAACCATTAAGCAGATCTATTTACCAGAAACACTAAAATTCATTGTTCTCACGAGACATCTGAGACTAAATCATCTGAAAAATATACTGAAAAAGTGAATCTTTCTCATAGTGATGTTGCAGGATACCATTTATACAATCGAATGCGGAAATACAACTGCTCTGAAATTGCCGGCCGAAGTGGCACGAGCGATTCTAGGCGCCACAGTCTGGAACCGCGCTACCGCTTCGGTCGCAGGTTGAAATCCTGCCTCGGGCATGGATGTGTGTGATGTCCTTAGGTTAGTTTCTTTAAGTAGTTCTACGTTCTAGGGGACTGATGACCTCAGAAGTTAGGTCCCATAGTGCGCAGAGCCATTTAATGCGGAAATAAAGATTTATTAAAGAAAAGTAGATACCATAAACACACAAAAAACCGCTAAACTTGTAACTGCATCCATAACCAAATACACTTCTGGAAATGGAAAAAAGAACACATTGACACTGGTGTGTCAGACCCACCATACTTGCTCCGGACACTGCGAGAGGGCTGTACAAGCAATGATCACACGCACGGCACAGTGGACACACCAGGAACCGCGGTGTTGGCCGTCGAATGGCGCTAGCTGCGCTGCATTTGTGCACCGCCGCCGTCAGTGTCAGCCAGTTTGCCGTGGCATACGGAGCTCCATCGCAGTCTTTAACACTGGTAGCATGCCGCGACAGCGTGGACGTGAACCGTATGTGCAGTTGACGGACTTTGAGCGAGGGCGTATAGTGGGCATGCGGGAGGCCGGGTGGACGTACCGCCGAATTGCTCAACACGTGGGGCGTGAGGTTTCCTCAGTACATCGATGTTGTCGCCAGTAGTCGGCGGAAGGTGCACGTGCCCGTCGACCTGGGACCGGACCGCAGCGACGCACGGATGCACGCCAAAACCGTAGGATCCTACGCAGTGCCGTAGGGGACCGCACCGCCTCTTCCCAGCAAATTAGGAACACTGTTGCTCCTGGGGTATCGGCGACGACCATTCGCAACCGTATCCATGAAGCTGGGCTACGGTCCCGCACACCGTTAGGCCGTCTTCCGCTCACGCCCCAACATCGTGCAGCCCGCCTCCAGTGGTGTCGCGACAGGCGTGAATGGAGGGACGAATGGAGACGTGTCGTCTTCAGCGATGAGAGTCACTTCTGCCTTGGTGCCAATGATGGTCGAATGCGTGTTTGGCGCTGTGCAGGTGAGCGCCACAATCAGGACTGCATACGACCGAGGCACACAGGGCCAACACCCGGCATCATGGTGTGGGGAGCGATCTCCTACACTGGCCGTACACCTCTGGTGATCGTCGAGGGGACACTGAATAGTGCACGGTACATCCAAACCGTCATCGAACCCATCGTTCTACCATTCCTAGACCGGCAAGGGAACTTGCTGTTCCAACAGGACAATGCACGTCCGCATGTATCCCGTGCCACCCAACGTGCTCTAGAAGGTGTAAGTCAACTACCCTGGCCAGCAAGATCTCCGGATCTGTCCCCCATTGAGCATGTTTGGGACTGGATGAAGCGTCGTCTCACGCGGTCTGCACGTCCAGCACGAACGCTGGTCCAACTGAGGCGCCAGGTGGAAATGGCATGGCAAGCCGTTCCACAGGACTACATCCAGCATCTCTACGATCGTCTCCATGGGAGAATAGCAGCCTGCATTGCATATACACTGTACTAGTGCCGACATTGTGCATGCTCTGTTGCCTATGTCTATGTGCCTGTGGTTCTGTCAGTGTGATCATGTGATGTATCTGACCCCAGGAATGTGTCAATAAAGTTTCCCCTTCCTGGGACAATGAATTCCGGTGTTCTTATTTCAATTTCCAGGAGTGTAAAATTTGACAGAGTCACTCATAAATTTTACATCTCCATTATAATGGATCTCATTTTCCTTATTTAGTTAAGGAAACTATGGACACATGCTGCCAATTAACATGCCTGCATCAACATTGCCAAGAATAATTGTCCAAACAAATGAGACAATATTGCAAAAGACGTTAAAGTATGAGTGATAAAGTTGCTACGGTACTGTATGAAACAGGTGGGGACTTAAGCGAACAAACAGACAAAGAAGTAAAACAACAATTCCGAAGTATTTTCCAGCTATAACGAGAATTCTCGTGTTGAAATTACCAAGGACAGAGAATAACATACGGCACATATTTTTACTCCTATCAGTTATATCAATTATAAACAGGCAGTCAAAGCAAAGAGGAATAATGTAGTAACTGTCGGAATAGCTCTAAACATAGAGATTAGGATTATTTTTTTAAAGGTTGCAATAAAGTATCAAGGAAAAATCAGAAACATCACTGAACTGACATATGCTATTTACCAGTAAAATTTTAATATTTGTTTCTAATATTCGAACAGAAGTGATGTATTGGGATGGGATCACAAAAGTTATGGAAAATCGGCGAAAGAATTAAAGCCGCTGACAAACAGGAAGACATCCAACGATATAACATAAACTGTCACCCTGATGGTTATGGAATTCTCAAACATGAAAAGATGCAACGATATAACATAGACTGTCACCCTGATTGATATGGAATTCTCTCTTAACACGCGTTGGAACCGTTTCATTACGCATCCTCGTAAATATGATATAAAGAGTGAAGCTTGTAAACGAAATGTTTCGATATTAAGAGTGAAGTAACGTAAGTACAAGCAAAGGCAAAGGTAAAAAATACATTCAAGAATAATAATTAGAGGACCTTTCTAACGTCTTCAGTAACGAGGACAGAGGGTTCAGACCCAAAAATACTCACTTCAAATTTGTGTACGGAGACCGGTTATCAATGATAAAGCCAACTTAGAAGTTACCGATAAACATTATGGATGCTTTTTTTACAAGGGAAGAATATATTGTAAAAATCACGAACATTGTAGGAAACACAACAGTATGTTGATATAATGAAAGTAAAAGGCACTAGATGAGATGACATACCAGCTGATATGTGCAAACTAGGCGGTAAATTGGCAGCAGTGTAAAGGAATAACTCTGGGTCCGGAAACTCTCACTCATTGCAAGATAAACGCCAACAACCAGAAACGCATCTCCTTCCTACCCGTCATTAAAAAAAATAAAAAATAAAAAATAAAAAAATTAAAAAAATTAGATGACGCCGGACGTATACATCAACCTATAAAAGACTCTAAGATAATCAGTGTGATTATAAACAAACTTTCGCTACTTAAACCAGTGTACACGGAAAACTATTTAACGTGCGGGACTTGCTATGTTCGTAGTGTTAATGACAAGACTTGACATTAGCTACAGGTACCAATATGGCGACGTAGGTTGAAACATAAGCATCAGTGTGCATTATAGTTGTAAAGAGTCAATATGAGTCTAGAAAAGTAAAATAGGCCTTATTCGAAAGCAAGTTATAAAGATCGAGAAATATCAATACAAATTGATAGAACGCATCCTCGTAAATATGATATAAAGAGTGAAGCTTGTAAACGAAATTTCAGAATCGTTCAAAATACAACAAAATTTCTGGAACGTGACGGTCCATTTCCCTTTAATTTCGTGCTAGGTACGGGAGAATAATGAGAAAAATTATGCGAGAGAAGCACATCAGGCGAACTCACCTGTAAAAAGGACAAGAAAGGTTTCAGGTTTCTGACTCGTTTCTCCCAATGACATTGCCGTAATTTTCTGAAACAAAGTGAAACCAGAAGCAATTGCGAAAAGCCTTAAATTGGAGGTGAAAACAGACTACAGATATTCGGCGATTTTAGTCACATTGAAAAAAAAATGGCTCAAATGGCTCTGAGCACTATGAGACTTAACTTCTGAGGTCATAAGTCCCCTAGAACTTAGAACTACTTAAACCTAACTAACCTAAGGACATCACACATCCATGCCCGAGGCAGGATTCGAACCTGCGACCGTAGCGGTCGCTCGGTTCCAGTCTGTAGCGCCTAGAACCGCTCGGTCACAACGGCCGGCCACAGTGGAAAAAGCGGGTTTTAGAACGATGTGGGTCGCTCATGTGAGTTGACAGATATAAATAAGAAGAAGAATATAGCCAAAGAGACGGACTAAATGATGCAGGCAGGGAGATAAAGAGAAAAGGAAATGTGATACAAAATCCCAAAGTCTATTTTTATTTAGCAGCAATTATGGAATGGGAGAGGCGAAAAATTGTAGACACGATGAAAGAAACACTAGAAAATGTAAAACATATAGCAGAAGATATTGGATGGAGCAGGTACGAAGAGACGAAGCGCAAAATAGGAAAAGATGTATGACTGCATCAAATAGCCTAAAGACTATACATAAATAAAATCTAGATGCATTCCATGGATCCGAATGAGTTACACGAAGCACAACAGCTTACCAATATAAACTACAAAGAAAAGTATAGGAGAATACACTGAAAGTTGTGAGAAAACAAAATAACTCAATTAACAAATCGAAGAAAGGAAATAATGTTCTGAACAGAAAGTTATATAAACAATACGAAAAAATGGGTGAAATTTAGCGGGGTATTTTCGTAGATTTAATAGTAAAAAGACGCACCAGTCAAATCTGATATTACATCTCAGAATTAACACACTCGTTCACACACACAATATATATAATCATAAATGGCTTCCGAGAACGGATAACGTCTGTGATATTTCCAACCCTTACACCTAAACGTCTACCTTAGCCAGTCTGTCAGACGAAGAAAGGCCTTAAGTCAACGTATGAAGAAGTTCTGAGGAGGAAGAAGGAAACAGACCAACCGTAGTCTTTAAGCACCATGTTTTCTTCGGAAGACAAAACACTGGATCATAACATTGAAGTAATATTCTGGTTGAAAATATTTCATTTAGCAAAGCTTGGTGACAGACAAAGTACTGAGACTGTATGAGGCAAAGTACGAAACAGCGCCCTCCTCGTATTATTACGATTCACTTCACTGTTTAGGTAATGTGCCTGGTCCAGCTTCACAATTTTAAGACCATATTTTTCTTGGTCTTCCAATGTATCTTTTTTCTTCGCTACTTGCATCTGTTTACAAAGACTCGAATTCTGTGTTCTTACGTACAGTTAGGACGTTTCCTCCATTTCTCCCTATATTATTCAACTTTTTCATTTCTTACAAGATCCTGTCTTGATCAACCTATGACATACCTTAAAGATCTCATTTCAGGAGTTTGTTTACTGCTTTTTTTTCGGACCAAGCTTCACTGCCATAGAGAAACAAGCACAGTCATTCCCTCCTAAAACTTTAGTTATGTGTCTTCCCTCGTCTTGTCCTTTAAGGTTTTATTTACAGTTCCGTACATGTGCTGGAATATATTGATTTTATTCCGTAAATCGTTATCGTTATTTCAGTTTGTATCGATATAAATAACTAAATCTGGACATTTGTTCGAGTGTCTTGCCTTCAATAACAATTTTTGGTTGTTGTGGGCGTTTTCCGTAAAGAGTCACGAGTGTTAGTCGTGGCTATTTTTAGGTTGTAACATTATCTTCCTAGTTTATGTACTTCAATATAACGAATACTGTACGTCTGATTCCTTATTCTGTATAAAGATTACATCATCTGCATACTGCATAGCGCTCAGTTGTATAGCTTCGCCTACTCCCATTTTCTTAAGAAGATCCTCAATAAAGTTAAAAAAAGGTTCAAATGGCTCTGAGCACTATGGGACTTAACATCTGAGCTCATCAGTCACCTATAACTTAGAACTACTTAAACCTATCTAACCTAAGGACATCACACACATCCACGCCCGAGGCAGGATTCGAACCTGCGAGCGTAGCAGTCGCGAGGTTCCGGACTGAAGCGCCTAGAACCGTTCGGCCACCACGTCCGGCCTCAATAAAGTGTGTCGCGTATCAGCTACATCCATGTCTGACGCTTTGATTTATTTTCTCTTTCGTTTTTAGACTTCCTGTATTTATGATTATTTTGCAAACGTCACACAAATTTTTGATTATCTGTATAAGATGTTTAGGATATCGTCTTTCTTTTATTATTTTCCATATATGGTTTCTAGTCGATTCAGAAGCTTCACCGAAGTAAATAAACGCAACATATCTATCTAGACAGCCTTCGCACCATTCTTCTAAAATTCTTTCAATGATCATTCAGGGAGCGTCCCTTCCTAATGTCACTTATTCTTCTCCCAGGAATACATCTGTTATTGCGCTCAATCGATCAGTGAATATTTTTGAGTAAATTTGTTAATTAACTTCATTTAAAACTCTTACACATTTTCAGATGCCACCTAACTTTTTTAATCGGTTTTCAATAGTAGAAAAAATGTGGTCTTAATATCTGCAGCGGTTTTATAAATTCACCAACTTTTACTGAATACATGTAAAAGCCGTAACTCACACAGTGTCCCTCCATACTTAATAAGATCTATATTTACTCCATATAGGCCGCATTCTTTATCACGTCTTAAGCTTTTTTTGGAACCTGTACGAGCTCCTCTAATGTTACTGGATCACTTGTCTTATTTCGCTGGCGAGTCAGAAATCATTCGCCTTAAATCATTTGGGAAAATAATTGAACACCCAAATCAGTATATTTGATCAGGTAAAGCAGGATATCTCTTCCCCATTCTTCCTCGATTATACGACTTATTATTACACAATCAAGAAGGCTTAAGTATTCATAAATTCCTGTTTTCTAAAGTCATTTCAGTGAGATACAATTACCAAAAATAGGAAGGTGACCTATATTTGTCCTTGTATTAAATTAAAGACGTTTGTTAACGAAATAATGTTAAACTTGCATTTGAATATTTGCAGTTTGTCAGTATCAGTATTAATTCCTAGCAGTAGCTTACTGAAAAAGATTTTAGAAAGGACGTTAAACCTTAAAACTGTTTCGTTTTATTTTAGTCATAGTCTACATCAGACCGTGCTTCAGACTTTTCTGTACAGCAAATGAAGATGTGTTCGCAATATGAAGGTGGTTTCTGTGTCTCGTAATCAATTAAAGTAGTGCAGAGTCAAGTGTAAAAGTTCTCTGTTTCCTTGATACAGGATTGTTAATTGAAACAGTCGGTGGAAAAAGGAGATACCAATTCAGTTTAGGAGAGATTAGTTTGATCATGTAATCCGTTGTGCTTTCGCTTGCTAGAAGTAGTTCCATATGTACCTGTTCTGCTAGAAAGTACAGTATAATAGAAATTTTTCATGTTTTCTTGTACTTATGCTCTTGTCTTTGAATTTTACCAAAAATATAACATGCAGTAACTCAAAAGACGGTGTTGGGCGTTAGCACTTTCTTCTGCCGACTTCTTCTGTATGCAGCTTACATGATTCATTGACCTGACTGTCACGTTGTTAGCTAAACTTATTGCTTTATCTTGAACTGAATTGATACAAAATACACTCCTGGAAATGGAAAAAAGAACACATTGACACCGGTGTGTCAGACCCACCATACTTGCTCCGGACACTGCGAGAGGGCTGCACAAGCAATGATCACACGCACGGCACAGTGGACACACCAGGAACCGCGGTGTTGGCCGTCGAATGGCGCTAGCTGCGCAGCATTTGTGCACCGCCGCCGTCAGTGTCAGCCAGTTTGCCGTGGCGTACGGAGCTCCATCGCAGTGTTTAACACTGGTAGCATGCCACGACAGCGTGGACGTGAACCGTATGTGCAGTTGACGGACTTTGAGCGAGGGCGTATAGTGGGCTTGCGGAAGGCCGGGTGGACGTACTGCCGAATTGCTCAACACGAGGGGCGTGAGGTCTCCACAGTACATCGATGTTGTCGCCAGTGGTGGGCGGAAGGTGCACGTGCCCGTCGACCTGGGACCGGACCGCAGCGACGCACGGATGCACGCCAAGACCGTAGGATCCTACGCAGTGCCGTAGGGGACCGCACCGCCACTTCCCAGCAAATTAGGGACACTGTTGCTCCTGGGGTATCGGCGACGACCATTCGCAACCGTCTCCATGAAGCTGGGCTACGGTCCCGCACACCGTTAGGCCGTCTTCCGCTCACGCCCAAACATCGTGCAGCCCGCATCCAGTGGTGTCGCGACAGGCGTGAATGGAGGGACGAATGGAGACGTGTCGTCTTCAGCGATGAGAGTCGCTTCTGCCTTGGTGCCAATGATGGTCGTATGAGTGTTTGGCGCCGTGCAGGTGAGCGCCACAATCAGGACTGCATACGACCGAGGCACACAGGGCTAACATCCGGCATCATGGTCTGGGGAGCGATCTCCTACACTGGCCGTACACCTCTGGTGATCGTCGAGGGGACACTGAATAGTGCACGGTACATCCAAACCGTCATCGAACCCATCGTTCTACCACTCCTAGACCGGCAAGGGAACTTGCTGTTCCAACAGGACAATGCACGTCCGCATGTATCCCGTGCCACCCAACGTGCTCTAGAAGGTGTAAGTCAACTACCCTGGCCAGCAAGATCTCCGGATCTGTCCCCCATTGAGCATGTTTGGGACTGGATGAAGCGTCGTCTCACGCGGTCTGCACGTCCAGCACGAACGCTGGTCCAACTGAGGCGCCAGGTGGAAATGGCATGGCAAGCCGTTCCACAGGACTACATCCAGCATCTCTACGATCGTCTCCATGGGAGAATAGCAGCCTGCATTGCTGCGAAAGGTGGATATACGCTGTACTAGTGCCGACATTGTGCATGCTCTATTGCCTGTGTCTATGTGCCTGTGGTTTTTTCAGTGTGATCATGTGATGTATCTGGCCTCAGGAATGTGTCAATAAAGTTTCCCCTTCCTGGGACAATGAATTCACGGTGTTCTTATTTCAATTTCCAGGAGTGTATTAATGTACAGGATACTAACCAATAAAGGAATGTGAAATTAGCGCGTTTCAATAAATAAGTCGTGCTGATTGTGAACAACATTCCGGTCGTGGAAGAAACTGCATTCAGGTCGTTTTTAGAAAGTGCGAGACCGTCTGTCGTCTGTCTTTGCCGTCTGGCTTTCAGGTAGATATTGGCAATATGTCACCACGAACAAATGCAATTCATTACATGTTTCATGTGAAAACGTCCGCTTGTTTCTCGTTCAAACAAAATTATTTTTAAAGTGTTACTTTATGATCGCGTAAGATACAGATGTGTTTGTATACGTTTTCGACTTGCATCCACCAGTGAAAGGGGAGTCCCCATAACTGAACCTCAACGACCGATCTATAGTCCGTAAAATGTTGCGGTGAGGTCCGTCCGGAGAAAATGGAGTGGTTCATATTCCACAGTCTTCTTTCCGCAAGGGTAATGTTCTTCTGTAGCGCTAGCAATTCACCCCGCCGTTTACTGCAACAGCAGGACGTCCTACATCATCGAATACCACACATTACTGGTCACATGTAAATCGGTCCTTTCTCGACAGATATTCTTTCCGGATGCATAAGTATAGAAACTTTTCTTCTATTGTATTTTTTTACCAATACTATTTCCTGTAGGAACAGGCGCAACTTTCTTTAACACACTATGTAAATTTACTTACTTTTTCACTAAACATACTCTCTAACGTTATCTTTTACACTACTGGACATTCAAATTGCTACGCCGAGAAGAAATGCACATGATAAATGGGTATTCATTGGACAAATATATTATACTAGAACTGACATGTGATCACACTTTCACGCAATTTTGGTGCATAGATCCTGAGAAATCAGTACCCAGAACAACAACCTCTGGCCGTAATAACGGCCTTGATAAGCGTGGACATTGAGTCAAACAGAGCTTGGATGGCGTGTACAGGTACAGCTGCCCATGCATTTCTCAACACAATACCACAGATTATCAAGAGTAGTGACTGGCGTATTGTGACGAGCCAGTTGTTCAGCCACCATTACCAGACGTTTTCAGTTGGTGAGTGATCTGGAGAATGTGCTGGCCAGGGCAGCAGTCGAACGTTTTCTGTATCCAGAAAGACCCGTACAGGACCTGCAACATGCGGCCGTGCATTATTCTGCTGAAATGTGGGGTTTCGCAGGCATCGAATGAAGGATAGAGCCACGGCTCGTAACACATCTGAAATGTAATGTCCACTGTTCAAAGGGCCGTACATGCGAACAAGAGGTGACCGAGACGTGTAACCAATGGCACTCCATACCATAACGCCGGGTGATACGCTAGTATGGCGATAACGAATACACGCTTCCAATGTGTGTTCACCGTGATGTTGCCAAACACGGATGCGACCATCATGATGCTGTAAACAGAACCAGGATTCATCCGAAAAAATTACGTTTTGCCATTCGTGCTCCCAGGTCCGTCTTTGAGTACACCATCGCATGCGCTCCTGTCTGTGATGCAGCGTCAAGGGCAACCGCAGCCATGCTCTCTGAGGTGATAGTCCATGCTGCTGCAAACGCCGTCGAACTGTTCGTGCAGATGGTTGTTGTCTTGCAACCGTCTCCATTTGTTGACTCAGGGATCGAGACGTGGCTGCACGATCCGTTACAGCCATGCGGATAAGATGCCTGTCATCTCGACTGCTACTGACACGAGGCCTTTGGGATCTAGCACGGCGTTCCGTATTACCCTCCTGAACCCACCGATTCCATATTTTGCTAACAGTCATTGGATCTCGACCAACGCCAGCAGCAATATCACGCTACGATAAACCGCAATCGCGATAGGCTACATTCCGGTGATACCTGCCATTTCTGTTTTATTCTAGCACAAGTTTCGTAAAGTTCTGTTGAATTCCGACTAATTCTCCTATGTGTCCCATGTCGACGTCCATTCCTTTTATCACGATCAGAGAAGTCGTCCCCCTCGTACACTTAGAACTACTGTTCCCACCTACCCGTGTTCTGCTCTGACTTCAACAGTGGCATTTATACTGTACTTCACCTAACGACTTACCTTTAGTTTCACTGAAGGTTGTTTTCACTTTTCTATATTCTGAATCTCTCCATCTGACAATTTCCTTGTTGATTTATTGTCATTTTCTCCTGCTGCCATTTTCCCTTAGCTTCCTTGTACTACCTAGTTCCTATTCCAACGTGACTTATATTTCTGTATGTCCATTTTTGCCTGAACATTTTTGTTGTGTTTCTTCTGTTACCAAACGTGTTTAGTAGTCACCTTTCTCACACATACTCTTGTTTCTCCAGCTTCTTTAAGTGGCATTCCTAGAGATTTCGCTTACTCTTCAACTGAACTGCCTGTTTTGGCATTCATTATTAAATATCTGTAGCATTCGATAACTTCGAACGCGCTTCATCTTTCCTCAGTAATTGAGCACCTTATTTCTTCCCACATTGATCAATCCAGGCGATTCCCTTACACATCACTGTACTCTTCATTACCACTAAATTGTGATCCGAGGCTATTTCTGCTCCTGCGTAGGCTTTTAAATCCAACATCTGATTTTTGAATCTCTGTCTGAATATGATATAATCCAGCTGGAATCTCCACGTGTCTGTCGTACTTTTCCACATGCATGACTTCCTCTTGCGATTTTTTAAAAGTGTAAGCGCGATTGCTACATGAAATTTAGTACACAATTCAATTAATACTTCTCTCATTGCTGCTACCAAGCCCATATTCTCCCATAAATATGCCTTCTTCTCCTTTCCCAGTTACAGCATTCCAATCCCCACCATTATTTATTATAATTTCCTCTCACGTGGTAAATTATATTATCAATACCCTCATATACCTTTCTTATGTCTCTCTTTTCTGCTTGCGACGTGACGTAACTACCGTTATTGGTGTTGGGTTAATATCGATTCTGACGAGAAGTAGCCTTTCACTGAACTGTTCACAGTAACTAACTCTGTCCTGCCTTCCTATTTCTTCTAGTCCCACTACTCCGTTTTCTGCTACTGTTGATTTTGACCTATATTCATCTGACTAGGAAATCTTGTCTTTGAATTTCACTTCACTGGCCCTGATATGAGCATTTGTCCTCCACTTTTCAAATTTTCTAGCTTGCACACCATTTAAAAATTTCTGAAATTCCACCTTCTGACTCATAGGATGTTACCCTTTCCTTGGTTACTGAATCTATGTCTCATGCCATATTCTACTGGGAGACCACCCATGAAGATCAGATTTAGGGACCAACCTGAAATCTTTTGCCAATGGAAGAATGACCATTCCACTTTGCGAAATAAATGCCACATATCCTGCCGATAGACATTATGTCTTTAATCCAGAGGTTTCCTTTGCCTTTTATATCTTTATGCCCTTGATAATTGCTGATTCTATCGTTTTGTAGGGGCATTTCCCTAAGGTCAAGAAGTTGCACTGAAACATGGTTGGCTTCTCTGCCTCTTTGACAAGGCCTTTCATAGAACGAGAGTGACACCTGGCAGTGGACGTCTTCGACCGCCATTACCGAAAATACTCGATGCTAAAACAAAACTATTTACCTGCAGACTGTTTTCCTTTGCTTTTCGAGTTAACATAATCAGTTTTCGGTTCCCTATAATGCTGTTACATAGCTGCTTCTGGAGTTTTCGCTGGTAATGCCGTGCCAACCAGTGCTCCAGCCTTCGTTACAAAGTGGACGGAGCCAGCTGCGGGTGCTATAATCTGGTAGCAGAGGGAGCCGCCTTGCCTCAAAGGCTCGCCTCGGGTTGCCTACCTGCAGGCGGGCGGTCCCCACTGTGCGGTCCCTGCCGGCCTTGGGTCCGCAGCAGCAGCTGCCGGCAACGACGGCCCATAAAGCAGGCCTGCGTCTGCGTACCTCCGCCCCTCCGCCCACCCCAACCACCCACTGCACGCAGTCTGCTGACGCCGTCAACGGTATCGGTTCGCGGACGACACGGGCGCGTCTTTACGTCCAATTATGGCGTCCAGTTATGATTGGCAGCGCATCGGTCGTGTTGTGTCTGCAAGACTGGAGCAAAATTGCCTTGTCTTGCTTTGTAAATTGTGCGTGTGCGATGTTCTATGAATTGCATCCTATATCCCACTAAACTGATAAATGTATGAATTTTCATTCTAAGTAATGCCTCTTGCTCCCAATCTTCTGAAGAAGAAATGTTTTGGTAAGCTAAGAGCGGATCAAATTGGAATCACTTCCAACAACTGAGTTTAGCCTACTTTCGAGAAAAAGAGCCAATAAATTAACAATGAAGTCAGTACGAAACCAAATACAGCAGTGACGTCTGAAGTCATCCCAAATATATTTCGAAAGGAAGCCCATTTAAATGAACAACGAAGCCAGTTTTGAACCAATTGCATGATTAGTTAAAATGTGATGTGGAAGGTGCGTATTGCAATCATGATGTTTGCTCACGCTACTAAAGTGGCTGTTGGCATCGATGCTCATCACGTCCTTTGGCGACGGTTTCCTGGAGAAGTAGATGTAAGTGAAATGTGCGAATGAAATATCCAGCAGTTTCCACATACGTTGCGTTCCAGTTCTCAGTGGCCATATGCAACATAAACAAGGAACTGCATAACTAAATCTCTTTTAGTAATGGTGTTAACTACCATTTCTTGTCCACCAGTTGTCCTTTATCAAATCCAAATTGGAAATTTGTGGTAAAGACTACGGGGTCAAACTGCTGAGGTCATCAAATGCAGAGAGCTACCAAAATTATGGCAACAGCTTTCCTCCATTGCTTTCTATGGAGTCGTGGTTATTACAATCGCATCAAAGTGTTCTGAAAATGAAGAATATATAGCGTTCTAAGAGTCAAAATGATACAACAGTCGTCGGTTTCGTTGTGAATAGGAAGGTAGTTCAAATAATGGGTTACTGTAAACGGGTCTGTGACAAACTTTTCTCCTCAGAACTGGCAGCAAACCAATACTGACAACAATTTAGTACGAACAATATGTGGTGTTCACTCATGGACGTCATGAACGTGACTCATCAAGGAGCTAAGCACTTAAACTGCGCCCTGACAATAACATTTTTCTAATGAAATTCGTCATTAACAACCATCACAATTTCAGAACAATGATTTACATATCTACAGTGTTAGAGGGAAAATGATCTTTATTGCAATGAATCAGGGAGGAGTTTAGCATGCAGCAACAAAAATTTTAGACTATTTGCCTAATAACATAAAATGTCTGACAGGTAGCCAAGTAATTTTTAAATTTGGTTCAAGACCGTTTCTCCTAGCCAGCTCCATGTATTCCATTGAAGAACTTTTAGTGTAGTTACATGAAAAATGATAATGTTGTCATTGATTTTAGCATTAACAATGCATAGTGCAGTGCATACATATCTTATAAACTGACATCATTTCGATAAAAGAATGTTCAAATTATCTATGGAATCGTGATGGTACGCATCTCTCCTCCTTACACGAGGCATCACAACAACGTTCACCAGGCAACGCCGGTCAACTGCTGTTGGTGTGTAAGAAGTCGGTTGGAAACTTTCCTCATGTCAGCACGTTGTAATTGTCGCCACCGGCACCAATCTTTTGCGAATGCTCTGAAAAGCTAATCATTTGCATATTACAGCATATTCTTCCTGTCGGTTAAATTTCGCTCTGTAGCACGTCATCTTCGTGGTGTAGCAATTTTAATGGCCAGTAGTATATGTTTTCTGTCGTTTCTTAGTTTATTTTTGAATTCTGAAAGGTGCTTTTTGTGTGCAACTAAATGAAAGGCTGTTCTTTTGGCGATACACTCGTTTCGCTTCTTTTTGCTTATGAAGCACCTTCATTGCCAATTGTGTGAAATTCTTCCATATGTGTTGTTCTGGAATTGTACTTAAGTGTTCTGCGTACACAAGGATGTCCAGTTTTTGGAGTGTCACAACATATCCAAGGATAGGCACTCTAGTTCCAGTCTCCTCCCTCTTTTGCACTTCAAGTCTTAGGCAATATGCCCGTTCCGACTCCATCTCTTTCTCGGCCTTCCTGCATATCTCCTTCCTGAGGGCTAATACCTGTTTATAGCGACTGGAATTCTGTACTCATCCGTCCGGTTGAGGTTTTGTCTCCATTACTTCCCATAATCTTCAGTCTTCTAATCTGAATTACAGCTTCCCAATTCTGCATTTGTGTCATTGTCTTTTATGTGTTCTCTCCTGAAAGTTCTTAAAAATCTCATATCTGCTGACTGTATGTTATTCTTATATCTCTTTCTCTCATTGCCATATTCGTTACCATTAAGTAGCAGAGGCACGGCCGTTGTTTCATACAGCTTCAGTTGTGTGGCTTTTCTAACTTTATTATTTAAAGTTTCAACATGTAATCAGCTGATTAGCTCCAGATCACGCATGAAGTCTGCACTAGATGTTTGGTTTCCTTATACCATTTTTGTACAAGCGTTATTAACCACATGACCACTTCAATATGCTGCATACATCTTACTTTTGACGCTCTCAAATAGAGCGATAATTGCACACTTCTGAAACGGCTAAAGCAGTGAACTTTCTTTCGTGCAACTGATAACTGATTATTTCAACAAATGGTCTGTCGTATTTACCTCATTTAATCCTATAACACTTCTGAGTTTCTTTCCTTCCTTCTTCTGGTGCATATACACCAAATACAGTAAGATAACAGCGTCTGCTCAGAGAGTCCCCTAGAACCATAGTGGCAGTAGCCATTTTACCTAGGAAGATGTCTCCTGCAATTGGAGACTAAACGTTAGGGATCAGTTTAATGCATCGGCCACACCATCTCAGCCCAGTAATTTTAACTGAAGAAGATGCCGACCGTGAGAGCCTACGCTGTGTGATTACATGTCAGAAATCCTTCATTTACATAATTGTAGCTTACTGTAGCCTACCTCTGTTTACGAGGGTTGGAACGTAAATAGTGACAACTATTTCTTCACAGCCGATACATAAGAGTTACGTGTTTGCACCTGTTACTGTCCTTCGTAGTAGTCACCGGCATTGTTAAGGATCCGTTGCCAGCGATGTGGAAGGCGTAGCATACAGTTAACAGAGCCTGTTCTGTTGATGGTGAGTATGGAGCGGTCTACTTCCTGTCGAATCTCTGGAACTGTTCTGAAGCGAATGCCACGAAGTGGTTCCTTCATCTTCGTAATCAAATCAAAGTCACAAGGACTTAAGTCTGGGGAATATGGTGGATGGTACAGTTCTTTCCCGTCCCATCGACAGAACAGAGCAGCCACAGCTTGCGCTGTATGCGCCCGCACATAGTCGTCCAAATTGATGGGTGGGTTGCGCAAAAAGTGTCGCCACTACTTTCGCAGAGCTGGTCGCAGGTGATGCTCCAAAAACGAACAGCAATACTATGCATTGACGGTCTGCCGTGGAGGAACGTAATGCGTTAGGATAACACCATCACAGTCGTACACGAGAATCACCGTAACTTTAGACCGCTCCATTCTCACCATCAACAAAACAGGCTCTCCTAACGGTATACTACGCTTTCCACATCGCTGGCAACAGATTTTACACAATGCTATTGACTACTTTGAAGGACAGTAACAGGTGCAAAAATGTAACTCTTTTGTATCTGTTGTGAATAAATAGTTGCCACTATTTAAGTGCCAACCGTCGTATTATCCATTGAAATTGCTACACCACTACAGGCCCTCTGTTTTGAGGGGCTGCATTATACAGAATTAGATAATCCTCTTGTTCTGTTATCCCCTTTAATTTCTTTTTAGTTTCTGTTCTGGCTAAGACATCAATTTTACATTGTTTTTGAACTGTACTCCACGGATCACTCCATTTTCCCGCCAGACGGCTCTCATTCCATGTTCCTATTTTTGCTCGATATATAATTCTTAGTCGTTTATCCTTAACTTCTCGCCAAAGTCGTTTGGAAAATGACCCATCCGGCTTTTTCCTCTGAAGAATTAGAGTTTGTTGCTATTTCTTCAGAACAGTTTTCCAGCCGGTCGCCAGGTAAGTCTAAAAAAGAGCCTGCCTCCTCTTAGCGTTTAAACCTGATTCCAGTTGTGCTATCCCAAATCAGAGGGGTGTGTCTTCCACTGATCTCTGACCTATCATTGAGGTCTTCACCTCAATTACGCAAGACTAGGCTGTCCATATTTATGTCTCTTAACACTCTGTATAGTCCACAGATCACTAGTAAATAGTTTAGTTGTGGAATTCTGTGTACATCATTCATTTGTATAAACTTTACACATAATCACAGAATATGACTACAATCATAACCTGTTTCTGCCTTGCACTGACCATCTTCAGAATTTATATGTTATGAACGGCCGAGAACTACTCACGACGAAGTCGTTATCAAGAAAAGCTGAACTGCAGTTATATGGCTCGGAATGTGGAATGTTAGATCCCTTACTCGAGTAAGCAGGTTAGAAAAGGGGAACTGCTAAGTTGAAGTTGAAGTTGGAGTGGGAGATAGGATGAATTGGTCGAGTGTTACATCACTCTACGTACCCAGAAACTGTTAATCCGCCTGTGATTATTGGTTATTCGAGCCACCCCACCGTATCTGGTGGGATCTGCCATCCGAACCTCGAGGACGCTGACGGCAGCCGTTGCGTAGTTCCAAACAGTCACAATATTTGTAAATACCTGACTTGCCTCAGGGCTTCCTAGCAGCATAGACTTCAATTTTTTTCCAAAAACTTTGCTAGCTACAGTATTCTGGCACAATACGTCGGGGACCTACCTTCAACACCTGAATCGATAGGCAGTCAATTCTGAGATTCTGAAAGTAAAACGTAGAGAGTCGACTGTAGTGCAGTTAACTGCCATTCTCTAATGCACAGACGCAGCGGTAGTAGGCTCAAAGCGACGTCAGCCGGAGTACCGACAGCGCCAGAGGCATCTGTGCTGCAGCGAGCGGCGAAAGCGTACGGCACTCGCGCGAGAACGCTTTCACCGGCAGAAATCCCCGATAGCGTGGGGAGCGCGCTGCGGCTGGACGAGTGAGGATCGCTGTGCCGCCTCCCTCCACTCTCCGGAAAGCCCTCACGACGGCGACCGGCGCGCAATTTGTTACAATTAGAGTAATTAATAGCCGGCCGCCTCCCACGCCACGCACGCACGCAGCGGGCTCGCGCAAATTAAGGTTTGTGTGTAAAGGACAGGAGTTAATTGGCGACCCGTAATTGAACGCGTGCACGCATCCGCGTCCGCGCTCGGAAAACCCCCGCACGACAGCTGAGGGTAAGGGGGGGGGGAGGAGGGGCAGGGGGTGCGGGGGCTGATTGCTGATGAACCGGGCGGCGTTAATTAGCCTAAGTTGAAAGCGGCGGCGATTAACACGGCCAATTAACGGCCGCGGCCTGACCTTAGCCGCGGAGCAATTATCGCTGCGGGTTCTCACCTGCTGACACTCGGCATCGGTTACCACTTGCGGCTCTAGACGCCGGTCCGGTTAAAGTCTGCAAAATGTAATTCATGTCTCATTTGTGCCGGACATTGAGGTGTGTGTATAAAGAGAACGGAATTACTCCAGCATGTAGACATTCGTCAGGGCATCTCATGGATGATACGTGTGGCTCCAGACTACTGCCACTCATACAAGAATATTCTGAAGATCTCAGGTTGAATTCATTATCAAAAATGTTCAAATGTGTGTGAAATCGTATGGGACTTAACTGCTAAGGTCATCAGTCCCTAAGCTTACACACTACTTAACATAAATTACCCAGAGGACAAACACACACACCCATGCCCGAGGGAGGATTCGAACCTCCACCGGGACCAGCCGCACAGTCCTTGACTGCAGCGCCCGAGACCGCTCGGCTAATACCGCGCGGCTGACTTCATTACCCCACCACAACTGTGTAAACGTAGTTGGATGATGTTATCCGTAGGAATATACGTTTTCACCGGCTGCTGTGGTGAAAGGATAATAAATTTCGTAAAAGTGTTCTCATATTGTTAAATGAAAGGGGTGTAATGGTACTGATGAATGTACTACTCTATGTGCAAAAAAAAAAAAAAAAAAAATTGGCCACTGTGAAATCTTCCCCCAGTAGTGCTTGCCCTCGATGAAATGGAGACCTGTCTTACGGCCTCTTTTCCTACCTGTCACCCAGGCATCAGCTTCCTCTTCAGATGCCGGCTGGTGTGACCGAGCGGTTCTATGCGCTTCATTCTGGAACCGCGCCACCGCTACGGTCGCAAGTTCGAATCCTGCCTCGGGCATGGATGTGTGTGATGTTCTTAGGTTAGTTGGGTTTAAGTAGTTTTAAGTTCTAGGGGACTAATGACCACATATGTTAAGTCCCATATTGCTCAGAGCCATTTGAACCATTTTGAACCACTCCAATTCTTGGGTTAGTTGGGTTTAAGTAGTTCTATGTTCTAGGGGACTAATGACCACATATGTTAAGTCCCATATTGCTCAGAGCCATTTGAACCATTTTTGAACCACTCCAATTTGCAGGCGCCAATTTAACTTCGCCTGTGTGTTCATCACTGTCGTTATGATTACGCTAGTAACAGAAATTAAGTAAAGGTACAACTATGAATCTGCACAGCGTGCCCTAGAAATGTTGCGACGAATTTCGAGGGGTCGTAGAGGATGTCTGGAGGAACAAATCGACGACAGCAACCCGTGTCTGGAAGAATCAACCAATGACGCAGCAGAGAGTCGATGTTACATGCGCCGGAGCCGCCGCTAGGCAACTTCTTCGGCAGAAAACGTAACTTTGTATGCCGACGGTGGAAAGTCTTGCAATGTCGCCTTTTATTCTGTGACCGTCACTGATAGCCAGGATCGCCAGTGTAGCTGTTGAGTGGACAGGCCGAATTCTCTACGAATGCGACGCTCTATTGCCTGTGTGGATGAAGGTTTGAGATACGCGTTTCCATCCACAGTTTATTTTACCCCTGGAAATCGCCAATTCTTTTCGGTGTACAGGAGAGAAACGAACTACAGGTGAAAACTTGTGTCCGAAAACATCGACAATCAAGGCAACAGAGTATCGCATTCATAGGAGACAAGGCATCTCTACGTGGCAGCTAGCTGTATATCCTCCACTGGTGATCATAACAATCGCCCGCGCTTGCTGAATAAGAAGCGTTGTGAGACGTCCCTCCTACGGTTCATCACCGTAATAAGTCACGTTTGCTGCCGAAGGAGTTGCCTAAAGGCAGCGCCGTCGCCCGTGTCTTGGACGATGTATAGCGTGCCTCTATTTATTCGTCAAGACACTCCCTACAACGCCTCGAGGTTTGTCGCAACATTTCAGGAACACCCTGTATAAGTAAGAATAGTCACCATATTCAAACATATCCATTATAAACAGAAACCTCAGTTACATATACAAAAAGATCACTTAATCATGTAATGTATTAAACTGAAATTAGCGAGGAACTGTGCTTAAACTTTAACATCATGCCTGTGTAGGCTATTCAACCGGCAGTCAGCGCTCAGTCAACCAACGAAAATCACACACAACCTATCTATACCAACATCGGCATCGGTACTCAGCGAGGCTGCGGACGGTATATAGCGGAGGGTACTTATCATACCACTAAATGGTCCCGCCCCCTTCCCTTCGCCATTCGCGAATGGCTCTAGGACAAATGATTGTCGGTAAGCCTCTGTATTAGCTTTTACTTTGCGAGCTTTTGTCGTTATGGTCATTCCGCGAGATGTGTGTGGGAGGAAGTAGTATGTTTCCCGGCGCTTCCCGAAAAGTATTCTCCAGAAATTTCAGTAGTAAGCCGTGATGCGCGGCGCCTGTCTTGTAGGTCTGCCGTGTATTTTTTTCATCATCTGTGTAACGCTCTCGCACGGACTATGTAATCCCACTATCTTTTCTCTCTCTTCTACCAGTCGTACCTGGTAGGAGTCTAGACTGATGAACAATACTCATAAATCGATCGAGCGACCGCTTTGTAAGGCACTTTTTTAGTGAATGAATTACCTCCCCTAAAAATTTTTACTATGACTCTGTCTGTCATCTGCTTTTTCTGCTACTTATTTTTGTGGTCATTCCAATTAAGGTGGCTCCGGACAGATAATCCTAGATATTTTACGGCAGTTACTGTTTCCAGCAATTTGTCCTCAACGGTATAGTTGTACAGTAGCGGCTTTCTTTCCCTATGTATGTCAACATTTTACAGATCTTTATGTTCAGGATCAACTGCCAGTCCCTGTATCGTCCTTCAATCCTCTTTAGAACGTTTTGTAAATCTTTACTGTCTTCTGGCGTTGCTACCTGCCTATAGACAACCGCATCATCAGTGAGCAGCCTTAAACAACTTCCAACGCATTCTACCAAATAATTTATATACTCTGTAAACAGTAACGGTCCCATCACGTTCTTTGGAGAACTCCCTTAATTCTAGCCATTTTGTTCTGTTAAGAGCGACGTGTTGAATTTTAATTGCGAGGAAGTCTTAAATCAGTCGCATATGTGGTCCGATAGTCGGTGAGCTCTTTTTTTTTTTTTCATTATACAGCAGTGCGTAATAGAGTCAAATGCCTTCCTTCCTGTAGTCGAGAAACACATCAATCTGAGCACCGATGTCTACAGCGCTGTTGGAGTTATGGACAGAGGTGTACACATTCCGTTTTTAAGCTACCCATGCTTGCACGTTAACTCGGCAGGTTAACTCGTCAAGTTGCCGCACGTTATCAGCATAACAAGAGACTGCTTTACTCCCATCCAAGCCAAGCTATGCCCAACCCTAGTACGTTTTTGTTATTTTGATATTGTGGTTTGACGTCCTCCCCCTGCCCCCAACGGGAGGGGAATAGGTGGAGTTCAGCAGACGAGATTATAGGGATTTCAGTGAGCCGGGATTTCATTGCGCAGCGTTCTCCTACAGTTCACTATTGTCGCCGCATCTTTCTGCGCTGCCTCATCAACGGATTCCGCAACAGTGGTGGCCATGGTGAGTCCTGCACTGACAAAAGTCATAGGGAGACTGATATGCACATATACAGATGGCTGCAGTATCGGGTACACAGGGTATAAAATGGCAGTGCATTGGCGGAGCTGTCATTCGCACACATGTGATTCAAGTGAAAAGGCTTCCGACGCGATTATGGTCGTACGATGGGCATTCACAGACTTTGAAAGCGGAGTGGCAGTTGGAGCTAGACGCATGGGTCATTCTTGCTTGCCTGCCCGTCCTCTACCTCCGCTACGCTAGTAGCAGTTCATTCTGTACACTTTGATTGCAGCTGAAGTTGACGGAAATACCCGAATATCATGACAAGGCTCAATGAAATAGATACTCATTTCGGGTCATTGTAGACCAGGAAATGGTGGATTTTATTTATCTTGTTTTTCTTTCTCGGCGTATTTTGGGCTTATTTATTTCGATATGAACAGCTTCCCCTGAAACTTCACTCTCTTTCGATTATGTCTACGTGAAGACACACAATGCTGAGCACTTAAGACCTGCTCCTCTGCAGTTGCAAGCTCCCATGCATCCCTTCTTGCACATACAAGAGTGCTATTTGAGACGTTTTCGTGGGGCTGGTTCATATAATCTTGTTCACGGTGACGGTGACATTTTGACCAGTCTAGTACTTCGCAGTCCCAAAATTTCTGCAGTCGGTAGTACGTGCAATACGAATCGAATGCAGCAGCTTCTTTGGTATGGGACAAATGAGCCACGTCCATCTTTGCAGTGGCTGCTGATTTGATGAACAGGTGACAACAAATGCCGCATAGTGCGTCGGTGGTTGTGTCCCTCAATAGCGAGCGATCAGAAACTTCTCTCCAACCTCAGTTATAGCTTTCTGACTCACCCCTGGGAAGTGATACACAGTGGCCGAGTTAATAAGATACATTTCTTTTGAGAAACAAAAAAATGGTTCAAATGGCTCTGAGCACTATGGGACTTAACATGTGAGGACATCAGTCCCTTAGAACTTAGAACTACTTAAACCTAGCTAACCTAAGGACATCACACACATCCATGCCCGAGGCACGATTCGAACCTGCGACCGTAGCGGTCGCGCGGCTCCAGACTGAAGCGCCTAGAACCGCTGGGCCACCACTACCGGCTTTTGAAAAACACTCAGTTACTTTATTTTACATTGCCATAAAACGCCGGGGTGGTGTCGAATCAGCTGAATTCATGTAAGAAGAGCTCAAATCCAAAGAGAAATTCCATTTCTCTAAGAGCAAAAGAAGTGGTGGTGACTGATTAAGTCAAGTTCGCTGTTTTTTTCTGGAAGTAAACATCTCGGACGGTTGAGCCCAAGCGGAAGAGGAAAACGAAGTTCACTTTTCTCCAACCATGATTCCGTACCATTTCATTAGGTGAGTGTTGACAGTTCTCATATGAGGCTCACAGTTGCTTTTCATTTTGTCTCTGAGGTCATTTAACGATAATTGTCAATCTTCCCTGCTGTCAGCCGTGTATGTATAAATATGTTCTGCGCAATACCCGATATTTGTTCGCTCTGAACGTCTCTTTTTCAGTTTAACAGTTTATGCCATGCTGTACAACTTTTTATGAGGTGAGGAGTGGTACCTGGCATCAGCAACCACGAGTTCAGTTACAGATGTGGGCAGAACAATAGTCTGCTATTCCAGTCATCACACTGGCGATTTCCCACTTCAAGAATCGTCTCCTTTGCACCATTGATTGCACTTGGTGCACATTCTTCCTTCGTAACTGAGGCAGTTTCGTTTAGTACTTGATAACTTCCTCAGTGAGGTTATCTTTACAGAAGAAACAAATATTTCGGAGGTCCATGGATCCTCTTCATAACGTAGAAGACGATGGTTCACGAACTATTTGCCTCCACGACGAACAGACCCGGCAACATTACTTTGAAGAAGTGTATCGCTTCCAGTGGCATAGTGCACAGTAACTTCATCCAACAAGAGTAAAAACTGATAATTCATTTTAAGCCCATGCTTCACACTCTTCAGATAGTGAAAGCATACAGTTCTTTTTTCCCACCACTTTCACGTGACTTTTATTAAGTGCTCTTTCACTCTGTAGTGTCTCCCTTCGTTATCCCCTGGACCACTTTGATTGTTCATTGTAAGGTACAGTGCTTAGCGTAGCGGAAGTTACAACGTTCTGTGGACGAACAATGGCCCAGCTCTCTATGGCCGGAGCACTCGAGCCCAACAGCTGCCAAATGCCGACTACCTTAAACAGGGTTACATATGCGGTATCTTGCTCTTAGGTCGTACCTGGTTTTCGGGTTTCCGAAAGTTGAATGAAAACGGAGTAAGATTTGAATTCAGTTTCTCGCCAACAACAAGGTCAGAATTGGACAATGAACTCGGATGGGACAAGGTTAGCGAATCTAATCGGGAGTTCTGTCAGCTAACGCCCTCCTGAACGTAGGCCAATCAAACGAACACAAAAGGCTGAAATTGCAAAGAGTGATGTTGTTCTGATTTGTTGTTGTGTTATTAGGATCGGTTACGGTAGTGTGAAACCAAATTTGCAGCTACGACAAACTTTGACTTTCCGACTAGTAAGCAAAAACTACGAATTTCTTGGACTTTGTTTAATTCTTGCCTTACTGTTTATACACCACGCTGCTCTCCAACATTAATGGCTATTACCATTTGTACAGTACATTAAATATGCTACCATTTAAGTACAACCGCAGCTCTGTATATATTAAACTGCAAATATTGGCCATTTCTTATCAAAAATTAAAATCTTGAGTTTTGCTGTAATTTCGGGCTTAATATGGGTATAACGGCTCATAGTACGAGAAAAATCATGATAATGGAAGATAGAATAAATTTTATTTTATTTCCTTTCATTTGAACACAAAATAGGGCCTTCAGGCCCAGTAGCTCTCTGGATTTCGCAGAAAATCAGTACGTCAGAAATTTAATGTTTGAAGAACTTAGCATCAACACTTCTGATAACGAATTGTGGGCATCCGATGAAACGAATATTCATAGCATTGTGTTCAAAGATAGGACTGTATGTGTACACCAATTGTATGTGGACCAACAAAAATGTGGACAAAATTAAGTAAGTCCTCCCTTGTTTGTGTTATTGTAAATCAGCCTATTCATCGCAACAGTTGTTTCGTATTGATCTTCTGTTGTCCTTCCCCTTGTCCTGTTAACGTTTTACTCGCATTCAGTTCTCTACGCTGTCAGTGACTCAGCGAGATTTGTAAAATGTGGATTACAGATTTTAAAAGAAAATCACGTTTTACAAAACTTATTTTCACCAAACGCAATGCGATACGCAACTCTGGAAGATCAACTGCAGTGAGAAGTGTTTTGGTAATCAAAGACAAACGTTATTTCAGTGTGTTAAGAGTTTTCGAGATATAACGAGATACGTCTCAAGCAGTTTCAAAAAATGGCACTGAGCACTATGCGACGTAACTTCTGAGGTCATCAGTCCCCAAGAACTTAGAACTAATTAAACCTAATTAGCCTAAGGACATTATACACATCCGTGGCCGAGGCAGGATTCGTAAATGCGACCGTAGCGGTCGCTCAGTTCCAGGCTGTAGCGCCTAGAATCGCACGGCCACTCCGGCCGGCCAAGCTGTTTCCCGGACAAAAAGGTATAACCCGTTTCGGAAGAGAAATCTTATCTCCGATCCCAAGGAAAATTAAAACAGATTTTCAGTTAGCTAAGAAGTAGTATGGAGCTTGATTTTATCCATACTGGATGAGAGGTCGTGGTTGTGAATGTCAATGTTAAAAAATATATCGGCTCAACCACTTGTTTATAGCGTAAAACACTAAGATTGACGCCTTTCGGAAGTAAAGCTTCCATCATCAGAATAATAAAAATAAAATAACCTGTTAAAACTTGCTAAAATGGAACATGCATCAGACACGGCTGCAACAAGGGAAGAAGCCACGATGTTTTAATTTTATTATCAATTTTATTGTGCCTGGTGCATGTTCCATTTTAGCGAGCTTTAACAGGTTCTTTTAATTTTTATTCTTCTGATGATGGAATCTTGACTTCCGAAACGCGTCAATCTTAGTGTTTTACACTATGAACAAGTGGTTGGGCCGATATATTTTTTAACATTGAGTAGTATGGAGATCCGTACCACACTGAATTTAGAATTTTGTATGTCAGGTTTTTACATTTTTCTATTTTAGTCATCAGTCTTCTGACTGGCCCGCCACGAATTCCTCTCCTGTGCCGAACTTTTCATCTCAGAGTACCATTTCTAATCTATATCCTCAATTATTAAAGCATTTATTCCAATCTCTGTTTTACCGTTTACAGCTCCCTCTGGTACCAGGGAAGTTATTCCCTGGTGTTTTAACAGATGTCCTACCATGCTATCCCTTCCCACTATCTTCCTTGTATTCCTTTTCTCATCGATTCTAAGGAGAATCTGCACACTCCGTAACTTTTCACTCAGTTTTCAACATTCTTCTGTAGCACCGAATGTGAAATGCTTTGATTCTCTTCTGTTCCGGTTTTCCTATAGTCCGTGTTTCATTACCACACACTACTGGGATATATAGGCTTTAAAGCGAATTTTTGTCTCTGAATATCGAAGCAGTCTGGTCGGTGGCCGCTTGCAGACAATAGCTGTCAGGGCACCGTTGCAACTTCGTACGTTAAAGATCCGGTGCCACGTAATTTAAGCGAGAGCAGAGTGGTCTCTTACCTGTAAGTAGCCGCGCAGGCAGTGCGTGCCGTTGACGAGGACGCCGACCTTGAAGCGGCGGAAGCGCAGCCGCAGCACGAGGTCCTTGCGCGCCGTGCGCAGCCGGTAGAAGCAGGTGACGGCGCGGCCCGGCTCCGCCTCCGGGCTCGTCACCTCCTCGTACGGCGACACCGTCTGGTTGCACGCTGAAACAGAAAGCAAGGCTCGTTACCTCTAGAGAAACACTGGAGATCGGACGAAATTTGTAAAATCTACGCTGCTAACCGTTAAAACTACAGCACCACGAAAGGTAACTGAATTTTATTTGTGATAGTATGCAGTATAGGAATACTTTATTAAATTTGTAGGTAATTTTAGAGCACACAAGCTGTGAAAATTGGTACAAAGAGTTGCAACCAATTGTGCCAAAAATGCTCCCGTCTGGGCATCAATTAGAAATTTGGGCTGTTGATAAAATATTGATACATCGACATTTTTCCAGAAGATATCGATCTGTCCCTGCTACAATTTTTCATCCAATATATCGTTAACAAAACGGTAACGTAGAGTGCTGATATTTTTGTCTTATATTTTTTTCACTATTTTTGGAAAACACTTGAAATTTTTCTTTTGAAATTTTATCAGGACATTATTTTACTATCACTGTGAGAAGTCTCACTACTTTTTCAGTTTTGATCATGTCCAATCTTTCCCTTTGTGTGAAGCAGGTATATATGTGACACAAAAGAACTACGATTGCACTGTGAATGGAATAACAAGATTTCCGATGTGAAGAAACAGCACACCACTTGCGCTAAAAGCAATTTCTAATGCAACCAGTGTACTATTTCTTCCCATCGACGTTCTTCAAGAAGAGTTGCCGAAAATGATGAACAGAACTCTAAATGATAAGATCTGTCATTGCGGTGGACGGAGACGTGTGCGGGGAAATCCTGCCGTAATCGGCACTCGGCGATACCAACAGAAAGTGCAACGTTTAGTTTCACCATGCTATTTTGACACCACAACTGCTAGGTCACTGGCGATTTGCAGAAATGAAACAACAGGGATGTCGATATGAGGTTTTCCGAACAAATCCGATATGTGACGAAACCGAACGATGGACCTATCCGACACCTTTTATTGATCCACTTACATGCAGTAGCCATTGTCAGCAAAGTGGTTATCGATAAGCGAGAACGTGCATCGTTTTCCTTTCAGTTCTTGCTCTAAGGGGACAGGCAGGCTGCTAGCTCCTCGATCTACAGAATATCTAATAATAAATCAATAGTTCAAAATACAACTTAAAATCGGCAGTATCTCTACAATGTGCAGCCGCTATATTGATATATCAGTACCTTTCTCGATAATGATATTTTTTAGATGTATCGGATTCCCCGTATTTTTAAAGATATCGACAATCCTACTCCAAATGAGCTTTCATGGGAGACACGGGTACGTCATTCCGAGACTGCTGCAACTAAATGCCAGAATTTATAATTGTGACTGGTGAGCATTGACGTGCCAGTCTGACGGTAACCAGTGACACATAATTTCGGTGGGAGAGGGATCTGAAGAACGAGTTGGACATAGCAAAAGTCGAACATTCTCCGTGTCGAGGGTCGAGAGTTGTAAGAACAGTACTGACAACATGCCATTCCGGAATCTTGTTGGAAGATAATGCCACGGAAACCACGAGAATAGAACACAGTCACTTTTCCGATGATGTCAGGTATGTAACGGTTGCTTTACAAGTTACCGCCTGTAAGAACGGGAGATGATCGTGTTGCGCACCGAAAGGCGACCAACACCATTGTGTCACAACCTGTGCCAGTATGACGGAGACGAATGTACAATGGAAAAATTCATTCCTCTTAGAACTTCTACAAACTGCGTGCCAGTTTTCCACCAATTCTGAATCTTTCGTTGGTACTTTATTTGGGGAGAAGAGCGTCCAGGGCCATCTACGTGTAGGCTGCATACATGAGAGGAGCTCACACATCCGCCGTGGGGTATGTGTGTCAAGTTGGTTTCGGCCAGTGTGCTATGGACTGGAGGCAGTGCTCATGAGTTTGTGAAAAGAAGCAGCTTTACAGCAGGCCATTGTACAATTTAGTTTCGAAGGCGCCACTTTAAACTTCGTGTAACCAATTTTCGTAATGAGGATGATGAGAGCGGCCACTGTTGAGAAATGGAGCAAGACATTTTGAAGACTTTGTTGTTGTTGTATTAATGTAGGTGGTGCATGTAGTGTATTCTGCAGTTACAAATTACAAGTCACTCAACTGTTACGGTACTCTGCTTTCTTTAAGCTGTTCTCTGTTCAGAATAATGGATGTTTACTACAGCCGTTCGCAGTTTTATGTATTCCTGTTACCGTTAGTGACATTTATTTGAGACTTGATACGTACTGCAATATATTACTCGGAGTGTTTCGGTTTCCCCTGTGGAATATATGTTAAATTACAGCATTAATTTGTGCATAGCTGATATTTTGCACAGCGTATTCGGAATGGACAGTTATTACGTCTTCTGCGGTTTACCGAAGGCATTTTCTCTTGATTTGGAAATGAACTGTATGTGCAATTTTGTGGCATTAACGGCGAATGGGAACACTACTTATTCAATGAATTGTTTAGCAATGAAAAGTAAACCTCTCCCAGTAGTTTTAACTAAGTATTGTATTATTGTATTATAGTCTGTAAGCTATCATGTTACGTGCCTTCTTTTGTGGTTCAAATGCTAATGCATGACTTCAGCTGCGTAGACTACAAGCTGCCTCTAGTGCGACGTAAAAGGAACAACAGATCTGTATTACCAAAGCATGATGTTAATATTTCATTTTCAGATTGTCATCTAAAAGTTAATCTACCTTGCCTTTGCCACATATGGATTACTGAGCAAATTGAAATAAGGAAACTGAATGATATTGAAGGTTTGATCAACAGTACACCGCATACAGCAGTGGTGGGAATTCGTTCATATTTGTTTACGAGGAGGCTACAGTGGAGACGATGGTGATGTCTGCTACTTTTGCAATTTGTAAGGATTTTATTAATTGTAATGAGATATTGTTATTATGTGTAATAAGATGTTGTCCAGAGTTATTGATTAGTGTGCCAAGTGAACTACTTGTTAATTGATATTTCGTTTAAAATAGCTTGTGTTTTGGTTATTGTTTGTTGATTGGCAGTTGACTTTGATCGTGCAGAACTTAAATGTTACAGTTGTTTACGAGTTAAGTAATCGCAATGTGATGGCAACAGAGCAAACCTTTATTGGGCAAGACTGCCTTCAGGTTTCTGTCATTTGTGTATTTGAACATAAATGTGTAATTAAAATGCAGCCTTTACTTAAATTAGCCCATTCCATCACGGTATTTCTCCATTGTACGTTTCTTGTATTTTGATTTTTTTTGTTTGTTTTGATGCCTCCCCCCAGCAAATGGGGCTCAGTAAACGTAATTCTGGGGCTTTCAGAGAGCCGAGGTTTCAGTGTGCCGGGGTTTCGGTGAGCAGTGTTCTGTCTAAGCTCACTACCGCCGCCTTTCTGCGTTACCACATCAACGAATTGCGCAACAGTGATCGCCAGGTGAAGTTCTACGCTGAGATGACAAATGTGATTGGGATGCTGATTTGCACATATACAGATGGCTGCAGTATCGGGTACACAGGGTATAAAACGGCAGTGCATTGGCGGAACTGTCATTTGTACACACGTTATCCATGTGAAAAGATTTCCGACATGATTATGGACTTACGACGGAAATTAAAAGAATTGGACGCGAGGTGGTAGTTGGAGCTAGACGCATGGGTCATTCTATTTCTAAAATCCTTAGAGAATTCACAGCGTTAAGAGTGTGCCGCAAATACCGAATTTCAGAGATTATCTCTCACCAAGGACAACGTAGTGACCTACGGCCTTGTCTTAACGTCGGAGATCCTAGGCACTTTCGTTAAGTTGTCAGTGCTAAGATAAAAGTAACACGACACGAAGAAACCGTGGAAATCGGTTGGGACTTACGACGAGCGTATCCATTAGGACAGTGCGGAGAAATTTGTCATTAATAGATTATGGCAGCAGACGATCGAAGCGAGTGCGTTTGCCAACAGCATGAAATCGTCTGCAGCGCCTCTCCTCGTCACTATATCTGTTGGACCATAGACGACTGGAGAATCATACCCTGGTCAGACGTGTCCTGATTTCAGTTGATAAGAGCTGATGGTAGCGTTCGAGTTGTGGCGCCGACCACACGAAGCCATTGTTCCAAGTTGTCAACAAGGCATTTTGCAAGCTGGTGATGGCTCCACAATAGTAAGGGCTGTATTTGCATTGAATTTACTGAGTCCTTTGTTCCAACTGCACGGATCAATGACTGAATATTGTTTTGTTCGTCTCCTTGGAAAGCATTTGGAACCGTTCACGGACTTCATGTTCCCAGGCAGCGATGGAATTGTCACTGGGCCACAACTGCTAGTGATTCGTATGAAGAAAGTTCTGGACCAGGCGAGCAAATGAGTTGGTCTCCCCGATCGCCTGACATGACTCACATCGAACATTTATGGGACATAATTGATAGGTCAGTTCAGGCACAAAATCCTGCACGGGCAACACTTTCGAAAGTATGAACGGCTATAGGGGCAGCGCGGCCCAGTATGTCTGCAGTGGACTTCCAACGATTTATTGGGTCCATGTTACGTCGATTTGCTGATCTACGCTGGGAGAAAGAAGGTCCAATGTGGTTTTAGGAAGACTCTCACGACTTTTGTCGCCTCAGTGATTGTGCCAGACGTCTTCACGCTGTCCCTGTGTAACTTGCCTTCCTGCAAAAAAGACCACTGCACGACTCGAGATAAGTGATGTGACTGAAATATCTCTCCTCTTGGGCACTATCAGCGTGAGCTACTGAGGTTCTGTACGGTGTTGTATATGGACATCTTGAACCCATGGATTCCATGTGAGCAGCAATATCGTACAACGATAAATAACGGTCTCGACAGGCCGCAATACTGTAGCTGCTGAATTCAAATACACGATGTGCTGCAACTTCACTTCATTCGCTGTGACTTGTGACTTCTTTACCTTGGCGACAGACTACGAAGTACCACTGATACATCTGTCCACACACATAGGTGTTGCTTCCAACAAAGTAGTTATTAATGTCTATGCCCAAAACACTGATTTATTCAGTAACACAAACCGTAAACGTTCAGGTCATCGTTATACAGAAAGCCACAGCCTGTGCCAATGTTCCGTTCATGAAATCGGTATATACTACTATCCTCTTAATGGTATACACACTGGTTCATGGCGACATCTTATCACTGGGTTGCAGATTTAATGTCAGACTCGTCGTCGGGGAGTGTGCTGATTCCTTTGGTGAACAGGTCGATGCTCTTCACTAGGTGAGCTGTGATGGAACTACTGCGCACAAAGAAAGTGAAACTGACAACCTGCAGAACAGAGCTTTCATCCTGGTTTGGGCAGCGATATGAAACTGCGCATTATTTGTTCCAAATGGCTGCTGACGAGCAACATTGTTCCTGTTATGCTTTATTCCTGTTATGATGGCCACCTTTGTTGTAGGTCGCTTGAATTGCTGGCGGTTTCACTCCGCCTGACGTGTAGGCTGCCCGATGCCACCGGTGCCGCTACAGGGAAGGCTAGCTTGCAGTGGAGTTGCGATTACCCTATTTTCGGTCACATCACACTGGCAGATGTTTGTCCTTACTATATGAGGCATCAGAGCACCGTCTCACAGCATTCCAATGCTATTTCTGAATGAGAAATATGGTACGTCATCTTTGCTTATGTACAGACTGTAGAAATTCATTTGACTGAAATGCTAATCATTTACTTACCAGAAGTATGTAGTACACTTCGTACCAGTTTGGAGTTTGTTGTATGGTGTTTCAGTGTGAACAGCGAGAAGTGCTGACGGAGTCGTCGAAGGCGAAGCTACAGGAGGAAGTAGCTACGCAATGCTGCTTGTAATTTATTATATTCCACAATCTTCAGCTATTTCATTCCATGCTTGACGAACAAAATCCCTATTGTGGTAAATTTACCGTTCTGGTCCCACAACACGGGGCACACACACACACATTGTTAATTAGTCTTTCGACGTCCATCAAGCAATTACTCCAGACGCAAGCGCAAACAAGCAATCGCTCCGAACACTCGCGCGAAACGCAAACTCGGTTGCGACTACAGCGGAGTCATCGCATCGCACCGCATCACATTGCTCGGCCCAGCCTGCAGGCTAAACGGGCTCCGCTCTGTTGCCACTGTTAAACCAAGCCTGCCCATAGTCACGCGGTTTCAGCGCTTCATCGCTCCGCTCGACTCGGCATCGCATCGCATCGCATCGCGGGCAGTGTAAATTTAGCCTTGGAGATAAACGGGCAGGAGTCGTTCCGGTGAGCCGAGTGGGATGTCGGGAATCTGAGTCTGACGGAAAGTGTGTACGGATGGCCGAAGCGGTTAACGTAACCTTTCTGGAGAGCGGAGCATCCGGCTTCGAGTCCTGGTCCGACACAAATTTTCAACTCACTTCTTTACACGTTCTGTGCGGATGGAACTCATTTTTTCCTTGTACGTCTTTCCCATCCCGTTTCCTTTCCGTTGCTTTAAATCTAATTATTCATGTACACTGAGGAGCCAAAGAAACTGGTACACCTGCCTAATATCGTGTAATCCCCCTCGAACACGTAGAAGTGCCGCAACACAACGTGGCATGGACTCGACTAATGTCTTAAGTAGTGCTGGAGGGAATCGCCAACATTAATCGTGCAGGTCTGTCCACAAACCCGTAACGTTGCAAGGCATGCCAGATATGCTCGATAATATTCATGTGTGGAGGAAAGCTGAAGTGTTAAAACTCAGAAAATAGTTCCTGCAGAGGTTCTGGACGTGTGGGTGTCGCATTGTCCTGCTGCAATTGCCCAAACCCGTCGGAATGCACGATGGACATGAATCGATGCAGGTGATCAGGAAGGGTGCTTACGTACGTGTCACCTGTCGGAGTCGTATCTACACGTATCACTCCTACTGTACACGCCCCACACCATTACAGAGCCTGCACCAGCTGGGGCAGTCCCCTGCCGACATGCTGAGTCCATGGATTCATTAGGTTGTCTCCATATCCATACACGTCCATCCGCTCAATACAATGTGAAGCGAGACTCGACCGACCAGTCATCAACAGTCCAATGTCGGTGTTGACGGACAAGGCAAGGCGTAAAGCTTTGTGTCGTCCAGTCGACAAAGGTACACGAGTGGGCCCTTGGCTCTGAAAGCCCCATCGATGATGTTTCGTTGAATGGTTCCCACGCTGACACTTGCTGAGGGCCCAGCACTGAAATCTGCAGAAATTTGCGGAAGGGTTGCACTTCTGTCACGTTGAACAATTATCTTCAGTTGTCGTTGGTCCCATAATTTAAGAATCTTTTTACGGCCACAACGATGTCGGAAGTTTGATGTTTCACCGGATTCCTGATATTCACGGTACACTCGTGAAATGGTCGTACGGGAAAATCCCCACTTCATTGCTACCTCGGAGATGCTGTGGCCCATCGCTCGTGCGCCGTCTGTAACCACCGCGTTCAAACTCACTTAAATCTCGATAAACTGCCGTTGTAGCAGCAGTAACCGATCTAACTGTGTCAGGCACTTGTTTTATACAGGATTGCCGACCGGAGCCCCGTATTCTATTTACGTATCTCTGTATTTGAATACGCATGCATTTACCAGTTCCTTTGGCGTTTAAATGTACATGTCAGAGTTGTTTCATAGTACTGCTACTATACCAAAAATTAAATTACATTAACAGCGATCGTTCCCCACGGCCTGTGAAGACATTTGTTGCAACCAATTTCCGTGCTTGCGCTGCGATGTGGCAATGCGCTATATTCTGAACCGCAGTGCGGCTGTAACTATTCACGCGTCCAAGTTAGTTCTAGCTACGGCAAGGTTTATAGTTCGCTTTATCGAGTAATAATTGTTGCACGAACCTGTATGATATTTGCAACGTGCATCTTGTTTATTTACACATAGCTAGGAATACAGTGTATCATAGAAGCTAAAGAGTAATTGCATTAGAATAGTAATCGCAATTTCTAAAAGCAATTTTTGGGTCTGTGTCGTTCTCCATGCTTCTACTGCTACAACGTCTAATTTTAGTGGAAAGCTTCCCAACAGTGTCTCATGCATTTTTCTTGATGTTTAATTTTTATTGTATAGTTTTTATCCAAATTTTATAATACGGAACTGATTCTCTAGAATGTAGATTATCCTGAAGACACTGAAAGTATTTGAGGTTGCTGGTCCAACAAACCCACCTCCTCTTTTGTGAACGATGATACATGGGTATTATGTGACACACACTAATGAGGTAGAGGTCCAGTTGAAATTTTCACAATTGAAGAAGCATTAAATTTTCGTAAACGGTTTCATACTCAACTGTGTACGATTTGCCATAGAGGAAGGTAACGGAGCACGGAAAAGAAGAGGAAGTAACAAGCTCCCTTTGACTGTCACTGGTGTCACAATACATTTAGCGCTGTATATGGTTCACCAGACGTTCCGCAAGGTGAAAACAGTTCTGTCTAGTGAAATTTCCTGTATTGGACATCGTAAAATACTCTGCACACCTCCACAGAGTAAACGACGCCATTATTTGAGAATGTTGGGCGAGTTAAGACATTATTCCTTTTCTTTGTTTAAGTTGTTGCTTCAGATCTTTTCAGGCAGCCTATAATGTACGTCGATCAAAACTGTGATCAGGGACATCTGAACAGCACCACAAAAGTGAAGAAAGAGTGGATAAGCTTTGAAGGAAGGGTCTCTCAACGACGCAACAGATGTCTTCTGCAAGTTGATTTCCGTTGTCTGCCATATTGATGCTTGGGTTTGACTCTTCCATGGTGTTATATTAAATGATATCTGTAAATTGTCTCTGCAAGTCACTTTAGAGAGTGCATTTGGTTTCCATTACATTCGTCTTTTACTGTTCCATTTTAATTGGTAAATGTGATGATCGATTGTCGGAAGTTTCAATTAGAGCTCGAAGTGCTCTTGTTCTCCAGTCATGTCTCATTAAGTACGATATGTGTGGGAGCAAGAAATATATTTCTCCAGCTTTCTTGGCGTGTGCGCTCTCCGAATATAACAATAAATCTGTCGCTTATGTACAGCGCCTCTCTTGTAACAAATGCAACTTCAGTTTAATGAGCACCTCCGTGGTGCTCTAGCGCATAATAAAGGAACACAAGACGAAACACGTTGTTCCTCCTTGGATTTTCTCTAGTAGTGCAGTACGGAAACGGTTCTAGACTGACTGGTAATATGAAGAGTCGTTCGAGCGACACTGTGTTGTCTTTCTCCACCCATCCCTGCGTCATCAACAGTCATCACGTAGTTCTGTCGGAAGTATAACAACCAACAGAAGCCAATAAAATTCAAACTTAAGCCAGCAAATCGACCATACCTCGGTTGTGACACAGTTTTACTTGGTTTCGCTCGCAACATCACTCTGTAAGGGTTGACAACGATGAAGGTGTCTTCTCAGCCAGTTCCACTACACGTAAAGAGTGTTTTCAGCCTCTTCCACGTCTCCTCTCTCTCTCTCTCTCTCTCTCTCTCTCTCTCTCTCTCTCTCTCTCTCTCTCTCTCTCTTTTCACTTACTCTTTCCTTTCTCGCTGCATAAACCTCTTTCGATCATTAATTGCTGTGCAACGGTCGTGACTGTGTGAATTGTCGTTTTTCCTTACACAAACAACTTCGATTATTTTCTATTTTCATTGTGTATAGATACTATTACAGTATTTTGTTAATGAAATGACGTTCACAATAGTTACAGTATTTGATAATTTCGACATGAAATATATTTGCATTAATAACTTGTGACATAGTTTTTGAAGGCCTCTTTGACACTCCTCTTTCTTCTTGAAGCACTACTGTTTGCTCTGTCATTTTAGAAGCATGCTGCTAAAGCACTGTGTTCTGTTATGTCCTGGTCAATAGACAATTGAAGGGAAATGTCAGGCCCATCTTTATCGATTATTATATTATGCAAGACGTAGATGCACTGAACAAAAATGTCTGCATGTTCTACAGAAGTTTCAATTTCCTTTCGGAGAAGACGCCACTTGCTGGCCATAATTCCGAAAGTGCGTTCCACCACCATTCTGGCCCACGATAGCCTCCTGTTAAATAACCTCTCTTCCTCAGTCAGTGACAGGCCGCATTTCTGGTTCCCGTGCGAGATCGGATGTTGGTTGTGTATTCGCACTGGAACTCTTTCATCAAACATGCGTTACAACCCTAGAATTATAGATACTGAAATTGTCTGTTTTAACGGACATGTCCGTTCTAGACATGTGGAGCATCCGGGTTCGAATCGTGGTCCGGCACAAATTGTCATCTCTCGCAGTTACATTTCAGCAAAACCCTGTGAGGTTGATGTCATTATTTTCTTTTTATCTCTTTACCATCGCGTTTGCTTTCCATTCCTGTCACCCCAGTTATTCATGGAATTAAGTTTACTGTCGATGAGGAGAAAAATTAAAGACATTCCTGACGGGAAGCGTACAAGAAACGTTTTAACCTGAGTGATTCCGTAGCGTGCAAATTGTGCATCAACTCCTGGTGAAAAGTGCTGTCCTGAAATTTCAGTAGTAAATATCTCCGTGATGCACAACGCCTCTCTTGTAACGTCTGCCAGGGGACTTTGCTTCCGTAACGCTCTCTCGCCAGCTAAACCATCCCGTGAAGAAGCGCGCCGCTCTTCGTTGGATCTTCTCCACCTCCTCTATCAGTCCTACCCGATAGGGGTTGTAGATACATGAACAATACACAAGAATCTGGCGAACAAGCGCCATATAAGACACTTCTTTCGCGGATGAGTCCATTTCCTTAAATTCTCCCGTCGAATCTGAGTCTGCTTTTCCTACTATATGTTTTATGAGGTCATTCCACATGCAACAGGTGGTCGCACTGGATAGTTACGCCTGGTTATTTTACGGCAGACACTTTCTCCAGCTGTTTGTTATCAACAGCGTAGCTCTACAATAGTGGATTTCTTTTCCTACGTACGCGCAATATGTTGCATTTATTTACTGCGACCATTTCTACAGCTTTTGTCGCACATAACCTGACTACGAACACTAGCAACTATATCTGAGAAAAAATGTTTCTGTGGTGTTGGGTACTAAAAGATGTCAGTAGAAACAAGGCATCGAGTGCGAACGAGACGACGTAGTTTCAAACAAGAAACCCTGCATTGAATTTTTACGAAAAATATGAATTAAAATCGCCTTCCCTTTTTTTTTCAATGGCGTAACACTACAATGCTTTCATTAGGGATTCATTACGCTTTGACTTTCGACAGAAGTAATACTTTTGATACTTTGAAATGTGTTTGCCTAAAATTTGTTTGCCGTATTATGGGACGACTGAGCTCAATTTTCTTTTAGATGCACATTGTTGTTGTTGTTGTTGTGGTCTTCAGCCCTGAGACTGTTTTGATGCAGCTCTCCATGCTACTCTATCCTGTGCAAGCTTTTTCTTTCTCCCAGAACCTACTGCGACCTTTCTGAATCTGCTTAGTGTATTCATCTCTTGGTCTCCCTCTACAATTTTTACCCTCCACGTTGCCCTCCAATGCTAAATTTGTGATCCCTTGATGCCTCAGAACATGTCCTACCAACCGATCCCTTCTTCTAGTCAAGTTGTGCCACAAACTTCTCTTCTCCCCAGTCTTATTCAATACCACCTCATTAGTTACGTGATCTACTCATCTAATCTTCAGCATTCTTCTGCAGCACCACATTTCGAAAGCTTTTATTTTCTTCCTTTCTAAACTATTTATTTTCCATATTTCACTTCCATACATGTCAACACTCCACACAAATACTTTCAGAAACGACCTCCTGACACTTAAACCCATACTCGATGTTAACAAATTTCTCTTCGTCAGAAACGGTTTCCTTGCCATTGCCAGTCTACATTTTATATCTTCTCGACTTCGACCATGAGAAAAAGATTGAATAATCAACGAAAGGATAATGTTCTACGAGTCGGGGCGTGGAATGTCAGAAGGTTGAACATGGTAAGGAAGCTAGAAAATCTGAAAAGGGAAATGCAAAGGCTGAATCTACATACAGTAGGGGTCAGTGAAATGAAGTGGAAGGAAGACAAGGATTTCTGGTCAGATGAGTATCGGGTAATATCAGCAGCAGCAGAAAATGGTATAACAGGTGTAGGATTCGTTATGAATAGGAAGGTAGGACAGAGGGTGTGTTACTGTGAACAGTTCAGTGACCGGGTTGTTCTAATCAGAATCGACAGCAGACCAACACCGACAACGATAGTTCAGGTATACATGCCGATGGCACAAGCTGAAGATGAACAGATAGAGAAAATGTACGAGGATATTGAAAGGGTAATGCAGTATGTAAAGGGAAACGAAAATCTAATAGTCATGGGCGACTGGAATGTCGTTGTAGGGGAAGGAATAGAAGAAAACGTTACAGGAGAATATGGGCTTGGGACAAGGAATGAAAGAGGAGAAAGACTAATTGAGTTCTGTAACAAGTTTCAGCTAATAATAGAGAATACCCTGTTCAAGAATCAAAAGCGGAGGAAAGGCCGGGAGATACGGGAATTTTTCAATTAGATTACATCATGGTCAGACAGAGATTCCGAAATCAGATACTCTATTGTAAGGCGTACCCAGGATCAGATATAGTCTCAGATCACAATATAGTAGTGATGAAGAGTAGGCTGAAGTTCAAGACATTAGTCAGGAAGAATCAATACGCAAAGAAGTGGGATACGGAAGTTCTAAGGAATGACGAGATACGTTTGAAGTTCTCTAACGCTATAGATACAGCAATAAGGAATAGCGCAGTAGGCAGCACAGTTGATGAGGAATGGACATCTCTAAAAAGGGCCATCACAGAAGGTGGGAAGGAAAACATAGGTACTAAGAAGGTAGCTGGAAGAAACCATGGGTAACAGAAGAAATACTTCAGTTGATTGATGAAAGGAGGAAGTAGAAACATGTTCCGGGAAAATCAGGAATACAGAAATACAAGTCGCTGAGGAATGAAATAAATAGGAAGTGCAGGGAAGCTAAGACGAAATGGCTGCAGGAAAAATCTGAAGACATCGAAAAAGATATGATTGTCGGAAGGACAGACTCAGCATACAGGAAAGTCAAAACAACCTTTGGTGACATTAAAAGCAACGGATGTAACATTAAGAGTGCAACGGGAATTCCACTGTTAAATGCAGAGGAGAGAGCAGATAGGTGGAAAGAATACATTGAAAGCCTCTATGAGGGTGAAGATTTGTCTGATGTGATAGAAGAAGAAACAGGAGTCGATTTAGAAGAGATAGGGGATCCAGTATTAGAATCGGAATTTAAAAGAGCTTTGGAGGACTTACGGTCAAATAAGGCAGAAGGGATAGATAACATTCCATCAGAATTTCTAAAATAATTAGGGGAAGTGGCAACAAAACGACTATTCACGTTGGTGTGTAGAATATATGAGTCTGGCAACATACCATCTGACTTTCGGAAAAGCAGCATCCACACAATTCCGAAGACGGCAAGAGCTGACAAGTGCGAGAATTATCGCACAATTAGCTTAACAGCTCATGCATCGAAGCTGCTTACAAGAATAATATGCAGAAGAATGGAAAAGAAAATTGAGAATGCGCTAGGTGACGATCAGTTTGGCTTTAGGCAAAGTAAAGGCACGAGAGAGGCAATTCTGACGTTACGGCTAATAATGGAAGCAAAGCTAAAGAAAAATCAAGATACGTTCATAGGATTTGTCGACCTGGAAAAAGCGATCGACAATATAAAATGGTGCAAGCTGTTCGAGATTCTGAAAAAAGTAGGGGTAAGCTGTAGGGAGAGACGGGTCACATACAATATGTTCAACATCCAAGAGGGAATAATAAGAGTGGACGATCAAGAACGAAGTGCTCGTATTGAGAAGGATGTAAGACAAGGCTGTAGTCTTCCGCCCCTACTCTTCAATCTGTACATCGAGGAAGCAATGATGGAAATAAAAGAAAGGTTCAGGAGTGGAATTAAAATACAAGGTGAAAGGATATCAATGATACGATTCGCTGATGACATTGCTATCCTCAGTGAAAGTGAAGAAGAATTAAATGATCTGCTGAACGGAATGAATAGTCTAATGAGTACACAGTATAATCTGAGAGTAAATCGGAGAAAGACGAAGGTAATGAGAAGTAGTAGAAATGAGAACAGCGAGAAACGTAACATCAGGATTGATGGTCACGAAGTCAATGAAGTTAAGGAATTCTGCTACCTAGGCAGTAAAATAACCAATGATGGACGGAGCAAGGAGGACATCAAAAGCAGATTCGCTATGGCAAAAAAGGCATTTCTGGCCAAGAGAAGTCAACTAGTATCATATACCGGCCTTAATTTGAGGAAGAAATTTCTGTGGATGTACGTCTGGAGTACAGCATTGTATGGTAGTGAAACATGGACTGTGGGAAAACCGGAACAGAAGAGAATCGAAGCATTTGAGATGTGGTGCTATAGACGAATGTTGAAAATTAGGTGGACTGATAAGGTAAAGAAGGAGGAGGTTCTACGCAGAATCGGAGAGGAAAGGAATATGTGGAAAATACTGATAAGGAGAAGGGACAGGATGATAGGACATCTGCTAAGACATGAGGGAATGACTTCCTTGGTACTAGAGGGAGCTGTAAAGGGCAAAAACTGTAGAGGAAGACATAGATTGGAATACGTCAAGCAAATAATTGAGGACGTAGGTTGCAAGTGCTACTCTGAGATGAAGAGGTTAGCACAGGAAAGGAATTTGTGGCGGGCCGCATCAAAGCAGTCAGTAGACTGATGACCAAAAAAAAAAAAAAAAAAAACTTCGACGATCATCAGTTATTTTGCTCCCCAAATAGCAAAACTCCTTTACTACTTTAAGTGTCTCATTTCCTAATCTGATTCCCTCAGCATCACCCGACTTAATTCGAATACATTCCATTATCCTCGTTTAGCTTTTGTTGATGTTCATCTTATATCCTCCTTTCAAGGCAATGTCCAATCCATTCAACTGCTCTTCCAAGTCCTTTGCTGTCTCTGACAGAATTACGATGTCATCGACGAACCGCAAAGTTTTTATTTCTTCACCATGGATTTTAATACCTACTCCGAATTTTTCTTTTGTTTCCTTTACTGCTTGCTCAATATACAGATTGAATAACATTGGGGAGAGGCTACAACCCTGTCTCACTCCCTTCCCAACTACTGCTTCCCTTTCATTTCCCTCGACTTTCATAACTGCCATCTGGTTTCTGATACAAATTGTAAATAGCCTTTCGCTCCCTGTATTTTACCCCTGACACCTTTAGAATTTGGAAGAGAGTATTCCAGTCAACATTTTCAAAAGCTTTCTCTAAGTCTACAAGTACTAGAAACGTAGGTTTACCTTTCCTTAATCTTTCTTCTAAGATATGTCGTTTAATGTCAGAATCGCCTCACGTGCTACAACATTTCTACGAGATCCAAACTGATCTTCCCAGATGTGGTTTTCAACCAGTACTTTCAGATGCGCATGAGAATACAATCGTGTATGCCCTGATTTTATACATTTGACGGCACTATTTCGACTGCGAAAACGAATGCTCTACTCATGGTAACAGCTTCTACGCCTTTTTTGTGGGTTGCGCCAGCCAGAGATATATAAAACTTTTAGCGAGCCTTCCGTTACGATTACAGATTGTTTCCTTTGTGTTTGTCTGCGATATGTGGGAATTGTTAGAATGAAAGATCTGTTGGATAGTACACTATTTAGTCATCTTTTGCATTACAACATTTTACTTACATCATAATTAACCGTGAAGTAAGGACAAATATCTGTAAAACAATTTTGATTAACTATTTTCAGTATTTATTCCCATAATGACTTCATTGTTCGAAAATTAAGCGCATAGTAGGTCATGTCGCTCTCGTCCGCTTCTTAAGCGAAATTGCAGTTTCATAACCCCGTTTTGCAGGAACTTCAGGTTGCTGTATCTCATGCATATTTCTCTAGGCACGGGTGCAGCCTGCCACAACGTAATCTAAAGCTCGTTTCTTGACAAGATGCACAACCAGCACCGTGTTCTGAGATCACTGGACTGGTCGCCTAACAAATACCACAACTCGCACGCGATGCAGGGGCTAGAAATTAAAATGAAAAGCTTCTCATAGAACTTCTTGCAGTCGCTATTCTTTAAGTTCCGCTCTAACACTGCCTTGTTGGAGTGGCATTGCATTTATTTTGGAGAATTATTTGCAAATTTTGTAGTGATAGTAGTTAGAGATGATTGTAATAGGAGGTGCAGTCGATATCTGAGATGGGACGGATAAAGCGGACATTGGATTATTAGCGATGCTTCAAAAGCTGTTAGGCGTACATATTTGTGGTAAGGAGCGTGCAAACACTGATATAATCTTCTTGTTTCTGTCTGCTTATTACTTGCCCTTATAATAGACAACGACATTCTCATTTCACAGTTTTTTCAGTACCTTCAGGAATAAACTCAAGACGTAAATTATTCTCTCCAAGTACGATTACTTGCCGTGTTTTGCGTCGACAAAGTGAAAAAGGACGGCTGAACATAGATGCAACGCCTTTTACATTTGACGTCATCTGCTTTCGCAGTGCTTGTGCTGAAGAGCTGTTTGAACGACTAAGGCAGTGTACTTTATTGAACGAACTTCTTGCGTCCACATTCAATCAGATGTTTAATTATTTGCGCTTAGAAAGTGCATGATTCATCGCCAGTAAAAAAGGGTATGCATTATTTATCACGGCTGCCGAAAAAGTCAGAATGATTGTACAAACTTAATGGAGATCCTGACCTGACCATCGCTCCATTGAATCAGAAGTATTTTCCGTAAGACCGTACACTCCTCCATTTACATTTGCTAGCTGTTATAAATTTGATTGCATTTATGTAGTCATAATTGATGATGGTAGCATTAATTTGAACTGAAATATAAAGTGTAATTACAGTCTCGTAACTGCTTCTAACACATTGAAAAACTATGGTATTCAGTTGAGCATTGTCTCGGCGGTGAGAAAAATAAAAAAATTAAAATTTTCTCCTTAATTGTAATACTACAATTTAGTGATGTAGTAATTACGACGAAGGTCGCTGGAATCGGTTCTGAGACGAATTTCTTGTTGAATGTGTACAGGTAAAAATTACATGATAGTATAGAAAAAACAATATTTGTGGATGGTGCAGGAAAATGCTTTCGAGGTAAAATGAGACGCAACGGAGACAGGAAGATAACATATGTATGACACAAGACAGAATGTTACAACTGTGAGAAAGGACTGAAAAAATGAGGGTGTTGTAAGACTAAAAGTATCGTGTGCCCTTCATATGCCCGAAAGACATATTAATCGTACGAAACTTACTAACAGATTAAAAGTGTGACATGGAAAATCCGTGCATTGAGTACGTTGCTCAGCTAGCCACCGAAATATACCGACAATTTTTTTTAAGGTGTCAGTACACCACTATCTTTCTCCTATCTGAGCCTGTACTATGTGTTGTTTTTATGATGAATCTTGCCCACTGAGGAGCACTGTACTTAATAAAATAACTGCCTGTCACGTTAGAAATGAGTACCGAATCGGTATATAGAGGGATGGAGAGCCGGTTCGGTTGCCAGCACCGCACACATTTTTAATCTGGTTTCATTAAGCGTACACACTCAAAGATTAATTCTGTGCTTTTATACTGAAGGAAATTCGTAATGTGATCATTCACATTTTCTCGTCGACATTGATTATATCCAAACTTTTATGTTTGCAGTCTGTGGCTATTTTTATTGACTGGGCATTTCAACAACTTTCATTGATGTCTTGCCCAAGTGCTGCCTGTCTACATTCCAACAAGACGGTGAATGATACAAGGTTCTCGCCATCACAGCAGTTGCGTCTCGGCCACAGATATTTAAGACGAATTGAAGGAGTAAGCAAAGCCGTAAATATGTTATAACGAAAATATCGTGGGACAACACACTTAAAAACCTTAATAAGGATCTTTGTATAGAAAGAGAAATTATTGACACACTGTTGATCAATAGTATGCGACCATCCCAACGTAATGCGGATTTGACCACTAGGCGTCACAAGAGATAGACCCGCCAGTATAAAACAAGGCGGGGAGTGTGGCCGAGCGGTTCTAGGTGCTTCAGTCTGGAGCCGCGCGACCGCTACGGCCTCAGGTTCGAATCCTGCCTCGGGCATGGATGTGTGTGATGTCCTTAGGTTAGTTAGGTTTAAGTACTTCTAAGTTCTAGGGGACTGATGACCTCAGATGTTAAGTCCCATAGTGCTCAGAGCCATTTGAACCATTTTTGAAGGCGGGGAGTACTGTGCTGTCAGTGGAGAAGCAGTAAAGAGCACAATTGGCCTGTCAGAAGAGCTCAGTGAGTTCAAACGTGCAGTTGAATTACAGATACATCAGGAACATTTCAGCCCTTCTCAGGTTGTCATGATGTGATCGTGAACTGCAAACGCGTAGGAACAATCTCAGCTAAACCACGTTCAGACAGACGAAACGTACTGAAGGACAGGGACCTTCGTCCACTGCCGAGAATGGTTGTACAAAATTGAGTGATATCAATCGTGAATTCGAAAGTGCAAAGAGCTGTCCAGCATCACAATGACTACGCGGAGCGAGATGAAAACAATAGAGTACAGAGGTCGAGCAGCTCATAATAATTCACCCGTTACCGTAGTCAATGCTAAGAAGCTACCCCTGAGCTGCTGTAAAGAGCGAATCCCCTGTGGGGATTAGGTTTGGTGAAAGCCCGGGGAACGTTACCCGCCGTCATGTGTAATGGCGAACATTGAAGTACAGACTAGATGGGGCGGGACCCCTTTGTCTTAGACAACGCTAAATCCGGAAGTTCGAAGAAGATGTTTATATCAGAACGCCAAAGCACCCTGTCACAAAGCAGCATATGTCATTCAGTGTTTGGTAAACAATAAGAGTCATGAAGTGGACTGCCATGGCCAAAGTCCAGACGTGAACTGACTGAAACCTCTACTGAACGCGCTAGAGTGTCGACTCTTCTCCAGGCCCCAGCGTCTAGCATCCTTTTCTGTTTTCGTTTGAGGATGAGTCGGCAGCCATTCCTCCACATGTAAGGTGTCAGGCAAATCCAACACCCTCCATGAAAACCCTAACATGATAAGCAAATCCAGTAGTATGTCACATAGCTCCGAATGAATCGTGACATTAAATTAACCAAAGTAATACGAGTAACGAGTGAGCAAATGGAATACCACAGACTAACACAAGAATGCCTAAATGAATGTCATACCTTCCCACCGTGAGACAGACGCAGTTCCGAGTGGGAGAAACGAGATCAGAAGCCGAGAGAGGAATCGTGTTAAGCTGGATGGCCCTACGATTAGGGACAGACTGGACACCCACGTGGCCAGCTAACCACTAGGACAACGCCAGCTGCAAGTTTTAGCGTGAGACTTTTTCGCGTCTCTGTTACGTCAAGGACTACCCCGAGCCCATGTTAAAAGCTAGAGCCCTCCAGAAAAACAGTATAGATCTTACGATAACGCTAAAAGGGCCACACCACCCGCAAGTTTTAGCGTGAGACCTTGTCGCGTGTCTGTTACGTTAGGATCACCCCCCAGCCCATGTTAAAAGATAGAGCCCTCCAGAAGAACAGTATAGATCTTGTGATAGCGCTAAAAGGACCACACCAGCTGCAACTTTTAGCGTGAGAGTTTTTCGCGTCTCTGTTACGTTGCAAACTTTAAAAACACACCACACCACGAAAAGTATAGCGTTTCTCATTGGATAGACAGAATTTTTGTAGGTGGAGCTTAAGGTTAACATTGAGACCATGAAAGCACAGCCAGATAGTTTTGTTTTAAACCAACTTCGGTAAATGGTAGTAAGGAGAAGTTAGGAGAGGTTAGTTAGTTCCGAGACGTCGAGCTTGATGGCTGCTGCGCCGCCCGCCGCCCCCTGACGAACACCAACAAGGTAATGAACGTACGCGCTGCCGCATATCAGCGCATAAAGCTTCACTCAGAACTGCAGAAGTGTCATCTGTTATACCCCCTTTTTTGCGTAATACTAGTGTCGATCGTCAATTAAAGCTCGTGGTGTTCACATTTGCCACCTGAAGTAAAAATCTGAAACGTGATGATTTTTCTGTTATATAGTTATTGAGAAACCACATCAGCCACTGTAATTTATGACAAGTTAGATAAGTAATTGAAGATCATTGAGGGTCACTGTAGACCATTTTGATAGTTTTCTCTTTTGTGAAACTTAATTTAAACCTAGGTTACAGGTGTGATATGGCATAGGTCATCCTTCGATCCATTGTAGAACTTGGAAACCCATTCAGGGAATATTCGTTCACATTTTTGTTGAACGCAGTTGGTTTTTACCATCCTATATTAAAACACTTCCTTTTATCAATAGTGCAATTTATAAACAATGTTTTGTGAGCAGAATAAATTTTCCAGTGGTAAACTTAACTGCTTTCTCGACGTTATTTTACCAGCTAACTAAAAATAGGAAAGCATGGAACCCCTTCCACTAAATTTAGTTAGTATTAAGATTCTTTTACAGGGAGTGCAGTGGAGCTGACGCTGAAATCATTAAGTATTTGGTTATATCATCGCTAGTCTCACTGAACTCTTCTGAATTCTACATGTCATGTGTGGTCTGGCGTCTCCTTACCAGCAACAGGTCCCAGGTTCAAACCAGTCAATTCCCTTAAAAAAAAAAAATAAATTAAAAAGAAGTTTATCTACCGACGTGATTTTTGCAGACTAAGCGCCGTTCCTACGCTAAATTATGGTATAGTGTCTGTTCCCATAATTAAATTGTCTGCCATTCTAATCTCGATGGCTTTCTTTACCTCAAAGTCCCAGTAGTTCGTAGTCAGTGCCACTGTGCTGCTAGTATGTCTCATTTCACTGTCGCTGGTTAAACATTGTTCGGTCACAGCTGATTTAGTTGACTCCTTGAAACTCCAAACAACAAGTGACTGGGAAAGGCGTTAACGTAAGCTGTAGAAAAGTCGTGTTAACGAATGATAACTCGGCTGCTACTACTTTCAAAGGAAAGTATCGTAATAAAAGACGGCAAACACCAGTTCTCGTTTAAAAGCACCATTCGGAGATTGTTGCGAGACTAGAGGGTACGCTGTCGCTACAAAATAGAGGAAAGTTAATATCATTTCGTGTGTCTATGACAAGAACCATCGGCGAAGCATTCAACAATTTACACAATTATATACTGGTCAAAGATCTATCAGAAAATTCTAGTAAACTCTGGTCGTGCCGTAAATTCTGTTCAATCGCCCGTGGATCCGTCTGGTGTTGTAAATGAAGGCACAAGACATAAAGTGAGAATACTGTATTCGGCATTTAAAAATGTGAGGATATTACCGTACCAAAATTTGACAGCCGCACATTCATTGAAATGAGAGATGTCGATATCAGCATCTCCAGTATTCAAGAATAAATAGGACTAGTCTTGGAAAGGATGGAAACTTAGGTAACCAGTTGTTTAACGCAGGTTTATTAGAACCCATGACATAGCTTTCGGCAGTTAAAAAATTATCTTCCTCTGGTGGACATTGTAATGCTTGTCATAATTAGGACTGGTTAAAGCGAATGAGGCACCTGATCAGAGCGGAATGCAAGTTAACGAGGCAAAATTTACCCCTCTTCTAGCTCACATTTATCAAAGACATCACGCGGAGCGAGTAGCTCCGTGAGACTGGAAAAAGCGCAGGTCACTCCTGCTTATGTAAGTGGTAAAATGTCGGATGCACAGAATTACAGGCAATTACTTCTGAGATCCATTTGGTGCAGGATCGAGGACCTTATTCTGAGCTCAAACATTGTAACGTACATACATACATACATTAATCCTTGTTCCACAGATCATGAATACGACATTTCATAATGGTGTGTAACGTGTCACTTCAGCATAAGTTTTCTTTACACAAAATTATTAATTATTTTTTTATTTTTTGGCACTACTTCATATCTGAAAATTCATCTATTGAGTAGCAGGAGTTGCCATTCAGAAATATTTTTAACTTGGTTTTAAATGTCGGTTGATTATCTGTCAAACTTTTAATGCTATTTGGCAAATGATCAAAGATTTTTTTGGCAGCACAATTCACTCCTTTCTGTGCCAAAGTGAGATTTAAACCAGAATAGTGAAGATCAGCCTCCCTTCCAGTGCTGTAATTGTTGAATTGGGCTGAGTTGTTAATGACAAATATGATAAGTAATTGGTGTATTGCCAAGGTACTGGGAATATCACGATTTCCTCAAATAAATGTCTGCAAGGTGATCTTGGGTGATCTCCAGCTATTATTCTGATTACACGCTTTTGTGCAATGAATAATTTCTCCCTTAATAACGAATATGAGGCCATATGAAAGCAATGAATGAAACCAGGCATTTGTAAGCTAATTTGCAATACCCCTAACAGCATAAGTAGCTGAACCTAACCTTTTCAGCAGATCATCAGTGTATTTCTCCCATTTCGATTTCTCATCAGTGCACACATAAAAAAGTGGTTCAAATGGCTCTGAGCACTATGGGACTTAACATCTGAGGACGTCAGTACCATAGAACTTAGAACTACTTAAACCTAACTAACCTAAGGACATCACACGCATCCATGCCCGAGGCAAGATTCGGGCATCTGACCTCCAAATGTTTAAACACGACACACTCACCAGTCAACGTTATTACGACACTATACTCTTTCCTAAAGGGCATGTACATGTGCCTTCGGCCATGACATTACTTTGATGAATGACAACGCGTGACCGCATCGAATATGGCATGTGAAGTGGTTATTGGAACGAGAGGATCTTCGTTCAATGGACTGAACTGTCATTCCCCAACTTAGGCCTCATTGAACACTTAAGTGATGCGTAGGAGAGATGTGCAACATGAGCTCATGCACCATTGACTGTCCAGCAGTTGTCAAACCACCTGGTGAAGGTATGAAACGCCCTACCATAAGAACTCTCTTACCAACATTGTGGCCAGCATGGGAGCTCATTGCAGAGCATGTATGCCTTCAATGGTCCAGAGGATCATAACAAATAATTTACTTAACAAAGAAATTCGTCAAACAGCTATGGAAATTGAGATGTTATTTTATTTTCGCTACCAGTTCCGGCAATTCCATATGCACCTCTAAAAAATTATCGATCTTAGCATTCGGGGGCCATGTGTTTCTTGATGCAGGTGTGCTCAGTTGTAATTAAGTCTTCGAAATAAATGCTTGAGAATTTATGACATCCAGAAACAGATGGCCCCAGAATGCCAATATTGATAATTTCTGAAAAGTAAATATGGGGTCTGAAGATGGCATATGGAATTACCGAAACTGGTAACTAAAATAAAATAAAATACCTTCTCAATCTGCAATGCTGTTTGGCGAATTTGTGTGTGAAACATTTGATCAGCTGCTGTCTCACACCCAAAATGGGTGAACGGAGACTGATCGTAAATCATGTTTACTTCACTATAATCATCAAATTTTAATATAAGTGTCATGTCTGTTCAATTCATTGCATATTTCTGTCAGTTACATTTTTTACTACACTTAGTCGCTTCTTTTTACGTATGTTTCAGGTCTCAAGGAGCTATGTTACTTAGCAGTGACTGATAATGCGAAATATATTTTCGTCCATAAGTTCTGCACACCAGTGTACATGAGTTGCTCGAGAAATATTTGTCTAACAGTGCACAGTGCGGTACATTTGACGCGGAAATTTTCCACGGAAGTGGAAGTACCATCAGTGTGATCCAAGAAACGATAATACAAGTTATGATGTTCTCTATATACATAAATGGTTTATCATGTATATTCAGCGGCAGTTCAGGATGTAACAAGTATAATTTCAGATATTATTATACCTGTTATCTTAACGCATAGATACTTCAATCTGTTAGCTGTTTTTCTCTGTGTCGAACAGTCTTTCCACAAACACATCACAAACTTAACGACTTGATGTTTTACAAACGGTTTTATCTGCACCAGTATGTGGATTACCCCTATCAGTACAGACTAACCGTTCTGTGTCCATGCATGCACATTTAAATACGTGATCTGCTGCCCAGGGGAAAATAAGCAATCATAACTTGCTCTTGCCACATGTTCTTGGAGGTACTAGTCCACTTAAAAATATACTACTCCTAACAGCTATAATTAATAGACGGCAAACAAAAGCAAATACTTATGTAATGTTGTTGAAGATGCTGTCCTCGGCCATCATTAACAACTGTACTTACTCCTGTTAAGCCTTGTATAAGATTGTTCACTGACAATGCTATACTCTGCAAGAAAGTATCTTCATTGGGTGGTTGTACGACTTGAAGAATCTTTATGCTTCGTGTAATCGACAGCAGCTCTGTTTAGATGTAGTAAGTTGTAAGATAATGCTTAAAAGAAAGAGAAAAAACCTAACAATGTCTGATTACAAATTAGTTGTGAACATCTTAATCACATTAAATTAAGGAAGTACTGATGGGTAATATCAAGAAGTAATATCACGACAGATCAGTACTATGGATAACGAATAGAAGACCACATTTGTTGGGAGAGTTCTGGGAAAATGGAAAGTATGTGATAGGGAAATCGCACATAACACGTTTGTGTGGTTCCAGTTATTTCAGTCCTTGTCAAGTGGGAATGAGTAAAGAACGTAGAACCAATTCAGAGATGCGTTCCTAGGTTCATAACAGGTCGGTCTAGTTCATACGAAAGTATAACATAAATGTTCGAGGAAGTTGGAATCATTGGAGGAAAGCGATTTTACTTCTCGCGAAACTCCCTTGAGTTACCTCTACTCCCAGGACGCTGTGCGACTATTACCTGTCACCACCGTACATTTCGCGGAGAAATCACGATATAAAAAGCTGAGTGAGGTGGTGTAGTGGTTAGCACACTGGTCTGGCATTGGGGAGGACAACCGTTCAAACCCGCGTCCGGCCAACCTGATTCAGTTTTTCCGTGATTTCCAGAAATGGCTTCAGGCCGGCATGGTTCCTTTGAAAGGGCACGACTATTTTCCTTCTCCATACGTGCCTAATCCTTACTTGTGCTCCGTCTCTAATGACCTTATCGTCGACAGACGTTAAACATTGTCCTTCTGCTTCTGGTCTTCGAGAGAGAAAAAAAAAATTGTATGACACCTGCAGAGCCTCATAGACACTGTTCTCTCGACCTACAGACGACTGTAACGGGAAAGCAAACTGATAATATTGGTTTCATGTGCCCTATGCCATGTACAGCACAGATGTAGAGCCCAAAAACATTTGTAACGCCGTTTGAAGGCACTTATCTCTGCTAGAAGTCAGACAGAGATTAAACAAGATCATCAATAAGGAGCCGGTGCTTCCGTTGTATTCCCCGTTAGGTTACGCTCACGGAGCCGCCTCGTACGCTCAGAAATTGGCGGTTCACTGCTGATGTCAGCTTACTGCCTGTCGGCAACTCGGAAAAGAGAAGGCAGGCAGCGAGGTGGAGCGCCGGCCCTCCAGCAGGCAATCGGCCGGCGCTGCCTGTCGTTCCAGGAATCAGCGGCCGCTGCAGTCCTGCAGACGCGGCACAAAGGCGCCGTCCCCAGCGTCGCAGTCTATTGTGGCGGCGACGCCGACGTCAGCAGCGGCATCCGCCGAAACCAGCGTCGCTTTCCCCAGCGCCACAGCGCCCCGCGATTCACACCAGTACCACTGCCGTCGCGTACCGCCGTAATGACTTCTGCGCCACATAACACTGCCCTCAAAACAATTGCCAACCTGAGTTCTTTCGCTTGTACAGCGCGACCTATCAATATGTGCCACGGGGCAGCGTTTCTAAACTGGTACCCCTCGGCCAGCGTAGTAGACTGTGCTCAGAAAGTGAAACTCTGTGTGAGGTGAAAATATTCATGTTTCCATTATTGTGAACGTACAAAAATTACTTTCCTAATTGCTTTCAGTAAATCCAAAACACATACGCTTCTCATAGAAACGCAACCGCAAAGTAGAATTAGTACTGCTGGCTCTATTTCCGCTTGTATACGGAGTCCTGCTACTTTCTTGTAACAGTTTTAAGATGTTGGATGTTATGTACTTATGCAGACTGAAGGGACGAATAAAAATGTGTACCATCGCCGAGATTACTAGCAGTAACAGGCAGATCGATTGGCTGACTAGTGGGATAAGGTTCAAATGGCTCTGAGCGCTATGGGACTTAACATCTGAGGTCATCAGTCCCCTAGAACTTAGAACTACTTAAACGTAACTAACCTAAGGACGTCACACACATCCATGTCCGAGGCAGGATTCGAACCTGCGACCGTAGCGGTCTCGCGGTTCCAGACTGAAGCGCCTAGAACTGCTCGGCCACTCTGGCCGGCAGTGGGATAAGGATATCGTGTAGAACTAAGCGGGAATTATATCAAAATATTAGAAGAAGTCACAATCAAGCTACAGTAGCCCATTACAAACAGTACTGTAAGGTTCTTAAAACGGTTATTAGCAAGGCAAACAGTATGTTGTTTGCAAATAGAAAAGCTAATTCACAGGATAGTACAGAGTTATTACAAATGATTGAAGCGATTTCGCAGCTCTATAATAACTTTATTATTTGAGATATTTTCACAATGCTTTGCATACACATACAAAAACTTAAAAAGTTTTTTTAGGCATTCACAAATGTTCGATATGTGCCCCTTTAATGATTCGGAAGACATCAAGCTGATAATCAAGTTCCTCCCATACTCGGCGCAGCATGTCCCCATCAATGAGCTCGAAAGCATCGTTGATGCGAGCTCGCAGTTCTGGCACGTTTCTTGGTAGAGGAGGTTTAAACACTGAATCTTTCACATAACCCCACAGAAAGAAATCGCATGGGGTTAAATTGGGGAGAGCGTGGAGGCCATGACATGAATTGCTGATCATTATCTCCACCACGACCAATCCATCAGTTTTCCAATCTCCTGTTTAAGAAATGCTGAACATCATGATGGAAGTGCGGTGGAGCACCATCCTGTTGGAAGATGAAGTCGGCGCTGCCGGTCTCCAGTTGTGGCATGAGCCAATTTTCCAGCATGTCCAGATACACGTGTCCTGTAGCGTTTTTTTTTTTTCGCAGAAGAAAAAGGGGCCGTAAACTTTAAACCGTGAGTTTGCACAAAACATGTTAACTTTTGGTGAATTGCGAATTTGCTGCACAAATGCGTGAGGATTGTCTACTGCCCAGATTCGCACATTGTGTCTGTTCGCTTCACCATTAAGAAAAAATGTTGCTTCATCACTGAAAACAAGTTTTGCACTGAACGCATCCTCTCGCATGAGCTGTTGCAACCGCGCCGAAAATTCAAAGCGTTTGACTTTGTCATCGGGTGTCAGGGCTTGTAGCAACTGTAAACGGTAAGGCTTCTGCTTTAGCCTTTTCCGTAAGATTTTCTAAACCGTCGGCTGTAGAACGTTTAGCTCCCTGCTTGCTTTATTCGTCGACTTCCGAGGACTACGCGTGAAACTTGCCCGCACGCGTTCAACCGTTTCTTCGCTCACTGCAGGCCGACCCGTTGATTTCCCCTTACAGAGGCATCCAGAAGCTTTAAACTGCGCATACGATTGCCGAATGGATTTAGTAGTTGGTGGATCTTTGTTGGTCTTCGTCCTGAAGTGTCGTTGCACTGCTATGACTGACTGATGTAAGTGCATTTCAAGCACGACATACGCTTTCTCGGCTCCTGTCGCCATTGTGTCTCACTCCGCTCTCGAGCGCTCTGGCGGCAGAAACCTGAAATGCGGCTTCAGCCGAACAAGACTTTATGAGTTTTTCTATGTATCTGTAGTGTGTCGTGACCATATGTCAATGAATGGAGCAACAGTGAATTTATGAAATCGCTTCAATCATTTGTAATAGCCCTGTATTAAAACCATATGGTCAATTGTGAAGGAAGTGTCTGGTCAGCAGCATGAGGTCGACAATATTAAGTCAGTTCGCAGTTATAGTATTTCTGTTACTGATAAATCAGATGTATCTACACTATATAACAGAGTGAGGTGGCGCAATGGTTAAACACTGGACTCGCATTCGGGAGGACGACGGTTCAATCCTGCGTCCAGCCATCCTGACTTAGGTTTTCCGTGATTTCCCTAAATTGCTCCAGGCAAATGCCGGGATGGTTCCTTTCAAAGGGCACGGCCTACTTCCTTCCCCATCCTTCCCTAATCCGATGAGACCGATGACCTCGCTGTCTGGTCTCCTTCCCCAAACCAACCAACCAACTATATAACAACCATTTACTGACTAATGGCTGGTGGATTAAATAAAAATTTAGTTTCTACACGGAATCATACAACTTTCTTCGCAAATGCCTTTCCGAGATGATGTCTGAAACACTCCTCTGTGATACAAACAAGAGGGAGACTGTGTCAATAACTAAATCACGGAAGACTAAGGGCTTTCATGGTTATGATAGAATGCCAAGTAGAACATTAAAGTGCTGTGCTGTACATGGTAGCTCTGTATTTAGCCATATTTTTAATTTTTCCTTTAGCAATGGTCAGTTCCCTGCACGATTTAAGTACTTAGTAGTAAAGCCGCTTTATAAAAATGGAGAAAGGGATAATGTAGATAATTTAAGACCTATTTCTATGCCATCAGTGTTAGCTAAAGGTATTGAAAAGGCTGTGTATCTAAGGATAACTGATAATTTTGTATCACTCGATTTGCTCTCAAACGTTCAGTTCGACATTAGAAGTCGTTTAACAACTGAAAATGATATATATTCTCTTTTCTCTGTGAGGTACGGGATGGGTAAACAAAAAGATTCCGAACACTTGGCATATTTTTTGATTTAACTAAGGCATTTGATGGTGCTGATCACAAAATATTGCTCCAGAAGTTGGAGCATTACGGAATACGGGGAGTAGTAACAAATGGTTCACCTCATACTTCAGCAACAGACAGCAAATGGTCATTATTCACAATGCTGAGAATGGGTGTGATGTGGGGTATGAATAGGATACGATCAAGTGATGAGTGGGGGGGGGGGGGGCAGGGTGCCCCAGGAATCAGTGTTGGGGCCACTCCTGTTCTTTATTTCTATAAATGAGATTCCCTCTATTATTACAGGTAACTAAAATACTTTTGTTTGCTGATGACACTAACTTGGTAGTAAAGGATGTTGTGTGCAACACTGGCTTGGTTTCAAATAGTACAGTTCCTGACCTAAGGTCATGGCTTGTAGAAAATAAACTAACGCTAAACCACAGTAAAACTCAGGTATTGCAGTTTCTGACACACAATTCAACAAAACCTGACGTTGTAACTTCACAGAATGGGCATATGAGTAGTGAAACTCAACAGTTCAGATTTCTAGGTGATCAGATAGATAGTAAGCTAATGTCGAAAGTCCACGTTCAGGATCTTGTTCAAAGACTTAATGAACCAATTTTTACAACATGAAAAATATTAATGTTTGTAACAGCTTCAATGCGGGCAGCACTGCACAGCTCTGAGCCAGTATACAGTATTTTCAAGGAACATTTGCAAAGATGTTCTTGTAACAACCAGTCTACAGTTATTATTTGTATGTAACTATTTAACGGTCCGCATTGCACTTCGCTATGCCAATACTGAATGTTTTTATGCCTACTGTTAAGAGAGCAGAATACCAAGATTACTTCCGTTGCGACTCCAGAGCTAAGGAAAATTTATTTCATTGTTTATTTGGATATGGAAATTTATCGGTTTATTGCACAGGGCCATAGAACTCGGTGCTGACGAGACTGGGTAAATTTCAGAGGGATTGATTTCATTATGAAAACTGCGTATTGGTTTTGCAGATTAAGTCATTTTCTCAACGACACATCACACATCAAATTTGCATGACACAAACATTACGCATTTCATATTTATTAACAAGAAAAAATACCAAATCCTGTTAAAAAAGAACGTTACACCCTTGTAAAATTCAGTGATTTTGGACCCACTGGTAAGGGCTATGATTGCTTCGTAGTGTTCCCTTAAAAACTTGGAAAGAAATTCGGAAATGATGTAGGCATCGCTTTAAATAAGAATGCTAGTTCCCTACCGTTGTCACAGGTATTATTAATGGGCACTGTAACTAAAGATAGTCTCACGATCTTCCTGAAGACTCCGTGAATATTTATGTAGTTCTGATGCAGAGAAAAAGAATTGAGTGTTGCATAATGATAATGTCCCCTTACGTTTAGCACAGAATACGGTCATCCTGAAAGTATTACTTTGCGCTTCTGTATACGGATTGGTAAAATCTCTAATGGGAACACATTATACTGGACACATACAAGTAAATACATCGATAAGGCAAATTGTTGTGGTAAATGCAGAAAATTTTGAAAGTAAAAGTTACTCTGTACGAATTACATATCGGTAAGAATGAAGTTGCTATAGGTGAAGATTGCTGTAAAAAAAAAAAAAAAAAAAAAAAAAAAAAAAAAAAAAAAAAAAAAAAAAAAAATGTTTCCCTTTGTTTCCGTTCACCCCTTTATTTAGCCTTTCTCCTTTTTTCGTTTTTCCTTTTTTCTCTTTTATCCGTTTTCAATTTTTCTTTTATCCTTTTCTGTTTTACTGTTTTTCCATTTTTCGTTTTTCCCTATAACCTATTCCTGTTACCTTTGATTGTCTCTTTTTCCCTTTCCCTTTTCCGTTTTCCTTATCTCTCCCTGTTCCCATTCCAATTCTCTCCCCTGTTCCCTTTTCACTTCCCTTCCCCTTTCCTTTAGCATTTGCCTTTTTTTAAATTTTTGCTTTGCAGGAATACCACTTTTAGTTTTTGTCATTTTGCTTTCAATGCTGGTTTGTGTGAAGTACTGCTGTAACGGCTCGGAGGGATTCGTAAAAAGAGGCGAGTTATTTTGTAATTGCGCTTGAAATAATGCATGCATATCATTGGGATTAATGGTTTCCGCATTGTGTGTATATTTGGAAAGTGCTGTCGTGTTTAGCGATATTTACTGATAATCGAACTTACAACCCGTTTTTAATATCAACAGATTTACGACCCTAGAGGTCGGAAACATTATTCTTGTATTCCTGTAAACCACACACAGCGCTATAGAATGAATATTGAAATACTGTATCACGAAGGCAGTTGTGCGGTGACGTCAATTTTACTCGGACAAGCCTGATTTTGTTGACTCTGTGAAGTATTGCGGCAGTCTGTTCGGACGTTCAGTACATGCTCAACACATTACGATCTCGTAGGGTTGTTAATTGTTATTTATAATAACGAAAGAGGTAAGTGCAAGGAATAAATTTGAATGCTCCACTATGAATATGTGCTCGGCTTCAGAGAAATTATAGCTATGAAAGAAATAATTGTGGCCCAGAACATCGTAATGAATGAATAGTACCTTCCATTTCGTTTCTAACATTAAACATGTTTTCCTCCATCCTAATGTCCTTCTTTTTCATTCTGCTTGCTCTGTTACAGCCTTTAGCAGATTTAAGAAGTCTCATTTTAGCTGCCTGGGTCTCACTTTAATGCCCAAACCGTGGCGCCATGAAGGCGACATTGTATGTCCTATGCCGCTAAAGATAAACTACCGAATTTTGTGACCTTGGAAAATTTTTTAGGACAGCAACTTACAATTTTCCATAATTATTGACTGCACCTTTTTAGGTACACTGACCTAGAAGTATTACTAAAATTGTATTGTGGGGCATGTTATCCTTTTTTTCAAACACTCAATTTTTGACAGAATTTTGTACATAAATGAACATAAAAACAAAACAGCTCAGGATGTTTTAATTATTCTAGTTTTATATGTGTAGAATCTCACATTCGGCATGCTGTCAAAATTTCATGTCTCTACCATCAGTACTTTTTTTAGAAAACCGGTCGTTTGTTGCAAAAAATGTAGTACAGAGAAATTGAGGTTGAAACTTTTTTTATTACAATTTCTTACACAGACTTACATTTTTGCGTTTTTTATTCATTAGAATTGCCCTTGCCCATAGCCTGTGTCTTCTTCTGTGCCACAACAGCTCAGTGCTTGCCTCCTACTTTTCTTTCTTGCTTCTTTTATCATTTGCTGAGCAGTTAACTCTTCTTCACGTACACGAAGCTCATCCAGTTCCCGCGTAACTTTAGTTGTGTTTGTTCTGTCCAAATCTTACTTCTACCTTTGCCAGAAGCTTAAGTCTTTCATAGTCCCCACCATTAAAATTATCACAGCACCATACATTGCTAACCTTAGAGTCATAAAGCCAACAAATACATTTTTTGGCACACGGCACCACACAACATTACTGAAGGACTCATTTACATTCTGGGTCTTCCCATGTAAACACGTCTTTACTAGCTCAGGATTTGACAAATCTCTGTAAATAGGATTGATTACCTCCATTACTGCCAAAGGAAGACAATGTTTATGTGTAAGTTCACGCAAGGTGCCAGAAAATTCAGCTTGCCTATATGTACACCAAGTGTTTGGAGGAGTGGACACAAAGCATGACATAGCTTTTCATCTGTTGATATTCGATGAAAGAAAGTGGTCCCCACAGCTCTTTTCATCTTCTCTAGGTTGTCACATTTATCTCTAATGGCCTCCCCATAGTATTCCTGTAATCCACCAATTAATTTGTCTGTTACTCTTCCAGTACATTTTCTTGTCTTGCCATCAGACAGTTTTGTGTTACCCAGCTTGGTTTTAAGGTTACGCAGACGTGTTACCATCCTTTTCTTGACATGTCATACACATTCAAGTTTTTGTATAGGAACATCATATGGCTTACTGTTTTGTACTGCAATGAAAGCCTTGCTGTCTCAAGCAAATCAGATATCTGACACTTCTCGCCTTCTGCAAATGCTGGAAAATGTTAACTGCCTTTGTAAAAATGTTAACTCCTCTTGTGCCATCTTAACTTTTTACACACTGCTGCTTATGAAGTAATCTGTTCTTCTGATACCTTGGCAGTACTTACGGAGAACTTCAAAATCCAAAACTTTTCAAGTGTTAATACTTACTGCAGATGTAAAACCATTTTTAGAACTGAAACCACGCTTTTACCAGGATCCTTCCACAGCAGTGCTGATGTCTGTGTCGCCCTCATTTTGTTCAACAGCTTCTGATGTAGTAGCAACCATTAAACCTTCAGCTACAGCATTTACAGAGACCCCAATTGCTGTTACATATTTTGTATACCTAGTAGGTGGTTTTGGAAAATTCAACACGATGCAGAGAACATTACCAGCCCTTACACCTTTAACAATGCATCTAAGGCCATAGAACAGTTTCACATTAATTTCATACAATTCATAACCTGAACACTTTGATGAAGTATGAAATGTTCTTTTGCTTTTGCACTTATGACATTTAATAATTAATTTAGACACAACACCTATTCTAGCTCTAATATCATCATAAAATGTAACTGCACCATCAGAAAGACAGCAATAGGCAGCTTCAGAAATAACTTGTGCAAGGATTTGCAGATCAATAATGACGTTCTCCATAATATCATTACTGTTACACTGTCACCCGTTTCTAAAGTTACTTTCCTTTTCAATGCACTAGGGGGCGTGGTCACTTCAGAAACATTATCGTCGTTTGCTTCACTGCTAGCACGCGTGTTTTCAAATACTCCAGAAGAAAGTGCAGGTCTCACATATCTGTTACCAGCAAATTTGCGTTTCTTGAAGTTACTTTTACGCTTAGTCATTTTACCTACGTATAAAAAGCAGTAGAAGTTGGCTTACTACAAAAATAGCCGATAGTCACACTACTTTCTACGAAAATTAGTATCAAAACCAAAGGACTGGTTTGTTCATTCGTGATTCCGACTCTTGAGACGTAGCAGTAGGCACAAAACAAAGCAATTCACAGCCTTGTAGACTGTGTATTTCCCAAGATATGACTGCTCGACGGTAGTAATAAATGCGTAGCCGCGAAATTTGACAGTCACACGTCAACGTTCAAAATATTGTTTGAAGGTCTCACAATCATCTGATTTTAATGTTTTACATACCAAATCCTTTAGGAACATCCAAAGTGCGATATGGAGTAGAAAACAGAAAACTTCAAATTTCAACTTATTACTTACCAAATGCCCATCGTACATGTCACGTTACGTTTTAGAATAGGCTTCTTGAAGTATTAATAGGGGTGCGTACCATATTTTTCTGCAAACAATTGTTGAGCTGGAAGGTTTTTAATTTTACCTCAGTCAAATTTATCGCTCCTGATTTACGGGCCGAATGTACTTGGCAGCTCATCGACGCCACTTTTGCATTCTCTCACTTTCCGTCCATCAGATTAATCTTCTTGATGGAGAGGGCATATTCGTGGAGTGTTCAAGCGGAGAGATTGCACAAGTGTTTCCGTGAGAGGAGTTCATCGCAGATCATCTGAAAGCGCTCTACTCTGGAAGCGTCTAAATTTTAATGTTCCCTGATGACTATTCCGGCATTTTCTCGCAGTCGTCCGCTGCAGGCGGGCTGTGATTGTTCGGCGGGAGGCGGACGAGCGAAGAATAGCGGAGGCAGCAGTCCAGTCCTCACCCTCTACAACCGCCCCGCCCCCCCCCCCCCCCCCCCTTTCGCCACTCGCCAACCTTGCTGATAGCGGCCGGGGTCTCGCCTTCTTTCAGTTCCAGCAGCGGCAGCAGCCGGGCCCCGGGAAAAACGTTTCTTCGGGCCGCTGAATGCCTGCGCGCCTTCCATTCGTCACGTTGCGCCGCGCCTCGCCACGGCCGGGCTCGGCCGCTGCTCGCGATATTACTCTGCGGAATTAGTGCAGCCTCGCGGCGCGGCAATTTGCAGATTGCGAACCAGCGGCGCACATGTTACTGCCTTTGTGCTCGCGTATGAGTGCGAGCGCCTATATGAATGTGTCGGTGTGACCGCCTGCAAACTCAGTCGTTGTGCGAACATGACGGCAGACTTTCGTACGAGTTTGATTACATTTTTTTCTGCTCCTTTTTTTGCGTCGGCATAACTGGTGGCAAGTGCCTCCGGATTGCTTGCGGTATACCCCAGCAGCTCCGGCAGTGCTGATGTTCCCCTCCGGGTGGAGCGTCTCCCACATACGAATTCTGCGGGAGAGGAGTCGATGGAACCCAAATATTACCCAATTGTTGCTCTACCGATCTCCGAATGAAGAAAATGAATTAGTTGATTCTTTTTCCACTCTGCTAATGGATTGTCTCAGGCAGAGTGTTTGTTTCTGTTATTTATAAAAACAGAAACTGTGTTCCAGAAATTTATTTGTTCGATTCGGCGTTCTGGTAGCGGATTGAGGTATATCCCAGTAGAACTCTACATGGATAATGGGCGCTAAAGGAGTAATATATATACACACGTATTTTAAAGACCATATCTTGTAACTTCGCGCCAGATCTAAGCTGTGTGCCGTGACATTGACCTTTCGCGAGCAATTGCCCTACCAGCTGAGGTACTCGATCACTACTCATGAATCGTTCTCACAGTTTTACTTCCGACAGTCCCTCATCTCCTGCCACCAAAACTTCACAGAACTTCTCCACCGAAACTTGCGGGACTTGTACTCCTGGAAGAAAGGAAACTTCTGTGCTCCAAATGGAAACGGATGTTTTCTATAGCGAATGATACAGCTAGGGCACCTAATTCCAGAAATGCCCTGAAAGAGCATGCTATCGGCCTACGTTCACCATTCTCTTTTTTGCAAAATGACGGGCACCACCCCACTCATGGACGCGTCCGTCAGATATCTAAATTACCATGGCTTAGTCACAGCCTGGGGGATGTTTCCATTGAAGACCGTATCTTACTTATATTTTACGCTTCGTGACAACTGGTGAGTAACAACTGACAATTGCTAAGGAACAACTGCCAGTTACTACGGAACGCTAACTGCATGATAGCGAAAGACGATGCAGACAGCGGGACGTCAAATGCACTAAATCCTGTGCAAGAAAGCTACACGTGCATTCGACAGTTTAAGCAGTAGGTTATTCGGCGAAGATTGTGGAACCGATCAGTGTGACATTGCGTGTGGTACGGCGACATGTCTGCAAGATATCATCTGAATGCCTACGATCGTGGAAGGGCAGATGGACGGTTCGGAAGGGCTCCGAGTGTCATTACTGTGTCCAAAGTAATGAGTGTGTCCGAAAGAGTCATCTCGCGAGTTAAAAAGGCCGCTGAAGGTGGAAACTTTATGCAGAAGCAGGCAGGTGGTCGTAGACGGGCCACCAGACGGCAAGAGGATCTTTACGTAGCCCTAGTGGCGAAAAGAAAAAGACATTTCACTTCTAGACAGATTGCTGTAGACCTCGCAACCGGTACCGGTATGTGTCGCTGCCAAACCTATCTCGCGACAATTGAATCAGGCTGCTTTGTATGTTCGGAAGCCTGTTCAATGTATCCCACTTCAACCACGCCATTGCCGGAAAAGAGTTCATTGGTGCAGTGAGCATGTTGGTTGGGGTCAGCCACAGTGGTCCAGAATTATGTTCTCCAACGAACCCTGCTTCACCGTCACAATTGGTTCTAGCCACCAGCTGATTTGGGGAGGTGAGGGCACATTACAAACCACAGAGTGTTTATGTACGCCACGGGTATGGCCTAGACTTAATGGTGTGGACAAGTGTTAAGCACAATGGCCGAACACTGCTGCACGGAGGTTATTCTGGATCATGCCCGACTATTTAGGAGTGCAAGAGGTCCATACGTTCCGCTAATGGCCGACAGTGCCCGCCCACACAGTACCTCTGAGGTGTCGGACACACCGTCAAGTGAAGATATTGAACATACGGAAAGGTTTGCGTGCTCCCCGGACCTAAACCCTACAGAGCCTGCCCGGGATGCCATTGGCAGACTTGCTTCTCAGCAACCTCCAACCCGTGAAAAAAGTGAAAATAGCCTTGAGAGTGGAATAGGACAATATTCTCCAAGTCCTACTCAAAAGTTTGTGACCAGCATGAATAACATGTGCCACATGTGCATTAGCGCCCAAGGAGGGCCTATTCTTTACCGATATTCCGATATCGATCTTTATGTTCGGAGTACGACCCAAGTGAATCATGAACGTTATTTATGTCCGTTATCCTGCTTTCCCATGTGATGAAATCTGTAACATTTTTCGTTATAAATATACACTCTATCTCTATTAGATATGTACTGTGTCTAACGTAGTTCATCACTGCCTGTGGTTATTTCTGTCCAACTGGGTGTCTGTTCATTAGCAGTTGTCTAGTAGTATAATAAAATAATCAGTCCTGATGGCAGTGAAGATGATTTATTTATGGTGACTGATTTCACTCTTAACAGACCTCATTCATATCATAGGAAATCACCATCGGTGACCCTGTGTAGACTCTGAACAGTGTTGTAGTGTATGCCACAGAGCACAGTTGCTAGCCACCTCAAATAGCATGGTTCGTTTTTCCCGTGCGCTGTTAGGGAGTGGAATGGTGGAGAGATGGTATGATTGTGGTTCGATGAACCCTTTGCCAAGCATTTAAATGTGAATTGCACAGTAGTCATGTAGATGTAGATGTAGATTTAAACACTACTGGCCATTAAAATTGCTACACCATGAAGACGACGTGTTACAGACGCGAAATTTAACCGACAGGAAGATGATGCTGTGATATGCAAATGATCAGATTTTGAGAGCATTCACACAAGGTCGGGGCCGGTTGCGACACCTACTACGTGCTGACATGAGGAAAGTTTCCAATCGATTTCTCATACACAAACAGCAGTTGACCGGCGTTGCCTGGTGAAACGTCGTTGTAATGCCTCGTGTAAGGAGGAGAAATGCGTGCCATTACGTTTCCGACTTTGATAAAGGTCGGATTGTAGCCTGTCGCGATTGCGTTTTATCATATCACGGCATTGCTGCTCGCGTTCATCGAGATCCAATGACTGTTAGCAGAATATGGAATCTGTGGGTTCAGGAGGGTAATACGGAACGCCGTGCTGGATCCAACGGCCTCGTATCACTAGCAGTCGACGTGACAGGCATCTTATCCGCATGGCTGTAACGGATCGTGAGGCCACGTATCGACCCCTGAGTCAACAGATGGGGACGTTTGCAAGACAACAATCATCTGTACGAACAGTTCGGCGACGTTTGCAGCAGCATGGACTATCAGCTCGGAGACCATGGCTGCGGTTACCCTTGACGCTGCATCACTGACAGGAGCGCCTGCGATGGTGTACTCAACGACGAACTTGGGTGCACGAATGGCAAAACGTCATTTTTTCGGACGAATCCAGGTTCTGTTTACAGCATCATGATGGTCGCATCCGTGTTTGGCGACATCGCGGTGAACGCACATTGGAAGCGTGTATTCGTCATCGCCATACTGGCGTATCACTCGGCGTGATGGTATGGGGAGCCATTGATTACACGTCTCGGTCACCTCTTGTTCGCATTGACGGCGCTTTGAACAGTGGACGTTACATTTCAGATGTGTTACGACCCGTGGCTCTACCCTTCGTTCGATCCCTGCGAAATTCTAAATCTGAGCAGAATAATGCACGACCGCATGTTGCAGGTCCTGTACGGGCCTTTCTGGACACAGAAAATGTTCGACTGCTGCCCTGGCCAGCACATTCTCCAGATCTCTACCATTTGAAAACGTCTGGTCAATGGTGGCCGAGCAACTGGCTCGTCACAATACGCCAGTCACTTCTCTTGATGAACCGTGGTATCGTGTTGAAGCATGGGCAGCTGTACCTGTATACGCCATCCAAGCTCTGTTTGACTCAATGCCCAGGCGTATCAAGGCCGTTATTACGGCCAGAGGTTGTTGTTCTGGGTACCGATTTCTCAGGATCTATGCATCCAAATTGCGTGAAAATGTACTCACATGTCAGTACTAGTATAATATATTTGTCCATTACCAGTTTATCATCTGCATTTATTCTGGGTGTAGCAATTTTAATGGCCAGTAGTGTAGTTATTCCTGTAATGTCTTAAAGCATGTCCTACAATTCCTCCCCTTCTCCTTATCAGTGTCCCCCATATGTTCCTTTCCTAGCCGATTCTGTGGAGAACCTCCTCATTCTTACTATCAGTCCACCTAATTTTCGACATCGTTCTACAGCGCCACATCTCAAACGCTTCGATTCTCTTCTTTCCGGTTTTCCAGTGGGCGATGATTCACTGCCACACGAAGTTGTCCTCCAAATACATTCGCAGACATTTCATCTTCAAATTAAAGATGGTGTTTGAGGCAGTGGATTTCCTTTGCCAGAGGTGCCACCTTTGCCTGCGTTAGTCTCCTTTTTGAAGTATTCCTTGCTCCGTCCTCCATGCGTTATTTCTTTTGCAAGTTATCAGAATACCTTCACTTCACTACCTCGTGGTCACCAATTTTGATGTTAAGTCTATCGGCAATCTGATTTCTGCTACATTATTTTAGTCTTTCTTAGACTTGCCCTTGATCTATATTCTGTACTTTATTGCCTATGTACACAATATGGTGGTCTCCTCCTTAAAATCGAGTCTCGTGATGGATGTCGGCTGGTTATCTGTTGTCGTAAGGCAGGGAAGGCCTATACATTTTAATGTTAACCTTCCGTAATATTAAACTGAAAATAATAACACTATTTAGAATTATCTTCTTACGACTGCTGCCTCTATCAGGCATTTGAAATACAATACCCACGATGTATAATATATCTGGTGTAAAAAGGCAGTTCCCGATAGTTATCTGTGACGCATAGATATAGTTTCTTGACTAGTGTTTGTTATGTTGGTCAGCTGATTGTTTAGAAACCTAAGTAGCTACCATTGCGTGAATTAGTGATATGAGATTCCAGTAGGGAATAGCTTCACATATTACACGGAAACAAAATAACACATTTAAAAGTATGAGTACATATTGCTGAATAGCTATGTGCCACCTCAAACCGATCCTATCCTAATTAATAGCACCGTAGATCAAGTGATTTGGATGAAGTGTCATCTTGTAGCTAGTTTAGAAGCCGAATTGTTCTGGACAGTAACGATAATTGGAATATGAAAGTAGCTACCTTTAGAAACTCCCGCGTGATCATCTTAACACACTGAAAATATATCACATCTTTTCAAAATCCGTCACCACATTAAATAAACATGGAACAAAAAATTATACGTCTGTATGTCAATCTTTTCACAGACGGTTGCGGGACCTCGTCTGTTCGGTACAGGATGTCAAATCAAACACCTTTCAGTCGTCTAAATTGTTATTTTATTTGGCTACCAGTTTCTGTGATATATTACGCCATTTTCAGATCCCCTTCCTGGCGTGTAGGAGAATTTCCACCCTTGGTCCAGTCAAAGTAGGGACCAGCGTTCAGTCTTTATATTTTTGAGACAGCGATCATTTCAAACTCTCGGCAGGGGATGTTTGCAGTGATCACTGTCTCAAAAATTTAGTGCTGACTCCTATTCTGATTGAACCAAAGATGGAAATCGTCCTACGCGCCGGTCATGGGGCCTGACTATGACCTAATATGTGATCAAAAGTATACGGACAACCCCCCAAACATACGTTTTTCATATTAGGTGCATTGTTCTGTCACCTACTGCCATGTACTCCATATCAGTGACCTCAGTAGTCATTAGACATCGTGAGAGAGCAGAATGGGGCGTTCTGCAGTATTCACAAACTTGGTAAGGTGATTGGGAGTCACTTGTGTCATACGCCTGTACACGAGATTTCCACATTCCTAAACATCTCTAGGCCCACTGTTTCCGATGTTAAAGTGGAGTTGAAACGTGAAGGGACACGTACGGCACAAAAGGCTACAGGCTGATCACGTGATCATGTGCCGCGGACAAAAAGCTAAGCTCTGCATGACCCGTTTAAGTGTAGGAACATCGATGCTTCGATGACCTCCTGAAGGGCTGTTTGCAGCAATGGTTTCGGTGTTATTGCTATACACTTCGCCTTCAATATAGCCCAATAATAAGGAGCCGCATGTCTTCAAATCCGGAGAATATGGCGACCAATCTAGGTCGTAGCCAGTGGCCTCTAGCTACCCCAGAGCCAGAATTCGGTCCCCAAAGTGCTCCTCCAGGATATGAAACACTCTCCTGCTTCGATGGGGTCGAGCTCCGTCTGGTGTGGACCACATCTTATCGAAATCAGGGTGACTTTGGATAATGGGGATGAAATCATCTTCCAAAACCTTCACGTACAGTTCGGCAGTTACCATTCCATCAAGGAATATCGCACCGATTATTCCGAGAGACTTTTCGATCGCGAAACGTGGATCCTCAATCTCCTCCAAATGTGCAATTTTTGCTTATTGACTAACCCATCCAAATGAAAGTGGGCTTCGTTGCTAAACCAAACCATACAGCGCATACTAATTCCCATTATGCCCCACGGCCAACCGTGCAGAAGCTATGACGATTCTATTTCATGTAGTTAAATAATTGTCACCCTGTAGATTCTGCACTCTTGTTACGTTTCACTAAATTCAACACAAATTAGTTTTAGTAATCATTACTTTTAGATTTTCCCTTGGTTTACACACGTTTGTATGTATTACTAACTTGGAGGCCGATACGTAACTACTTATTCTATAATCAGCTGAATAAATTGAAAATCTCTTCGGGTTTGCTGCCGGATCCTAAAATCAACTTGACTCGATATTTCGGCGATCCAACCGGTCGCCATCTTCAGGAGAATGCTGCTTGCTGATGAGTCCCGCTGAGAACTAACGCCTGGCTGCAAAAACGACGTCCTATATAGCCCACCGAGCAGTACACGGCGCGTGCGCCGCCCGTCACAGTTGCTGCCCTCCAAGACAGGGAAGGGGCGCCGCCCCTGGTACAACTTTGCGGCAACGATATATCGCACTCATGGTCGCACCGAAGAACGTTCAATTTTGATGCGGGATAGTACCGGATGTCATGTGCTGACATCCACATATTTTTTATTCAACGGCAACTTTTTTGAACAGAATGACGGAGTGGCTATGGGTAGTCCTTTATCACCTATAGTCGCCAATTTATTTATGGAGGACTTCGAGGATATGGCACTAAAGACTTCAGCTTTGCAACCAACGTGCTTCTGGAGATACGTGGATGATACGTTTTTCGTTTGGCCGCATGGACGTGACTCTCTTAATAGATTTTTGGACCATTTCAACTGTCTTCATCCCCCCATTTTTAGACGTTATGGTTTATAAAAAACCAGATGGTACTTTGGGACACAGTGTTCACCGAAAGCCGACGCACACAGTTCGGTATCTGCATTCTACAAGTTGTCATCCACCCTACCAACGCAGTGGCGTCCTCAGGACTTTGGTACGGAGAGCATATGCCATTTCCAACGCGGAGAGCTTAACCCAAGAACTTGCTCATTTGATGGCTGTTTTTAAGGATAATGGATACTCCGAGAAGCAGATTCGTCGGGCTAAGGAGTTTGGACCATCTCTGGAGGTGCATGAAGAGGAACATGGATCGGTGGCCTTTCTTCCCTATGCAGGAGGTATATCGTTTAAGATTGGACGTATTTTAAGGAATTTTAACATCAAAAGTGTGTTCCGACCGCCTTCTAAGATTAGGGCACTATTTGGCTCTGTAAAAGATGATCTGGGGCTTAGGAAACCCGGTGTATACAAAATTCCGTGTCAGTGTGGGAAAACTTACATTGGTCGTTCGATTCGCACAGTTCATGACAGGTGTGTGGAACACCGACGCCATACGAGGCTACAACAGCCGGAAAAATCGTCAGTAGCAGAACACTGTTTAAATGAGGGACACGGCATGAAATATGACGAAACGGTGGTAGTTGCCAACATTTCCAGTTTTTGGAATAGTGTTTATAAAGAGGCAATTGAAATTAGGTTGGCGGATAATTTAATCAATAGAGACAATGGGTTTCCTCTTAGCAGGACGTGGAATCCGGTACTATCCCGCATCAAAATTGAACGTTCTTCGGTGCGACCATGAGTGCGATATATCGTTGCCGCAAAGTTCTACCAGGGGCGGCGCCCCTTCCCTGTCTTGGAGGGCAGCAACTGTGACGGGCGGCGCACGCGCCGTGTACTGCTCGGTGGGCTATATAGGACGTCGTTCTTGCAGCCAGGCGTTAGTTCTCAGCGGGACTCATCAGCAAGCAGCATTCTCCTGAAGATGGCGACCGGTTGGATCGCCGAAATATCGAGTCAAGTTGATTTTAGGATCCGGCAGCAAACCCGAAGAGATTTTCAAGACTTATTACGCCGGGAAAGCCTACGAAGTCAGCTGAATAAATTGTCTTGACATGTGTACTCCAGGTCAGAGGTAAGATGGCAGCAGCTCTATTATGCTCTGAGGAACATTCACGTGGGCATCCAAGGGCCCAATGAAATTTGTGCATGGTACCAAGATGGCCAAGGAATATCGTACACTCGTTGGAGAACACGCGCATTACTCCATGACGGCATGTTTCCCGACGGCAATGCCATTTTTCCACAAGATATCGCGTTATGTCACAAAGCCAGGAGTGTGATGGAGTGGTTCAAGGAACACAGTGAAGCGTTCCAATCGATGTGTTGGCCACCACCTCGCCGAATCTGAACCCAATCGAACGCATATGTGATGTTACTGAACGTAGCGTCAAACTTCAGTGACCCCCTACCTGGAATTTACGGGAAGCAGGTGACTTGTATGTGCAGGTGTGGTGCCAACTCCCTCCAGCAACCTATTAAGACCTTATTGCTTTCATTCCACGACGCACAGCCGCCTTTCTCTGTGCGAATTAGATAGGTGGTTGATCAGTCTAAAAATGCCTAGAAAACAGTGTCTCCCGCCATGTATCAGCGCCTGCTGAGAGTTTTCGCCTTATTTCACGAAATACACATAACGTAACTGTCACGCATTTTCGTCTTCAGAACAATTCTCGTCTGCACACTACGGCGATAAATAAAATACTCTTGCAGCATTTTCGATGGCAAGTGTCTCATCACCCTTTGTACAGCACGGATTTGGCTCCATCCGAGTTTCGTCTGTCCTCACATAAACCTGGCTGTGAAGACATCATTTTGGTACAAACAATGAGATGCAGGCTAGTGTAGAGAATTGGTGGAAAGCATAGGTGGCTGCTTTCTATGTAGAGAGTATTGGAAAGTTGGTGCAACGTTACGACAAATGTATAAGTCGGACCTGCGCCTATCTCAAGAAGTAGCTGGAAGGTGTAGCTAACTGTTGCATCTGAAACATGTGCAATTTTCATAGTGGTTTCCATCTCGCGACCGATCGGACGGTAATAAATGAACAGCCCTCGTATGTTAGTGCTATCTGACAGAATGTTTTTCTTAGCGTTCTATGGTCACACATAGTCCGGTTTGTACTTAGTGTTTATGTGATTAACTTTGACATGATAGTCTGCATCAATAGTAATTTGATGGGTGCAAATTCTATTATGTGAATGCCGTATTCAGTTAGTACAGCTCATATGTTTATCAATGTATGCTATTCCTTTATTATTTAGCTACTTTGAAAACAGCATAATGCTGAAACACGTCATGATAAATGAAATATTTGCTGTCAAGACGAGAGTTTTTGGTCAAGACGGAAGTTTTATTGTAAGTGAAATATATGACTGCCGTGTTTTGTAAAGCTTTTATGCAATATGCATAAAAAAGTTTATATTGTTAGAACAAAGTAAAACTAAAGATATTCTATTATTGCTTGCTGTACTTAAATTTTCTGTGGTCTAGAAATGGCCGTAGATAAATGACCCTTTTCACAGTCGTTTACCATTTGAGAAGCAGCGTGGGAAACTGCCATGAAAAGCAGGTGTGCTACAGTCCCAGAACAGTGGGAGATCTTGGTCACAAAGTGCCCCGGGCTGATACATTTGTAATTAAGCGTTAATTAAATTCCATTACAGGCGACTGCCGCTGCATTTCGGTCAAATATGAATGCCGCACTAAATTACATTTAATTATGCCCCCTCCCCAACTACTCAAAACGAAAAGCGGTAATTTATCACTACGAGAGTTTAAGGAAAATATTAGAGACATTGCGCACCAGGGTACAGCCATTAACGTACTGTTTCCCAAATATTTCCCTGAAGCACAACCTGAAGGTCTTTTGGGAGATATTCTTCTTCTTTCGTAATTTTCCATGCAGTTGTAAATTAAAGTTTTAATAATCAAATAAAAGCAAATATTATAGTGGAAAATTCAGCACAAAGAGTTCCGGTTAACACTGTCATAATGACAACTTATCATAAAGTAAATTCAGCAACATTTTTGTCATGGTAGTGACAAATGGTAATTCAACACAAAATTTAAAAAAAAATTACTCTATTATATCATTTTCAGCTCAATTTATGAAACCTACACGAAAAAAGAGCGCTCATGTCTGGACAGAGAAGTGGAATGCTCTGATGGACGTCATACCGGCCAATACAGGAAATTCAGTATTGTAAGGGGACAAAGTGTCTGAAGACAAATATGGATTTCAGGTAAGGTGACTGATAGGTGAAGAAAATGAGGACATACATAAGATCTATAGAAAGTTGGAGACTCTACATTTGTTGAAACTTGCTGAGGGAAGGTCAAAGTTCCAAAGAAACACGGAAATCTAACATCTAACGACGAAAGGGAAAGAAAACCTGAGGTCTCATATGGTTCCAGTGATCAGATACAGCTGAAAAAATCGTCCACATGAGCGAATAAACCAGCCACACACACACTGTCACCTCAACATAGATGGTTACGTCATCTCAAGGTTTTGTTTTTCTTACAGTCCTTTTTTGATAACTTTGTGTCTATTGCATTCTTATTAGAATGTCCAGACCTGTTTGCCTTTAATGTAGTTCTCATACAGTCAGTGTAGGCCTACTGTAATTTATGGTGGAAAGCTGGTAATGTGGATCATATATTATTGTTAACATATTCTATGCGTCTTATTCTTTTTCATCATTTACGAATTCTGCACCTAGATTATATTACACTCACAGAAACTATATATTTCAGTACAGTATATTCGTTGTATACTGTAATTTAACAACGTTGTACACGTACAGTATCATTAGGTTGTTATCATTCTACATTGTGTTTAACAATCAGTGAGCCCCTACACTAAAAACAACAATAGTAACTCTTTGTTGATGTGTATGTATTAATAGTAATCAGCAATTAAATATTTGTGTGAAACTGGATCCCTAGTATAGTTGAAAGTATAACCCTTGAACTTTTGTACACTCTCAATCTCTTTTCCGCACAGTCGTCCACATTAAGCCTCTAACTATCTTCATATATTGGATATATACCACTAGTGATGAACACTCGGTTCCACATTTGCTACCTAACGCCAAGACAAAAGTTTCTGAGCGTTGGCATTGCCTTTAGTTAAAAGTTACATAGCTCGTACTGTAGCGATTCTTGAGGATTTAAGTCCATTGTTACCTAATGATGGCCTAATAAATCGAAAACCGTACCTAATAAGCAACTGTTAGTGGAACGAAATGCAATTGTTACGCTTTTTAGTTGAATAATGCAATTTTCGTATCACAAAGTGACGGAAGGATTCATTAATAATATTCAGCAAATAGTGGATTAAACTGTACAACACACTGTAAATTTTTATCTGCCCTCCGGGTAAACCTACGGTTTTTCACCTGTCATGGTTATGGGGAATAAGGATTAGAAAGTGGAGATTTCGTGTCACGTACTGTTTTCCAAAAGTAAATGTTTTATTGTTTATGAAAACTACATAGTTTTGAAACCTTGGAAAGACAAACGTTTCACCCAAGGACAAGATTAGAAGGACAAATTTGATCGCTTTCTTTTGTATTCATGTTGCACAGTTTCAACAATATTTGCCAACACGCTGCAGCTTCCCCACCCCACAAACCGTATTTCCATTACTACAGTGTCCTGGAGATCGTCACTTGTATCCTCCAAGTTCTGAGAGAAAAATTCAAGTTGGCAATCAAAGAAATACAATTTTGATGGTATGTGACACTTCATACGTCGTTGCACTATACAAACGCCTTTAGGGTACGTGAAAAAAATTTCAAACTCACTATGATACCTCTAACATTAAGTCACTTTAACACCCTGAGCGAGCAAATTCTGTCCTTGCAATCGTGTAGCCAGGAACACAGATAGCATCTGTGACAGAGACAAGGGCCTATAAAGGTCGTTAAGCTTTTCCTGCGTAATGCCATGAGGTGACGTTGGTTGTGGTGGTAAATACTCTGTATCCGAACCCACACGTGCAGTGCTGGTTGTTGATGCTTCTTCGTTCTCAAAGCTGTCGGGAAGAATCTCTATACGTTGTTCACCAATGGTCCTGCCACTTGGTTGCGTAGCAGGTGGATATCCATCAGAGGAATTTACCCCCGTAAGTATCTGCGCGATAAGTGAACCCCACGGTACAATTGGTTTGCTTTCTTAACTACACGAGTAAGGTTACGGCTTTGGCCTTCACTGTATATTCCCTGCATATGTGACGAAACATATTGAGGTTGTTTACACATTGTCTAGTCACTTCGTACAGAAGTTTCTGACAGAATGTACTCATACATTACAGACTTCACATAAGCAAAAGACACTGTAGATTAGTTGCTGATATTACAGTGTAGTACCAACACTCTTTCTTTGATTATGCATGAAAATTCACCAGATGCCAGTACAAGACAGAACTGAGTTCTATATAGTTAACACAAGATGGACAAACACAGGGACCTAAATAAACACTGAGAAAAAAGTTTTCCTCTTGTATGTTAATTGAAACCGTTTTCAGTTGCATTAAAGCGTGTTTCCAAAACAGTGAGAAAAATTATATCCAGAAGAAGCTGCAAATGAGAGAGAAGAAATCAAATCTGCATTCAGCATACGAAAATAAGTCATGATCATATATTTTGATGCAGAGGGCAAAAACTGTTTTCTGTAGTGTTATCTGTTGCTAGTAAATAAGGCATATACGGTTTTAACTTCCCGCCGACGTCGATGTTATTATAAAGGTTGCATTGGTGATAGACAGGAAACCAAATCGGCCGTGGCTTTTCAACGGAAGAATTGTGGCATTTGCCTTTAGCTGTTTGGATAACTGCTGAAAGCTACATTTGAATCACCGGTCGAGTATTTGAATTGCTGCCATCTGGAATACGACTTCAGTAATTACTTTTTACAGACACAGTGATGATTTAATCTAGGCTGTAACCGTTTTAATCCGTTATCGTCGAGCTTCAGAACTTTCTAGCTAGGTTCAATACGGTAACACAGCTAGTATTCCCAAAACTGCCATGAAACCAACAGTGATTATTTCTATACACTGCGATTGAGGTGGTTCATGGTTAGGCAGTGGACCGATATTAAATACCGAGGCACTTGCCCAGTAATCCAGTGTACGTTTCCCATCAATTTCCTAAACGTCCGGATGTTTCCTTCGAAATGGGGCGCCCTAGATCAAAGCCCATGCTTCTACAATCCGAGCTCGTTTTCCAGCTGTAATTTTTGCCTCCGTAGTGTAGGGGTAGCGTCTCTCGTTCATAATCAAAACGTCTTCAATCGGGGGTTCGAATCTTGCTGCTGCTTAAATTTTGATTAATAATCTGCATTGGCGGCCGAAGACTTCCGGTCAAAGAGGGTGGAGGAGCGGACAGAGGTTCAGGTCAATCTCTTGTCCTAGAGGTGGGAAACTGCCCCTAAAGGCGGAAGAATCAACAATGACCAACGGCATGAGGATGCAGAAGGCAAGGAAACCACTGCATTAAAGACACGTAACGTGTGTTCACAGGACATGGCACCTGTAATTGAAGAAGTGTTATGACCTCTCCATTGGCAAAAGATTCCGGAATACTCTCCCATTCGGATATCCGAAAGGTGACTGCCAAGGGGAAGGCTATCACGAGAAAAAGATTGAATAATGAACGAAAGGATAACGTTCTACGAGTCGGGGTATGGAATGTCAGAAGCTTGAATGTGGTAGAGAAACTAGAAAATTTGAAAAGGGAAAAGCAAAGGCTCAATCTAGATATAGTAGGGATCAGTGAATTGAAGTGGAAAGAAGACAATGATTTCTGGTCAGATGAGTATAGGGTAATATCAAAAGCAGCAGAAAATGGTATAAGGGGAATAGCATTCGTTATCAACAGGAAGGTAGGGCAGAGAGTGTGTTGCTGTGAACAGTTCAGTGACAGGGTTGTTCTTATCGGAATCGAGAGCAAACCAACATCGACAACGACAGTTCAAGTATACAAGCCGACGTTGCTGGCTGAAGATGAAGAAATAGAGAAAGTGTATGAGGATGCTGAAAGGGTAATACAGTGTATTAAGGGGGACGAAAATCTGATGGTCATAGGGGACTGGAATGCAGTTATAGGGGAAGGAGTAGAAGAAAATGTTACAAGATATTATGAGATTGGGACATGGAATGAGAGAGGAGAAACACTAACTCAGTTCTGTAACAAGTTTCAGCTAGTAATAGCGAATACTCTGTTCAAGAATCACAAGAGAGTGACGCCGGGTGATACCGGAAGATTACAATTAGATTGCATCATGGTCAGACAGTGATTCCGAAATCATATACTGGATTGTGAGGCGTACTCAGGAGCAGATATAGACTCAGATCACAATGTAGTAATGATGAAGAGTAGACAGAAGTTTAAAACATTAGTCAGGAATAATCAACACGCAAATAAGTGGAATACGGATGTACTAAGGAATGACGAGATGCACATGAAGATCTCTAAGGCTATAGGTACAGCAGTAAGGAATAGCTCAGGGCAGTCCATTTGGAGAGGAATGGACATCTCTGAAAGGGCCCTCGCAGAAGTTGGGAAGGAAACCAGAGGTACAAATAAAGTAACTGCGAAGAAACAATGGGTAGCGGAAGAAGTACTTCAATTGGTCGATGAAAGGAAGAAAGACAAAAATGGTCCGGGAAACTCAGGAATACAGAAATACAAGTCGCTGAGGAATGAAATGAATAGGACGTGCAGGGAAGCTAAGACGAATTGGCTGCAGGGAAAACGTGAAGAAATCTAAACAGAAATGATTGTCGAAAGGACAGACTCAGCATACAGGAAAGTCAAAACAACCTTCGGTGACGTTAAAAGCAAGGGTGGTAACACTAGGAGTGCAACGGGAATTCCACTGTTAAATTCAGAGGAGAGAGCGGATAAGTGGAATTAATACATTGAAAGCCCCATAAGGAGGAAGATTTGTCTGATGTGATGAAAGAAGAAACAGGAGTCGATTTAGAAGAGATAGTGGATCCAGTATTAGAATCAGAATTTAAAAGAGCTTTCGATGACTTAAGATCAAATAAGGCAGAAGGGATAGATAAAATTCCATCAGAACTTCTAAAATTATTGGGGGAAATGTAAAAAAAAAAAAGACTATTCTCTTTTGTGTGTAGAAGGTTCGAGTCTGGCGACATGCTATCTGACTTTCGGAAAAGCCTCATCCACACAATTTCGAAGACGGCAAGAGCTGACAAGTGCTAGAATTATCGCACAATCGGCTTAACAGCTCATGCATCCAAGTTGCTTACAAGAATAATATACAGAAGAATGGAAAAGAAAATCAAGGATGCGCTAGATGACGATCAGTTTGGCTTTAGGAAAAGTAAAGGCACGAGAGAGGCAATTCTGACGTCACGGCTAATAATGGAAGCAAGGCTAAAGAAAAGTCAGGATATGTTCGGATAATTTGTAGACCTGAAAAAAGCTTTCGACAATGCAAAATGGTGCAAGATGTTCGAAATTCTGAAAAGAGTAGGGGTAAGCTATAGAGAGAGACTTGTCATATAAAATATGTACACCAGCCGAGAGGGAATAATAAGAGTGTACGACCAAGAACGAAGTGCTTGTATTAAAAAGGGTGTGAGATAAGGATGTATCCTTTTCCTCTTACTGTTCAGTCTGTACATCGAGGAGGCACTGTTGGAAATAAAAGTAAGGTTCAGGAGTGGAAATAAATTTAATGTGAAAAGGTATCAATGATACGATTCGCTGATGACATTGTTATTATGAGTGAAAGTGAAGAAGAATTACATGATCTGCTGAACGGAATGAACAGTCTAATGAATACATAGTAAGGATTGAGAGTAAATCGGAGGAAGACGAAGGTAATGAGAAGTAGAAGAAATGAGAACAGCAAGAAAACGTAACATCGAGCTTGATGGTCACGAAGTAGATGAAGTTAAGGAATTCTGCTACCTAGGTAATAGATTAACCAACGCCGGACGGAGCAAGGAGGACACCAAAAGCAGACTAGCAGTGGCAAAGAGGGCATTCCTGGCCAAGAGAAATCTACTGATATCAAATACCGGCCTTAATTTGAGGAAGGAATTTCTGAGAATGTACGTCTCCAGTACAACATTGTATGGTAGTGAAACGTGGAGTGTGGGAAAACCGAAACAGAAGAGGCTCGAAACATTTGAGATGTGGTGCTACAGACGATTGTTGAAAATTAGGTGGACTGATAAGATAAGGAATGAGAAAGTTTTATGCAGACTCGGAGAGGAAAGGAACATGTGGCAAACACTGATAAGGACAAGGGACAGGATGATTGTTAAGACACGAGGGATGACTTACATTGTACTAGAGGGAGCTATAGAGGGGTAAAACTGTAGAGGAGGACAGAGATTGGAAGTCAGCCAGCAAATGTTCAAATGTGTGTGAAATTTTATGGGACTTAACTGCTAAGGTCATCAGTCCCTAAGCCGACACACACGCACACTCATGCCCGAAGGAGAACTCGAACCTCCGCCGGGATCAGATGCACAGCGCCCTAGACCGCTCGGCTAATCCCGCGCGGCACATCCAGCAAATAATTGAAGACTTATGTTACAAGTGCTACTCTGAGATGAAGAGGTTAGGAGGTTAGAACAGGAGACGATTTGGGGCGGGACGTATGTAACCAGTCAGAAGACTGATGACTAAAAAAAGTCCTCACCGTTGGTCAGTAGGACGATAAGATGTAGTTGTACTATCTGTTTCATTTTTTCTTACATTACAGAGCCTTAAACATCCAAGTGAATACAAAGAAAGTAAACCAGTAAACAGAGCAAATCGTAAGACACGAGTAAGTGGCTGAATATGTGATGGTGGTAATAAATGAAGGAAAGGAAGCTAAACTGTCAAATAGAATGATGCGTTTAAAGTATTGAATATGTGATGTTCCTGAGAAACCTAAATATGATGTTGGTTGAGGGAGATGAGGAAGGATTACAACATCACCAGCTGACGTGTTGCTGAGATTTCAGTCACAAAGTGGACGATCTTCAAAAATCGGAAGAGAAAAAGGTATATACTTGTTTAGGAAAGACCAGGGAGTGCAGGAAAATAATAGGTGGACAACGCAGAAGATGGACGATCTGGAAACAGTCGCTGTACGTTAGGTGCATGCGAAGATCTGGATAATTCCTTGAAGGGATAGTAAATACGAGAAACAGAAACATTAGAGAAACAAGTAAGGAATCTGACCCCTTTGGGAACCCCAACAGTCAGCAACCACTACACCAATATGGAAAACGGAGAGATTTCAAAGGAGAAATTGAACGCTGTCTGGGTCGAACTAACAAAACACAAGTAAACTGTGCAGATATCGGGAAGACCAGACCTGTAGCACATCTTTGAAAGAAGCTGATACAAGGATTGCAGAGCTCGAAATATTCTGACCAGTATAATTCGTTTGGGAAAAGATTCCAACATTAGTGCAGACAAATAAAAGTAGGAGGGCTAAGATATAAGGATTCAGACCGAACAGAAAGAGCTAGGGGAGAGCGTGGACACGATCAGAACAAAATTAAACACCGTTTCAGTGAGGTGGTAAGTAATTTAGTGATACCAAAGATCATGAAAAAGCGACACTGGTAAGAAGAGATGGCTGTAATGCTTGCACGAGTAGGAAGTAATGTCCAGCAGCATCGCGTAAATAGAAGAGATTAGTGTGGGAGAACAACTTAGTTGAAATAGTATCTAAACTACAGAGGGAAATTGAGAGTCTATAGCGAAAATTACTCTATGTTATTAGAATTTGCGGAGAAGATTTACATTTAGCTGTGCCGATGGCAAGTCGTCACGGTTTGCGCTGGCCTGAATTCCCCTTCGTGCCTATCGCTGCAGCTCGTCGCTGGGAGGAGCGCGACTATGACGTCATCGGTGGAGCGTCGTTCGGCGTTGCCTTCGGCCTGGAGTTGCCAAGAAGTCACCTGGCTTCCCATACGGCACGCTGCTCGCCGCACAGCGGTTACTGGGTCCGTATCGGTGACAGTGGCGGTTACCATCAATGTTGTTTTGTGTGTTACATTCCGATTAAAATTGACATTCCCGCGCTGTAGCTGGTTTCCTCCGATTAGAGCGCTCAACGTGATATCCTAACCGTTCGCCGTTGGCAAACTGCCACAACAATTAGTTCACTTCCAGTTTCTTCCTTGTCCGGCTTTCTTACTTGATGTGTTTGGTTCCTAATCCTGGATCTTGCCCTTTTACCTCGTATTTCATCACGCATGGTAACCACACCAAAAACAACTCACACACAACACACATACACACACACACTAAACAATGCTAACGAAATGTACGTCTTTCATACACAGCACTAACCAAACGTTACTAGGTCCTTAGCACAAGACGCGATTCAGCGTCATTTACACAGTAATTACGTTCACAGAGATCGGTTTTCATTACATAAGATTAACAAGACGTCACGTGAAGCCTAGTTTTTGAGAGCTGCCAATTAATTGTTGCGACTGGAATACCAGAATCATAAACAGAAAAGTCTTTTTCCTTTGTAATGGCATAGTGTAGTGGTTAGCGTATAAACGTGTTGACGGACGAAGATTAAAATCTTGTCAAGTGCCACGAAAGTTTGTTATTTTTCCAGATCTAATCGCAAGACTTTGATTATCATTTTTTTCAGTAAATTGGTTTAAAACTTATTTTATTTTCATTTCTAATACTTTTCCACGTGACTTTCATCGTCGTATTGACTTTTCTTATTTGCTTTCATTTTTCTTCCGGCAGTCCGTTCATCTGCAATCTGCTTGTGTCACCTATAATTCGCAAGCAAGTGCCATCCAGGGCAGGTCGTCTGCTGGTAGCGCAGCATCCCGTGTAGCCAACGTGAGCGTAGTGTCGCGTAAAAAATAACAGCGACAAATTACGCTCTACTTCTACCGCTAAGGCTGAAATTTTGCTGTGGAAGATGACTATGCAAACAAATGTATTATAATTTTTTTCTGTTCTGAGTTTCTTCTTACAGGTCAGCCTTAAACGCTGTAGATAAAGAGATCGTGATTTTAGTTCTGCTGCAGATTGTTGGTCACCGTTTTCTCAGATAGATCGTACGTCACCAGTTTGTGTTTAGCTGGACAGTAGTTTCAATTCACGTTTAGAAAACCCGTCGGCGGTCGCAGTTCAATCATTGGTGACTTAAACACAGCTGTCGATGGAGCAACTCCCATTTCCGTTATACCAAGCGGTGGACGCTTCCAAGGTTTCTACACGTTGCACAATATCAGAATTTAGGAAATGACCTGCCATTTTGTGTGTCGTCTCTAACAGTGGATGTGGAAGCAGTGGATGTGCAAGTCACGCAGGTTACCTATCAGGTAGCTGTAATCGGTCTACAGCTCGGGCGAACACTAGAAAAATCTTGCACAATGGACTTTCAATATGGCGGGCGCTGCTGCAGCAGTGGCAACTGCGGCGAGTTACTGCACGTGAACAGTGGCCAGTGATATTTTTACGTAAAACACACCGTCTGGGTTATAGTTGTCTAAGGTTTATCGGGAGGGAGCCGTTTCGGAGAATAACAGCGGTGTCCTGTTGTGTTATAAAGAGAAATAATATTTTGTGTCGTATTTGAACAAGTAAGTAAGATCATTTTGTTTGTTGTTTGAATATAATGCAATGTACTATTCAGTGTATTCTTTAAGACTGTTGATGTTACTTCTAGCTTGATGACTGTTAACTGAAATTAAGGACTAGTGTCCTTTTTGTTACAGTTGTATGGGAGGTTACATGTATTCTGTTTTACTATAATTTTCAGGAAGTCATTTGTATTTTGCTTTATTATAATTGTGTGGGAAGCCGTCTGTATCGTTTTGTTATAATTGTGAATGAGCTGGACTGTAAGTCACATTTACTGGGTGTTTTTGCGATTCAGAGCCTTTCAATAAATAATATACTAGAGGAGTTTCAGCATTATTTTTTAAAGAAATTTCCTTGCCAGTGGACCCGCAGCTTTCATAAGGTTGAAGAACGACATATTTTACCTTAAGTTCAAGTTTTTGGGTGCATTATTTATTTAGTTACTCCTAGTGATACAGTTTACACGACGAGCTCGTTTCGTGCGATTTGCCATTGTCAAGTGTACCTGTAAAATTGGAATAGCAGGTATAATATTGTTCCTTACGTCTATATTTGCTTACGTCTACGTACGGAACCTTATGTTCACGTCTTAGCTGGTATGAAGTGGTCCATATAGCATATATATTTCGCGTAAAGTCGGTGATTACATTTAATTTTTCTGAGACAACATTTTTTTTAGTTTATAGGTAAATGATCAGTATTTTATTATTTTGTGATTATCACGATAATTTGTCAATATGAATTTTCGAATAATTTTTTTTTATGTTTCCGATCTGGTTGTTTGGTGAAGACATCTTCTGGTAATTTTTTTGTATGAGCGTAAAATTACAGTTTCTCCAAATTGTTCATTATGTATCCTTTAAGTACTTTGTGTAAAATTTTGGGGGCACTTTCAATATTTTCTGTGATAAGTTGTCGGCTTTTTTAAATGCAAGTAAAACGTAGATTGGTTGCTTTCGCGATTTCACGTGTTTTCTTTAAATTTGATTCCGAAATTCCTGCCTGTCTGTCCGATGTAAAATTTATTGCAGTCGGTTAGTAGGCGCCTGGATTTGAAAGTTTTAAAGAACACACACGCAGCTGCGAACTCAACCAGCCCACATTTTACTTGCATTTAGTAAGCCAATAACATAGGAAATATTGAAAATGCCCTAAAAATTATACTCAGAGTAGCTAAAGGAAACACAATGAAAATTTTACAGAAAATATAAATTTACGGTCATACAGAAAGCACCCAGAAGACATTTTCGACAAAAAACCAGACTTTAAATATATAAAAAACATTGAAAATTTTATTGATACTATTGTAGAGGAAAGGGTAAATTGTCACGAACAGCACAAAAAATAGAACACTTATCATTTACGTAAAAACCACAAAAAATACTGTCTCTGAAAATTTAAACGTAATCACTGACTTAACGTGAAATAGAAACTCCGTTGTAAAAATATAGCAATGTTGGTGCAAAAACTGTCAGAAACTCTGTTAAGAAATAACTTGAAAAGAAAAAAGTAAACATGTAAACAACGTGATCTTTTCATAACAAAATGACAACAGCCATTTACGCTCCACGATGGCACATGGACCACGTCCCACCAGATAAGACGTGTACATAGGTTGCGATATATAGACATAGAATTACATATAGACGTGAAGAACAACATTATATCTTTTATACCACCTTCACATGTACACTTGACAATGGCAAATCACCAAAGCTACCTCGTCGAGTAAACCGTATCACTACACGTAAATAAATAAAAAGTGCAGCAAAAAGTTGTACTTAAAACATAAAAGAAATGTGTTTTAGATGTTGGAATGGCAATAAATGTAACTTGTTACAAAAGAGTGTGTCGCACATACTTCAACCTACTCCTTCCACTCACTTTTTTTAACATTAACAGTCGAAAAATAACTACAAGAAAGTACCATCTTTCTACCCTTTAAAAATATATTTGTTTCTCACACATAAGAATTAGAGAGAAGAAGAAGAAATATGTTCTACCGTTAGTGGACTGTGTGATCAGCTCTTCATGCCATTGATGCAGAAAAGCACTTATACGTCTTACACACCTATAGTTTCTAGAAAAGGAACCATATTTTATTTCATTAATTTTTCCGCCTTTAGTTACCCACTACGTTTGTCATTTAAATTTACCAGAATATACGTCTTCCAGTGGTTTACTTTAATGAAGTCATTTTCAAAGAAATGATCTTATTTTCCAATTGCAAGGACAGAAACATGTCACTGTTGTGAGCTATATCCTCGCAGAAGCATGTATGGATACAATTTGTCTTACTCGAAGATGCTCCTGTGCGAAACAAGTGAAGTGGGTAGTTAATTTCTCAACGGACCTGTAATTTCAGGAAGTATCGAATGCCTTATGAAAAACGCTGCCTAAATTTCGAGGACATAACGGTTAGTAGAACGTTTAATCATAAGCACACCTGACCAACACGCTACAATCCCCCGCCCTCTACCCTCCCTAGTCCCTTCGCAGATATTGACTTCCAGCCATAATGTCTGCCACTATTCCAACATAATCCATTCAAAATTGCGTGCCACTTAATTAGCAGTTACCGTGGATAATAATTTAGCTCCCTCCAGCAGAGTACACACATCGTTATTGACAATTAATTAGCGCCAGCATTTTTAATCAGTGCACCTAAGGCATTATCTGCTGCACCAACTCCGGTATCACAAATCCGTCCAGTGAATAATTTCCCTGATCAACGACGAATTGGTGTGACTGTCGGTCTGATATTTTCACAAGTATTAAACTTCGTAACAGTGCAATGTGGCTGTACCGTTTGCAGTCTTTCATCACAAGAAATGAACAATATTTACACAGGACTATCATGAATAAAACAATTATTTATGCACGTATGTGTACCTTTCACGCTCTGCCTTGGTCAAACATAATGCAAAAGTTAAAAAACATTTCATTTCGTGCAAAGTTGAAGATTTCGAAATGAGGTAAACGGCAAATAACATTACAAACATGACACTTTAATTTTGTTGTAACATGTTCAAATTTCTTGATTTTTGTTTGCACAGTGTTATTGAAGCAAGTATTGTTTTGATTGTCAGAAGGACTGACACAGTATATAGTGAGAGAAACTGGAATTCCGCTGTTTAATGCAGAGGAGAGAGTTGATAGGAGGAAGGAGTACACTGATGGCCTCTATGTGCGGGAGGACTTGTCTCATGACGTAATAGAAGAAACAGGAGTCGACAGGGAATAGATAGCGGTTATTCTATTAGAATCAGGATTTAAAAGAGCTTTGGCTGACTTAAGATCACACACGGTAGAACTGACAGACAAAATTTCATCAGAATTTCTAAAATCATTTGGGGGAAGAGGCAACTAAATGACCATTCAAATTGGTGTTTAGAATCTATGAGTCTGGAGATATACCATCAGACTTTCGGAAAAGCATCATCCACATAATTCCAAACGTTTCAAGAGGCAGTAAGTATGAAAATTATTGCACAATCAGCTTAACAGCTCATGATGCTGATAAGAATAATATATAGAAGAATGTAAGGGAGAACAGAGGATGTGTTGGATCACGATCAGTTTGGCTTTAGAAAATATCAAGGCACCAGAGAGGCAGTTCCGCCGTTGCAGATGATAATGGAAGCAAAACAGAAGTAAAATCAAGATGTGTTTATAGGACTTGTGGACCTAAAGGAAAAGTATTCGGCAATGTAACTTGGTTCTAAACGTTCGAAATTCTGAGAGAAATAGGGGTATGCTGTAGGGAGCGACGGATAATATTCAGAATGTACAAGAACCATGAGGGAAAAATAACAAACGAAGACCAAGAACGAAGTGCTCGGATTAAAAAGGGTGTAAGACAAGGATGGAGTTCTTTGCCTTTGCTGTTCAGTCCATTCGTCGAAGTAGCGATGACGGAAATAATAGAAACGTTGAAGGGTAGGATTACAATTCAAGGTCAAAGTGTATTAATGATAACATTCGCTAATGACATTGCTGTCCTCAGTGATAGTGGAGAAAAACTGCAGGGTTTGTTGAAGAGAAATAGTCTGAGAATAGTCTGAGAGTCATTAGAAGGAACATAAAAGTTATTACAAGTGGCAGAAATGAGAACATCGAAAAACTTAATGCCGGCTGGTGTGACCGGGCGGTTCTAGGCGCTTTAGACCGGGACCGCGCTGCCGCTTCGCTCGCAGATTCGAATTCTGCCTCGGACATGGATGTGTGTGATGTCCTTAGATTAGTTAGGTTTAAGTAGTTCTAAGTTCTAGGCGACTGATGACCTCAGATGTTAATTCCCGTAGTGCTCAGAGACATTTTTTTGAAAAACTTAATACAAGAATTGGGGCTCACGAAGCTGGAGAAGTTGAGGAATTGTGCTATCTAGGTATCAAAATAACCCATGACAGATGAAGCAAGGAAGACATAAGACTGCGCTGGTGGCCAGAAGGGCATTCCTGGCCATGTGAAGTCTGTTAGTACCAAACGTAAGCCTTAATTTGAGGAAGAAGTTTCTCACAACGTGTCTGGAGCACATCATAGCGTGGTAGTGAAACATGGACTATGGAAAAACCGTAACGGAAGAGAATCCAAGCACTTGAAATAGCGTGCTGCAGAAAAACGGTGAAAATTAGGTGGACTGATAAGATAAGGAATGAGGAGATTCTCCGCAGAATTGGCGAGGAAAGAAATATATGGAACACACTGACAAGAAGAAGGGACACGATGTGCTAAGACAAAGAAACTTATTTTCTCAACGAAATGACATAATTTTATGTGAGATTCTATAGCCCCTGAAAACATGAGTGCAGTGATGTAAAACTTGTTAAGTTTAGCGTTTAAACTTTTCACAAACGTATCCAAGAAAAGCGCTAAATTTGAGTTATGAGGCAACCGGAATGGCTCCTTCATCTTTCTTATTTTTTGTTTTGTTTTTTGTTTTTGTGTGTGTCTTCTACCTTATTACTGGTTTCATGAATCTATTTGGTGGATGTATCCTAATCTCTGTGTTCCTGTACATCTTTCACCCTCTACAGCTCCCCCCAAAATCATCGAAGTCCTTATAATACCATAATGTCTTAACAGATGACCTATCACCCTATAATTTTTCTTGTCAGTGTTTTCCTTATATTCCTTTCCTCTCCTATTCCGTGCAAAACCTCCTCATTCCTTGCTTTATGAGCCCACCTAATTTTCAACATTCGTCTGTAGCGCCCATCTCAAATACTTCGATTCATTTGTCTGCCGGTTTGCTCACAGTCCAAGTTCCACTACAATACAATGTTGTGCTCCAAAGGTGCATTATTAGAAATTTCTTCCTCATATTAAGGCCCTTGATTGATTATAGCAGACTTGTCTTGGCCAGGAATACCGTTTCTGAAAGTGCTAGTCTACTTTTAATGTCCTTCTTGCTCCGTGCGTCACTGGTTATTTTCCTGCCTGTATAGTAGAACTTCATCTGCTTCGGGACATCAAACCTGGTGTTAAATTTCTCACTGTTCTCGTTTCTTCGATGACTCATTACTTCAGTCTTTCTTCCATTTGCTTTCAGTCCATGCTCTATGCTCATTAAACTGTTCATCCCATTCAGCAAATTCCGTAATTCTTCCTCACTTTAACTGAGGACAGGAATACTATCAACAAGTCTTATCATTGATATCCTTTCACCTTAAAATTCAGTTCACTCTTGAGCCTTTCTTTTATATCCATCACTGTTTCTTCGATGTGAAAGACACAGACGCAGGGTAAAATTTTGTAAGACAATTTTGTATTGAACCAGAGATGCTGAAATGTAGTATCGATTGTGTAGTAGCGTCGCTGCTCAACGGCGATAGCAGGTTCAAGGTGTTATGGGTAATGTGGCAGAGTAACTTAAGACGGAGAGATGTATGGAGAACTCTCGAGTGTAAACACGAGTTGTATTTTATGTGTGCTGGATATATACTGACTCACTGCGGCAGTAATGGTTTTTTTTTCAAGATACCATACGGAAATAATTAAGGTAAAGAAATTTGTTTTGTTACCAGTGCAGTGCGCGTATTTATAAGTGATGATTGAGACAATATATAGCACTCCCATCCAATGATTTTGTAAAGGCAATTGTTAATGTATAATCAGTTTATTGTATGTTAGTTGTGAGCATTATTCAATTTTCGGAGAGTGAAAATACAAGTTACTTACCACAAGTCAATACCAGTTTCCATATCCATGTCGTTTTTGAGTAACTATTTTGCACAGTAAGTTATTGACTCAGTGATATTTGATTTAATTAAAATGTATGCTAAGCAACAGCCTTGCACAATAGCCGTGTGGTAACTATACAATTTAATGTACTAACAGAGAGTAGGGTAAAGAGAGCTATCATTGCGCTGATAAAGATAAGAAATTTTATTATTATACGGATAGTATTCATTAACCACAGGGACCATTATTTTCAAATTCATCAAGTTTTGTTTTATTAACAGGGCCCATTTCAAATCAATAGTGTTGCATGAGATTCTGTTTTTGTGTGACGTAAAGTGATGCAGTTTTGGTTTGGTTTAAAGTTATTGACAGTTTACATTCTTGCAGTCAGGGAAGTTCAGCACAGCGTAAAGCGCATTAGCTACAAGATAAAATACACATTCGCATGTCATTCCCATTCTAACATGTGCTGGAGCTACTGTCAGTTACTTGACTTCTTGTTTCACTTGGTGACAACTTTGTGCAGATCGAAATTATTTTTGGATTCTTTTGAAATAATACAGTGAGGCATACGTTCTGCTCTTTGTTACTTAGTAAGTGTAGTTAGCAATTTTGGGCTGCACATTTACTAATTCCTATCAATTATTTCTAACAGGTCAGTGGCAAATTTCTCATTATTTCTTGTCTATTTGTTTGTTCTTTTATTGTGTTGTGCATCCTGCCGTTTAAAATGGTTAATAGTTCTACGAGTAGCTCAGTCAAGGACAATGCCAAAAATAATCATTTGCCAAATATCTCTGTTGCAATGCATACCAATTCTGACAATAGCGCATTGACGACAGTGCATCACACAACAATCAATGAAGTGCGTATTCAGTGCCAAACAGTCAAACTACCTATAATTTTGCTTTCCCTACCGATGTCGAAATTAATCAGATGTCACGTTCCACAAATGTGGAAGCCGCTGATACACGTACTTCCCTTGTACAAAATTTGCACTCTGGTCATTTACCTTTAGGATGCAATCAAAATGACGATACCGAAACTTCAGCAGGCATGTCAAATGCTGACACTGTTGAACAGTTTACGCAAATACTTTAAACAGTGATGGTAAGTTATCGAATAATGCCATTATGATGATGTTTCAACAAACCATTGATAGCAAAAAAAGTCTCAGCAGACTCAAGACGAACATTTCACTCAAATTAGTGACGTGATGAAGCAACAGACACAAAAGCGAAGTTAATGAAGTCTCACAAAAACATAAGAAACTGACACGCAGTACAGAACAACAGATTAACGATCATTTTGAAAAACAAGAAACGCGATTTAATGAACGCCTCAATCAGCACATAGAGCCATGTAATCGATTTCAAGGGCAAGTTACTCTTGAAATCCAAGCGCAAAATGAGACCATTAACCAACAAAACAGAAAGATAGAACTGATACGTGAATCTCTCGCTCACGAGCAACATGAAATCAGCAAAAAGTAATAGCTCATGTAGAAAAATACATAGACAGTTTCTACATGAAAGCTTCAAAGCGATTTTACAGAACATAAAACGCAAGTAGAAACTCGACTGAGTCAACAATACAAAAACCACCACCAAAACATGCATACTTTCACCAGTAGACTTAAACAATTAGAACTGGATACTGATTATACCATAGTGAAATCTGACAAATGCAGAATTATTAAGTGTACAAAGATGCTGCAGTATAAAATCGACTAAAATGACACCAAATATACTGCACAAATTTCATTACTTACCGAAAAACTTGATGACCTCTCGCACATAGTGGAAATTTAGAAAGTACTACCGATACTAAATCTGAAGACACATTGCCCTCACGTTCAGTCTGAAACATTTCAGTCTATGAACCGTGCTATTAATGAACTGAACTAACATAGCATTGCACTGAATCATAAAGGTAACGGTCCGCACTATGAAACTGCCACTTTAAAATATCAGACACCATACAATCACGTACGTAGTAACCCCCAATATAATCAGGCAGAATAATTTGGCACTACACACTAAGGAACTAAAGTTCAGTTAATCAGTTTACCGTCCTTTGAAAATTCTAACTTCCCAACCACTACACAAATTTTTGAACACATGGTTCACCAAAATCAGCACATTACCGAACCATATAGTCAACCAGAATTAATATAGCTATGCATCTCTGAATTGTCGCGTTCATCACGAGTTACACTGTTAACAGCACACAAAAACAACACATTCCTGCATTTCGCGACCTTTTACAACTTTTGGAAGTACAACATTCTGACTATTCCTTTGTCAGCCGGCCGCAGTGGCCAAGCGGCTCTAGGCGCTACAGTCTGAAACCGCGCGACCGCTACGGTCGCAGTTTCGAATCCTGCCTCGGGCATGGATATGTGTGATGTCCTTAGGTTAGTTAGGTTTAAGTAGTTCTAAGGTTTAGGGGACTGATGACTTCAGCAGTTAAGTCCCACAGTGCTCAGAGCCATTGAACCATTTTCCTTTGTCAATAAATATTTCTCCCAATACAGCAACAGTAATAACACTTATGGATATCGAAAGTCATCAAGAAATTTTACTAACAGACGTAAGAAGTTTAGGAGTGGCAACAACTATCAGAATAATTTTCACATATGTCAAAATTTTAATAATCATTATTCACAAAACCATCACCAGAACCAACAGTTTCGTAGCGAAAATCAGAATTTTCAACAACAAAAGCAGCAAGATGGAAATTTCGGACAATAATCTCCACATGTTCAACCCAACATCAATGGTTTACCGCAAACTTTGGTGAAAAAGCGACAGCACAGCAATAATGCTACACCACAAGGCAATAATTTCGTGTTTAGAAATCAGACATCGCATTTCAACCAAAATATTTCGTATCAGATTAATTACAGCAGCAAACGAAGAGTTCATAATCAGAATTTTCAGCATAATTATAGCAATAACATTTTTTTTTCAGAATCACGGGCAATTTCAGCAACAACCTCCAATCATTCTGAATGAACCTGACCTACGTTTACACCCACCTCAAAACCCTAATGACCACAATAGCAGAACTGTACAAATTACTGAGATGCCACAACAAGCTTCTACATGTAATCAAATTCGGAATAATACATGACTAGAGGACAACCCCATTGCTTTAGCCTGCAATGACGATAAGCAATTAGAACCTCATGAAAAAGTAACTGAAAATTTAATCACTTTCCATAATAATCGAGAAACACTTTTACAAGAAAAGAAACGACTATGAAAACAGCTGGCACATCCCACCATTGAAACACAAATAGGTACACATAAATTTATTGCTGTGATAGATTCAGGTTCACATGTTACTGTGATAAGTGATCCTGCATTTAATAATCGTAACCATGGTAATTCCTGGCAGCCTTTTTCCACTGAGCAAAATAAAAGTACGTGGCGCATTTTCTAGCAACAGCGCCGACGTAAAACTTCAAACACATTTACCTTTCTCTGTACATGGTCACACATTTTATTCTAATTTTTGGATTGTTCTCTTACTCACTACCGACGTAATATTAGGTATAGCCTTTCTGATCGAACATAAAGTTGTTCTGGGTTTCAAAAACTTGTTTGTACCTCATATTAAATGAAAATGGCAACCAGGTTGCTTTGGAATTTTACCAGACATTATCATCTGAAAAACAAAACGTCAATAAAATGTAACTTATTTCTGTTGCCAAAAATACACATTTGCATAAATCCTTTTACACTGGCACTAGGTTTCATTACAGTAAAGTACCAGACGGTGTCGAATACGACGTTGAACAAACAATTGCCAACAAGGTCAGCGAAAGCCAAGCAATAACTCATAAGGCACACACCGACTGGGATAAATGTATCTAGACATTTCAAGAAATTATTAACTCCGTTCCAAATGAGTATCCGTACGTGGTATTAAATATTTTTGAACAACTGACAAAATTAAGGAATTAACAGCATTTGTTGCTTCACAAAGACTACGTCACCATGAAGTCATCGACACTGCAAACACAATATTAAGCATGCAGCTGAACTAAGAAAGAAACAACAGAAAGAGAGAAGTCATCACAGCGAATTTAACATCTGTTAAAGCGTACTCATAATCTTTCCAACAAGGCCAAAAATAGATGCAATTAATTCGAGTTTCTGTGGAGTAGTCTGTTCAGAATAAGACATATTCCACACCCAAATGTTGTTCATGTAGAAACTTTGCGTACGAAAAAGTCACGAGGGAACCATCACATCAGTACTGTAGAAGATTTTATTGAATGAAACTATGTTTTTTTCCTTATTGAGACGATATTTAATACTACACTGTCTCAGCGTAACATAATTCCTTTTGCATTTTTATCTAGTTTTAGCATTTTTATTTCCACTATACACTACGATTTTGTTATTTGTCTTGTAACTAAGTGACATTTCATGCACTACTATGTGTTTACAGGTAGCACCTTTTAGGTAGAGACGGGATTTCATGTGCTTACTGTATATTGCCATTGTCATTATCATTTACCCATCGTGCTCATTCGCTGTTTCAGAACAAGTTGTTATCTTGATGCATCAAGGATACGCAACACGTTAATGGAAAATGAACGAAATAAGTGCAACATAGGTCAGTCATTCTTCGTCATATACCAACAAATTTTCTCTTGCATGTTTTACAGGACACAGCAAGCGTAAACTGAAGGGTATCGTAGGTATACTACAAACTCATTTATATACTTCCACTAATCAATTCTTTATAGCAATACCAAGAAAAACGTACACTAACGATTTTTATATGTATGCTGGATATAAGTTTCAATTTGATTATGGTAATATTCTATGAAGTGATAATAATGGAGGCCCAGTGATGTTCTACTAATGATGATAATGATTTTATGGGATTGATAGGGTTAAGGAATGTGATGACACACAGTGCACTTTGTTATAATGAGAAATGTTTTATGATAATTTGATGTTACAACTTTTCGAACATCTTACAACATTTGACGTTGTCGAACGCTTTTTCCAGGTAGACAAACCCTATGAAAGTGTCTTCACTTTGTGCTTTGTGCTGTGGGCTAAGACTTCCTATTGATGGACGACCGTGCTCGACCTCATAGAGCACGGGTGGTTGATGTTTTCTTGGAGATGACAAGGGTTGCATCACGCCAGCGTCTTCCAACCACTCTCCAAGACTTGTGAGCAGCTCTGCAGTTAGAATGGTAGTTATTGCCCCAACATGAGATTGATGACTTCATTCAGAGTATGTCCCGTCGTTGTCAGGTCTGTCCTGCTGCCAGAGGTAGTCACACCCCATACTGAGCACATTAATCAGTTGTCATAATGTTTGTGTAAGTCCGTTAAGTTGGAGATGCATGTTGCAGTTGATTACGTTCTGTATTCTTTACGTCGCTTCTACTTGACTGTCACCTGTTTTGTGGCAAAATAAACGCAACGTTGCAAAATTTCAATTAGTTGCTTTAATTGTGCACAGTACTTTATGTCGTATTAGATAGTGCTACGTTGCTGCTGCACATAGCGACGGAACCTGACGTACGAAACCCGCGTGCCGGCATTTACACCGCAATAGCCGATCCAATCGCCTCACCAGACAGTTTGAGGGAATTTCTAGTGCATCTTCCGAAAATTTTCAACATTAAGAACTGTTACAGCTTTAGAATTTAGCTAAAAATATATTTTTCGATTTGAAAGAAAATCGTACTCATTTCGAGATTTACGTTTGTCCAAGAGTTTAGAGTATTAGCCGTAGAGCAAAATGTTTTGCATCTCTACATACTTTCATTCGTTGAACTCTTGTTTGGACAACTTGAAGCGTTCACCAAATAAAAGGGGTCTTACTGTTTATATAGCTCATCTGATGCACGAAGAAATGTGATCGGGCATCGATGTAACTACATATACACGTACACACTATCAGCGGGTATGTAAATGATTAGAGTTGCTACACTCCGTGACAGGTAGAACGGCCACTAGACTACACTGGTGCAGTTCGTATTTAGTGTTGTTACCAAGTCTGGTAGGGTATATAATTGAGGTGAAAAGCGACAGTTTTGAGTGGAAGGGATGGAGATTCCGCGCACTCGTTTGAGTCACCGCTATCGACACTTGACAAAGGCTGACAGGGGCCTCATTCTGGGTGTTCACTCAGCTAGTTGCCTTAACTGTGTAATTCAGATTTCTGGGGCATGTGGACAGCGTGGAAAGGTGATGGCAGGCATATCTTCATGGTATCGCTCGGCCATACCTGACCACCACAATGGAGGATCGCCTTATTGTGCACAAAGCACATTGTAACTCCTTCACATCTGCATCCGCGATCCGAGAACAAATAACGGACTCCTTTCAAAATTGTGTGACATCCCGCACCGTTGATCCGAAAGTAGCAACAGCCGTACTATGGAATTACTGTCTCATGAGTACGCTGCCGTTAATAACACAAAAGTCTGTGAATAAAGATGAATGGCGTCGCATTGTGTTCAACGATGAATGATTCTGAATCACCCCAGAAGACCGTCATCGGCGAGTGTGGTTTTGACCAGGGTTAAGGTCACGTTCTTCCAGTGTTTTGGACGCATCGATGTCACTCATGGGGTCATTGTGTGGGGAGACCTCAGGTACTTCAGATCACGACTGATAGTGACAGTTAACTTTGACGACACAACGCTACGTAAAAGACATACTGCGCACTCATTTATTACCTCTCGTGTAACAGTATTGTGGCGACATTTTTCAGTTGGACAATGCTCGTCCACACGACGCACGTGTGTCTATGAGTTGTCTGCGTGATGTTGAGACATTCCCAAGGGCAGCAAGATCTCCAGATCTGTCACAGATAGAACTTGTGTGGAACCAGCTTCGACGTCCGTCCCATTGCCGGTATCCAAGACATAAAGTGGCTGTTACAATAGCTGTAGGCCAGCTTGCCTCAGGAAGGAAGGAAGGAAGACTGGTTTGACGTCCCGTCGGCATCTAGGTCATGAGAGAGACGGAGCACATACTAGGATAGTGTTAAGGATGCGCTTTCAAAGAAACCGTCTACATCTACATTTATACTCCACAAGCCACCCAGCGGTGTATGGCGGACGGCACTTTACGATCCACTGTCATTACCTCCCTTTCCTGTTCCAGTCGCGAATGGTTCGCGGGAAGAACGACTGCCGGAAAGCCTTCGTGCGGGCTCGAATCTCTCTAATTTTACATTCGTGATCTACTCGGGAGGTATAACTAGGAGGAACGCACCCTCTCGAAACCTGGACAGCAAACTGCACCGTGATGCAGAGCGCCTCTCTTGCAGAGTCTGCCACTTGAGTTTGCTAAACCTCTCCGTAACGCTACCACGTTTACCAAATAACCCTCTGACGAAACTCGCCGCTCTTCTTTGGATCTTCTCTATCTCCTCTGTCAACCCGATCTGGTACGGATTCCACACTGATGAGCAATACTCAAGTATAGGTCGAAAGAGTGTTTTGTAAGCCACCTCCTTTGCTGATGGACTACATTTTCTAAGGACTCTCCCAATGAATCTCAACCTGGCACCCGCCTTACCAACAATTAATTTTATATTATCATTCCACTTCAAATCGTTCCGTACGAATACTCCCAGATATTTTACAGAAGTAACTGCTACCAGTGTTTGTTCCGCGACCATATAATCAAACAATAAAGGATTCTTCTTTCTTTGTGTTCGCAATACATTACATTTGTCTATGTTAAGGGTCAGTTGCCACTCCCTGCACCAAGTGCCTATCTGCTGCAAATCTTCCTGCATTTCGCTACAATTTTCTAATGCTCCAATTTATCCGCGAAAAGCCGCATGGAACTGCCGACACTATCTACTAGGTCATTTATATATATTGTGGAAAGCAATGTCCCATAACACTCCTATGCGGCACGCCAGAGGTTAACCATGCCAGCATTCGCCTGGAGCCAAGTAAGGAAATCACAGAGAACGTAAATCTGGATGGGTGGACGAGGGTTTGAACCGTCGGCGTCCGGCAGAGGATACAGCGGGCTTATGACACCTTCCCAACCGAATGAGAGCATTAATCCAGGCAATATGGGTTGCAACGTAACCTGATATTTGGATTCGTGCTGTTCAGTTCTTTGTAACTTTTAGTCGATTTTGTAATTGTTGAAATAATATCACATACCCTTTCAACTCACGAAGCTTCATTCGTTTCGTCCTTCCCTTCAGTTTTTCACCTTTTTTAACCAAGCCGTGTATATTAGCAAAGCTTGCACCGTACTTGAAAGGGAAGGTTGGTAACACGTAACACAAAATTGTAAGGATGAAATGCTTTACTCTTTGGTTCATATGACATTACTTCACAGAACATACGCCCAGCGTATGATTCAATATAAGATGTGTGATGGGTTGATTTGTGGAGGACATTTTAGTGGGTCGGCCATAACAAGACAGCATGTTGTACTGGCAATAGTCATTAGTCAATCTAAAGTGTGCAGTCCTTGGTAAATATGTTCAGAACTGTGTTTAGAACTGAGTCAAGGTGACTGCTTGTGCCATAATCTGATTGTGGTTAAATGTTTCACAAGTACGCAGCTTCACGATAAGTACACCTCAAATGGGGTAGCTTCTCTAAAGCGCTGTTTCGTGTTATACATGACAACAAAGCAGTAAAGGTGGATCTAAACTTATGGCCCTTGTTGACGTGCGAATTTTGTAACTGTTTGAATTATTGGTATGTGCTGTCATTATTGTGCTACAAACTGCTAACAACGTTGAGATTCTCGCAGTGTTTGACCTGCAGTGATCTTTCTTTAAAGTCTGCGAGATGCAATTGAAATCACCGTAATTTACATTATTTTCTTTATACTATGGATTTTGGATAATGGTAACCTACTTCTGTGAGCCCTCACTTCACACAGTTGTCGGTCCAATTCGGTGAATACGTGTGTTCCTGATCAATGTGATTCGCCTGCCACTGATCTAGTGATCATACGATCTCGTATCTTTGATCACAACTACGTCTGTTGGTGATCACAATACATACTTACATTTAATTTAAAATACAATAGAAAAGTAAGGGTATTCACTTAAGTCTTCTGTCTCGAAATCAGTGACAGTGTATTTTTTATTCTTATTTGCATGCTCTTTCATCTAACAGATAAATATACAGTATAGAGAGGCAGATGTCGCAAATTATCCGGTATTTCACTTTTTAATCTGAACTAACAAACCAATCAGTTCGTCATTATTAAATCTACACGAGTGTCTTACTTCAAGTTATTGTTAGGCTCAACATTAGTCATCGCTGTTTGCTCGCTGTTTTACACACTCTCGATTTGTCTTATCAACACCGTAGCACCCCTGGATATACTCCATTAGTTGTTGCTGCGAGAGCTTCCGATCTCTCCCCATCAACCAGGTGCCTTTGTGCCGTATTTTTCCGAGCGAAACAGAATCGGACAGCAGTCCGCAGATCCTACGGGATTCAAGGGATAAGACCCGCAGCGAATCTTGTTGACGGTGGGGATCACAGGCTAGCCGGCAGACATCGGGGCGAAAGCGGAAAAGGCAATAAAATACCCGGCAGAGCTCTCCTCCAGAGTCCCAACCTCGAGACGCTTGTCTTTTCACTCCCCACATTGGATTACACTAGCTTTGAAGGCGACATGGAACAAACACCGAATTGACATGAAGTGTATTTAATGCTCTGACATGCATGTGATTAGCACTGTAAGGTTTCTATGTTGTGACAGACAGCAGTTTTGTTTGCAATTTTTTACCCAGAAATATTTCCTCTGTACCTATGTAGAGGAGAGTTTCTGGATTGCAAAGTTTATATTGCTGTCAAGTTGTCAGCATGCGCTGGCGGACATCTCTTAGTCAACAGCTCAAAAGTAACGCCTCCGATTTTGTTTTCTGTTCTCGATATTGGCAGAGGTATTACGTGCCACGCATATCACTATGCCGACTTTCCCGCTTCGCTGACGTAAATTCCAGCCCTCTGCCGCTAGAGGGCTCTGAATTGTAGCGTGTAACATGGCGGTGTGAAACACAAACGTGTCGGTGCGTGAAAAACTGCGTGCTGTAACGGAGTGTCTAGCTGTAGTTTCTAACCTGTCGCCAATTGAAATCCACTGAAGAAAGAAAGTTACACTATGTGATCAAAAGTATCCGGTAACCTGGCTGAAAATGACTAACAAACTCGGAGTGCCCTCCATCGGTAATGCTGGAATGAAATATGGTCTTGGCCCATCCTTAGCCTTGATAACTTCCACTCTGGCAGGCAAACGTTCAATCAACTGCTCGAAGATATCTTGGGGAATGGCATTCCACTGCACTGAGGAGAGGTATCGATATCGGTCGGTGAGGCCTGGCACGAACTGGGAGTTGCAAAACATCCCAAAGGCCATCTGTAGGATTCAGGTCAGGACTCTATGCAGGCCAGTCTATTACAGGGATGTGTAACTACACCACTGGCCATACATTATCAACAGGTGCTCGATCGTGTTGAAAGATGCAAACGACATCCCCAACTTGCTCTTCAACAGTCGGAAGCAAGAAGGTGCTTAAAACATCAATGTAGCCCAGTGCTGTCATAGTGCCACGCAAAACAACAAGGGGTGCAAGCACCCTCCATGAAAAAAACGACCACACCATAACACTACAGCCTCCGATTTTATTATTGCCACTACACCCGCTGGCAGATGACATTCACCGGGCGTTCGCCAGATCCACACCCTGCCATCGGATCGCCACATTGTGTGCCGTGGTCCGTCACCCCAGAAGACGTTTTTCCACTGTTCAATTGCCCAATGTTTACGACCCTTACACCAAGCGAGGCGTCGCTTCCCATTTACCGGCATGATGTATGGCTTATGAGCAGCATCTCGACCATGAAATACAAGTTTTCTCACCTCCCGCCTAACTGTCATAGTACCTGCAGTGAATCCTGATGCAGTTTGGAATTCCTGTGTGATTGTCTGGATAGATGTCTGCCTATTACACCTTACAACCCTCTTAACTGTCGGCGATCTCTGTCAGTCAACGGACGAGGTCGGCCTGTGCGCTTTTGTGCTGTACGTGTCCCTTCACGTTTCCATTTCATTTTCACATAGGAAACAGTGGGCCTAGGGATGTGTAAATCTCGCGCACAGACGTATGACGCAAGTGACGCCCAATCATCTAATCACGTTCGAAATCCGTTAATTCCGCGGAGCTCCCCATTTCGGTCTCTCACGATATCTAATTACTACTGAAGTCACTGATATAGAGTACCTGGCAGCAGATATGTTTTTGGGGGTGTCCGGATATTTTTGATCACACAGTGTATGTAGAGTGATGACTGTGTCGAAGTCAGTATTGTGCGACGTTGTATTACTCGAGCTCGTAATGAATGAAGGTAGCGATGGTACTAACCTCAACGTGTGTGAAACGTCTCGGAGTGTGTCCATAAAGAACTCCTTAGAGAAAGTAACTTTTATAGTGACGAAACGGTGCAAGCAGAGGTGAGGGTGTGCCTCCGTCAAAAGTCAAACCGGCCGCTGTGGCCGAGTGGTCCCACGCCTTTCGTCCGGAACTTTGGTGCTGCTTCGGTCTCAGGTTCGAGACCTGCCTCGGGCACGGATGTGCGTGATGTTCTTAGGTTAGTTATTTTTAATTAGTTCTAAGTCCTGATGACCTCAGATGTCAAGTCACATAGTGCTTAGAGCGATTATTTAACCAAAAAGTCCAACATTCTATGATAAGGGTGTCAACGAACTGGTCTGTCAACAGGATGACTATATTGAAAAATAAATATGTATACATGAAAAATAAATATGTAGAACATTAACGGAGTTTGTTTCATTTCAAAAACTTTACTTTAAATAGTGTTCAAATTAATATTTCAGAGGAACTGCTTTTCAACCCCCCACCTCGTACCAGCTTTCGAGAAAGAAATTTCTTGACTTGGCCAGCGCTGGTGTGCAGGACTGATTTCGAAATACAACTGCTTTGGGACATATCGATGGAGGCAGTGTCTTTCTATGCATTCACGTGCACTGGCGTTGCAGGAAACAGAAATTCGCGCTTAGAGAGCATTGTCAGTTATAGATTTTTCAATATTGTAACTTGTGTCTTGGCTGTCAGAACACTGTTGGTTTATGTTCTTCCTAATATCTCTGCCTCTTGATGACTGGGTGTTGTGTGATGTCCTTACGATTGTTATGTTTAAGTAGTCCTATCATCTAGGGGACTGATGACCGTAGATGTTAAGTCCCATAGTGCTCAGAGCCATTTGAACCGTTCTTCCTAATATGCACAAACTAGACAAAGGATCACATCATTCTTTGTGACCCTTCCCTTTTCAGAGTACTGAAAGTAAGACGAAGTTTTACCTAAAGTCAATTCACATGTTTTCTGTCGTATATCCAGAATTACAGTAATTGTTAATAATAATGACCAGCAATGTATCCTTTATAATATTCTCTAACTTCTGTAATTAATACAAAACCAAACCACAGTAGTTTTCTAGTTATTCGTTCTTGAGCCTTCGCATTCAGTTCAGCTATTCAAAACGTTCCTCAAATAAGATTATCCGTACATTGCTGCTCACGTGGTCCGATTACTAATATTTGATTTCCTGGCGCTTAGTTTGATCGCATTGTACTTAGCAGAATTCCCTTACGTAATATGTGACTTCTTCCAGCTCATCTTGTTTCAAGTCACTTTACGCGAGGCAACAACGGTCATTGGATAAAGATATGCACATGTGCAGAAGCGGGAGTGGCGTGTACACAAAGTATAAAAAGCCAGTTCATTGGCGGACCTGTCATTTGTAATCAGGTGATTCACGTGCAACGGCCTTTGCGTGATTATGGCCACACAACAGTAATTAAAAGAATCTGAAAGGCGAATGGCAGTTGGAGCTGCCGGCCGCGGTGGTCTCGCGGTTCTGGGCGCGCAGTCCGGAACCGTGCGACTGCTACGGTCGCAGGTTCGAATCCTGCCTCGGGCATGGATGTGTGTGATGTCCTTAGGTTAGTTAGGTTTAAGTAGTTCTAAGTTCTAGGGGACTGAAGACCACAGCTGTTAAGTCCCATAGTGCTCAGAGCCATTTTTGAGCAGTTGGAGCTAGACGCATGGGACGTTAGATTTCGAAAATCGTTACGGAATTCATTATTTCCAGAACCACAGTGTCATGAGTTCAGCGAAAGTACCGAATTTCAGGCGTTACCTATCACCACGGACAAAGCAGTTGCCGACGGCCTTCTCTTAACGACAAAGAGCAGCAGCGTTTGCTTGGAGAGTTGTCAATGCTAACAGACAAGCAACGCCGCGTGAGATAAACGCAGAAATCAAACTGGGACGTACGACAAACATATCCGTTAGGACATGTCGCGAAATTTGGTGTTAATGTGCTACGGCAGCAGACGACCGGTGCAAGTGACTTTGCTAACAGCACGACACCGTCTGCAGCACCTTTCCTGAACTTGTGACAGTATCCATTGGACCCTAGACGACAGAAAAACCGTGACTTGGTCAGATGAGTCCCGATTTCAGTTAGTAAGGTCTGATGGTAGATTTCTAGTGTTTCACGGACCAAACGAAGCCATGGATACAAGTTGTCAACAAGACGCTGTCATTGCAGTAGCTTCATAATGATGTGGACTGTGTTCACGTGGAAAAGACTGGGTCTTGTGGTCCAGCTAAGCGGATCGCTGACTCGAAACGGTTATGTTCGGCTACTTGGAGACCATTTGCAGCCGAACGAGGATGGAATTTTAATGGATGACTTAGCGCCATGTCACCGGGCCACAACTGTTTGAAACTGGTTTGGAGATCATTCTGGCCAATTCTAGCGAATAATTTGGCCATCCATATCACCCGACACGAATCCCATCGAATATTTATGGGACATAATCGAGAGATCAGTTCTGCACAACATCCTGCACCCGCAACATTTTCGCAAGTATGGACGTATATAGAGACAACATGGCTCAATACCCACAGGAAAGTATGCAGAAATACTCTACTTCTCTATACTCAAAGCAACGGTAGACAATCTTTTATTCAGTGATTTGTTGAATCATGATGCAAGACTCTTACACAGTTACGTATGTATTCTTGATTTTGTTAACATACATACCGTCGTTGTGCAACTAAAAGATTGTATTAACGAATAAAGAATAATGAATAAGGAATACCCATAAAGTTTAAGCAGTTACATAGCAATCATATCTATAGAATCAGATATGTGGGCTTTACAGAGACTGCATATAGCGCATGTAAAATGCTGTAACCTATGAAATAATATTTGTTAGTAACGCTTAATTTTTATTGAACTCACGTATAAAATTTAAAATTTGGCAAATCTAGAAGGAAAAAAACTGTAGAAACAGAGAAATTCGATCGATTTGTTTTTCTTTGTGGCGGAAGGGGGTTGGGGGGAATGGGGGAGGGAAGCATTATTATCTCTGTCAGTGGTAAATCATCCCCTCGGTATGGCTCTTCGTAAGAGTTTATGCATACCGCAAATTATTAAAATGTCAGCGTATTTTCCTACGACAGCAATCTTACGACCGAGTGTTTGTTCTGTTTCAGTCAATACTTCGCCTCTCCGACTCTGCTTTTCTCTGATGAACTAACTTTTAACCTTTCTCAAAGTACACATTTAATGTGCTCCCTTTTTCATCAGCAGTTTGCTTTTCTTGTTGGTCAGCGACGCTGCTGTACTTCCTGGAATTTTTTTATCTAAACATCGCCTCACAACCCGGCAATACTTATTTTCTTAACAAAGTTTTCTTTCGTTGCTTTCTACATCTCATTCGACTTACTCACCCTCATTTTATTGGGCGGTATTAAAACTGTATGAGGCCTTTGGGGAAAAAGAGAAGCAACCGTATGAACATCAAAAGCTCAGATGTCAAAACCAGTCCGAAGCAAAGAACGGAAAGCTGCAAGGGGAAAAACTATATAGTCTAAGCAAGGGAGATGAACTTGAAAGCAATATTATAGAAAAGGAAGTGGATCTGGATGAAGATGAGATGGGAGATACGATACTACAAGAAAATTTTTCACAAAGCGCTGAAAGCTCTAAGTCAAAATAACGCTCCAGAAGTAGATGATATTTCGTCAGAGCTACTGCAACTTTGGGACCACCAACCATGACAAAATTCTTCCAATTGGCATGCACGATGTATGAGACAGAGGAAATACCACCAGACTTCAAGAAAAATGTAGTAATTCTAATTCCAAAGAAAGCCGTTGCAGATAGATGTGAAAAATACCGAACTATCAGTTTAATAGGTCATAGTTGAAAAATATTAACATGAATTATTTACAGAGGCAAGGAAAAACTGGTAGAAGCAGACTTCTGTGAAAATCAGTATGGATTTCGGATAAATGTAGGAATACGCGAGTCAATAACGACCTTACGACTCATTTTAGAATATAGGTTAAGGAAAGGCATACCTACGTTTACAGCATTTGTAGACTTCGAGAAAGTTTTTGACAATGTTGACTGGAATACAACCATTGAAATTCTGAAGGTAGCAGGGGAAAAATACAGGGAGCGAAAGGCTATTTACAAGTTGTACAAAAACCAGACGGCAGTTACAGGAGTCGGAGAGCATGAAAGGAAGCAGAGGTTGAAAAAGGAGTGAGACAGGGTTGTAGCCTATCCCCGATGTTATTCAATATGTACACTGAACAAGCAGTAAAGGAAACCAAAGAAAAATTTGGAGTAGGCATTGAAGTTCAGGGAGAAGAAATAAAAGCTTGAGACTTGTTATGACACTGTAATTCTGTCAGAGACAATAAAAGAACTTGGAACCAGTTGAATGGAAAGGACACTGTCTTCAAAGGAGGATACAAGATGAACATCAACAAAAGCAAAAGTTAGGATAATGCCAAGTAGCCGAGTTAAATCAAGTGATACTCACGGAATCAGACTGAGACACGAGACACTTGAAAATAGTAGACGATTTTTGCTATTTGGGCAACAAAATAACTAATGATGGATGAATTAGGGAGGATATAAAATGTAGACCGACAAAGGCAAGAAATGTGTTTCTGAAGAGGAGATTTTTGTTACCATCGATTATACACTACTGGCCATTAAAATTGATACACCACGATGGTGACATGCTACAGACGCGAAATTTAACCGAAAGGGAGATGATGCTGTGATATGCAAATGATTACCTTTTCAGAGGATTCTCACAAGGTTGGCGCCGGTGGCGACACCTACAGCGTGCTGACATGAGGAAAGTTTCCAATCTATTTCTCGTACACAAATCGTAGTTGCCGGCCGCGGTGGTCTAGCGATTCTAGGCTCTCAGTCCGGAGCCGCGCGACTGCTATGGTCGCAGGTTCGAATCCTGCCTCGGGCATGCATGTGTGTGATGTCCATAGATTAGTTAGGTTTAAGTAGTTCTAAGCTCTAGGGGACTGATGACCATAGATGTTAAGTTCCATAGTGCTCAGAGCCATTTGAACCTTTTTTAACAAATCGCAGTTGACCGGCGTTTCCTGGTGAAACGTTGTTGTGATGCCTCGTGTAAGGAGGAGAATTGCGTACCATGACGTTTCTTACTTTGATAAAGGTCGGATTGTAGCCTATCGCGATTTCGGTTTATCGTATCGCGACATTGTTGCTCGTGTTGGTCGAAATCCAATTACTGTTAGTAGACTGTGGAATCGGTGGGTTCAGGAGGGTAATACGGAACGCCGTGCTGGATCCAACGGCCTCGTATCACTAGCAATCGACGTGACAGTCATGTTATCCGCATGGCTGTAACCTATCGTGCAGCGACGTCTCGATCCCTGTGTCAACAGATGGGGCCGTTTGCAAGACAACAACCATCTGCAAAAACAGTTCGACGACGTTTGCAGCAGTTTGGACTATCAGCTCGGAGACCATGGCTGCGGTTACCCTTGACGCTGCATCACAGACAGGAGCGCCTGCGGTGGTGTACACAACGACGAACCTGGGTGCACGAATGGTAAAACGCCTTACTTTTCGGATGAATCCAGGTTCTGTTTACAGCATCATGATGGTCGTATCTGTGTTTGGCGACATCACGGTGAACGCACATTGGAAGCGTTTATTCGTCACCCAGCGTGACGGTATTGGGGTGCCATTTGTTACACGTCTCGGTCACCTCTTGTCCGCATTGACGGCAATTTGAACAGTGGACGTTACATTTCAGATGTGTTACGACCCGTGACTCTACCTTCTTTCGGTCCCTGCGAAACCCTGCATTTCAGCCGGACCGCATGTTGCAGGTCCTGTACTGGCGTTTCTGGATACAGAAAATGTTCGACTGCGTGCCCTGGCCAGCACATTCTCCAGATCTCTCACCAACTGGAAACGTCTGGTCCATGGTGGCCGAGCAACTGGCTCGTCACAATACGCCAGTCACTACTCTTGATGAAATGTGGTATCGTGTTGAAGCTGCATGGGCAGCTGTAGCTTTACTCGCCATCCAAGCTCTGTTTGACTCAATGCCCAGGCGTATCAAGGCCGTTATTACAACCAGAGGAGGTTGTTTTGGGTACTGATTTCTCAGAATCTATACACCCAAATTGCTTGAAAATGTAATCACATGTCAGTTCTAGTGTAATTTATTTGTCCAATGAATACCCGTTTATCATCTGCAATTCTTCTTGGTGTAGCAATTTTAACGGCCAGTAGTGGAGATTTAAGTGGTAGGAACTGTTTTGAAGTGTAGCGAGTCGGGGTTTCGTGAAACTAGATGTTGGGCAGCAGTGACAGATGGAAACAAAAGTAATTGTTTGTCAGAGATGGTGGGAAGTAAAGCGACACTTTGTGGACGGTGGAATGGGTTCTTTCCTTGGTTCAGAGGGTGAGGTGTGAGTGCAAATTGGTGGTTCCAATATCAGTCCCCTTTAAACAAAGTAACACAATGTGTTTTAACTTGCTAGATTGCTCGAGGCAGAGGTGCGACGTGGAGTCGTAGAGTACAGATTCCAGTGGCGGCTCTTGTTGCAGCGGAGCACCAGACGGCGTGTTCTTCCTTTCAGTACCGTACCCTTGATCCACTGCGGCGGCGACACGGTCTTTTCCTTGTGAAGTCGCTCGTTGCGTTATTAACAAGTTGTTACGGCGTAGTGCTGAATGCTCCGTCCTGGAATCGAAGCCCAGTCCATTCGTCCTTACCAGCCACCTGGGTAAGAAACACACGATGTTCTTCCTAGTAACATGTGGAATGGCATCTTCTGCGTTGACCTATTGGAGCGGTAACATCTGTCGAGCAGCGTAGCGCCTAAGTCGTTGCAGCGAAGTATGACGTCCGCTGATTAACCATTGGTCCATCAGTCCAGGCGACATTTGTCCGTCTCCCCTTGCTTCCCTCAACGGACCAACTCGTGCTCGTTTGTCAGAGGTACTTATTCGGTGTTTTCCCCAAAGTCGCGACGTTTCTAAGGCGGCAACTGACTCTTCGGTCATTGATCTATGCTTCTCACATTTGGCTGAACCCTGCCATTGGCATTACAAGTGCTGGCCTTCCTTGTTTTACCTCTACGCATTGCCCTGTCGTCCTCTTCCACATCGCTAGGCATGTCACGCACGTGAGTTCAATATGATACCAGTTCCTAGACCGTTGATCGCAGATGTGCGACCTGCTCCTTGGAAGCATTGCCCATCTGCTCAGTCGATGATCTGTCCAAGTGCTGACTGTTGCACAAACTCTGCTGGTCATCGGCCTCGTTGTTCGGCTGCGGCCACTTCCGAATATTGTTGCTTAACATATCAAAGTGTCTAAAATGTTCACTTAACCTCTAATAAGTGTTTACGTATTTTTCTGCCAGATCTAACCTTTGAACAACCATACAGTTATTACACATAATTATTACATACCCTACAGAAGGTATTTGGAGTGCAGCGATGTATGGAAGTGAAACATGGACAATAAACAGTTTGGATATAAAATCCCTAATTTGGAAGAGCGCAACTGTATGGAAGCCACTGCTTTCATGCAAGGTAGGGCAGCACCTCACGTCGCTCGACCAGTGGAAAATTTGCTTAATGCGACATTCTACGAATGTGTTATCTGCACAGCTTTTCCAGACAGATGACAAGTTACCGTGTCATGCCGCAAGACGAGCCAAAACAGAATGGCGCTGTCCGTTGATAATACGGATGAAGGAAGGAAGATTAGAGTTTAACGTCCCAACGACACTGCAGTCATCAGAGGCGGAGCGCAAGCTCCGACTATAAAAAGATTTAGATCGAAATTGGCCTTGCCCTGTTCAAAAGAACCGTCCTGTCATTTGGTTGGATTTATTTAATGAAATCTGTGAAAATCTGAATTTGCATAGAGGGGGGAAGGGACGTGGAATTAATAGTACGATGATACGGTGATTCTTTTTTGTCAGCAGTGGAAACGTTTCAGCTGTCATGCCAATCCATGTTTCTAGACAAGCCATCTAGATTGAAATGGCACCACTGAAAACGAAAACGATTTACTGCAAGAAATTCACTTCCCAAGTGGACTGCGTAGTTTTTTTTTCTTTTTTTAGCTGCTTTAGCAACGTATTAGTCGCCTACAAGTATGTTGCATTTGGGTGTGGGTGTGTTTGGGTGGACTTAACGCGAGTTTTTATCGTCATATTGCACGAGGACAGACTGAAACACTTATTATCATTTCAGCAACTGTCTTGAAACCATTCACAGTGAGATGCGTTTTCGTAAGTCACAATTGCATTTGTTTACTTTAATGTCATCTCGTGTTTCCAAGAACCAACGAAGAAGTCACCTGCAGTACCATCGTGTTCGGATAGTAGTGTGTCACCGAGATATCGGTGTTTACCAGGACCACAAAAAAATTTTCAATTGTGTGTGAAATCTTATGGGACTTAACTGCTAAGGTCACCAGTCCCTAAGCTTACACACTACTTAACCTAAATTATCCTAAAGACAAACAAACACACCCATGCTACAGGGAGGACTCGAACCTCCACCGGAACCAGCCGCACAGTTCATGACGGCAGGGCCTTAGACCACTCGGCTAATCCCGTGCGGCACCAGGACTAAAAACATGTATCTGCAAAAGAACAAATATTAGTTACGTAACTATTTTTCCGGTTGTAAAAACTTTATGACTACCCTTGTAAGAGAGCCTTGTCGTGCTTATCTTCTCTAGATACATTAATCGATCTTATAAACACTGATGATGAGGAACTGATCCGTCCTGTGTTGCTGTTATATCCTTTCTAACAAAACTGCTGGAGACGCTTCCACGAATGAGCCGCGTCTGCATCGAAGTGGGACATCGGACTATTTGTCTGGAGACGCCTTGATGGTAACTGCGGCGGTGGTGGCGGCAGTGGCGGCGACGGACGGCGACGTCTCGCGATAAGGCGGCGGCGGCGGCGGCGGCGGCAGTCGGTAGACGCGGCTCCAGATAACCGCACCGCTGGCTGCTCGGATGACAACAAAAGACTGCCGACCAGGCCGGGTCGATAGTGGCGCCGCGCCGCGGAAGACCCGCTCCTCAGCGGGGCACGTCCGCCGTGGACACACCAATAAGGCCACTCCATCTATTGTACGGGTGTGTGCTCTTTTTCTGTCTTTTCGTAACGTGGATCCTCAGTTAAATCCCACATCCTTTACTCGGAATGTCTTTCAAGAAGGGAATAATATTTTGGAAATCTTACGCCGTTTATTACGTTCCTAGATTAAATTCGATGACTCTGCTGTCCAGCGTTCCTCGAAATGTGCTTCAAGTTGCGAATACAATTTTAGAAATCTCGACGCCACACATTGTTATCTTTCGGGATTAAACCAAATGATTCTATATTTCTATTTCGTTAACAAAACGAAAACGAATATCTGCCCAATGAATGGTGTACCCAGACCAGACAAAATGTGTGCCTGTCACGACGCACATCAACTATCGCTAAAGCTCACTGTGCGACCAACACTGAATCGTGGGCGCGCTGTAACACATCGTATTACGAGCCGTGCCAACAACGCCACACACCGTGACGAGATTGGGCGACCGCACAAGATCGGAAACAAAGGACAAATTTAGAAGTAATTAATGAATATGAAATCAGGTGACAGATTCGGGACCTGATGTGGAGCAAACCGCTGCACTCTTCATAATTTGCATATCAATTTTATTTCGCTCTATCTAAAAATTCAAACGCGTTTTAAAGCATCTAAGTAATTATACAGGGTGGTCCATTGCTAGTGACCGGGCCAAATATCTCACGAAATAAGCATCAAACGAAAAAACTACAAAGAACGAAACTCGTCTAGCTTGAAGGGGAAAACCAGATGGCGCTATGGTTGGCCCCCTAGATGGCGCTGCCATAGGTCAAACGGATATCAACTGCGTTTTTTTTTTTTAAATAGGAACTACCATTTTTGTTACATATTCGTGTAGTACGTAAAGAAATATGAATGTTTTAGTTGGACCACTTTTTTCGCTTTGTGATAGATGGCGCTGTAATAGTCACAAACTATAAGTACATGGTATCACTTAACATTCCGCCAGTGCGGACGGTATTTGGTTCGCGAAACACTACCCGTGTTAAAACGGACCGTTTACCATTTGCGGAAAAGGTCAATATCGTGTTGATGTATGGCTATTGTAATCAAAATGCCCAACGGGCGTGTGCTAGGTATGCTGCTCGGTATCCTGGATGACATCATCCAAGTGTGCGGAACGTTCTCCGGATAGATACGTTATTCAAGAAAACAGGAAGTGGTCAGCCACATGTGAAACGTCTACCACTACCTGCAACAAATGATGATGCCCAAGTAAGTGTTTTGCCTGCTAATCCGCACATCAAAAGCAGACAAATTGCGCGAGAATCGGGAATCTCAAAAACGTCGGTGTTGAGAATGCTACATTACCATCGATTGCACCCATTCGATATTTCTATGCACCAGTGATTGCATGGCGACTTTCAACGCAGTGTACAGTTCTGCCACTCGGCACAAGAGAAATTACGGGACGATAACATATTTTCTGCACGCGTTCTATTTAGCGACGAAGCGTAATTCACCAACAGCGGTAACGTAAACCGGCATAATATGCACTATAGGGCATCCACGATGGCTGCGGCAAGTGGAACATCAGCGACCTTGGCGGGTTAATGTATGGTGCGGCATTATGGGAGGAAGGATAATTGGCCCTCATTTTATCGATGGGAATCTAAATGGTGCAATGTGTGCTGATTTCCTACGTAATTTTCTACCGATATTACTACAAGATGATTCACTGCATGACAGAATGGCGATGTACTTCCAACATGATGGATGTCCGGCACGCCTGCCGGTGTGGTCGAGCGGTTATAGGCGCTACAGTCTGGAACCGCGCGATCGCTACGGTCGCAGGTTCGAATCCTGGCACGGGCATGGATGTGTGCGATGTCCTTAGGTTAGGTTAGATTTACGTAGTTCTAAGTTATAGGGGACTGATGACTTAAGACGTTAATCCCCATAGTGCTCAGAGCCATTTTTTGATGTCCGGCACATAGCTCGCGTGCTGTTGAAGCTATATTGAATAGCATATTCCATGACAGGTGGATTGGTCGTCGAAGCACCCGCACGTTCACCGGATCTAACGTCCCCGGATTTCTTTCTGCGGGGAAATTTGAAGGATATTTGCTATCGTGATCCACCGACAACGCCTGATAACAAGCGTCAGCGCATTGTGCGAACATTACGGAAGGCGAACTACTCGCTGTTGAGAGGAATGCCGTTACACGCTGTAACAGGATGCATTCTCAGAAATCATAAGTTCGCAAAGGTACGTGTATCACATTGGAACAACCGAAATAAAATGTTCAAACGTACCTAAGTACTGTGATTTAATTTTAAAAACCTACCTGTTACCAAATGTTCGTTTAAAATTGTGAGCTATATGTTTGTGGCTATTACAGCGCCATCTATCAGAAAGGGAAAAAGTGGTCCAACTATAACATTCATATTTCTTTACATACTAAACGAATATGTAATAAAAAATCGGGGTTCCTATTTTAAAAAATTCAGTTGATATGCGTTTGATCTGTGGCAGCGCCATCTAGAGGGCAAACCATAGCGCCATCTGGTTTCCCCCTTCAAGCTAGACAAATTTCGTTCTTTGTAGTTTTTCGTTTGACGCTTATTTCGTGAGATATTGGGCCCTGTCACTATCAATGGACCGCCCTGTAGAAAGGAGGTGAACCTTAAAATAATAATTCCCTACCAACAGAGGAACCGACGTCTGTAAACAGATTACGGTTGATGTCACTTGACAGAAATTACTAAATCGTTTAATTTTCTGGCATTTGTTAAAATGAGTAAAGTTTAAACGGAGCGCCTCCTTGGTCTTGAAGCGCGCAGGAGTACAGGAGCCCGTTGTTCTAACGTCCGGAGCTGCGTCATGTTGGGAAAGTTCTGCGGCAAAAGGAAGCGGCCAGTTCTATGTCACAGCAGTCGACAGCTAACTGCTTGACCACCCAGGAAGTTGGCACGAGAATTACTTTTTTCAGCCTTAGGCACAATAGTGTGAGATGCCGACCAGTTAACAAAACCCCTGAGCGTCGCCGCTGCAGGCCACCCTGCAGTGTGTTCTTGGAAGATCCACCAGCTGCCTTCGTATATAGGTACGCTCCGCCATGATGCGGTGAAGTTCAAAAGAACGTTACTGCAAGCATAATCTAAAAACAATGCTCGGATTCGATCGCCGTTTCGGTAGTTCGGCAATCGTATTTGCGATGATACGGAAAAACAGCAGTGCCAGCCAGTTGCTGAGGTATGTCACGTCTCTCCCCCAACCCCCGCCTCACCTTATCCGCCTATTTGTTGCCAAACTGTAGTTCGCATGGTTCATTATTCTCTCTCGGCAGAATACTCATCTAAACTTGTGTAGTAACAAGTTAATGCTGTTGTGTGTGTCATTCTGCGCATGATTTTATATCAATGAGGCTGCCCTCGATTAAGATTACCTTGTTCTCTACTGATTTCAGAATATGCTTCTTTGTTTCCTTTCTAAATCTTTTATGTATTAGTGTTGCGATTACTACTACCATTCACCTATATCCATTCTCACCAGTGGTTCCCTATGAGTAGAGTCGTAGTCCATGTCTTCCCATGGTCTCATACTGGTTGAAATATTATGACGAATCCCGACTATTGAGCAGTATTTATCTCATCCAATAGGTGGGGGAGGTCGTCTCATTTATTCCGCCTGGGATACGGAACTGTGATATCTTAGCACTTGCCATACATTCCCTTCTTTTTGTCAATGAGTTCCACCCGCTTCCCCGCTTGTTGATTTTGCGAAGAACCTCATTACCTGTCTAATAATTCCACCTAATTTCCAACATCCTTCTGCATCTCCACAGCTAAAACGTTTCGATTTTTGTCTTTCCCTGTATTCCCACAACCCTCACTTTCCTACAGTATTGTGCTCCAAACGCACATTCTCAAACTAAGGCGAAAGTCGATACTATCAGATTTCTTTTGGCCAGAAATTTCCTCTTTCTTTGTGCTAGCCTGCTTCTCATGTCCGCCTAGCTTCGGCCGTTACGAGCCATTTTGCTTTAAAGATGGCAGAATTCCTCCAATTTTTGCAGCTCGTGGTCCCTAATTTTGACGCTAATCTCGTTTCTGGTGCTTCTAAATACAATCATATTCAGAATGTACTCACCGTCAGGTGGCTTGCGGAGTATGGATGTATATGTAGATGTAGATTTCGGTTTGCTCTCAACCTATACAGTATACTCATTAGACTGTTGGTTCCATTCATTTCCTCTGAGGATAGCAATGTCATCAGCCAGTCATATAATAGGGATCGTTTCATCGAGAAATATAATCCCACACCTTATCTGTTTTATTTCAGTCATAGACTGTACTACAGGGCGAAAATACTATGGTTCTGGCCCAAATCACTGAAATCACCACTGTTTGGTGTCAGCGTTCTAGGAATCCTTATCTCGTATCCTTCAAGCACTTCCTTCTCGGTATTCCGTTAATATGTTTCCCTTTTGGTTGCACATATTGTGTACTACCGGTCCTTACCTGTTCTTTACACAGTATTTCTGAGAATGTCTAACATCTTGTACTATATTATGTACCCGAAAACATTTTATAGGTCGACAGATTCTACTGCTTTTATTAATTCTTGCTTCCATTCTCAAGCGCACGTCAGTACTGCCTCTTTGGCCCCTTTACAATTCCTAAGCAGAAATTGATCATCATGTGTCAGACACTCAGTTTTCTTTTCCATTTTTCTGTACATTATGCTTGTCGGCAATTTTCATGCATGTGATTTTTAAGTTGACTGTTCGATTGTTCTTGCTCTTATCGGCTCTTGCTTTCTCCGAGATTGTGTACATGATTCTATTTTTCACTTTACTGACCCAGAGTGTAGAAAGGAGCGAGGGAGAGAGAGGAAGAGGGAGGAAGACAGGGAGAAGAATAAGAAGAAGAAGAAGAGGAAGAGATCAGAACAGACCGAACAATAAGCAGAATATTGTGCAATTTAAAACGAACTAAAAGTTAAGAAATATTAGTACCAATGGACTAATTATATTGCAAGACACATAGACTTCCGAATATTAATAGCTCTAACTATTAAAACAAGGAAAATGAAATTTCGAATACACCTAAAATATTTTTAGAAAATGACAAAATGTAGTGATTCACAAAAAATTCTTTATGTTCATATCAGAGTGGAACTTCGATAAATATGTACATTCTGGTTCAGTCCCTGCAGGAAAATAGCTGCATAGACAAACACGTACTATTGTTAGAAAGCAATCTGAATCACTTATGTGACTGTTCGTGCTGTTATACTTGAAGAAATAGAATTTGTAGAAATTATTCTTCAATTAGCTATGTTCATTGATTGAGGAAATAGAGTAACTATACTTCAATACAAAGAAATGCAATTAACACATGTAGAAATAACTATATGATCAATAATATCCGGACACCCCCAAAAACATACATTTTTCAAATAAGGTGCACTGTGCTGCCACCTTTTGCCAAGTACTCCACATCAGCGACACCACTAGTCATTTCACGACGTGAGAGGGCAGAATGGGTCGTTCCGCGAACTCACGGATATCGAACGTGGTCAGGTGATTGGATGTCACTTGCGTCATACGCCTGTACGCGAGATTTCCACACTCCTAAACATGCCTAGGTCCACTGTTTCCGATGTGGTAGTGAAGCGGAACACGTACAGCACAAAAGCATACAGGCCGCCCTCGTCTATTGACTAACAGAGACCGCCGACAGGTGAAGAGGGTCTAATGTGTAATAGGCAGACGTCTATCCAGACCAGCACTCAGGAATTTCAAAATGCGTCAGCATCCACTGCAAGTACTATGGCAGTAAGGGATGAGGTGAGAAAACTTGGATTTGATAGTCCACCGGCTGCTCATAAGCCACACATCACGCCGGTTAACGCCAAACGACGCCTCACTTGGTGTAAGGAGCGTAAACATTGGACGATTGAACAGTAGAAAAACGTGTTGTGGAGTAACGAATCACGGTAAACAATGTGGCGATCCTACGGCAGCGTGTGGGTATGGCGAATGCCGGGTGAACTTCATCTGCCAGCGTGTGTAGTGCCAACAGTAATATCGGAGGCGGTGGTGTTGTGGTGTGGTCGTGTTTTTTATGGAAAGGTCTTGCATCCCTTGTTGTTTTGCATGACACTATCACAGCACAGGTCTGTATTGACGATTTAGGCACCTCCTATCTTCCCACTGCTGAAGAGCAGTACGGTGATGGACTGCATCTTTCAACACGATTGAGCATCTGTTCACAATGCACGGCCTGTTACGGAGTGGTTACACGACAATAACATCCCTGTAATGACTGGTCTGCACAGAGTCCTTACCTGAATCCTATGGAAAACCTTTGGGTTGTTTTGCCACGCCCACTTCGTGCCAGGTTTCATCGACCGACATCGATACCTCTCCTCAGAGCAGCACTCCGTGGACAATGGGCTGCCATTCCTGAAGAAGCATTCCCGCACCTGATTGAACGTATGCCTGCGAGAGTGGAAGCTGTTATCAAGGCTAAGGATGGGTCAACGCCATATTGAATTCCAGCATTACGGATGGAGGGCGCCACGGACTTGTAAGTCATTTTCAGCTAGGTGCCCTGATACTTTTGATCACATAGTGTATGTACGAATCTTAAGAATACTGTTTTGTACCTGAAAATACTTCGGCAGGGTACTTGAATTTAATGTTGTACGACTACCCTCCCCCCCCCCCCCCCCCCCATGAACCATGGACCTTGTCGTTGGTGGGGAGGCTTGCGTGCCTCAGCGATACAGATAGCCGTACCGTAGGTACAACCACAACCGAGGGGTATCTGTTGAGAGGCCAGACAAACGTGTGGTTCCTGAAGAGGGGCAGCAACCTTTCCAGTAGTTGCAAGGGCAACAGTCTGGGTGATAGACTGAACTGTCCTTGTAACAATAACCATAACGGCCTTGCTGTGCTGGTACTACAAACGGCTGAAAGCAAAGGGAAACTACGGCCGTAATTTATCCCGAGGGCATGCAGCTTTACTGTATGATTAAATGATGATGGCGTCCTCTTGGGTAAAATATTCCGGAGGTCAAATAGTCCCCCACTCGAATCTCTGGGGGAGAGGGGGGGGGGACTACTGAAGAGGATGTCGTTGTCAGGAGAAAGAAAACTGGCGTTCTACGGATCGGAGCGTGAAATGTCAGATCAATTAATCGGGCAGGTAGATTAGAAAATTTAAAAAGGGAAATGGATAGGTTAAAGTTAGATATAGTAGGAATTACTGAAGTTCGGTGGCAGGAGGAACAAGGCTTCTGCTCAGGTGACTACAGGGTTATAAACACAAAATCAAATAGGGGTAATGCAGGAGTAGGTTTTAATAATGAATAGGAAAATACGAATGCGGGTAAGCTACTACAAACAGCATAGTGAACGCATTATTGTGGCCAAGATAGATACGAAGCCCACACCTACTACAGTAGTACAAGTTTATATGCCAACTAGCTCTGCAGATGACGAAGAAATTGAAGAAATGTATGATGAAGTAAAAGAAATTATTCAGATAGTGAAGGGAGAAGAAAATTTAATAGTCATGGGTAAATGGAATTCGAGTGCAGGAAAAGGGAGAGAAGGAAACGTAGTAGGTGAATATGGATTGGGGCTAACAAATGAAAGAGGAACCCGCCTGGAAGAATTTTGCACGGAGCACAACTTAATCATAGCTAACACTTGGTTTCAGAATCATGAAAGGAGGTTGTATACATGGAAGAACTCTGGAGATACTAAAAGGTATCAGATAGATTATGTAATGATAAGACAGAGATTTAGGAACCAGGTTTTAAATTGTAAGACATTCCCAGGGGCAGATGTGGACTCTGACCAAAATCTGTGGTTATGACCTGTAGATTAAAACTGAAGAAACTGCAAAAAGATGGGAAATTAAGGAGATGAGACCAGGTTAAACTGAAAGAACCAGAGGGTGTACAGAGTTTCAGGACGAGCATAAGGGAACAATTGACAGAACGAGGGAAAGAAATACAGTAGAAGAAGAATGGGTAGCTTTGAGGGATCAAGTAGTGAAGGCAGCAGAGGATCAAGTAGGTAAAAAGACAAGGGCTAGTAGAAATCCTTGGATAACAGAAGAAATACTGAATTTAATTGATGAAAGGAGAAAATATAAAAATGCAGTAAATGAAGCAGGCAAAAAGGAATACAAACGACTCAAAAATGAGATCGACAGGAAATGCAAAATGGCTAAGCAGGGATGGCTAGAGGACAAATGTAAGGATGTAGAAGGTTATCTCACTAGGGGTAAGATAGATACTGCCTACAGGAAAATTAAAGAGACCTTTGGAGAAAAGAGAACCACTTGTATGAATATCAAGAGCTCAGATGGAAACCCAGTTCTAAGCAAAGAAGGGAAAGCAGAAAGGTGGAAGGAGTATATAGAGGGTCTATACAAGGGCGATGTACTTGAGGACAATATTATGGAAATGGAAGAGGATGTAGATGAAGGTGAAATGGGAGATACGATACTGCGTGAAGAGTTTGACAGAGCACTGGAAGACCAGAGTCGAAACAAGGCCCCCGGAGTAGACAACATTCCATTGGAACTACTGACGGCCTTGGGAGAACCAGTCCTGACAAAACTCTACCATCTGGTGAGCAAGATGTATGAAACAGGCGAAATACCCTCAGACTTCAAGAAGAATATAATAATTCCAATCCCAAAGAAAGCAGGTGTTGACAGATATGAAAATTGCCGAACAATCAGTTCAATAAACCACAGCTAAAATACTAACTCGAATTCTGTACAGACGAATGGAAAAACTAGTAGAAACCGACCTCGGGGAAGATCAGTTTGGATTCCGTAGAAATACTGGAACACGAGAGGCAATACTGACCATACCACTTATCTTAGAAGAAAGATTAAGGAAAGGCAAACCTACATTTCTAGCATTTGTAGACTTAGAGAAAGCCTTTGACAATGTTGACTGGAATACTCTCTTTCAAATTCTATAGGTGGCAGGGGTAAAATACAGGGAGCGAAAGGCTATTTACAATTTGTACAGAAACCAGATGGCAGTTATAAGAGTCGAGGGACATGAAAGGGAAGCAGTGGTTGGGAAGGGAGTAAGACAGGGAATGAGACAGGTTTGTAGCCTCTCCCCAATGTTATTCAATCTGTATATTGAGCAAGCAGTAAAGGAAACAAAAGAAAAATTCGGGGCAGGTACTAAAATCCATAGAGAAGAAATAAAAACTTTGAGGTTCGCCGATGACATTGTAATTCTGTCAGAGACAACAAAGGATTTGGAAGAGCAGTTGAGCAGAATGAACAGTGTCTTGAAAGGAGGATATAAGATGAACATCAACAAAAGCAAAACGAGGATAATGGAATGTAGTAGGATTAAGTCGGATAATGCTGGGGGAATTAGATTAGGAAATGAGACACTTAAAGTAGTAAAGGAGTTTTGCTATTTAGGGAGCAAAATAACTGATGAAGGTCGAAGTAGAGAGGATATAAAATGTAGACTGGCAATGGCAAGGAAAGCGTTTCTGAAGAAGAAAAATTTGTTAACATAAAGTATAGATTTAAGTGTCAGGAAGCCATTTCTGAAAGTAATTGTATGGAGTGTAGCCACGTATGGAAGTGAAACATGGACGATAAATAGTTTGAACAAGAAGAGAATGGAAGCTTTCTAAATGTGGTGCTACAGAAGAATGCTGAAGATTAGATGGGTAGATCACGTAACTAATGAGGAAGTATTGTATAGGATTGGGGAGAAGAGAAGTTTGTGGCACAACTTGACCAGAAGAAGGGATCGGTTGGTAGGACATGTTCTGAGGCATCAAGAGATCACCAATTTAGTATTGGAGGGCAGCGTGGAGGGTAAAAATCGTAGAGGGAGACCAAAAGATGAATACACTAAGCAGATTGAGAAGGATGTAGGTTGCAGTAGGTACTGGGAGATGAAGAAGCTTGCACAGGATAGAGTAGCATGGATAGCTGCATCAAACCAGTCTCAGGACTGAAGACAACAATAACTACACTACCTGTTGTCGCTACGTGAAAAATGATTGGCTGCTTGCATAATCCGCTAGCCGGTTCTCATGCAAACTGCAGGACAGTTTAGTAGTAGGATTGTGGAAGTAGGACTGGCATGAGACGTAGCCAACCTGAAGCACTGCGAGATAATAGTGTGAGGTTTTATTTTTCAGCTAACGCTGCCACTACTGTATGAAAAAAGTTCTGAGTTTAGAAGAATTCGGAGGTTACGATATTGGAACGTAGTTCGTGAGTTGTGGCTCACAACGATGAAGTTACAATTATTCTAGTTTCAGAGAGCTAGACTCATTCCAGTGTCGTCTCGTCTCAACTTCACAACTTCTCTTTAAAATATGCCTTTCGGACTGCAAATGTGTGATCTAGTACCATCAAAGCTCAAGATTTTGTACAGTGTGCACTGCAAGTGATTTCGAATACATTCCATCGGAGGTTGATGCTCTGCATAAAAAAAATCCTGCGTTGAGAGAATACGTTGATAAACCGGCTACTTGGCAAACACCGGTATTTTATAAAGGAAACACAAAAACTTTCTCGTGTGATATTTCATATTAATCATTTTTCAAGAATACTTCAAAAGCCCCATCTACAGTTCTGAACAGTCATTACAAGGTTTTCTGTAAATGGCTTGGATTCATGACTGTGTAATGCACAGACCGCATAATATGCGCTTTGTCAAGTTCTGTATGGATTTTTATCTGTACACTGGACTTTATGGGCATTGGGTGGGAAAGACAAGATGACTAAGTAAGAATCCTGTTGTAAGATACGTAGTATGGAAAGACGCAAATATCTGGCCTCTTTCTTTCATCATAGATTTTTGTTTTCTAATCGTTTCCTTGTGGGAGAAGGTACAATGGGGAACGTACCAGTCGCTACACATATCCCTTTTGCTAACCTTTGTTTATTTTCTATAGCATCACGTTTAAAGCGTTTCTGTTCCTTCGTCTCTGGATCTTCCTCGATTCATATTTCAGTTTCAAACTCATCTGTCCTTCAAATGTGGTGTTTCGAAAATTTCCTTCTTTACAAATCAGCTTTGTATACGAGTAGAGCGCTTTTGCAAAAGCTAACCTTATTCACGTGTACCAGTATATTACTGCAATGAGCTCTACTCTGGCTATACTACCTATAAATAAGAACTATTTCACTACTTCTCCTGCTTGTTGCTCTGGTTTATTTTACTATTTTCTGTGTTTTTAGGATGTCTGCACTCATCACTTTCATTTTAATTTTGCTTACTCTTAACACCGTATCCCTCTATTCGAACACAAACCTTTTGTCATCAGCAGATCTCTGTTTTATCGTCACTTCTATATCATACTAATTCCTTCACCAAAAGTGAGTTCATGCTGTGGCACGTGTACACACTCTGTTACAATCAATCCAGTTTTCACGCAGTCCATGATTCTGTGCTCCATACATACATTCTCAGAAATTTCTTCCCCAAACTAAGAGCGCTATTTGATACTTCTTTTGACCATGAATGCCTTCCTTGCTTGTGCGTATGCACTTTTTATATCCTTCTTCCTTCAGGTTATTTTGCTTCCCAGATAGCGGAATTACTAAACTTTGTCTATTTCGTTATCACCAATCTTGTTGTTCAGCTGCTCGCTATTCTCATTTCTTTTACTTCTTGTTACTTTTATCGTTCTTCGTTGTAACCTCGATCCATATGATGTATCCATTAGACTGTTCATTTCATTCAATAATACCTGTAACTCTTCTTTACTTTCACTGAGGTCAGCATATCATCAGCGAATCTTACGATTCATATCTTTTTGCTCAGAATTCGGAATTCTAACCCTATTCTTGGCAACTTTCTTTTTCTCCGTCATTGCTTCTTCGATATAGGTATAGAACAGTAAGGGTGAAACACAGCATCCCTGTCTTACATCCTTTTTTAATTCAAGCACTTCGCTATAGGTCTTCCGGCCTTATTGTTACCTCCTGACTCTTAATAAAACTTTCTCGGGCTTCCAGCCGCGTCAGGTCGTTAAAATCCCACGAGCTTCGACCGAGCTCTCCTCAGTCGTCAAGTAAGAATGACTGCTGTGTCGCCGTGGCGCGTCGTTATATAACTGCTCTGCTGGGTGTGACGTTGCTAGTGCTCTCTTCCTCGCCATATATGGTAATGTTTTCATCCCGCGTCCGTCTCACCCGTTTTAACCTAGCGATGAGCGGGAAGGCTGTGCTGAGCTGCAAACCGCCGTCCTGGTTGATGGTGTTTTCACAGGTTTTTATTTAAAAAGGTTCTGTTATGACGCTATCCCAAAATCCCTCCGTCCTCATAACGACATATGTTTCGTCGAATAGAATTCGGTGTCCATTTTCTAAGGCGTGTTCTGCCACGACTGATTTTTCTGGATAGCGTAGGCGTAAGCACCTGTCGTGTTCAGTCAGGCGTTGCTCCACAGTGCGTGCTGTTTGGCCGACGTAGTAACAGCCACACTGACATGGTATCTTGTACACTCCATGCGTTCTAAGCCCTAGATCGCCCTTCACAGGCCTCATGAGTTGTCGAATTTTTACTGCGGGCCTGAACACCGATGAAATGTTATATCTGTTAAGGAGTCGGCTAATCTTTCCCGTCACTGTACCACAGAAACGCAAAAACACAAGTTTCTTGCTTTCTCCTTCGGTGGTGTTCTCTTCTCTGTTGGTGTGTTTCTTGCGTGTCACACCAGATATAGCCTGTGACTCCTGTCCGTGGCTGTGCCCGTCTTCTTGGAAGACTTTTCGGAGGTGGCTCAGTTCTAGTGGCAGACTTTCAGCGTCTGAGACAACTTTAGCACGATGGACTAGGGTATTCAGAACACCACGTTTTTGTGCCGGATGATGGTGGCTGAGAGCGTGCAGATACCTATCTGTGTATGTCGGTTTCCTGTAGACACTGGGGCTCAGGTGCCCATTGGTTTTCCTTCAAACGAGAACGTCAAGGTTCTTGTACATATTGCATTTTAACCGCCTTTCCATATGTTGTTGTTGTTGTAGTCTTCAGTCCTGGACTGGTTTGACTCAGCTCTCCATGCTACCCTATCCTGTGCAAGCTTCTTCATCTCCCAGTACTAATAGCTTACCCCTATTTATCTCTCACAAGTTCGAGCATCTTGAACGTTTTTCAACTGTCAAACGCTTTGTCCAGGTCGACAAATCCTGTGAATGTTTCACGATTTTTCTTCAGTCTTCCTTTCATTATCAAGTGCAACGTCAGACCTGACTCCCTAGTGGAATTATCTTACCTGAAGCAAAATACATCGTCACCTCACAGATCCCCAGTTTTCATTTATGTTTTCCTGTATAGTATTCTTGTCAAAATCTTGGATGTATGAGCTATCAATTTGAGCAGCGATAGCTATTGCACTTATCTACGCTTGCTATCTTCGGAATTGTGTGGACGATATTTTTCCAAATGTGTGATGGTATGCCGGCAGTCACATAGATCCCACACATTACCTTGAAGAGAATATTCGTTAGGTGACCACTCCCCCTATGATTAAAAAAAACCGATGGAGTGTTATTTGTTCATTCTGCACGGTCTGATCCCAAGTCATCCAAATCTCTTTCCAATGATTAGTCTAATACTGGATTCCCTATCTCTTCCACAACGAATCTGGCTTCTTCTTCTATCACGTTATCAGACCATTCCTACTATGCCCACAATACTTGATAATTCGGACAGAAGTTGCATGTCATTGGTTTAAGAAGGGGAAATCGACGAAATTAGAGAATTAGTTGAGGTAGTCAGTCAGTCAGAAGATACGCAGTTGAGAATAAGCCGACCATATTATACACATGGCACAAGCACTGCAAAACCTCTCACGCAGCTCACGTAACGTAGAAAGTTTTTCCTTAGCGTGCGTAAGCAAAACAAATTACAATATTTCCAGTTAACACGTGGAGTTGTGTAAATCCTTACTTATCACAGCCCTGAACTTCGCATTTATGTCGAATACAGAAGATGTGAATGTTCTTCCTCTGAAATAAGCAGCCATTTTTGACCTCTGAGAGAAATCAAGCACTAATAGGAAGACAAATAATCAAATAGTTAAGGGTAAATGGACTGCACCTAGTTTAGTAGCATACAATCTAACTAAGAAAGTTCAGGATGATTATGCAAGGCAATGAAATCGTGTGTAAAAGAATGACAATTTTAGTAAATTTTATGTTAGTTACTTGTCGACATGGAGCCATTGTAAGATGGTCAGGTCCGACTGCTGTTGTTATCACGAAGCGAGTCAGTTTCCACTATGTTTATAACGACAGTAATGAATGCTAACACTATATGTTTGTAATAGTTTGTTTGACAGGAACTTTAAGTTGTTGGTGTGTGTTATCTGGATAACGTAGTATTGGATATAATTCTACTAGCGAGTACCGGAGGCCATAAATCTGGCTAATGTAGTGCATAAAAGCAATAGATAAAGATAGAAATATATGATACAAATCATAGAAATACATTAAATACTCTGATACTGTATAGTATTAACATTGTTTTAGCCCGCCTTAGGTACCAGGTGACGGGGTTCATATAATAAAGGTAATCAACGGAAACGTGATGTTTTTTCGGGATGCTGGTCTCGTGACGTCAATGGTATTCCGTCCGCCGCCCTAGGAAGCAGTACTTCCGTCCAGCGTCTTCTGCACCCGTTTAACTCACCGTGGTGGGGATCCATGATGTAGTGAGGGTGTTATTAGATATTTGGACCTCTGTCACTACTTTTATTACGCTATCCCATAAACGTTAGTCCATGTGATGATAGAAGTGTACTCTTAAGCAATTTTACGTCAGTTATTTTGGAGCACATTCAGATACCGCCGATTTCTCTGAAACAAGCTCCTCTCGTTTCCAATACGTTTGTTCCATTGTGCGCATGGTCTATACCACGTAATGCAGCTGCAATCACGCGTTATCTTGTGAATGCTGGGAATTCTGATGCCTACATATTCTTTGGACAGGTATCATGAGCTGGTGTACTTTGGCCGAAAGACCGAATAGTGATTTGATGTTATGTTTATTCAGTAGTCGCCTGATGTTCCCCGTCACTGAATCACAGACAGGCAAAAACGCAAGCTTCTTATTCGTACTCTCCCCTTCGGCCGTTTTACCCTTGCAGTTACATCTTGAAATTGCTTCCCTTAAAACATGTTATCTGGTAATTGAGACCCGAGAAGCCACGTGTTAGTGTGACAAAGCACAGAGATGAATCCAAATAACGAAAACCACCCCTCAGGAGCTATACCGAACACCATCGTTGTTGCTATGAGACAGGAGTAGCTCACTCCCGGGCATTTGGATCGTCTCTTGAAGTTTGTTTCATGTTTATGCTGCTCAGTAAGAGACAACTTCCAAGTATTTGCCTGAGCTGTAAAGTACTATTTGGGAAGCAATGTTTCAACTAGTAGCCTAGAAGCCTTCCCCAGGCCTCATTTCTTGTTGGCGTCACTAAGCGAAATAGTAAAAAATAAATGTAGAACTGGTCCAGGAATCACGAATGTTCCATCCATTTAATATTAAACTTTGAACATACAGTTGTAATGCAAACTTAATAAAAGAAACAGTTAATTAAACAACTTTATAACAATAATTTTATGAATAAGAAATTTAAAATGTTAATAAAAATTGATGAATAACTGCATAGTGGATGTAACTATACTGAAAGCGAAGAACGGTTTAATGGATGGAAAACATGTTGCTAAATCGCATACTCTGGTCCGTTATTCGAATTTCTAACTTAATTGCGGGGAAAAACCACGTGTGAAACTAAATTAGTCGGTGTCCAGTAAACACCGCAATCAGTGTGACAACTGCACAATTTCCCACGTCCTTTTCAGGTTTTGCCGATACTCGATACTAGCCTTGTAACGCAATTGAGGCTACAGATTTGCATTTCAGCGCCATCCCAAAGAATGTAAGTATTTTTTAGATGTGGGCTTCGACAATAGTGTTCAAGTACGTAGTTTTTGTCTTGCTTCTAATGCCTTAAGTATCATGTCAGCGATGTGTCAAAAGTAATAAACATATCACTTCATTTCGATAAACCAGTCACACCACAAATTAAGTACTCCTTTTCCTGTGCTCACACATTCACAGGTTTTTTTTTTAAATCTTTGCAACAACTTTAAATGGCAATTTCTAATTTCATGATTGGGCTAACACTCACCAAAATGTATCAACAATTCCGACGAACTCACTCAGCAGAAAGACTGAGATCTTTACAATAGTTCGAGTTACCACGAAAAATAAAGAGGTAGTTTGCTGTCTAGATTGGACTAGTCACAGAATTTGATTTTGTGTGGGTAGAGTAAAGCTGCATAATGTTAATGTTCACATGTAGAGTGATAAAAGGAACTCTAATCACGTTTCTGACATACGTCCAATGTTTAGACTCATATTGTCAGGTACTGATATACTGTGACATAAAAAGTAATTTCTAGATCCATAGATTTTCCGTTCCTCAACTTCATGTAACTGTAAATAATCTTCTGTATTTATACAAATGCTCTTGACCCACAGCATGACTTTTCGAGTAATTGCCATAGGTTCTGCTTATGCAAGACACGTAATGCGTTTCAGTAAATCGAAACATTCCCGGAAAATGTTCTTACGTTAAGTTAAAACGTGATTTTTCAAACTTACATGTGTAATGTTTTACATGTTAGTTTCTCACCAGCAAACTTTGCCTTAATATCTGTGCTCGTTGGTCGATTATGCGTGTAGTCACTTTTATTTCTAATGCTCTGATTTCTCTTGACAAAGATTACTGTGGCGAGCGACGACTCGGCCAATTAAAATTGAAAGGGCGATCACTGACCTTATGGCTCGCATGTTCCAAGAGACCAAAGCTTCCTTCGTCCTGTTATTTTCGACTCTATTCTGGTGTTTGATGGTCCGCACTTTGCTTGTGTATGTTACATATGGTAATAATTTTCGCTGTCTTAAATTATATTTAGAAGGAAAGAGAGTCACTTGTGAAGACATCCTTGGGTTTCTGTGCCTGAGGTTAAGCTGAGTATCGTGTACAACATTCCTCCATGTGTCTGCTTTAGAAGACATGCTATAATGGGAAAGGATTTTTTTTTTAGCTTTGCAGCAATGTGAATAGTAGACTGAAACTTGTGGTGACGACTAATAGGGACAATTTCCATTCAGTTCTACAAAATTTCTGCTGAACTGCTGGATGTCTGTAACTTGCTACTACGATTTCCATTTTATTTACAAGCTAGATTTAATTCGTAATGGAGTTGACCAAACAAGTTCCTGATTCGGCAAACGTTTGTTGTATTTTGTTAGTTCCACAGCTACTCCGTTGGTGAAGTATTTGTCTGATAGTGGATGAGAGTCCAACGTGACATTTGTGTAAGCTCCTACGGTATTGCTTGCAAAAGTATTCGCATCTTCTGGTTTTTCAATAATCAGTCATCTCTTGCATTTATTTACGCCTCATACTCCAGCAAATTAAATTAAAAAGTACATTTTTTATAAAGTTTCTCTTTGAAATGCAAGAGGCTAGGTGTGTTTGTACAGTGCTGCTACGATAACTAGTCACAGTTCTGCGCCATCGGCATGATCACTATTTCCATGAGAATGATTCTTACCCTACACAGATTTTTCAAAAAGCGAGAGGTTGCTTGCAATATTCTGATAGCATTATTACAGGTTCCAGAAGGTAAGGTTAAGTCGAGAACCTCAGATAAACAGTAGTGGTGCCTTCTTCAATGTAATTTGTATTGAAAGCTCGTGTTCCCAGCTTCACTGTAAAAGGCCTATGTCTAATGGATTATAACTAAGAGATAAGCTTGCTCCCTACACTTGGTTTTCCTATGAAGTGCAACGTAACAAATGCTCAGAGGGGCACATGTTAGTTTTTGTCATAGGGAATTTGTGCACTGCTAAATAATAAATAATGTCTGTAGGATTATCTGACGATGGCGACTGTGGGCAAAAACGGGTTACGATTGTGTCATAAAAAGTGATTGTGTTAAAACTGAACAACCTTTATATGTACGTAAGTGCCTTAACAAGCTGTCGATTTGTAAAAACAAGCAGATCAAGTAACACATTTACTTCTCTGTGTCACACTCCACGAATGTCTATGCTGGCACTTCGTTGTGACTGCTCCAGGTACATAAACCCAAAGGCATCAGTGCTCATTGTTACTCATTGCATTCGCCATTCTGAAGCTCACAAAATGTACTGTGTAACTGTAAAGTTCCTGATGCACTGGATTACGATTCATTCACAGCGCGAACGGCATTGACTGAAAATGAGACTAGCAGAAAAGAGCATGTAATAAATACATCCACAATTTGCAACGGATTTATGGACAGGACGTAACAAAACATAAAAATACTGCTAACGCCCAATGATTCTCAGTAAATTCTCTTCCACGTATCTGTGATCATTAACAGTTCCGCGAAAATACGGAATATGAAACCGATGTACCAGGTAATTTAATTTTCTCATTCATTATTTTTTATCAAATTGTAACTATTTTTCGCTTCAGTGATGTAAACTTTAATTAGGGCGTATGAAATTATTTCAACTCTTCTTTCTCATTAACCCTTCCCCGAACATATACACATTGCTGACAAACTTGACGTATGAACATCAATTACGTCCATTTCATCTGTCTCTACGAAGTAAAGAAGATTTTTACAAATTGCAAATTTCTAAAGATCTTGAGTAATCAATATAAAAAATATTCCCGAATGCACAGATATAAAATTTAAAAGAAATCTTCATCAATCTATGATGTAGGAAGTAGACTACTTTGTTTATACGATAGACACGAAAGGAATTGTTTGCAGTTCCGATAGTGCAACAAACGTCAAAAAGTTATATTAGCCTGAGTGATATAGTAGCCAGTCACACTTGAAGCAGGAAAAATTCTTGTTGGTTCAATCGGTGTCGGATATCGTAAGTCAGTCAACTAAACGTTTCACGATGCTTCCACATCTAAAGACAAAAAAATAGGTATCGGTTTGTTACAAAGGGATGACATAGAAGAAACACACCAAGTTTCCTGTTGTGGAATGGCTACTATAAAAAATCTGTCAAGAAATCGGAGATATGCTACCATACCATCACAGGCCTGAAGCAACCTAAAAACAAAAAATAAAAGTACTTCATGTGATCCGTCCAAAACTCTAGGTTCGACCCATGTATTTATGCAAGAAAGCAAAGAATAATCGAATCGTGTTATTTGGAAAACAGTAATTTTTTCAACTCGCTTCTAGACATTCGGACTGAAAATTCTTCTAAAATTGCTTATCGTGGCAGAGAGAACATCCCGTTACATGGACATATAATTGCGACTAACGTAATTAAGCTGAAAACAATGAAGTAGCAAGTATCATTGAATTACTGTGTTCACAATTGTCCTGCCCTCCAATGGAGACGGGTACATTCAAATATTACTGTAATGTTAAACAAACAAAGAACCACGAATACAATTTAATTAATTCATACCTCATAGATTAGTATCATCCTCTAAAATCAAGTAAGGTATAATTATAGTAATTTTTCGTCTACTACCGTAATATTTGTGCACTTTAAAATTTTACTTCTCCTATTTGCGCAAAACATAGCGAAAAATATACTGCGCCGTGTAAATCGTGACTTTCATAAAAGCCAGAGACTTTACTGTGAACATGTTACATGGAATACCGTGGTATAATTTCTATGAATGATTAAGGAAGTAATTTTACTCGTATTTCTACTCTAGGGCTCACCCACAGAGTATGACTGAAACGTGCTTAGCAGAGAGAGACAGAGACGAGGAAAATGAATCCTGATAAACAGTAAAACGGTTTTCATTTTACTTCTATTACTTTTAACATAGTTTCATACAGTCAGTCAGTACGAAGTTTGTGCGTGTCCATAAGGACACCACTGTGATGTGATGTATCCCGAAGCAAAATAGATGGAGCAGTCCTTTACTTACCGAGCATTCTGTAGATGCCACGCCCGAAGATAATAACATTTTTGTAAAAAAAAGGGGGCGTTACTGTTGCAGTTTATTTAATAGTTCATCTCAATAGTACAATTACTAACAGTCGTACTGTCCAAACGAGTGATTGTCTGGATTTGCAAACGCCTGTTCTTTTCTGAAAACAAGTTTATGTAAACTCATCGTTTAATGTGAACGTGGGCGCCTTACATTATTACTGAAACACAAACCGTAACATTAAATAGGTAAACATTTCACATAAAATTACTCCACTAAGGACATGTAGTGTCATGTTTTCGTTGATAACATGTGTTATAACTCATTTTAGCTATGGCTGCTGTCATTAATCGATGCTTATCTGCAGTTAAACGAAGAACAGCGTAATGTACGGTCTTTCACTTCTGAAAGATCATTATTCAATTGATTTTGGCAGCTCCAATCAGTTGGAAGTTAGCTTTATGGTGTTTAAAAAGTAAATGACTGATACTGTTAATAAAGTTACACATTTCTAACAATAGAGTTGGTGGCACATGCTTTTAATTAATACATGACAGTATACATCAGCAGCGGAGCTGTTTTCCGTGAAATGTCCCAAATCGAATGTTGGTAACTATGTCGCAGTAATAACGTACACGTATTTGCAATAAACATCTCGCTAACATGCAATTTCGAAGGTGTCTGCGCCTCTCTAAAGCAAAGATAATTATTTTGTTCACTTAAATTTGCATTAAGAGAAGAAACTGTATTATCAGTGTGGGAGAAAATGGTTAAAAGCCACGCCCGTTTTGAAAGAATAATAATTTATTATTTCATAAGTATCAGACTTCAAACCTCCGCCTATAAACAGACGACAACGAGAGCTTGTTGTAAACATTTCTACATTTATATCTTATAAAATAATTAAGATGAATTGTGACTTACAAAACTTACAGATTGCTCGCAATGTCTCCATATTCTACCTCCTTTATATATCAACACACCGAAGGCAGCTACCCAAATCTGAACAACGAGTCAGACTGTACACATGTTGGACAGGTATTCAGGTCTATCTTTTTGGCAGATTATAGTAAAAAATAAGGTGGTAAAATAGCAGATGCATTTAGTTTATACGATATTTATAATGGCAATTATAGTGGTAGTCCTTTTTTCCAAGTAAACGTATTAAGTGTTTTTATCTTCTTATTAGGTTTGATATATTATGATCTTCAAAAGCTAAATTATCCTCTGCTGTTTACGCGGGAGTAGAAGCTGAAGTAAACTCTCACACTGACGAAATAATTCTCAGTTCTTCTTACGTCTCAGAATTCTTATTCTGAGCGTAGACTGTGAAGAGACTTAAATGTTTTCTTTTATTATTTAAGTACTATACAATCCAAATAATTTTAGCGTTTGCCAGAAGAAATACAGTTAAATGTGAAATGTGTATAAGAAAATATTGTACTCGTCTATGAATGTTATATATATATGTATTTTCAAGCAATAAAATTGTAATGTTCGATGATACTTTGTAGGGACCGTTGGTTTCTTTAACTACTCACCCAGGATGCTGTCAGAACTGCTGTAACTGTGGCTGTGTATTTATAATCCTTCCTACAAATGTATTGAAATTTCTTTCTCTTGAATGTTGCCAGAATTCAGTGTTTTGTGAGCTCAGACATCGCCTCAACGAATTCACTGCGGGCTCACAAATGACCATATCTTACTAAATTATTGTACCAGATATTGGTACACAGTAAAATACCTCATGAAACACGTGGGCAACACCGATATCCCATTCTTACCCATAAGAAAGGCTGAAATTAAATACCAGAAACTGTCAGGTTGCCTCGTCAACTGGCTTATGATTAGGGGATTCCGGTAATCAATATTTTGGGTAGTCTAATAAGTACTAAACGAGTTAGATCTGATTACATTTTATTTTTATTCATTAGAAACCTAAGAACATCAGAGAATTATAACGGTTCACCACCAGCATTACTCTGGACAAATCAACTGAAGGAGTGGTCAGTAAATAATTTATGTACACACAAATTAGTATTTCAACCTTGGTAGAAGAGGAATGACACCAACAGAGTACGCAGTCGGAATACAATTTGGAATGAAAGAGCTGTGTGTGTGTGTGTGTGTGTGTGTGTGTGTGTGTGTGTGTGTGTGTGAATTCCTATGGGACCAAACTGCTGAGGTCATCGGTCAGAATGAAAGAGCTGAAAAACCACTAGAGTAGACCTACAGCTGATAGCGCGCTTAGTTGATTCATGAGTGGTTAGAGACTGAAAATCCTAGAAAAAGAAAAATTAACTTTTATTTTTATTTATTTATTGCGATAAATATTTCATATATCAATGACTGTGTGCTAAGGCATGGATGTGGAACGAGTCAAAACACTTAATTCATTGTTATGTTCAGATCGTTAAGATCCACAAACACAGATTAACAATATAAATTAGAAAATAATAGTAAAAAGTGCACTCACAAATGGAGCTTAAGATGCAATTTTATGATGTTAGCTAAATAATTATTTATAACAGTTTCAATAGGGCAAAAATCCAAAGTTTCAAAATAGCTCTTTTTTATTACTCGATGATGGCTAGTTTTGTGGTTTTATTCCTAATCTATTCTCGAATCATTCGTCCAATCAAATAAATATTACTCCACATAAGAAAAAAATCGTGACAATCCTTACCCAAAGGACTATAATGCATGCTGGAATTGATAAAATTATTTATAATGTAAAAACGACCATCCTCTTCACTTACAGAACACAAATTAACGTAAATGATGCAGCAAGGTATATTAAAGTAGGGATACACAGAAATTCAAAGGAAATAATGTTTACTATCTCTCCTAAAGACTTCTTCTAGAGATAGAAACTTTTTTCGAGCACGAACCCCTTTGGTTTAATTTTAAATAGTATGTTATAACATCATAGGTACTTAATATTACTTAGAAGAGTGTTGAAGATTTTAGTGTTTGTATATTTTTTCATCAGATATACGAGTACACTCCTGGAAATTGAAATAAGAACACCGTGAATTCATTGTCCCAGGAAGGGGAAACTTTATTGACACATTCCTGGGGTCAGATACATCACATGATCACACTGACAGAACCACAGGCACATAGACACAGGCAACAGAGCATGCACAATGTCGACATTAGTACAGTGTATATCCACCTTTCGCAGCAATGCAGGCTGTTATTCTCCCATGGAGACGATCGTAGAGATGCTGGATGTAGTCCTGTGGAACGGCTTGCCATGGCATTTCCACCTGGCGCCTCAGTTGGACCAGCGTTCGTGCTGGACGTGCAGACCGCGTGAGACGACGCTTCATCCAGTCCCAAACATGCTCAATGGGGGACAGATCCGGAGATCTTGCTGGCCAGGGTAGTTGACTTACATCTTCTAGAGCACGTTGGGTGGCACGGGATACACGCGTACGTGCATTGTCCTGTTGGAACAGCAAGTTCCCTTGCCGGTCTAGGAATGGTAGAACGATGGGTTCGATGACGGTTTGGATGTACCGTGCACTATTCAGTGTCCCCTCGACGATCACCAGAGGTGTACGGCCAGTGTAGGAGATCGCTCCCCACACCATGATGCCGGGTGTTGGCCCTGTGTGCCTCGGTCGTATGTAGTCCTGATTGTGGACATCACCTGCACGGCGCCAAACACGCATACGACCATCATTGGCACCAAGGCAGAAGCGACTGTCATCGCTGAAGACGACACGTCTCCATTCGTCCCTCCATTCACGCCTGTCGCGACACCACTGGAGGCGGGCTGCACGATGTTGGGGCGTGAGCGGAAGACGGCCTAACAGTGTGCGGGACCGTAGCCCAGCTTCATGGAGACGGTTGCGAATGGTCCTCGCCGATACCCCAGGAGCAACAGTGTCCCTAATTTGCTGGGAAGTGGCGGTGCGGTCCCCTGTGGCACTGCGTAGGATCCTACGGTCTTGGCGTGCATCAGTGCGTCTCTGCGGTCCGGTCCCAGGTCGACGGGCACGTGCACCTTCCGCCGACCACTGGCGACAACATCGATGTACTGTGGAGACCTCACGCCCCACGTGTTGAGCAATTCGGCGGTACGTCCACCTGGCCTCCCGCATGCCCACTAGACGCCCTCGCTCAAAGTCCGTCAACTGCACATACGGTTCACGTCCACGCTGTCGCGGCATGCTACCAGTGTTAAAGACTGCGATGGAGCTCCGTATGCCACGGCAAACTGGCTGACACTGACGGCGGCGGTGCACAAATGCTGCGCAGCTAGCGCCATTCGACGGCCAACACCGCGGTTCCTGGTGTGTCCGCTGTGCCATGCGTGTGATCATTGCTTGTACAGCCCTCTCGCAGTGTCCGGAGCAAGTATGGTGGGTCTGACACACCTGTGTCAATGTGTTCATTTTTCCATTTCCAGGAGTGTAGTTTTTTCAGGTCATAGTGTGTGTCCTAGTTCCTTCTTGTGTTATGACGATGGTATAAATGATTCATTTCATACTGAGAATGATTGTGAAGCATAAACATAATGACTGAAAAGAGCTGTTGTGAGGTAGTGGTTAGTATCCCTATTTGCTTGAGAAGAATATGACATCAGATTCTTGGAGGTACTCCACACAAAATTCGAACTACCTTTTTCTTATTCACAAAGACATTTTTCGACAGCGTTGTACTGCACCAGAAGGTCATTCAGTAACACATAAGTGAATGGAAGTAGCCAAGGTATACAGATTTTGAAACGTCGATGTTCTCGATTTTGTCGATTGTCCGGATGGCAAATGGTGTTCCGGTAAGCCTTTTCAGGGCTTAGTGGATGTGATCTACCCAGTTAAAGTGCTACCTGTATGAACGCCTACGAATTTCAAGCAATTTACCATCTGTATCTGTTGGCTCTCATGTGCAGTATTTATATCCTGCGAATTTTTGAGGTCAGAAAGGAAATGAGTGTAATTGGTTTTGCTGATGTTTATTATTACTTAATTATGAACCGGTCCAGGACCTCTGCAAATAATTAGTTGGCATTTAAGTCTAGGTAGGTGGACGTTTTATTGTCTGTATTACCGAAAAAAGAAAACAAAAAAACGCAGGGCTTCACATAACGCATGAAGTGCCTCAGAATGTCTGACTGAGCTGTAAATCGAGTATAAGCCTCGTTTTCTCCACTGCAGTCTTACGGTGGCTCCAGCAATCGTAGCCAAAGTTGGAGGCGCCGACTGCTGAGTCTTGGAGCTGCTAATTGAATATGCCATAGGTTGTAGCGGGTTGACTTTGTGAAGCCGAACCCGTCATTTTGTCTATATCGACGCAGCTGAATAATCTCCGAGTCTCAAAGAAGATGTAGTATAACTTCTTAGCAGATGTCAGAAGTCCATAACATATCACTAGCAGTGTTTGCAGATCCACCAAGCAACCAACTGCTTTTCCAAGGCCCCCAAGACTTTCTCCCCACCTCTGAACAGCACGTGCGAAAACCTCTCCGAGACCATTAAGCAAAAGAGCGAACATGAACCGACAATCCTAAACATAGAAATTAGTTACCTGTCTTCCAACACATGATTTAACATGCATCACCCATAGACAACATTAGTTTCACTAGCCAGTAGGGACCGGGTCAAGAATTCCATGACCATTTCACCATGATGGGAAATTCTACAATTTTAGAAAAGCTACCAGCCTTGTTCCCATGGAAGGGACATATGGCAATTTTGCTGGCTTAGTAAGACAGAGCCACAGGAGAAGACATTGCAGGAAGCCTCACTGTGGACGGCCAAAAATGGCCGTCGATGGCTTTAACGAGTTCCGAGTCTCAACCTGACCATCCGTGAGGTACCGGTCGGTATTGCACGCAAAGTTCACTCGAGTGTATTGACCACACACGTTGCAGCGGAAACACTCTGGGCCGCCGCTCGCTACAGTTCCGTCTACTCGGGAAGCCAGGTTCAGCGGGAAATGGTGATTGACCGACGTGTCGCTCTACGGAGCATGAGAAAGTTGTCGTTTTACAGTTAGAGAAAAACCCACCAGCCGAGTGAAGATATGAACAGAGACATCTCAATGTCACCAGAAGTGAGATTGATACCAAAAGCCAATATGATCGCCGTTCTACATTTCTAGCAACTACGTCCTAACCACTCACATGCTACTTCATAAAATTGCGAGTAATGTATGGTAAACACAGAACGATCTCGAAAGCGATGAAGAAATGAAAATTCGACACGCTAATCGCATATGCAATGTAGGATGATATCTGAGGTAAGGCCTGGAACAGGCCGCCACCTAAAGACATGAAGTATCACTATGTTACCTTCGTTGATAGACACTGTACGTCCATTTGAGCATAAAAAGAATAAGAAGATGATGTATTGAACTACGAGAGCTATTCGGTCGCGAAATGGAAACCACTGTGAACATCCGACAAGGCTTTTCACAGACGTTTTGGGCTTTGTCTCTAGTATGCCTGTCGATCGTCTCAAGACTTTTTTTTTCAGTCGTGAGTGCACTGACAGCGAGTAAAGGTACCTAGACCAACAATATCTCCCGCCAAGTAGGAGGGCCCACTGAGAGGCATCGCCTTAATGAATGCAGCCCACTTAACACAACTGTCATGCACTCTCTTCTTCATGACAATTCTCAGTCGCACTCTGCAGGGACAGTGAAGACGCTCCTGCAGCCTTTTCGATGGAAAGTGTTCGATCACTCACAACAGTGCCATAATTGGCTCGTCCTGAGTATCTGTTCACATGAAAAGCTGAGAACGAAGACAACACTTGGGCGCAGGCTACGCGCTATAGACCAGCGTAGAGAACTATCGGAATGCACAGGCGGCTGCCTTCTATGTCGATGGTGTTGGAAATTTGGTATAACGCTCCGAAAAAGTCTAAGTTGGAGCGGCTGCTATGTAGAGGAATTCCTGGAAGGTGTAGCTAAATGTGCAAAGAAAACAGTTTTGATTTTCACTGTGGCTTCCTTACTTTTCCGAACAATCCTTGTATTTTAGCCCGGGTGATTCTTTGTGTTAAAGCACTAGTCTCTTACGGTAAAACTCGTACCACCGTGACAAATAGAAAATTTGGGATATGCACAGCAGCTCAGTTTCTAAATGTGGAATTTGTGGATGGCGCATTATGTAGACGTAGCTTATGAGTTAGTTTATCCTTCATTTTATTGTCTCTGAAAAAATTAATATGAGCTTTTTAGCACGGAACCTTTTTTAGTCTAATATGAAAAGTTACCAGTGAATGGTATGTTCATATATCTCACAGAGTTGTCGTGGGCGGCGAGGAGGGGACGGCAACTATGCGAAAGTAGTGTTTGTTTTACACATGTAACTACATTTTTAATTTTATTGTGAAATTAATTAAGGCAAACCTACAAGTATTATTTTGAGTTAATTGTGTAAAATTCTGTGGATTTACTTTCAGTAGCAAATGGAATTTATTCCATTTTTAGAGTACTGTTTATGTCATTTTATATCGTTCAAGATGACATGATCTGTTATAGACTGGAACATTAGCTGTAATAAGTTCCTCGTGTATTTAAATTTATGGTGGCGACTACATTTACTAAACTGTAAGACAAGGGATTTTATGGCAATATCTGTTTCATTTTCTGCAGTAAATTGTTCATTATATTTCCTCTTTATCTCTATCAAACAAGATAATCTGTGTCATGCAATTAGCATTTGTAATATTTTTTCTCAATATTTGTACAATAGCCCTGAAAAAAGTTGCATCTAACTGATTTGTTTATATGTTAGCCAACAGACTATTTGGGCAGATTCTCATTGTTGGATCATCTTCTTGTACAAAAATTTTGTTACTAAAGTACAAGTAGTGATATTACCTGGCTGTAGACCATTGCAGAATTGATCGTGTGTCTGATCCCTGTATGAATCTGTTTCGGTATGTACACGATAACTTGTATCTTTCTTTTGAACTACTCTGTTATATAATATATTACTTAACTTTTGAAATTATTGGTGATTCTGTACCGCTAATGGTGTTGCAGTCAGATTATTTTGTCTATGGCTTCTGTGTATTACGCCTCTGCAAACTGGCACTGTTATGATGTTACACTGCAATATAGAGGCACCAAAACCTCGTTATATTTACTGCCATTTTGTTTGAGCTTTGCTTACTGGAACACCTAACGTGGACGATGTGGATAAGGGCTTGACATTAAGAGGGTTGTTCAGATGGGGCAGCTTCATGGGTTGGCAGACTCTCCAACGTCATTACATCTACATACCTGTACGCTAGAGAGAATACCATAAGTTTAATACTTGCTGTGTCATTCATTTAACATTTATGGTAATGAAGAGTAATCATAAAACGTCTTTAGTTGGGCGTTGGTCGAACTACGATGGCTCTCTTTGCCTGAAAAGTGTACGAAATCGAATTTCCGTCTTGAGGCAGTTTATACTACGATAAACATGTTCGTGAAAGAGTTGAACAGACAGTTTAAATGGAGCAATATTTATTTTGTGCTTACAAAGTGTGAGACATCTCAATGTATATGATAAGACGTTTTTGAGAGATGTCGACTCTGACAGAGTCTTTGGAAATCTCACATCTCTCACTGTTACTGTAAGCAGTAGGCCGACATGTTCTTCTGTTGCCTAAGTCATACTTTCGTACTGAAAACAACCTGTCTTTCCCGTGGTCCCTAATAAGACAATTGTGTTGTGTGTGTGTGTGTGTGTGTGTGTGTGTGTGTGTGTGTGTGTGTGTGTGTATGTGTGTATTTGTGATGGTGTAGTCGGTTACAGGATTTAATTTTCCCGAGCCTTTGTCGTCAGAAATGCAACTGCACAGATTAGATACACATTTTACGTATTTATATAAGTAAAGCGCTCTTTTCAAGCTTCTGCCATAGTTTTTTAGAATATTGGGAGTAATATCCGACAAAAGCAATCTATAAAGTTTGATTAAGCCATCTGACTGCAAACTGCTGTAGGCCTGTGTCATTTGTAATAATAGCAATAATTGACAATGAATACTTCAAATTTTTGTCCAATGAATAACACAATTTATTATCCTTTTCCCTCATAAAACGGTGCTGGAGAAAGTGCATAAATTCAGGAAAGTATACTTCGAGCTCGTGTTGTGAGATGGTGTGATTAGTTGCATTCAGTCTGTGTATTTGACAGTTTAGCTAACATGTATTTTTCTTCAGGTATAAGCCTAGCCAGGATAGTTTATGACTTCAAATTATTAGGCCTAACTTTTAAAAGTCAACTGTTATTAGGTGTTGAAATCTACCACCGGGGTACATAATTCTGAATTTTGGAAATTGATCTGATGAAGATGTATTTATGTGGAAATTAACTCGTGCTTTCTTTTACATTGCTGACTTTTTTCCAATATTGTGACATCGAACAATTTTTTCACATATTAGCCTCAACAAGCGATATAATCGTCACACTTTAACGGAAATTATAATACGAAATGTATTTTGGTAACGTATTTTGCAGGCATTTTAGAAATTTTTCGTCTTAGATCCGGAAAAATAATTAATTTTCTACTCTGTTGGGTTTTATTACTGCGCAGCAATCTATACGAAATAGTGGTACAGAGAACAAACTTCCTTGTTTTACTATGCAACCATCTGGTGGATGCACCAAGCATTCGTTCTATATAGTGCAGCTGTCTGCTGGTGACAGGAGCAAGTAGGATGTGAAAGTGGGCTTATTTTCATTTACGTTCTCAGAACTCGTTGGATAGTATTTACTGTAAAAGACTCATTTTTAACAAGTACAAATTCCAATTTTTTATTTATATTTCACAAATAAGTTTTGGTTTTAAATTATTTTTAATTATTGATAGAAAAAAAGCTTTCTACTCATTCCAATGTTCAATGAAGAACGATATAGCTTCAAATCAGAGTTACAAATCTTTAATATAATGCTTCGCTTCAGTAACCGTGAATTGTTCAGACAATAAGATATTCAGCCTTCAGTTGCAACGTAAAATTTTACCTTGCAACTGAAGGCTGAATTAATTATTGTCTGATCAAATCAGAATTACCGATGTGGACCTTCCCGTAAGTTATGTCTGCCGCATGGCCTCCTTTATCCTTAAACATCCGTCACATGTCAACATCAACAACACTGAGTCCTGTATCTCCCATCCCACTGTTTGTGTACCATAAGGTTCTGTCCTCGTACCTCTGCCGATATACCAAAGCTCCTTCCATTGGTTCATATCCTCCAGTATGCCAATGACACTCGATCCTTGCCTTCTACCCTATCCTTCAGATATCCCAACGATCCTTCCAGCTCCATCTCACTCAGTTCACCTCCTGATGCACCCAGTGGCTCTTCAAAATCAACGCTACCAAAATGCAGATGATAATCGTAGACCAAACCACCCACAGCTTTCGTCCCCTCGACTTTTACTTTACCATTTACGATCTTCCCATCCAGTTAAATAACATGCTAAAATATCTCGGTCTAACAATTGATCGCCGACTAATATGGAACCCCCATCTACTAGACCATCCAACAGAAATCCCACAAAAGACTGAAATTACCGAAACTACTGACTGGTGACCATGAGGATTGTACTCTTCCATAATCCTCCACACCTATAAATCCCTGAACCGACCCATCCTCTCCTGTGCAAATGCAGCATAGGCTTCCTCTCCTCCCTCCTTTTATCACGCCCTACTTATCCTCGAACGCCGTGCTCTCCGGCTCGCTTTCCGAGTCTGCTCATAGTCGCCCAACTGCATCTCCTACATTTCCTTCCCTGCTATCCCATACTGAACATCTCTGAATATCATACATCATCAGCAAACTCGACACTACCTACTCCTTCGTCTCCCCTCAGTTCACTGCTCCTGGCACACTGCCACCTCTCTACAACCACATTACCCCAGCGCTACACCTCCATACTCTCCACGTCCTCTCCGAACGAAACTTTCATCGCCTTCCCTTATATGACCTTGAAATCCGCTCTGATTCATACTCATTCTGTCAGATGTAAAAGAACCTATCTCGTCTCCCCCAGTAAGGGTTCTCTTCCTCTCTACTCCTCTCCACTCACATCCTGAGACTTGGTCCGGAATGGCATCCATCTTCACCTTCCCGAATTCCTCCTCTACGCACCCATCCACACAGACACCTTCTTAAGCACTACACCCACTGCCATATTCCCATGACACCCCTATTTCTGGTAGTCTAGGCCCACTCATTACTTCATACTGACTTTTTACTTCTTTTAACTCATACTCATGTCGCTCTGTCTTTTATCTTTTGTGAAACATTCTGTTGCCATTTCATCAGTCTTTTACTGAATCAACTAATCCACCTTTATATTTTAAATTATGTACCTGTAACTGAATCTATGTCTTTTTTTATGCCAAACATTCATTTCGCCAACTGTCATGTCCAATTTTATACTATGTTTCAAAATTTTGTTCTCATGTGGCTGATGACAGGAGCAGGTGGATTGTGGCACGGATCTACTCACCCCAACCTCTCCCCTAGTGGAGCTCAGTACGTGGCAGGATGCCATGATTACTGCTGCCAGTAATACTTGGGGATGAGGAAAAGCTAATGCAGATGTCAGCGCAGTATGACACGCACAATTGTCTCAGCTTTCGTGTGACACCACAGGTAAAAAAGTGCTGACAGGCAACGAGGCTGCTTTTCCTGCGAGACCCCTTCTTTCCACACTACTGGCGGGTTCTAACAGACAAGCTGTTGCTGTTATTGGAGGACATCCCTCTATACAAACCATACGCTATCAATATCACGAATGTCCCCTCATATTGTATAGGTAGGAGTAATTACAAAAACTGAAGTAAGATTTGGAGATCGCTGGAACTGTATTTCGGGAACCAAAAAGTGTGTTTGTCACTCACATCACCGGCAGTTCGTCAGTAGTAAAATTTAAAACAAGGTATCTACAAGGAAACACCGGTACCTCCCAAGGCCTGTGCTGTGAGAAGTTCAACGACCGTATAGTCCTCTGGAATCGCTCTAGAGCACATATGGTCAATATTTTAAGCACAATACCAAAGTTATAATAAGAAATACATGAACCGTCCCCCTGTAAAGTGTCCACTCATACTTGGTACAGTAGAGCAGACATTAGTCAGTTAGCGGATCCACTTCTCTTGATGGTGGGCAGTGGTTTGATACTATTTGATCAGTTTTCACATATGATGTGTCGTAATTCATATACCCTAAACATATGTAAAATGTTCACAAGGAGCGAGCAGTTTATAACAACAATAACGAAAAAAGTTACTGAAATCAATAATTGAGCTAGCTGTTGTAGTCCGATCAATATAGGGCAGGGCTTTGCTTAAATGAGAGAATTGGAGCTCTAACCGCCATCTAGCAATTCTGATTTGGGTTGCACTAATCCATAAATTACTTGATGGTGATCGCGGGATGGTTCGTTCAGTACGAATACGGCTCATTCTGTCTTCCATCGCGGGAATCTTTAGTGAACCTGACGTCGATGGGACACTAAATGCCAGTCCTTCTCCGTTGTTTTAAATACAGAAATTTCAGTCTTATTTTTAATTTCCTAAGTTAATGTTGCGCCATAATCTTCTCTTGAATGAATGTTCTCATTCTGTAGTGTCGCCAGTATTTGTTTCGACGTTGCTGTGGATGCATATCAGAACAGTATTAACAGAATCCACAGGCAGCTAGCAAGCGCAGGTTCAGTATACCGGTTAGGGCCCTAGCGCAACGGAACAACACGGCAGGTCTGCTGGCCGCTCTGATGGCTTCGCTCCGGTCTACGGGTTTCTGCCAGCAGAGACGCCATGGGAATGCCTTCAATCTGCTTTCTGTAAAAGAGATAGTATCTCTGTGGGTAGGTTCTAAGAAATAGGGGAATACAGGAAAATGAGGTTTTTTTTTTTAGAATGTCACTACGTTCATTTGACGAGTTAGCGGAGATCTCTCGAGATGAACTGACAAAAAGGACAATGTTTTAAGGAAAAAATCTCACCAGAAGAAAACATTTTCGTGACCTGTCTAATTTATAGCTAATTACTTGTTGTATGCAGTGATATTAATAGTTTTTGTCGTAACTTTAAAGTATAAATAGAGCTGACTTTACATTTTATATCTGAAAAGCGCATTACTACGAAATGAAATTTTATGTATAAATGTTTTAGAGAAAATGTAAGAAACCTGCCTCATTAGTTTGCATATGTAATTTCTTAAGAGGGTAGACCAGGGAAGATTTTTTTTTTTTTTTTTTTTTTTTTGGTGGGGGGCGCTAATTCTTTTACTGGCTTGAAATGTTTCTTAGAGAGTCAATGTTTAAGATTCATTCATATAAAGTGTGCCATAAACGTTAAAATGTGTTATAAACGCGAATTACTGCATAGGGGTCTGGCGCATCCGAACGCTCGAATGCAGCCGATGTAATACTCTAAAGTTTCCGACTTAATAGGAGTCCCGTTAGTTTCAGATGTACCACAGACGGCATAAGTATCAATTGAAAAACTATTACCAAAAAGATTTCTCTTTGTAAGATGACTCGTTTATGGTAAACAGTCTGAAAGCAAGTTATTGCCTCGCGTCTGCTTACCTTGTCATTTCGCTTGACTTTTATACGAACTAAAACGCGAGTTCTTGAAAATAACAAACAAATGTATTTATAGGGATAGAAAAGGTTCCGAAAGTAATCCGAGTCGTGCTACAAACGCTTCAGTCGGTAAACGGAAGCCAGTTAGTCTCTATACTTTCTGAAATTGAGAGTGTTTGCACATCGGTGAAAAGAAGACAGCTCTACAGAGCTTGCATTGCCGAATAAAGGTTTGGTCAGTTTCAATATTTAAAAATAAAACTTGAAACTTGAGAAGCTTGTGTTTTCAAAACAACATTTTTAAAGTTACATTATTTAGTTACATTATGCCTTTTTGCAACTTGTCAGTCGGTTTTTTTTTCTACTTTGGTACGCAGGACATTTGCGATATTTTTTTTAATTCGATATTTTGGTACACGTTTTTATAATGCCTTTTTTCCTCTACAACAATTATTTCAAAGTGCTGCTATATTGTTAAATACCATTTTTAAATATCATTACGTACTGCGTTAGACAATATGACAATATCACCACTTTGAAAGCAGGTTTTGAAATTTTGTTCCAGGTTATGGCGTTCGGAACTTGTGAATTAAGGAGCATTGCGCCCTCATTTACATATATGGCCGGAAGAGTCAGCCTAAATGATTCGTGAAACGAACCCTGTCGTCTAGGACCGTGTGTCACAGATTCACCACGAGATGGGGAAACTCACAGTTGTCTATTGTCTAGTGAGACAGACGAGAACCTACGTCACACGTAGAAGTAGTGCGTGGGCATGGAGACCCAGCAGTGTTAAATATGGCAGACCTAAGATCGGCCATGAAGGAAAACATTTATGAAAGCTATTTAATTCTGTAGTAATTCAGGAAATGAGGTGGGGGTTAAAGGGACCAGACTGCTAAGGTTATCGGTCTGCAGGAAATTAGGCCACAGTAATTAATCTGCCATCCTCCTTACATTTTCATGGTGAGCCCAGTACAACTTGAATGTTGATCATATCTATAATAGTTTAGGATTTACTGTTAAAGTGAAATTAACAAGCTTTGTAACAAAGACCTGAATGATAAAATCTGACAGCTTTAGTCCATCTTAACGAGCGACATTTCATATAGAAGGGCATCATTAAACTGACAAACGTTGTAAATATCAACTCTGTAACTTTATTTGTTTACAAGATATAGTAAATTTAATTTACCAGTATTTTCAGTTAAGCATCAGATCATCATCTCCACACAAAACACATTGAACGGTGACAAAATGCCACCTTATTGATTCATTAGGTAATAGAATATTTGTTGTACAATTTTTGCATAATAATTACTTTTGTTCTTCATTTATTTATCAGAAGGCACATGGGTGCGAAGCTACTGGCCGTCATATTCAGAGTTAAGAAGGAAATTGTATTGATTTTATGTAAAATAATTTAACGTCTATTAGGTAATGGACATTATTCTTACTTTATTTAGACCGTGAAAGTGGTTAAGATTTGATTCTTGAAATATATCAGAATGAAAAATAATGTAGAATAAACTGTAGCCAATTAGATAGACGGCCTCAGGAAAGGGAACTGCCTTAGACAGTTGAGTGACGATGTTCGGCGGGCGGGAAACGCGGTCGGAGACGGGCAGAGGGCAGTTCTGGTCTAGACACCAAAGAGTACAGTTGGGTTGGAGACACCAAAGGGTACAGTTCGGATTGAGACGCAAAAGCGGGCAGTCGGTCCTTAGGCAACTAGGAAGTGAAAAGATTTAGAAAATTTCGCGTTGTGTGGTATCGCAGGACTCAGTCTCTGAGCTGTGATTAGCCGCGCGCTTAGTGTGAACTCAAACTTTTCGTGTAAATATCGAGGTGGAGTATTGGACTTGTGTTTCGCGATGAGATTGTGAATGATCGAACTGTGTCAAATGTATATGGGCTAGAGACTAATAGTAATTCTAAATACGACCACTTTCGGTATTAGTTTTCTTTCTGAATAAACATTATTCTAACCAAATCGCAACTGTGTGGCCTACATCATTTATGGGTCGTTAATTTAGATCCAGATATTATTATTACTGTTATTATATGTTAGATTAACTTTGTTTCATGCAGTTTCGCAAACTTGGCATCAGCCAGACAATTTAACCAAAAGGTCATAAGTCCCTAATTTAACGCGTGTAATGAGACCCGTGCGGTTTAACCCCTGGACGAGTTTAAGAAAAAACCTTTCGACGAAGAGGAACCGCATGTGAGCCCGAACACACCTTTGGGATGTTAGCTCGCAATCTCTCACCAGCTCCCCTCGCACTCCGCGAAAGCCTTTCGTCTACGTCGTGTACTTTCTTCTTGGTACAAGGTTTTTCTTAAAAAAATACGTAATACAATCTTATGGAAGTACAATGAACTACAAAGTCAGTTTCATAATTTGTTTGTTACTTTGTTAAAAAATCATGAACATTATTTCCAAAATCGAGTGCCATCCTGGCCTACCTTTTTAAAATAGTTTTAGCGTGTCTGACGTATCAGACCCATTAGCAACAGCAACAGCTGGAGATGCAGCTGTGCTACTTACTATCCCTGTGGGGTAAAGTTCTTTTCACTGGAATGGAGCATGAGGAACAGGTTGTGGCATAACTGAAGACCGATAATTTCAATGAAGTGCAGCCATCCAGAGTGCAGGAAGCGCGCTGTTCTGACTAGTTTTAAAGTGATGTAACATAGAGGGGCGTGATCTTCGAACTGGGCTTCATTAATGGCACTCACAGTTCCCAACACTTGCTTTTCAGTTTCGGTTTGAATAGTCGTGAGACGAAGTGCCCCAATTTCTAATACAATCTGAATCTCACGGACAAAAATTCGGTGTCAAAACTATCCATATCACTCACGTGGGCGAAGGAAACCCCGTATGTTGTAGTGCAAGAGCAGCCGTAAGCCGCCGTACCTTTGAGTGGCAGCTCCGCCAGCTTGGCAGTCCTGCCGGCGGAACCTAGGTTATCGCTCAAACAACCGGTTCTCGACTATAGACTCTCGTTTTTTTCAACACCAGTTTAACCCCATCGTTAGTAGCGCTCAGAATAACTGGTTTCTTAAACCACAGATGTCGGTTTTCATTCTCATTATTTCCTGTATTAGATGTAGAAATCAAACAAAGACTGAAAAATTTTGACTCTCTCGGTATCAAGATATTATCGAAATACTGAATTAAATAGACAAATAAAATAAGACTTAGTCCGATCGCTGGCTTTCTCGAAAAGTGATAAGTGATTGAGTACCACAGAAAAAGGAAAAAGGTCACTGCTATTCTCCTACTGGTTCTAATTTTTTGAAACTTAGTTCGAAACTAATGTTGTAATCGAGGATTATAACACTATTTGAGCATTACGAATAGTCAGTGTTAAAGAGTGAAAACTGAGATTAAGAACTCTATTTTTCGTTTTAATTTGTCCGTTTTCATGATCTACTGATAGATAAAAGCACATTATTTATACACAGGCAGTGGATCAGCCACATTCCACTTTCGTTGTATACTAGGAAGGAATTGTTGTCAAGTCTTTAATTTAATCCTGTTACCATAATTTCTTCCACCTTTCATAATGTCATAGATACGGCAGACAAATCTTTTATCTTTTAAAGTATCTGAAGCATTGTACTTCATTGCTAAGTCACTTCGAAAAAATACTTCCAGACCAGGGTGGGTGCCATTCTGCAGTACAACGGATGACTGGCGACGACAGCGAGAAATTACCGCAACAGATTGTGGAAGAGGGGGGAGGGGGGGAGGGGGGGGGGAGGCTAAGGACAAGCCTGCCACCCTGCGCTTACACGCATATCACAAGCCATGACATACGGCACTAGGGACATAATTGCCTCAGCAATTCTGTACCAATTCACATGGTTTGTGTTTATTGCTTGTTTCTGCCGTCATTATTATTAAAATAGCACTGATCACTTTTCCCATTTCCTTTACTAAGACAATGTTTAAAAACAAGAAGAAAAGTTTATTTAAAAACGATAAATTTTTATAGCGCTCCTATGGCTAATTGATCTTTCGGTTTTGTACTCGTTTCTTAATAAAAAATTAAAGAACACCTTATATAGCCGAGACTATACACATACCGAGAAATGTCGGTTATTCATAATTGGAATACCGGTGTCGGTTTCAACCGGTTGGTTTTTGCCCATCTGTAGCAGAACCTCGCAACTACTGCTCTACCGGAACAGTCGCCACACCCAGGTTGTTCACAGGTGCGGCAGGCTCCGTTTCGTTCCATGCTTCTGTCTGGAGTATCTATCGGTAGACCTGCCCTGGTGTCCCGGTGTGGCAGGGCACTTACAGCTGCAGTGCTGTTTATGAAAGCTGATACCCCAAATTGCTGACTAAAGTTCCGTTCGGCAGCCAAACCTTTTTCATGTTGTTTTGTTTTCGAACTTTGTCTGTAAGTTACCTCGTTAAATAGCAGAGACCTTTGCGAGTCATGACGTTCAGGTATTGTACCTCTACCGCTTCATGATCACAATAACTTCCAGTTAGTAATGTGTTGTACATGTAAACCATTAATTCTGATTAGTTCATTCAAGACAAAGAGATATTTCAGCCCGTTATATCCTTAAGAGTACGAGTTACATTAATCTGCAGTGGTTAGATTACAAAACTATCCAGAGTCAGATAACTGAGTCAGCATCTGTAAATTTCAGTGTGTCTCGCATAACAACTTGCGATCACACGAAAGCATAAATATATTAACGAAATCATATTCAAAGAGGACTTGTGTTTGCCAGGAAGCTCGCTCTACAGTACACTGGAGGCAATACAAACGGCTTAATGTCCTGATCGCACAAGCAGGGTTTTTACGTGAATTTTACCCAGAACAAGGCTATTGAACTCTTTGACTGTCCCTTTATAGTGTGCAGAATAGTAACAGATACCAGTCACAACAGAAAGTAATCTTTTTCAATGCACGATCAGCTTCGAGCTTGTGCCAATCCACAGATGGTTTTACATTCAATTACATGTTTCAATATTTCAGTGCTACATGTTGGAGATGACTGTATAAACAACACAGGAATAGATAAAACTCGGGTACAACTGCTAAACTTAACAACAAAATCGAAAAGAAACAATGAACACCTCCTAAATCATATTCACAAGAACAAATACAGATTTTGCTATGTCGGCCGAGGTGGCCGAGGTGGCCGAGCGGTTCTAGGCGCTACAGTCTGGAACCGCGCGTCTGCTATGGTCGCAGGTTCGAATCCTGCCTCGGGCATGGATGTGTGTGATGCCTTAGGTTAGTTAGGTTTAAGTAGTTCTAAGTTCTAGGGGACTGATGACCTCAGAAGTTAAGTCCCGTAGTGCTCAGAGCCATTTGGACCATTTGGAGATTTTGCTAGTGTCTCCTTTACAGGAAAAAATTCATACCAAGGTGTTATCCTTTTCCTAACAGTGGAATTCAAATATCCTTCTTGATTAACATTAAGCTACAACGACACATCATTCGTTACAGAATGACAAATAGCTAATGTCACAACAAATCATGTATTTTCAATCTTCCATGTGACAATTGGCCGTAGTTCTAGAGAGGGCTGACAGGAAGGAGTCTGACACTTCAGTTGAGGCTAGGTTTGGTGCTGATTTAGCGAACCTATTTTGACATGTGTTGACTTCTATTTACTCTTTTATTCTGTGACCAGTAATACGACCAATATATGGTGTTGTCATGAGACGCTCGTTGTCACTTATTATTGCCAGATTGTTGATGGAAGATTTCGAGGAGCCTGCCTTGGAGGTGGCAGCTTTCAAAACTGCATGGTTTTTCAGATATTTAGACGATATTTTTGTTTTTTGGTCCTATGCCAGCGAGAAACTGAATGACTTTCCAAAACATCTGAATTCAATCCACCCGAATATTCGTTTCACGGTGGAGGTGGAAAAGGAAGATTGTCTTCCCTTTCTTGTGGCCGAGCGGTTCTAGGCGCTTCAGTCCGGAACCGCGCTGCTGCTACGGTCGCAGGTTCGTATCCTGCCTCGAGCATGGATGTGTGTGATGTCCTTAGGCTAGTTAGGTTCAAGCAGTTCTAAGTCTAGGGCACTGATGACCTCAGATGTTAAGCCCCATAGTGCTAAGAGCCATCTTCCCTTACTTGATGTGTTGGTCTGGATGAAGGCGAATAGTACGGTCTTTACAGGAAGCCTGCTTGCAGTGATTTGTATTTGCAGCCTGACAGTTGTCAACAACCCGGTTCAACGTCAAAGAGTACCTCTTTTCTTGGTTTACAAGTCCCATATCATCTGGGACCCTGAGAGTTTGTCAGCTGAGTTAGACAATCTCGAAGTCACCTTTTGGCTACCGACCGACTGTACACCGGGTGAGTCATGATAATATCGAGGTGGCAACAAAGCCTACGGCCTTTTTGTTTTACGTAGGGAGCATTTCGAACAATATTGGTCGTATTTTGAAGAAATATGATGTGAAGTGCTTTCTTCGATCACCGTCTAAGATTGGGGGGGGGGGGGGGGGGGCTTTTATGTTCCGTAGTGGCTGATCTTGGTTTGCATACGACCTGTGACTACAGCTTGCAGTTGTGGCATGGCTTATATTGGTCAGACTATATAGGCTGTGAACGACCGGTGTATTGAACGTTACAACAGCCGAGAAAATCCGCCATTACAGAACACTGTCTTGACACCAGTCATCCTATGGAATATAACAACACGGAGATTCTGCCACGCACTTCCATCTATCGGCATGGTGTTATTAAGGAAGCTATTGAAATTAAATTACCAAGTTTTTGTTTGAATTCTGCATTGAATCATCCTCTCCCACTTGTCAAAAAAACAGTGACAGACTTTATGATACCTTACCCAGTGATTATCAATTTCGCCATTCATACATTCTGAAGTTTCAGCTTTGGTTTGTGACGGTGCTAGTATTTAGATAGATAGATAGATAGATAGAGAGAGAGAGAGAGAGAGAGAGAGAGAGAGAGAGTTATCTTTAAGGAGTTATATGGAAACAGAGGATATAAACTTGTTTGCAAAGCGCTTACTTGCTGCAGTATTGCTTTGAAAATACCAGCAGTTGTGGACGACGCCACGCGCATGCATTTCCGTAAGTTATTTGAAGGAAGGAGTTTTACTATAAGGTGCCGGTAATCTGTGGGTGTCTACCAGCTAAGTTGTTAAATGCAGTTTTGCAACACATCTGAGAGAACGTGGCCACTTAGTCAGAACCATTGCAGACAAACACTGTCGGCAAAGGAAAAATATTAATCTTTTTGAGCTGCTTTACATACATACCTCCAACTCACCAAGTCTCATTCGCAGTGAACAAGCAGACCTCGCGAAAAAGGCATTTCTACATAACTGAAAATGAAATTTTTAAAAACTAAAACTATAACTAATGACGCCCTCACAAAAAAATGATTACAACGTTACATGATTTTCCAGCAATCTTTCAATCTTTCTGTTTATTATGAATGACAGTGTGGTTCCCCAATCGTGTAACAATTTCATTTACGTGATCTGTAATCTTTGTTGCTTTTCTGCATGTGTAACATCTTTGAGCTTCTTAGTTGTAAAGTCTTTCACCATAAACTCAATTTATGTACACGCTTTATATGTTGTGAGTGTGCGTGCTTCTGAAATTATTGACATCTATTGCATCAAAGTCATAACTTGGAAGTACCAATATTTATCATCCTGTATAACATAAAGTAATGTGTTAGAAAACGAGATATTTTTGTAAAAATGTGATGAATATAACCTGGAAACGGCGTGGATACTCCAGTTGTATATAAGTACTATAATACTTTACAACACATGTTGCTTAGTAGCTTCCAATAGTTTCAGATTGATCTATTTAGTCTTTATCTGTTTTTTATGTAAACAGCGACCTACAATATTAAGCACTGCAACGTGTAACTGAAGATGGGCACAAGCTCGATATCGGCCGTGCTTTACATAAAAGGTTTTTTATGATGTGGAACAACGACAAAGCCCATGAGCTCTCTACGAACAACTGCAGTTGTCCAATGCAGTACAGATCGCGAGAGTATGACCTTTTTCACGTGCCAGGTTCGCTCGCCAGAATGATTCGTCCAAAAAAATCACTTGCACTTGTCGGACGAATAATTAGTCCAAACTTAAAGTCACGAACTTGAAACCGTGGGTGGGCTGTCATGTTTGACGTTGTTCATGTTCGTTGGCTCTGCATTTAGAGTTCAAAGCGTGAATAGATAGCACACAAGTGAAATTTGTGTAATGAATATTTTATCTGGTTCGTCACCGCTAATTAAATGAACAGTGAAAACCGAAAGCTAGAGAATGCAGGTGGAGTGTCCAGTAACTACGTAGGTTGTACAAAGGATGGGAAAATAAACACGAAAACCTACGTTAAACAAACGTGAAGCAGCACTCCTGGTTGACTGTGTGTATTTTCGAATAAATACACATGGGAGACAGCTATCAACTTAGAGAGAACAGATTGTTTAATTAACAGTCTACATACAGCAATATTCCGAACTGTCGAGGGAGAAAACAGGATAAACAGCACGTTGTGTAGTCAGCAGTGCGTGACATTGGGGAATGCTTGAAAAAACATGTTTCCTGTGTTTTACGAGTAAAGTCAAATGCATGGTAGTGTTTTAAATTGAGATCCAAAGTTTACATAGTTGAACAGTGTTGTTAATAGTGAATTTCTATTTTTCTAACGTGACTGTTGTATTAGCTGCCAATAAGTTCCATTCGTTTGTTGTGGCGACATACTAGATATCAATGGAAACAAGAAACATATTGAATGATCGACTGCTGTGTAATGAAACGTTTCAAAATACTGAAAATACTCGGTAAGTTACTTCGTCAAAGGCAACAGTTCCTATAAACTGTCAAACAAAATTTATTTTCCAGCTGCGATAATGCCTTACAGTACCTTGCTACAGAGAAGGACGTGCAATTTATGGACAACGAACATATTATCCACATCAGTCGCTGCATGGTACTGTTGGTCGGTATAAATCAATAGAGAAGGGCCAAACTTTTTAGTCTGTACCATCTATTCGACTAACAACATTTAAAAATATTACCACAGGCGTAGTATTGTTATTAATAACGGTCGTTCAGAAAAAAATTCTTCATTACGTGTATTGCACGGTCTTCATTTTTAAGACTGCCAGCATTAAACTGATCAGTGAACTACCTACTGAACACAATCAGCTAAATGTTAATTTTTCTTTCTAATGAAACTAGGGATGCTTGCAGAAATGTACCCAAAAGGATGGAAATTCCAAATTTTGGCAGTTTCTGTGTAAACATTACGTGAATTTGAGGTGTCATCCCCCAGGAATGATATTGTCCAGGGTATACACGAAGGTTATTTGTAGTTATCCATTCAGTATATTTTTTGAAGGGTAAGTTTCTTTGACACTTTCATTAGCATACACAAAGTGCATCTTTTAATGTTGTCAATGTAAATATGGATGCCCCCTTTTTCATTTAATATCTAAATCTAGATGATTACTCTGCAGTTCATAATACCAGTCAACAGCCACTTTGTATCTGGGATGCGATACATCAACTAGAGTATTTTTATGTGTAGAATCCGAATACACAATTTTTAAGTTTTTAAAGGTGTTTTATTTTTCGTATTCAGTATTTCGCTTTTTGCTATTCTTCTGGATTGATGTTTAATTATTTGTTTCTGATTTGCAGAGGAGAGGTAGATCTAAAAATCGTCAGTAAATGGTAGGTGTGGTAATGGAGTGGTGTGAAAGGGATCCTCAGAGAGTGTTTCCTGTGAAAAATAGTGCAAAATTGCAACACCATATCTCTAATACTCTACTGATTTGTTTTGCTTTTGTTTTATTTAATGTTACATAGTTGAGCTTCTGTAAGTGTTGTTTGATTGAATCGATAACACAAAATTGTATACTCCTTTCTTTGAAAAAATAACTTTGACGTCATGATTTGATTCTATGCAATGTAGTGTATCTGTCATTTAAATTCTTTGTCCCATTTGGAGGGAACAAAACTTACTGTATATAATTGTAATTTCTGTGTGAATAATTTTTTGTAGAAATTTCAATATGTTCAAAAGAACTGTTTTATCTAATGAGTCTGGTTTCGGTTATGTAAAGTGCTGATTCTCACTTAGGGTTCTTAATTATTCTGTATGAAAAAGGTAGTGTGGTTTCCTTCGGGAACGGACTTAGTAGTGCGCGCAAGTTGTGGTTGCCCTATTAGAAAAGGTGGAACGAGAGTCAGTTGGGGACGAGCTACCAAACTCTACACTGCCATGTAAAAGTTGTATATAGTGCTGGTTCCGAGAGAGGGTTTTTCTGCCACTTTACAATGCCTCGCATGGATGGATAAATAGCTGGAACGATTCTGGAAATGGTATCCATCATCGCCACCAAGAAGGGACAGAGTCCAGCAATCCACCTACCAACATGCAGTTGCCACCACCTTGCGCAATCACTGTAATGGAATACTATAATAATGTACAGTAAAGGATGACCTTATTGGATGTGTTAGTGTGCTCAAATATAAGGTAACTCATAATTGAATTCATGTGCCTAATTCGATTTTTTTCCATATCTCAACATCTCTCAGGTTCCTCTCCATTTGAACTATGATTACCGAGTGTCCCAGTTTGTGGAAAAAATAAAAGCCTCCCAGTGATGGAAACAGTCCAATTTAAAGTTTTTATTTTATTTTGGAGTGTCAAAGACACCTATTTAATCATTTACTTGAGAGTAGAAGACTGTGGTAATAAAGACAATTTGCTGTTTCTTTTAAAAATTAAAAGTTCTTAAAACTGAGGCTTATAAAGTTTTGCTTAGTTAATGATCATAGTGCTGCCTGTAGTAAATTTTAAAAGGTTGATCAGTTTCTTGTAAATTTGTCAACATTGTGTCTCACTGCAGCAAAAGTCGTGACTTGCAGTTGTGGAAAGTTATATTTGCTACGTAAGCACTTGTTTCTTTCGGGTATTGAAACTGCATATTAATAGTGTAATAAGATCCACAGATTATCCTTTACCACTATTTATGAAAACAATAATTTCTTTATTCAGAAGACTGTGAGAAGTAACCTGTTAGTGCATTCCAATTAACTTTCATTTTAAATAGTAAAATATTTAACTGAGAGAGACTTAACCTGTTACCAGCTCACAATTTTGCAGTGAACAATATTTATAATTCTATGTCAATTAGACAAAGTATTTGAAAAATAATACTTAACCTATGTCCAGCTAATGATTCTGCAGTGAATATTAATAGTAATGTTATAAAGACCGTTTAGTATGAATATGCCCTGAAAGTAATAGTGTATTTCGTGATCTGTTATATTTACGCAAATAGTTTGTTCTGCTCTGTTAGCTTCCAATCTTAATCGTGAACATATGCAGGTGTCAGAGTTCGTTGCACTCGCGTGTGGGAAAATATAGGTTGTGTTTGTCCGTTAAGGTTCCTCATACTTAATTTCTTGAACAAGGATGTCAGTCATCCTCTTGCCCAGTTAGGCTGGCGACCATTTTCCTTGTTCTTTGAACAGTGTAGACAGGTAAAATCTTGTTTGTAATTTTCCAATATTTACGTAATTCTGACTTTCATTTCCGATAAGACACCTCCGTCAGGTGCAATACGGTCAACATAACAAAATTCCTCTCAGAGGGTAAACTACTCCGTTGCTTTATACCATAATTGCTTTAACTACATAGTTTTATTTCACGACCTGCCTCCTACTTTAAGGTTATGGTATAGCAGTAGCATACAGTAGTGTTATACGTGGCTTTTCCGTGACAGGACTTTTTGTTCTGTTGGGGCATACTACGTAACCAAACTTGGTATTACATAGTACAAGCTACGTAAATACAGTAGCAGTGTTAAAACTCTTTGTGTTTAAAGCTTACACTAAGAAAAGTAGCAGCTAGTGTATCTCATTGCTGTCTAAACCACCTTTTGTTATGTGTGTGGGAAGTTCACTCCAAAAGCCAAAGAAAACCAATCACTGATTCGGTTAAGAAGGCATATAAACTGTATTTTGATTGTCCTTTTGCACCTCATATTGCCGCATAACCTGTACTACAACCTTAACAGACTGGCGGAAAGGAAAACGCCTAGACATGCTATTTGCTGTTCCGATGGTGTGGTGAGAGCCTAATGACCATTATTCTGACTGTTACTTCTGTCTTACAAATATTTCGGGATATTCAAGCAAAACTAGACATAAAATGAAGTATCCAAATGTATCTTCAGTGTATTTGTCTATGCCCTATGATGAGGCGTTGCCTGTTCCTGTCTGCAACTTGAAAGCCACGGAACCAGACACCATGCCAAGTGAATCAGAAATTATTGAACATATGGAAGAGTACTGCCCTCAGTATCATGACACTCTGCCTCTGCTCTTTAATCGAAAGGAACTGAACGGTTTGTTTCGCGATCTAAAATTTTCGAAACAGCCAACTGTACTCTTTGGATCGATACTTCAACAATGGAACGTTCTAGCTCGAGGGATAAAAATTTCCTGTTTCAGATCAAGAACTGCTTCCTTCACTCAGTATTTCGATATGTAGAATTCAGTATGTGCATGTAGAAATATCGAATGTCTGATGATGCAGTTAGATGTACAACTTAATCCACAGGAGTGGCGACTATTTACTGACTCCGGTAAAACCAGCTTGAAACCAGTATTAGTGCATAATTGCAATGCATTTCCATCGGTACCTTTGAATTACGCTGTACACAGGAAAGAAACTTATGAAACCATGGATTTGCTGGTAGAGGCAATCAAATATAAGGATCATGAATGGCAGCTTTGCTGTGATGTAAAAGTTGTTACACTCTTTACACGTTTACAGCCTGGATACACGAAATACTGCTGTTTTTTGTGTCTTTGGGACAGCCATGACATCAAGAATCACTACACAGTCAAGGAACGGCCTATAGGGAAGCCATATGTTCCTGGAAACGGAAATGTGAATAATATCCCATTAGCTGAGCTCGATAAAATCATTTTGCCTCCCCCTCATTTCAAGTTGTGTCTTATCAAGAATTTTGTAAAAGCTCTGGATAAAGAAGGTGAGGCCTTCACTCACTTAAAAGAAAAGTTTCCCAAATTAAGCGGGTATATTTGTTGGACCACAAACAACAAAAATTGCTAAGAGATCCAACCTTTGATATCAGACTCACAGATATCGAATAAACTGCTTGGTCTTCTTTTAAAGCAGTTGTGAAGGGCTTTTTGTGTAAGCAGAAAAGCAGAAAAATTCCATCCGTTAAATCACAACGCAGATGAAAAATTGTCATGAGTGATCGTAACAGATGGTCACTGAAAGAAGTTGTGCCAGTCGGAATGGCCGAGCGGTTCTAGGCGCTACAGTCTGGAGCCGTGCGACCGATACGGTCGCAGGTTCGAATCCTGCCTCGGGCATGGATGTGTGTGATGTCCTTAGGTTAGTTAGGTTTAAGTAGTTCTAAGTGCTAGGGGATTGATGACCCTAAGTCCCATTGTGCTCTGAGTCATTTGAACCATTTTTTTGAAAAAGGTTGTGACGAAAAATTGGAGGATGACGGCTGCTGATGTCATTGTAGAACTGAATGTCGCACTCGCGAAACCTTTCAGCACCAAAACTACCCGAAGGGAGCTCCATGAGAGAGAAATTGCAGGGCGATCTTGAATTCCAAAAACATTTATGAGTGATACAAATGCCCGTGGTAGGAAAACGGGGAATGGAACGCACAGAAACTGTACTATGGAGCAGTGGAAGAAAGTCATGAGACTGTAAGATAGCATTACAGACAAGGCTTACGTGAGCATTTTGGCGGATCATGTCCATCATACTGGACACTGGTTGTTCCCCAACTGCGATGCTGTACTCCAAGAGTTCAGGGTCGCTGTTCACACAGATCGCAGCGCTCGAGACTCCTTTTGTGAGCACCAGGACGAATTGTCGCAACTCACCTGACCACTACAGTCACCAGTTCTCAATATTTGTGAGCTAGGAGAGTAGTGTGAGTGATCGCTATCCACCTACATCATGGATAGCCGAACTGACCACTACTTTGGTGGAGGAATGGTATAAGATTCCCTTGAAACCATACAGGTGTATTTATCCATTCCGAGACGACTGGAAACTTTGAATGACACAAGTTTCCTGCAAAGTATTAGGCATGGTACTGAGTGTATCTTATGCTTCGATATTTTTGTCCAACCCCAGTATTTACATCGGGCATTCAATGATGAAACGATAATTCTGACGGCAGCAACTCCGTTATAAAACAATACGTCTGGCGAAAACTCTTATGAACCGTAATAGCGGCTACCAGTTGGACGGCGGGTGGAACCTTATGATATCCACGATTTGCTCCAGCAGTCGAAGACAAGAGTACGCCGAAGACCGAAGCAAGCGGAAAACCTAGCGACAAGTTAGCTGCCCGGCTCCATTAGCGAGGGCGCTGCCCGAGGGCAATGCGGTCAGTCGGTCACCACGTTCTTGACGCATGCGCGGATTACTCGCGTGCTCAGATAAATTGTGGAACTGAAGACATCTTCGTCAATCTTTGATGGCTCACCCTAGGATGACTAGCAGGTGCCCAGACAAATTATCATGGAATGTTCTGATCGAGGACCGGCTCAATATCAAAATTTCCTTGAACATTTACGCCTCCTCCAAGAAAGTTTTTCATTTTACTCCTACCTGAGACTTATCATCTTGGTAATAGCATTTTCTTGCTGCAGACTCCTTTGTGTTTCTCGTACACTGCACCCGACGTGAAATTCTGTAACGGCGTAATCATTCACTGCTGCTCCTCCTCCTGTCGATAACAAATCTCCCATATAACACAGGTCGAACTGGTGACCCTGACAGAGCGATGGGTATTAGTCTGCTCGAAGCTGGAAGAGCTACCGTGCTTGTCCTTAGGTGTCAACAGACAACTAAACAGACGCTGCAAGGATCTTCATTGAGACTGGGTTCACAGCTCCGACGAATTGTTAAATGATTTAGCTGTCTTTTTCTTTTCTTTATTGGCTGTACGATTGTACAATTTCGACATTAGAACACTATCATATATATTACATAAAAATTCATAGATGGCGTATATCCCTTATAGGTCTCTGCTCATGTGTCTCTTTATGTAGCTTCCATCATTATTGTGACAGTGAGCGCACAGAAAATTTGAAACACTTGTATGGGAGAATGTGACAGTTTTAAAACCTACATGGATTTCACGTCCCATCGTTCTCAACACACACGTTACAGACGCACGATTTTTAACGAATTCCTTATAAAGTAATTAATAGTGATCCAAGACCGAAACTGTATTGTCGTACAACCAGTACAGGAAAAATGACAGCTAAATCAGTTAACAGTTCATCGCAGTTGTAAACCCAGTCAGGAGGCACTAAATCATTTTAAAAAATCTCCGACATTCAAATGGACATCGCAGCAAGATAAGTGTGCAACGCAGTGGGGAAGAGACGCAACTAATTTCTTAGACCGTATCATAACACCAACCAAAAATATTTATTTAAGATGTACAGGAAGGTGATTTCTACAGGCAAAATAATACCTACCACATACTACCATCCTATAACATAGAATTGCACTCCAGGGTGCCCGCGTGTTATTTACAGAAAAAACTAAATCACATTTTCAAAATTAATTAAAAATGATCCAATAAATTTCAACTGTAATCGCTATAACAATATCAAGATTCATAACATGCTTAGTAGAAAGAAGAGATGGAGCACAAAGAACTTGAATAAGCTAATCAGAATGCCCTACATCACACTGTCAACATTCGGGCCCCCATGCTATATGTAGACAAAATGACACAGGCACTTGTCAGGGAAATAAAATCTAGGAAACATACAGCAGCTTTCTACACTAGGAACACTGTTGCTCATATTCTGTTCACCAGCGAAGTCAAGATTCCACCTGTAGAACAAAGTGAAATTTGCAGTTCTCCTTGCAATTGGTGTTCCAAATTATATGTAGGTCAATCATGTGGACCTATAACTGCTATGCTGAATCAAAAAAAAAGGAGTTGGCAGCTGAAAAAGAAATATTTCTTCCTTACTGACCACGCTCTGAATGCCACTCTCACAATTAAAATGTTTTGTTCTGTATAGCGCAAAGAAAAGATAGAAAAACCAAATTACTTGTATTTATGACTATCAATAAGCACCATTCACAGAATTCTGAGTTAATTCTTAGTGAGGAAATACACTTACATTATTCACCTTATTAAATTATCAGCCGCGAGTTAATAATTTTCTCGCCGTAAAAATATACACTTGTTGTTGTTTGTTGTTGTTGTCTTCAGTCCTGAGACTGGTTTGATGCAGTTCTCCATGCTACTCTATATTGTGCAAGCTTCTTCATCACCCAGTACCTACTGCAACCTACATCCTTCTGAATCTGCTTAGTGTATTCATCTCTTCGTCTCCCTCTATGATTTTTACCCTCCACACAGCCCTCCAATACTAAATTGGTGATCCCTTGATGCCTCAGAACATGTCCTACCAACCGATCCCTTCTTCTGGTCAAGTTGAGCCACAAACTTCTCTTCTCCCCAATCCTATTCAATACTTCCTCATTAGTTATGTGATCTACCAATCTAATCTTCAGCATTCTTCTGCAGCACCACATTTCGAAAGCTTCTATTCTCTTCTTGTCCAAACTATTTATCGTCCATGTTTCACTTCCATACATGGCTACACTCCATAAAAATACTTTCAGAAATGACTTCCTGACACTTAAATCTATACTCGATGTTAACAAATTTCTCTTCTTCAGAAACGCTTTCCTTCCCATTGCCAGTCTACATTTTATACCCTCTCTACTTCGACCACCATCAGTTATTTTGCTCCCCAAATAGCAAAACTCCTTTACTGCTTCATATGTCTCATTTCCTAATCTAATTCCCTCAGCAGCACCCGACTTAATTCGACTACATTCCATTATCCTCGTTTTGCTTTTGTTGATGTTCATCTTATATCCTCCTTTCAAGACACTATCCATTCCATTCAACTGCTCTTCCAAGTCCTTTGCTGTCTCTGACAGAATTACGATGTCATCGGCGAACCTCAAAGTTTTTATTTCTTCTCCATGGATTTTAATACCTACCCCGAATTTTTCTTTTGTTTCCTTTACTGCTTGCTCAATATACAGATTGAATAACATCGGGGAGAGGCTACAACCCTGTCTCACTCCTTTCCCACAACCGCTTCCCTTTCATGTCCATCGACTCTTATAACTGCCATCTGGTTTCTGTACAAATTGTAAATAGCCTTCCGCTCCCTGTATTTTACCCCTGCCACCTTTAGAATTTGAAAGAGAGTATTCCAGTCAACATTGTCAAAAGCATTCTCTAGGTCTATAAATGCTAGAAACGTAGGTTTGCCTTTCCTTAATCTTTCTTCTAAGATAAGTCGTAAGGTCAGTATTGCCTCACGTGTTCCAGTGTTTCTACGGAATCCAAATTGATCTTCTCCGAGGTCGGCTTCTACTAGTTTTTCCATTCGTCTGTAAAGATTTCGTGTTAGTATTTTGCAGCTGTGGCCTATTAAACTGATTTTCGGTAATTTTCACATCTGTCAACACCTGCATTCTTTGGGATTGGAATTATTATATGCTTCTTGAAGTCTGCGGGTATTTCGACTGTTTCATACATCTGGTTCACCAGATGGTAGAGTTTTGTCAGGACTGGTTCTCCCAAGGCCGTCAGGAGTTCCAATGGAATGTTGTCTACTCCGGGATCCTTGTTTCGACTCAGGTCTTTCAGTGCTCTGTCAAACTCTTCACGCAGTATCGTATCTCCCATTTCATCTTCATTCACATCCTCTTCCATTTCCATAATATTGTCCTGAAGTACATCGCCCTTGTATAGACCCTCTATATACTCCTTCCACCTTTCTGCTTTCCCTTCTTTGCTTAGAACTGGGTTTCCATCTGAGCTCTTGGTGTTCACACAATTGGTTCTCTTATCTCAAAAGGTCTCTTTAATTTTCCTGTAGGCAATATCTATCTTACCCCTAGTGAGATAAGCCTCTACATCCTTACATTTGTCCTCTAGCCATCCCTGCTTAGCCATTTTGCACTTCCTGTCGATCTCATTTTTGAGACGTTTGTATTCCTTTTTGCCTGCTTTATTTATTGCTTTTTTATATTTTCTCCTTTCATCAATTAAATTCAAAATTTCTTCTGTTTCCCAAGGTGTTCTACTAGTCCTCGTCTTTTTACCTACTTGATCCTCTGCTGCCTTCACTACTTGATCCCTCAAAGCTATCCATTCTTCTACTACTGTATTTCTCTCCCCCATTCCTGTCAATTTTTCCCTTATGCTCTCCCTGAAACTCTGTGCAACCTCTGGTTCTTTCATTTTATCCATGTCCCATCTCCTTAAATTCCCACCTTTATGCAGTTTCTTCAGATTTAATCTACAGGTCATAACCAATAGATTGTGGTCAGAGTCCACATATGGCCCTGGGAATGTCTTACAATTTAAAACCTGGTTCCTAAATATCTGTCTTACCATTATATAATCTATCTGATACCTTTTAGTATCTCCAGGGTTCTTCCATGTATACAACCTTCTTTCATGATTCTGAAACCAAGTTTTAGCTATGATTAAGTTGTGCTCCGTGCAAAATTCTACCAGGCGGCTTCCTCTTTCATTTCTTAGCCCCAATCCATATTCACCTACTACGTTTCCCTTTCTCCGTTTTCCTACTGCCGAATTCCAGTCACCCATGACTATTAAATTTTCATCACCCTTCACTATCTGAATAATTTCTTTTATTTCATCATACATTTCTTCAGTTTTTTCGTCATCTGAAGAGCTAGTTGACATATAAACTTGTACTACTGTAGTAGGTGTGGGCTTCGTATCTATCTTGGCCACAATAATGCGTTCACTATGCTGTTTGTAGTAGCTTACCCGCATTCGTATTTTCCTATTCATTATTAAACCTACTCCTGCATTACCCCTATTTGATTTTGTGTTTATAACCCTGTAGTCACCTGACCAGAAGTCTTGTTCCTCCTGCCACCGAACTTCACTAAATCCCACTATATCTAACCTATCCATTTCCCTTTTTAAATTTTCTAACCTACCTGCCGGATTAAGGGATCTGACATTCCACGCTCCTATCCGTAGAACGCCAGTTTTCTTTCTGCTGATAACGACATCCTCTTGAGTAGTCCCCGCCCGGAGATCCGAATGGGGGACTATTTTACCTCCGGAATATTTTACCCAAGAGGACGCCATCATCATTTAATCATACAGTAAAGCTGCATGCCCTCGGGAAAAATTACGGCCGTAGTTTTCCCTTGCTTTTAGCCGTTCGCAGTACCAACACAGCAAGGCCATTTTGGTTTTTGCTACAAGGCCAGATCAGTCAATCAGACTGTTGCCCTTGCAACTACTGAAAAGGCTGCTGCCCCTCTTCAGGAATGACACGTTTGTCTGGCCTCTCAACAGATACCCCTCCGTTGTGGTAGCACCTATGGTACGGCTATCTGTATCGCTGAGGCACGCAAGCCTCCCCACCAACGGCAAGGTCCATGGTTCATGGGGGGGAGGATACACTTGTTGTAAACTGTATAATTGTTCCTCGCCTACATTCCACTGATTCCTTCCTACCGTCTGTCACCCCTACCCCCCTTTTTTTTGCCTGTTCATCACATTCAACTTTATTTTGTCCATATAAGATTAAGCTGTGTCCCAGTACTCAGTCATATGCTGGTTTGACCTTTATATTCTTATACTTTTAATCTTCGATTATAATTTTCTTTAGGTATAATTTTATATAAGTTCATTTGTTTGTATCTTCTGGACGCTTATATTTTTCTTATAGATATATAATCGTAAAAGGTCACACATACTTGGAAAACTATCTCTGTACAGCTATAAACACACGTTGGTGCGTGGACTATCCGTTAAGTATTAAATTGTCTGAGGATTGCCAAGAATGCCGAAAACCAATTCGCAACGAATTATAAAAATAATATTATTGATATTATTGTGTAACATCAATGCAGATTATTGCAGTTTGAATACACCTATATTCTTTCAGACAGTGACGAAATATTCCATCCCCCTTTTTGGCTTTACTTTACATCATACAGAAATAAAACATACGTAACTCTAGTCACATAGAGAGAAAACATGACAACTAAAACCAATAAAATTTATAAACTGTGACTGCACAGGTATCACGCAGCTTTTAGATGTAAAAGCTCACTAAACATAAAATAAATTAGTTACGTTTAAAGAAAATGGAAACTCAGAGTTGTAATATCCACAATGTAAAGAAACGATAGGCTGCTACTTATTACAAAAGATGAAACGTTAAGTTACAGACAGGCACAACTAAAAGAGACCTGTACGTTACCTTTCGGCTGCAGCCTTTGTTAGAAAAGGAAACACACTCTTTCATTGAGACAAGCAGGTACGTGTTACACTTATACGACCGTTATATCCAGCAACTCAACGTTTCTAAGAAAGCTTTAGTCATTCAGTCGTCGTTTACTGGTATGCAAGCCACCCAAGATAAGAGTACGAATAAGAGAACTGACCTGTGGTATTAAATGCCATACGACGTACAGATCACGTAACTGCACGCTCTATGAAATTACTTGTTCCCAAGCGAAGCATCGCAGGCCCTCTTTAGTAAACGCCAACTTGGCAACAAGCATTTCGATTGCGTGTTACCGATCACCCTCTGACGACGCTCGAGCTACACCGCGTCGCGCCTAATGCGTTTACGTCGCACCGTTCTGTACTGCGAGTTTGGCTCATTAATCTGCGCCGTTATCCCGCAGACATTTCTACTCGGGCGACGCTTTCCGCGCCAGGGGAAAAGCCGTCGGGGCGGGATGGAAATAAAACACCCGCATGGGAAGGAAAGTACAAAATCGGTCGGCGGCACGGAGCGGTGGAGTGAGGGAGGCGAATGCGTAATTCCGTCTCGTTAGCAGAGAGCGCAAGCAGACAGACGCGGTTAGAGTAAAAGTTGCCCGCGGCGACAATGCGGGCTGTAGGTGGCGTGATAAATGGAGGCCGGAGTGGGCCCCTCTGTGCGGCCATTTATAACTGGAATAACAATGATTGCCGGCAGAGAATCTGTGGCGGGAGGGGCGGACCGCCGTGGGCTGGCGGCGGCCCGTCACACGCGCTCACAGAGATTGATCACGGGCCGGAGTCCGCATTTGTTTCTGGCGGTGACTCGGGGCGCGCGGACAGCGGCGTTTAAAATACGGCCGCGAGCTGCACGTGTGTGAGTGTGTGTGTGTGCAGTGTCCGCGATGCGCTGCTTTGTCCTCTCACCTGGCCGGCGCTCCACAGTCCACACCAATGCGCTTCAGCCTGCGAACAACGCTAGCAGGGCGCTGCTTCACCGACCAAAGGCGTGCATCAAAATATCCCAGTGAAGATGAGTTAGCGATTCCGTTGAAAGAGAGCTTGAACCTAGCAATACAAATTACCTTCGTAAATTGCAACTAGAAGGAAGTCGGATTGCTGCAGTATGGCTGTTAACTGTTTCTTATTGCAATAGTATATGCACTTCCAATTTTGTGATATATTCTTTCTCTTTAAATGCGAACATTATAGATTAGGCTTTACCTTGACTGTTATTGACATCTAATGAAACAACAAATTTTAACTGTGACATCAAGTCACGCCGGAAGACCACATCCATTAAAATTGCCACACCAAGAAGAAATGCAGATGATAAACGGGCATTCATTCGACAAATACAGGGTGATTCAAAAAGAATACCGCAACTTTAATAATTTAAAACTCTGCAACGACAAAAGGCAGAGCTAAGCACTATCTGTCAGCGAATTAAGGGAGCTATAAAGTTTCATTTTGTTGTAGATTTGTTCACTTGAGGCGCTGTTGACTAGGCGTCAGCGTCTGTTGATGCTAAGATGGCGACCGCTCAACAGAAAGCTTTTTGTGTTATTGAGTACGGCAGAAGTGAATCGACGACAGTTGTTCAGCGTGCATTTCTAACGAAGTATGGTGTTAAACCTCCTGATAGGTTGTGTATTAAACGTTGGTATAAACAGTTTACAGAGAATGGGTGTTTGTGCAAAGGGAAAAGTTCTGGACGGCCGAGAACGAGCTAGCAGAGAGCTGCAAATCCCACAATCAACTGTATGGAGAGTCTTACAAAAAGGGTTAGTTGTGAAACCTTATGGTCTGAAATTCGTTCAAGCACTGTCTGCAGCTGATAAGATTAAAAGAATCGATTTCTGTGATTTTATCCTTGCTCAAATGGAAACAGATGAATCTTTCATTTCAAAGATTGTGTTTAGTGATGAAGCAACTTTCCACACTAACGGGGAAGTCAACCGTCACAATGTCTGTATATGGGGCACTGAGAATCCGCGGGAAACAACTCAGTATGAACGTGACTCGCCTAAGGTGAACGTTTTCTGTGCCATTTCAGCCAATAAAGTTTTTGGTCCCTTTTTCTTTGAAGGTGCTACTGTAATTGGACTACAGTATCAGGAGATGTTAGAGAATTGGCTGTTCCCTCAGCTCGAACAAGAAACACAACAATTCATATCTCAACAGGATGGAGCGCCACCACATTGGCACCTATCTGTCCGTAACTACCTGAACGTCAACTACCCGAGGCGATGGATCGGCCGCCAGGCAGCCCGTGACAGAGCACTTCATCACTGGCCTCCATGAAGCCCTGATCTTATCCCCTGCGATTTTTTCTTATTGGGGTATGTTAAGGATATGGTGTTTCGGCCACCTCTCCCAGCCACCATTGATGTTTTGAAACGAGAAATAACAGCAGCTGTTACGCCTGATATGCTACAGAGAGTGTGGAACGAGTTAGAGTATCGGGTTGATATTGCTCGAGTGTCTGGAGGGGGCCATATTGAACATCTCTGAACTTGTTTTTGAGTGAAAAAAACCTTTTTAAATAATCCTTGTAGTGATGTATAACAGAAGGTTATATTATGTTTCTTTCATTAAATACACATTTTTAAAGTTGTGGTATTCTTTTTGAATCACCCTGTATATTATACTAGAACTGACATGTGATTACATTTTCACGCAGTTTGGGTGCATAGATCCTGAGAAATCAGTACCCAGAAAAACCACCCTTGGCCGTAATATCGGCCTTGATACGCCTGACCATTGAGTCAAATAGAGCATCAATGGCGTGTTCAGGTGCAGCTCCCTGTGCAGCTTCAACAAGATACCACAGTTCATCAAGAGTAGCGACTGGCGTATTGTGACGAACCAGTTGCTCGGACACCATTGACCAGACTTTCAATTGGTGAGAGACCTGGAGAATGTGCTGGCCATGGCAGCAGTCGAACATTTTCTGTATCCAGAAAGACCCGTACAGGACCTGCAACGTGCGGTCGTGCATTATCGTGCTGATATGTAGGGTTTCGCAGGGATCGAATGAAGGGTAGACTCACGGGTCGTAACACTTCTGAAATGCAACGTCCACTGCTCAAAGTGCTGTCATTGCAAAGAAGAGGTGACCGAGACGTGTAACCAATGGCACCTCATACCATCACGCAGGGTGATACGCCAGTATGGCGATGACGAATACACGCTTCCAATATACGTTCACCGCGATGTCGCTAAACACGGATGCGATCATCATGATGCTGTAAACAGAACTGGATTCATCCTAAAAAATGACGTTTTGTCATTCCTGCACCCAGTTTAGTCGTTGAGTACACCATCGCAGGCGCTCCTGTCTGTGATGCAGCGTCTCGGGTAATTGCAGCTATGGTCTCCGAGCTGATAGTCCATGGGGCTCCAAACGTCGGCGAACTGTTCGTGCAAATGGTTGCTGTCTTGCAAACGTCCCCATCTGTTGACTCAGGGATCGAGACGTGGCTGCACGATCTGTTACAGCCATGGGAATAAGACGCCTGTCATCTCAACTGCTAGTAATACGAGGCCGTTGAGATTCTACACGGCGTTCCGTATTACCCTCCTGAACCTACCGATTCCATATTCTGCTAACGGTCATTGGATCTCGACCAACGCGAGCAGTAATGTCGCGATACGATAAATCGCAATCGCGATAGGCTAGAATCCGACCTTTATCAAAGTCGTAAACGTGATAGGACGCATTTCTCCTCCTTACACGAGGCATCACAACAATGTTTCACCAGGCAACTCCAGTCAACTGCTGTTTGTGAATGAGAAATCGGTTGGAAACTTTCTTCATGTCAAAACGTTGTAGGTGTCGCTACCAGCGCCAACCTTGTGCGAATGTTCAGAAAAGCTATTCATTTGCATATCACAGCATCTTCTTCCTATCGGTTAAGTTTCGCGTCTGTAGCACGTCATCATCGTGGTGTATCAATTTTAATGGCCAATAGTGTAATACGAGTGCTGCAAAACTGCTGGTCACTGAATGAAATGTCACTAGTTAAAAAACCAATGAATTTCTTTGACGCGTATCATAATTCTGTCGACGATAAACCTGATAAAAGCAACTACTCAGGTGTCTACAAAATTAAATATGGCTCCTGTGAATCAAACTGCATGAGTCAACCTGGATGAAGCTTTGCCTCTAGGTTTCGTAAACATACTTGTAAAAATAGTTCCGCATTTGGATGTCGTTTAGCACATGAGGGACACTTTCATGCTTACCATAGATAGATGGCGTAAGATACTCCATGTCGAGACAAATGGGCTTGAGTTAAACATTTTGGAAGAGTTGAAAATTTTCGTACACCAATCTCGTAACCCATCTTCAGTGTTGAATGAACAGCTGTCTTCAAGACGCCAGTGGTTCTTTAAAATATTTGAGCAATACTACACATGTAATTCTTTGTGTTTCCCACCTGTCCTACCCTACTCTACACATGTGTTCGTCCATGTAGTTGATTCTTTCACGTTTGACTTTCGTCGTATTTTATTAATAATGATAAACACAGAAATATTTTCGATGTGCTTGCGCCACCTTCCTTCATTATACCTAAGTGTTGTATATTCCTTATGCTCGATGCTCTTTTAGGCCGATGCGTTATTCCTGTGCACACTTTTTTAAATGTATTTTTATTACGGATTTGTGTCCCTGACAGATTTGGCAATTAAAGTTATTGGTATTTTATTTACCAATTAACGAATTGTTGTTATTTTTTCTATATTATGCACAGTATTTCACTTATCATTTATTTTACTTTCTTACTTGTACGATCTCCCTCATCCTGTCCTGTGAGGATGGGAGTTGCTGCACTAATTGTATTTATGTCGCATTTTTATGTTCCGGTATGAGGAAGTAGGCTTATCAATCGAATGCGTTTTCTAGAGGTTTTCAGTTCCTGACATCCTTCAAATGTAAAAACAATTTGCTCACTTACTACAATATATTGTTACGTTATCTCTTAAGCACTTCCAAAGCATAACGCCCTCCGTACAGCTTTCTATTCCTGGGGTTTGTTACATTATTTTATGTATTTCGCCTTTCTCTTGATTTATTTTAGTATCTTTAGGTGGCACTATTTACATGTTTGTTTTAACAATCGGATTAATATATTTTAATTATTTCACTATTGGTATGCTTCACACTTTTTATCAATATGTCATTTTTGCATAATTTTGATATTGTATAATTTGGTTGTATATCTTAGAGAGTATGTTGTATGTCTATTCTATTGATGTAATTTTACACCAATGTAAAAATTGTTTTACGGCATGTTGTTTAACTTTCTTGCCGTGTATATCTTTCTGAAAATTATGTCCGATATTTGAAAAATTTTGTAAAAATAAATTAAAATTTATCATTGTTTTCGCCGCTATGCGGCACCACCTATGTATGGTTCAAATGGCACTGAGCACTATGGGACTTACCATCTGAGGTCATCAGTCCCCTAGACTTAGAACTACTTAAACCTAACTAACCTAAGGACATCTCCCACATCCATGCCCCAGGCAGGATTCGTACCTGCGGCCACACTGGCCGGCACCTATGTATGCTTTACCGCTCTCTGGTGGCGTTAGTTGACTACCAAGAAAGCGTAATGTAGAATGAAATTTTTGCTCCGCAGCGGAGTGTGCGCTGATATGAAACTTCTTGTCAGATCAAAATTGTGTACCGGACCGAGACTCGAACTCGGGACGTTTGTCTTTCACGGGCAAGTGCTCTACTAACTTGGCCGCGAAAGGCAAAGGTCTCGAGTTCGAGTCTCGGTCCGGCACATAGTTTTGATCTGCCAGGAAGTTTCAAGCATAATGCAGTTTTGAAATAAGTCTGCCATGAAAGATGTATCAGTTAAAACTTGAATTTATTCTTCTGAATACCTAGATGATCATGGTGGATATGTCAGATCTCATATGACGAAACATTTTAATGTCTGTATTCTTGTCATGTTGTCCTCTGTACCTTTGTACAGGTTCTGTCATTTGTATTTTGGTTTTTCAGACTATCAGATGATGATGATGGGTATGTCTCAAAAAGGGTGAAATAATTTTTTTTTAACTAGTGGCATTTCATTCAGCGACCAATTCAGCAACTTTGCAGCACTCATATTAATGAAAGAACAAGTTTGTGCGATGACAGGACTCCTTAGCCATACTGAATGCAAACTATCTAGGGGTGACAGCCCCGAATAATAAGCCTTTCAAGCTAAAAATTTGGGTAGTATCTTGGACAGTGGCTTGCCACTCTCCCATGAAGAATAATTTTCAACTGAACATGGAGGGAAATTTCGCTCAATGCATTACCCCAGGTGGTAATCAAGCTCACCTTTGGATTCTGGGGAGTCCGCAACAACAGGCTTTGAGAATTAGTCGGAGCATCCTGAAATCATCAGACGTAAACTCACACCAAGATAGCAAAGTTCCTTCACAACATGTAATGCTACTCGTAATTCATTGCCCGAAGTCTGTAAATTGAAACATCTGACCGATTCACTAACGCAATACAACATAGTACTGAGAGCAGTACAGGAAACCAGATTCACGGATGATCGTGCTTTGAGTCCCAAGGATACAGAATCCTCAAAGGAAAAGTGGGTCAGTGGATAGTGAATAACGCACCCCACATAGGAACAGGATTTATAGTCAGTCACAAGATACTGTATTCTGCGATTGACTTCACCTCCCCAAGCAGTCGTGTATCCATCCTCTCCCTCAAAATTGCTAACAAGGGCTACAGTGTAGTCAGCGTACATACCCCAACCAACCAGGACAAGGGACACAATCCAGACAGAACTGACAAATTCTGCGAAGACTTAGAAGATATTCTCTCAAAAGTTTCACACACCGTCATACTGATTGGTGACTTCAATTCTCAACTGGCAAGAGAGAAAAAGTGCAGAAATACAGCGGGCAACTATCTGGCAAGAAAATGTGTGTGTGAAATCTGATAGGACTTAACTGCTAAGGTCACCAGTCCCTATGTTTAACCTAAATTATCCTAAGGACAAACACACACACCCATGCCCGAGGGAGGACTCGAACCTCCGACGGGGCCAGTCGCACAGTCAACTATGTGAAACATACCTTTTTCAGAACCAACCGCAATGGGGAACGATTGGTGGATCTGTGTAGGACTTTTGGGTTAGTCATGAAGTCTACAGCCTTCATACACCTGCCAAGGAAGCGGGAGACTTGGACTTCACGTAATACCTACTTGCGTGAATTACAGATAGGTCACGTGGCCATTTAAAGAAGAACTCAAAAGGAAATACAAAACGTGTAGGTATTAAGAAGTGCCAATCTGAACTCAGACCTCTAACTCTGAAAGATCAAAATAGGCTCCAGCCTATACAGAACCTCCAATATGGTAAGATCTGACGTAGAGCAGCGACTTAAGAGCAGACAAGAAGTAAGCCAGAGACTGAACAGTACAGGTTTCCACAGCTGGGACCAACTGAAGGAGACTCTTGTGAAGACGGCCAATGAACTAGCCCCCCTCACGAGAAGAAGGCAGCATCCGTGGTGGAATAAAGACTGTGACAATACAATAGCTCAAAGACAAACACTCTGGGGGAAGTGGAATTGTAAGAAAACCAAGAAAAATTGGGAGAACGTTTTGGGAAAAAGACAATACGAGGGACCAAACGGACCTTCGCACAAGACCAACTAACCTAAGTCTAAGATAGATTCCCTAAGAAAAACTCCAGGGATTTCTACAGAACCTTCAAAAAGACTCTCAGAAAATACGATCCGCCAAGCCTACGCTTTAGAGACTCGCAGTGCAATCTGGTTTTTAACGACAACGACAACTGCAACCTATTAGCTCAGTACTTTATAAACATGCTCAACATTGATCCGTCTAGCGTAGACTTCCATTACAAACAAACTACATCAAACCTGGACTCACTGCCTCCTTCATTGGAAGAATTTGGACAAATGATTCAACTTCTAAAAAATAATAAGGCATCTGGAGAGGACTCTATCGTTGCTGAACTCTGGAAATGTGCTGGAAGCTTTGCCATGGGCAAGTTCACCGAGATCATTCAGGACATCTGGGAAACAGAGAAATTACCAACTGATCGGAAAACCGCTCTGATCTATCCGCTTCAGAAAATAGAAATTTTTACTTATCTGAACAACTATTGTGAAATTTCTTTTGTCCCAGTCACATACAAGATTCTCTCCATGGCGTTACTAACAACGGCAGAAGACTAGCTGGATAGTCAACTGAGAGAATGTCAGGGAGGCTTCAGGAAGACCCAGTCCTGTACTGAACAGATCCTCAACCTTAAAACGGTACTGGCATACTCCAAGGTGAGTATGTCGTTGATTTCAGGAAGACATACGACTCCGCTTTGCTTAACAAAATACTCCAGGAACTAGGACTAGAAAGCAACACCCAGAGACGCGTTCTAGAAACCATGACCAACACTCATTCCAAGGTCAAATTTAGAGGTGATATCTCAGAAAGCTTCGAGACAGAAACTGGTGTGAGACAAGGGGTGGACTCGCCCTTCAATTGCGTCCTTTAAAAGGTTATGAGAGAATTGTGCAAGGAACTGACCAATTTGTATGTTCAGAGTGGTGTCTACCTGGGGCGTAAGAACGAAGGACTGATTCTAGATTGCCTGGCTTTTGCAGATGACATGGCACAGTTTGCTGACTCTCTCGAAATGGCAACAATACAGATAAACTGCCTCAGAAAACAGCCAAAATGGGCCTTCAAGATTCACTGGAGAAAACATAGTTCTTCACCAACATCAAAGAAGCTAACAGAGAGATGTTACTAGATCAGGGAAGGTTAAGTATCTCGGCGAATGGACTGAACAAGGTTTATCAGAAAAAAGAAGCGGAATTCAGAAAGCAACATAACGCGGAGCTCTACAAACATATCGAGAGGCTCTCTGTGCAAGAAAAAGAAGGGTAGCTTTCTATAGTTATGTTGCAAATTTGCCTCCAAACAGATTGGCCAACCGTCTGCTCATTTTCTGGAAAAACAAGAGGGTTCGCCCCACTTGGCTGCCAGACATTGAAAAGACAGTCTGTGAGACGTATCCTGAAATAAGCCCAAGGATTTCAGGAAAAAGCCCGGAGGGAAAGATATCCCCTGGACAGAAGAAAGGAAGGAGTTACATCGTTAGCTGATGCGACAGTACTGGGCAAAGATCAAAGCCCAACAGTTGAACAAGCTTATTCCAAAGTAGGCCCATTCGAAACAAGAAGAAGAAACAACAAGTTTACTGTTACCAGTCACTGTTTGTATCTCCACAACACGTTCGGAAGGTTAACCTCCATTATCTGGTGGATTTACATGGTTCGTACGACATATGTATGTTGTATTGCGACTTTTAGATAACCCGTGTCACTGTCTAGTGGAGAAACAAAAGCACTCCAGTGGCCTCAAGACTCCTTCTTCTGTCGTAAAACATCACATATAAATTGTTATACTGTGTAAACAAAGATGTTGCGCCTAGCAGTTTCCAGACACCATCTCTGTATACCAAGTATGACACTTTATATGATATTTCCACTGGAGTGTTTTTGTGTCTCCAATAGACATTGACACAGGTCACTCAAACGTCGTAACACAACACACACAATTAGTACTAACACACGTAAACCCATCTGAAAATAAGCAAACAACTACTAGTAACAGTAAATTTGCCGGCCGTGGTGGCCTTGCGGTTCTAGGCGCTCCAGTCCGGATCCGCGCTGCTGCTACGGTCTCAGGTTCGAATCCTGCCTCGGGCATGGGTGTGTGTGATGTCCTTAGGTTAGTTAGGTTTAAGTAGTTCTAAGTTCTAGGGGACTGATGACCACAGCATTTAAGTCCCATAGTGCTCAGAGCCATTTGAACCATTTGAACAGTAAATTTGCCGGCCGCGGTGGTCTGGCGGTTCAGGCGCTCAGTCCGGAACCGCGCGACTGCTACGGTCGCAGGTTCGAATCCTGCCTCGGGCATGGATGTGTGTGATGTCCTTAGGTTGGTTAGGTTTAAGTAGTTCTGAGTTCTAGGGGACTGATGACCACAGATGTTAAGTCCCATAGTGCTCAGAGCCATTTGAACCTTTTTTTTTTAACAGTAAATTTGTTGTTTCATTCTAACTCTGTTCTTCCTCGAATCGGATAACCGTGCTAAAAAGGTTTGTACATCTAGACACTGCAAGTACGTTACAGAGTTTGGTGGAGGATATTTTGTGTACCACTATCAACCGTCACCTTTTCTGTTCCAATGTCGAATGGAAGGCAATTGTCTCTGTGTGAGCTCTAAACTCTCCAGTTTTGTCCACCACGGTCTTTTTGCGAGATATAGATAGAAGGAAGAACGTATGCTCTTGCATAATAGTAAACCACACCATGATGCAGGACGACTCTACTGTAGCATCTGTTGCTGCAGGATGCTTTCGCGCTTATTGAACGAACCCTAGACGAAACGTCTCTTTGGATCTTCTCTACCTCCTCCATGAACTATACGTGCTTGAAGTCCCCGACTGACACGCAATGTTCAAGTGTCAGTCGAACAAATGTTTTGTGAGTGACATTCATCGATGGTGGACTACATTTCTTAAGGATTCTTGCAATGGTTCTTAGGCATCTCCCCTGCCAACGATTAGTTTCATGTACTTTAAAACGCTCTGAAAGCGTAAAACCTGATATGTAAATGATGTAACTGTTTCTATTTATTGTTTACCAAACTGTTCTTGTGCAGTAATATTACATTTGTTTACGATGAGGTCCAACTACCAATCCCTGATCAAGCGTCTATCCTTTGCCGGTTTGCCTGTATTTTGCTACAACTTTCTAGTGTTGTGAATCATCTATACACAACTAGAGCTCCCTCTCCCCCCCTCCCCTATTTCGCACGGATAGCATTGTCTCTATTGTCGGACGACAGGTCTGGCACAGCGGTAGTCGCTGTAAATAAAAGGAATGTCTTTATCGATTCACTAACTCATCATCGCCCAGCCATAACCTTTAAGAGCAGAAACTTAAAAATGTTCAGAGAGTGTTGATCTTATACTGTTGGCATGGTATAAGAACAGATTTTTCAAAATGCCACTCCTAAGAGGGCGAAACAATGGATGAAAGATTTTTTCAACATGTTTCACTGTTAGGGTAATTTTGAAGCTAAAAACATAAAGTTGGTGTTTGTTTTATTGGACAGAAATTTAAATGTACTGATTCAATACATTGTAACGCCGCTATCCTTTGGACGCAAAAATGAAAAATATAAATCTAGTCCGCACACCTGAATACAAGCCCCAAGCCCAAGATGCAAATTTCGTAAAAAGAAAGGGAAAGTCCCTCTGTACTAACATTGCATGACATGTAGCAAGTAGACTGAAAAGAAAGAAATAGAAAGGAATATTGGTAGCAAAGTAACTTAATGTTTTGAAAAAGAATTAAAAAAAGGTGTAGAATCCATTAGTTTCAAGATAAAGTAATAGTAGATCGCAAGGTAGGAGGCTTGTAGGTCATGGAGTATAACAAGTGACCTCAAAAAATTCTCCTTGTGAGAACTCTTTGAGGACACTCCTAAATACAGAAGCTAAAGTCGTGCATTGTTAACGTGCTTCTGGCGCTTGCCTTGTCTGAAGTTGTGCGCTCGTACGTAATATTGGTAGGCGAGACGAGATGGTTTGCTATGTCCTGAAGATTTGCAACCTGCTAGAAACGATTAAAAACTGAAAGAGGTAAATCAGCAACTTTGAAAATATGTTGGAAGTAATTCAAGTCAGGGAAATAACCGAATATATTGTCTTAATTTGATCATTATCAACAAAAGACTTAACTTAGACCCAATGCGATAGACAATTAATAGTTCAACTGATAGTACGTGATGAATAGTGTTAACTGTGAGGAATGTACCTAAACTGCGTTAATGTAAATAGCGTAATCTGGATCTCGCTGTAAACTCTTTGGCTGCATTTACGTAACTAATGCCACCCATCTGAAAGAAACGTTACTTCTTTAAGACAATGATAGGACGTGCATAGACTAGAATAAACCAACAAAAAGTGAATTTAAAGTGTCTGACATTTCCTTCAACCAATTTAATATTACGTGCTCATAAAATATTTATCTGTGCGACAACATAGATTATCAACAAGCGCAGCATTCATAGATATTCTTTGGCGCTCTAGAAAGTTATCGTAGTGATTCAGACTATTTAGCTCACTCGAATTGTAAACTTTCATAGATTGTACACTTTCATAGATAAACTCTGGATGTGTATAGACTGTAATCATAATTAGGGAAATAATCTCAGTTTGTATACATTTAAGTGTATCTAGGCTCGTACGCGTCGGGGAGAAAATATTCATCTGAGTAAGCCGGTACAACTAACAGGCACTCGGTGTAAATACAGTGCAGCAAGACAATTCTTTTCTGTGACTTTCCTCGCAAACTTTCTACCGCGAGCTAGCCGGAGCCTGAGCCTCATTTATTAACAATCAATCAGTATAAGAGGGGAAGTTAAAACTTCTGGAAATTCAATCCCTTAAAGTTTGAAATAGTAAGTGAAAGTATATTTGTTTATTTTAAATAAATCATTATTGAAGAACTATTAAAGCATTTTAAAGCTACATCTATGACAATTGATATTTGACTTCTCAGTTAGAAATAAAATATTTCATATTCAGTGTTTCTGACAATCAAATCGCTAAGGGGATGAAATAGGGAATGAAAGTTTTTACGGAAACATTTCATTATGAAATCATTTTTGAAGTTAAATCTATGAAATTTTAGTTTGGCTTCTCAACTGGAAATAAAAAGTACATGTTTCTGGAAATTCTGTCCATAATGTAATAAAATAGAGGATGGAAATTTGTATGCAAATATTTCGTTACTCTAAAACATAGAGGGTGCTTATCGTACACCGTAGGCATCGTCTATGAAGGGATTCTCGACATTCCACCAATCATGGGGCTGAAATAGGGGATGAAAGATTTTTTTTTTTTTTTTTTTTTGCAAATACGTCGCTGTTAAGTCAAATTTGAAGCTAGAACTACGAAAATTGGTATTCGATATTTCGGTCAATTATTGTGAGCAGAACTTTTTTAATAAGTCATTATTAAAGAACCACTAAAGCATTTTTAAAGCTACATCTACAAAAATTGGTATTCGACTTCTCAGTTAGAAATAACGAAGTACGTATTTCAGTGTTTTTGGCAATTCAGTCCTTAACGGGTGAAATACGGGATGAAAAGTCTAATGAAAACAATTCATTGTGAAAGCAGAATCGCTTTTTAGTCAGAAGTAAGTTCGAAAAAGACCGTGTTTCTATGGCCTTAATTATCACGAAAAGTTTATGTGGTTGCTGTTTGTGAAATAAATCCAAAACTGAATTTGACAGTCACCACGTCAAATTAGCTTTGTCAGATTTGCATAGAGAAGGAAACAGGTATTTAATACATTAATGCATTAATTTTTCAGGTATACCATATGTTCATAAAATTATTTTCGTTGTGGTTACTACGCAAACTAATCATTACTGATTACAAAACAGACACCAAGTTTAAAAGGTATTCTATGTACAGGAATACCCGTTTGATATGAGTGAATTCAATACCTGGTGTAAGACAAGCACAGATAACTATAGTACCATTTATCCGAGTTGCTTCTATCTTTTTCTATCCCGCTATATGAAATCAAATCAAACTATCTGAAATACTTTAATTCTGCAAAGACTCTTAAATAGTCTGTAGATTTACACACCAGATCTGGATTTAACACCATATAAAGTCGATTAAATCAAAACAAAAAAATACGAGCAGACCAAACAGTATACACGAGTGAAGCAGTGGAAGTTAAGCTAGTAGATTACACTCCTGGAAGTTGAAATAAGAACACCGTGAATTCATTGTCCCAGGAAGGGGAAACTTTATTGACACATTCCTGGGGTCAGATACATCACATGATCACACTGACAGAACCACAGCACATAGACACAGGCAACAGAGCATGCACAATGTCGGCACTAGTACAGTGTATATCCACCTTCCGCAGCAATGCAGGCTGCTATTCTCCCATGGAGACGATCGTAGAGATGCTGGATGTAGTCCTGTGGAACGGCTTGCCATGCCATTTCCACCTGGAACCTCAGTTGGACCAGCGTTCGTGCTGGACGTGCAGACCGCTTGAGACGACGCTTCATCCAGTCCCAAACATGCTCAATGGGGGACAGATCCGGAGATCTTGCTGGCCAGGGTAGTTAACTTACACCTTCTAGAGCACGTTGGGTGGCACGGGATACATGCGGATGTGCATTGTCCTGTTGGAACAGCAAGTTCCCTTTCCGGTCTAGGAATGGTAGAACGATGGGTTCGATGACGGTTTGGATGTACCGTGCACTATTCAGTGTCCCCTCGACGATCACCAGAGGTGTACGGCCAGTGTAGGAGATCGCTCCCCACACCATGATGCCGGGTGTTGGCCCTGTGTGCCTCGGTCGTATGCAGTCCTGATTGTGGCGCTCACCTGCACGGCGCCAAACACGCATACGACCATCATTGGCACCAAGGCAGAAGCGACTCTCATCGCTGAAGACGACACGTCTCCATTCGTCCCTCCATTCACGCCTGTCGCGACACCACTGGAGGGGGGGCTGCACGATGTTGGGGCGTGAGCGGAAGACGACCTAACGGTGTGCGGGACCGTAGCCCAGCTTCATGGAGACGGTTGCGAATGGTCCTCGCCGATACCCCAGGAGCAACAGTGTCCCTAATTTGCTGGGAAGTGGCGGTGCGGTCCCCTACGGCACTGCGTAGGATCCTACGGTCTTGGCGAGCATCCGCCGACCACTGGCGACAACATCGATGTACTGTGGAGACCTCACGCCCCACGTGTTGAGCAATTCGGCGGTACGTCCACCCGGCCTCCCGCATGCTCACTATACGCCCTCGCTCTAAGTCCGTCAACTGCACATACGGTTCACGTCCACGCTGTCGCGGCATGCTACCAGTGTTAAAGACTGCGATGGAGCTCCGTATGCCACGGCAAACTGGCTGACACTGACGGCGGTGGTGCACAAATGCTGCGCAGCTAGCGCCATTCGACGGCCAACACCGCGGTTCCTGGTGTGTCCGCTGTGCCGTGCGTGTGATCATTGCTTGTACGGCCCTCTCGCAGTGTCCGGAGCAAGTATGGTGGTTCTGACACACCGGTGTCAATGTGTTCTTTTTTCCATTTCCAGGAGTGTATATACACAATTTTCTCTGCCCCCTGATGACTGGGTGTTGTGTGCTGGCTTTAGGTTAGTTAGGTTTAAGTAGTTCTAAGTTCTAGGGGACTGATGACCATAGATGTTAAGTCCCATAGTGCTCAGAGCCATTTGAACCATATATACACAAATTTTCCTACTGAATGAGTCTGTCTGTTAGTGAAAACGGTATCAAAATACCTACAGCTGTTCGTGACATTAGCCTTTACATACGGACAGAAAAACGTGCCAGGTTCTTCGATGTATAATATGTAGAGATAACATGAACAATCAGCTTGGGCTGACCGTCGCATACGAAAGATAGTCCCAAAATACACTGAAGTGGAAACGAAAGTGGTACAGCCATGAATATTCAAATACAGAGATATGTAAACAGGCAGAATACGGCGCTGTGGTCGGCAACGCCTAAATAAGACAACAAGTGTCTGACGTAGTTGTTAGATCAGTAACTGCTGCTACAATGCAGATTATCAAGATTTATGTGAGCTTAAACTTGGTGTTATAGACGACGCACGAGCGATGGGACACGGCATTTCTGAGATAGCAATGAAGTGGGGATTTTAGCGTACGACCAATTCACGAGTGTACCGTGTATATCAGGAATCTGGTAAAATATCAAATCTCCGATACCGCTGCGGTCGGAGAAAGATCCTGCAAGAACAGGACCAAAGACGACTGAAGAGAATCGTTGAACGAGACAGAAGTGCAATCTTTAGGAAAATTGTTGCAGATTTCAGTGCTGGGAAATCAACAAGTGTCAGCGTCCGAACCATTCAACGACACTTAAACTGTGTGTCGGACCGAGACTCGAAGTCGGGACCTTTGCCTTTAGCGGGAAAGTGCTCTACCAACTGAGCTACCCAAGCACCACTCACGCATCGTCCTCACAGCTTTAATTCTGTCAGTACCTCAGAAGGTAGGAGACGAGGTACTGGCGGAATTAAAGCTGTGCGGAAGGAGCGTGAGTCATGCTTGGGTAGCTCAGTTGGTAGAGCACTTGCCCGCGAAAGGCAAAGAGCCCGAGTTCGAATCTCGGTCCGGCACGCAGTTTTAACCTGCCAGGAAGTTTCATATCACCGCAAACTTCGCTGTAGGGTAATAATTTTATTTCATTCAACGACACATCATCGATATGGGCTTCCGGAGCCGAAAGACCACTCGTGTACCCTTGATGATTGCACGACACAACGCTTTACGCGTCAACAGGGCCCGTCAACACCGACATTGGACTATTTATGAATGGAAACATGTTGCCTGGTCGGACGAGTCTCGTTTCAGATTGTATCGAGAGAATGGATGTGTGCTAGTATGGAGACAAGTTCATGAACCCATGGACCCTGCATGCCACCAGGGGACCGTTCAAGCTGGTGGAAACTCTGTAATGGTGTGGGGCGTGTGCAATTGGAGTGATATGGGACTCCTGACACGTTTACATATGACTCTAACAGGTGGCACAAACGTAAGCATCACTGTCTGATCACGTGCATCCATTCAAGTGCATTGTGCACTCCAACGGACTTGGGCAATTCCAGCAGGACAATGCGATTCTCCACTCCTCCAGAATTGCTACAGGTTGGCTCCAGGAGCACTCTTCTGAGTTTAATCACTCACAAACATGAACATTATTGAGCATATCTCGGATGCATTTCAACGTACTGTTCAGAAGAGGTCTCCAACTCCTTGCACTTTTCCGGATTTATGGACAGCCCTGCAGGATTCATGGCATCAACTCCCTCTGGCACTACTTCAGACGTTAGTCGAGTCCATGGCACGTCGTGTTGCGGTACTTCTATGTGCTCGCTGGATCCCTGCACGGTATTAGGCAGACGTACCAATTTCTTTGGCTCTTCACTGTATATTAGGCAAGATCACTAGTCTTTCACAGCATTGGTGGTCTTCAATTATCCCTTGATATTCAGATGAGAAAGCTTTCGTCTTAGGATCGACGTTAAGATATGGACTTGTAATTTAAGAGATTTTGACAAAGCGGTGGCTGCATTTTAATTTATTGCATTACTCCATTGTTCTCGCGCCAACGGCTGTCTCTCTCTTGCTGGGAATTAACGATACTTTTTCAACTGAAGAACCTCAGTGCAAGAGTACTCTCACCACTTTTGCGGTTTATTCAGCAGTTTCTGCTTCCAGTCAGCAACGGTAGAGAAATCAATAAAAAAAAATTTGGATTAACAGACAGCGCCCATGCAGTACCACTATTTGGCGCCTTCTCGTATAACGACAAAAGCGCACTTCCTATTATCTAGGACTATAACGCAACTGGAGATGATAGTCCAGCAAAAGAAACCAAGCCAACAACTTCTATGATGATGCTACACTCATGCTCATAAATTAAGGATAATTGCAGAATGTGGTACCACACAACGTGGAACTGCACAAAACTGGCGCTATTTGCGTGGGCACATAGGGAACACACACGACACAGGTCTGTAAGTCCACGGTATTGATGATAAGTTAAGAAAACACATGTGCTACAAAACGCCACTCTTCCCTGCCCATGTACCCCGACATTAGTATGGGATATGATCAACATGCACACGTACACAGGCCGCACAACGGGTTGGCATACTCTGGATCAGGTGGTCGAGCAGCTGCTGGGGTATAGCCTCCCATTCTTGCACCAGTGCCTGTCGGAGCTCCTGAAGTTTCCTAGGCGTTTGAAGACGTGCAGCGATACGTCGACTGAGAGCATCCCAGACGTGCTCGATGGGGTTTAGGTCTGGAGAACCGGCAGGCCACTCCATTCGTCTGATATTTTCTGTTTCAAGGTACTACCTCCACGATGGCAGCTCGGTGGAGCCGTACGTTATCATCCATCAGAAGGAAGGTGGGACCCACTGCACCCCTGGAAAGGCAGACATACTAGTGCAAAATGACGGTCTGATACACCTGACCCGTTACAGTTCCTCTGTCAAAGACATGCAGAGGTGTACGTGCACCAATCATAATCTCATCCCACACAATCGAACCACAACCTCCATACAGGTCCCTTTCAAGGACATTAAGAGGTTGGTATTTGGTTTCTGGTTCACGCCAGATGAAAACCCGGCTATACCTGGAATCGTCCATGAACACAACCTGGGACCACTGTTCCAATGACCATGTACTGTGTTCTTGATGCCAGGCTTTACGGGCTGTCCTGTGAGCAGGTGTCAGTGGAATGCACCTTACAGGTCTCCAGGCGAATAAACCATGTCTGTTTAGTCGTCTGTAGACTGTGTGTATGGACAGATCTGTTGCAGTGGCTGCAGTAAGGTCCAGAGCAAGGCTACCTGCAGCACCCCGTGGCCGTCTGCGGGCACTGATGGTGAGATATCGGTCATCTTGTGGTGTTGTAAACTGTGATCTTCCCGTAATGTAGCGCCTGGACACGTTTCCTGTCTGCTGGAATCGTTGCCATAATCTTGAGATCACATTCTGTGGCCCACGGAGTGCCCGTGCTATGACTTGCTGTGTTTGACCAGCCTCCAGTCGCCCTCGTATTCTACCACTCATAACGTCAACAATATCTGACCTTTGAGCCATTTTCAACACACAGTCAGTTTTAGAACGTCTGAAAACGTCAAAACACTTACTCGTTGCATCGTACTCTGACATGCACCACCACACATCTGCGTATGTGGACTGCTGCCAGCGCCACCACCCGACGACCACAGGTCACATGCACCGCATGGTCATACAGCGAGGTGATTTACACCAGAGCGTTGTTTCACCATGTATCCGCATTATCCATAATTTATGAGCATGAGTGTATAATTCAGTGTCGAAAGCGTGCAAGTGCACACACCCATTTCCGACATTACGTCAGTCAAAGTTATCCTCAGTTGATAGAAGGAGCAGGAGGCGTCAAAAAATCTAAAATATCTCGCTCCTTACCGATGACGAAGAATATCGATCAGAAATAGAAGAACAAGGAGAAAGTAAGCCCAAGAGGAGAAAAAGGGTCTCCACAAAATAAAAATATCACTCTGCAAATAAGAAATTCCACATGGATCGTAGCAAAACTGATTCCAAAAAAGTATCATATGCCCACTGTGTGACTGTCATTTAAATAGTTAGTCATACAAACTTTCATAATGCTAGCAAGATGATTGTACGGATTGTGTAAGCGTAGAGTGTTACGTACGTGACTATCTCTTGTGCATCGCGTCACTATATCGGCTAGAAAAATGACGTGACGACGGGAGCAGTGTATTTATCCTTTGGATTATTCCAGGTCAATGCGAGCGCTGGTGTACCGCACCGAAGGACAAACTCCGTAGAGTAGCAACTGGTCTCTGCAAAAGACCGATAAGGCCCTTGCGTGGACGCCTCGGCGTTGGAAACAGTATCTCTTTTCCAGCACTTGCAGCCAATAGCATCACTTTTCAGGCAGACGGAAGTTATAGGATTCTAATCAACTGCAGATGTTCGCAGGCGAACATGTTCCATCCACTGCTCAACCAGAAAATTGTTGAGCTGCACATTTTGGTAGCAAATTTCTTGCACTTTTGTTTCCACGACTTCCTTCGTAGTCAAGTAAGGATATATTTACAACGCTGACGTAGCACTGCCGAAATAAGTCGTGGAAACATTCCAAAGTCTCGGAAATTCCACATGCTACCACAGGCTACGTCGATATCTATAATGAAGGAACATCGGTAAGCGAAACTGATTTCGTTCGATGGTGGGTAACTCAGCTTGTTCCTCTGTGGTTTCACGGTATAGAACGTCTTTTTCATGTACGACTAAGGTTATAGCTGGTGTCTCAGATTAGGCTATGCTGGACCTATTGACCACAATGGCTTCTTTGGTGACAGAATCCGCATAGGTAGATGCGTGGTATAAGATTTCTTCAAACACAATGAGACTTTGTTTGGGATATGCAGACATGTTGATGGTATGGTACTTTTTTGTGGTGTCGGTGCTCTATGTAGCTTTCTTAAATCGTATGAACAGATTTATAAGTGTAACCGTTCTTGTACCCTTAGCGGTGTGTCGAAATGGGCACTGTGTGTTGAAATGACACAGGAAAACAAACCGATTTATGCACCTGCAGCATCGCTACTAACGTTCCTCCATCACAAACACTGGCATAGTCTCTAGCAGTATGAGGAAGTTCATTAATTTCGTGATGTGTGCGAGACTTAATTCGACTAGCTACATAAAAATATCATAGGCCTAATAGCGCAACAGTTAACTCGTGATGATGACGAGAGAGAAAGTTATTGAAAGTCTTAGTTTACAAAAAAATCTGATGCGAAAATAGTAGAACCATTTACCTATGCACATGGTTGTCTTAGACATCAGTTGGAGATGGAACAAAGTTCAATACACGTCAAATCAGAAAAGAGGAAAGGAGCGTTTTTTCGTAGTAGACTGTTATGAAAATTTCGGAATGCTGATTCGATTCACTGTTGCTGTAGGCGTGCTTCACGGCATCTCTACTGAAAAATCATTGAGGTCTCGTGATTTAAGAGTTACCAAGACAACACTATTACTTAGCTGCCGTCTTATTTTCAACGATCAGAGACTACATATGTTTAGATTAAGGACGCTTCTTTTGGATTATTCAGTTGGTGAGTTACTTTGTAACAAACTCAGCTACATAAAATTGTGCATGGAAGTAAGGTTGATTTAGTAATTTAGTTATCCAATACTTTAGTATCTTTCTTTCCCATTAAACAGAATATAGGATGATGATATAGTAATAAGTCGGCTTCCGTACTGGTGCCACTTCTGTGACATGATGCTGAAATGCATAACTGAGTTAATTCTTAAAGAATCAGGTAGTAATGTTCAAAGCTTCAAGAGGTAATTCAACATATCGGAGGAATTTCCGTTAACGGTTCGCACAGCAGTGCCAGCGGTTCACACATTTTCAAATAGACGACACTGCCGGAGAATAGGCTGTCAAGGGTGTCGATTCGTGTAGTTCGGTCGTGCGTTGAGTCTCCCGATGTCAGAGTGTCCGATATTGGGTACAGATATTTCATAATTGCTCCTAGAATGATAGAGAAATTTCCGATCATCGAGGCAGAAATATTCGGAGGATGTAAGGTACTCTTCTCCACACAATGTGTAAGGCCACCATTCCCGATTTTGGCAATCCCATGGCCTCGCCGTAATATTCCCTATTGACCGGGTACTGCCGTTAACCGGATCAAAGGTTCACTGACTGCAGACTTGGAAAGAGAGTTTTTGGAAAGAAGTTTAATGTCCTATTATGCCAGGGTCATTGGATAAAGTGCAATAGCTGAGACTGGACGAGAGTGGGAATGGAAACAGGCTTGATTTTTGGCGAGTGACGTGGCGTCATTTTATAGGTACCTTCGAAATGAAAAAAAAGAAAAACAGCTCCAGTATTTCGTTATTCGAGAAACGGATCGTCATGAGAAGTGTATCCACGTCGTCGGGGACGAAATGAAACGAGGGGCATTTCCACACAATTTCGTGATAACGAACTTCTGCCTCCGCCCAAATTCTAAATCTTCCCCAACAAAAATAGCGCCAGATGTTTTACGTTTTAACACCATCGTACGTGAATGTGTCAGAGGCCTGTGAAACGGATTTAAGATGCACCACCACGATCAAAACACAGAAAACTTGGGTTGCAACGCTTCGAGTGAGAGCCACACAGTAATTTCCACAAAGTGGAAACGCTGAGACCCTGTCAGGAGGGAGGCGGTTTTGAACCAACATTAAGCGACTGTGATGTAAAATAATGCTTACCATTACCATGAAGTGGTGTTTCATTACACATTCATATAAATTTAGGAGCGGCATTCACATTTAAAAAAAAAAAAGTTACATAATTAATTTTTTGCTTGTTCGTCAGTATACCAGTGGCCTGTGCCACTTTGATTTTGGCTTCTCTAGCAACACGTAACGCAACAATGGCACAGATATTTCGAATTGTACCAGGACTGTAGATATGTACCTAAAACATACAAATATTAACTGCGTAACTGTATTTTTCGATGTGTCTGTCGCTGAGTGTGCCTTTTATTTTAAATTTAATATGAGTCACCGCACTCAGCTTACAAGTGATTTATCGTGCTGCAGTTTTCAAATCGACTGTCAAAGGGAACATATTATGCTGATCACAAATAAAAATTTCTAAAACCACAGCTGCCAGTGAAGACAACGGGCACAGTAGTGACTAATTTCGGAGTCCATAACAAGTATAATTGCTGCAAATGGCTCTGAGCACTATGGGACTTAACTTCTGTGGTCATCAGTCCCCTAGAACTTACAACAACTTAAAACTAACTAACCTAAGAACATCACACACGTCCATGCCTGAGGCAGGATTCGAACCTGCGACCGTAGCGGTCGCGCGGTTCCAGACTGTAGCGCCTAGAACCGCTCGGCCACCCCTGACGGCAAGTATAATTCCCACGACGAAAGGTGCTCTGTAGTTTCTGAAATCGAACTGGCTCATTACACGTTGTAAACATGCTATGATGGCTCCGACGAGCGAAGTGTCGCCGGGGTGGATTTGTGTGTCTGCAGGATGGCTCTTCCGAAGTATTCCTCAACGCGCACAGCATCTGTCTACTTAAATCCAAATTTTATTTATATTATTTACTGGTACTGACACTTTAATTATGTAGCGTAATTAGCGGTGTTATTTACGATGTTGCAATTTTAATTTCATTGCACTGTGAGATCTCTGGTGTGAGAAACCGTCCTCCCGCATTTTTATCCCTACTTGGTGATTTGCGGACGTCTTGCCTATCAACTACATTCTCCCTTTCGATTCAGACATTTTTTTTGCTTACCTGCATCAAAGTGTCTTGGTGCTTAAGTAAATGGGTCGTCAGAGGCAGTAATTCACTTTATTTCATCTCAGTTCTCAAACTCGAGAAACTTGTCGTTACCTTAATTTACAATACCTTCGGATCACAGAAATCAAAGTCTGGGGAAGAAGCAGCCCTCCCATGGGTAAGGCACCCTAATGGTGATTCAGAAACAGAGTTCGCTGTTTCAGGGGAGTAAAATGAGAGCGGCCCGGCTAGCATAATCTGGGCTCCAGTAGGACAAAAGGATTCCCCTCGACGGGTGGATTCAGCGTCATGTTCGCAGAAAGCTTCGGAATATGGAGAGGCGGAAACCTCTTGAGTTCGTAACCTGCCACGTGGGGAGGGGAAGGGGCGTCTGTGCGGCAAACTGCTGGAACAATTGTTCCATCCTGTCACTGCACAGCGCTCCAAAATGGTGATGTATTGCCACAGCTGCGCCTGATAAAATTTCTGCTTCGTTTTACCGTGGGAGGAACAGTATGAAACTACCTAAATTCGGAGAAATCCTTGTCGTGAGAACGCAGTTTCGGGCTTTTCCTGTTGCGTGAGCACGTTTCTGATTGGCTTTCTGGTATCTACGAGGGGGAGTTCAATAAGTAATGCAGCACATTTTGTTCTCGGCCAGTTTCGGTTGGAAAAATGCAGAATTTGTTGTGGGACGTCATGTAGTATTTCCGCTGCAGCATCTATAGTTCATGAAGTTCCGAAAAATGCGGCGCTACACGTAGCGTTCAAAATTGTGTCTGTAATGGAGGTGCGATCCAAGTGGTTAACTGTCATTGAGTTTCTTTTGGCAGAAAATCAGAGCGTCATAGATATTCATAGGCGCTTGCAGAAGGTATACCCGGACCTAGAAGGGAAAGAAAGCAAGGTGAGCCGTTGGGCGAGACGTCTGTCATCATCGGAACAAGGTCGTTCAAACCTGTCCGAGCTCCAGCGTTCCGCCCGGCCACACACAGCTGTGACTCCTGAATAGTTGGAACCTCTTATTCGAAGTGATCGACGGTTCACAATAAAAACAACTCGCTGCTCAACTGTACGTCACCATTTGCGATATTCAAAGGTGTTTTCTGGATAGGTTCCTCACCGCTTAAAAGAAGACCACAAACAGCAATGAACGATCATCTGTGCCGAAGTTCATACGTGTTACGCTGCGGATCGTGACAATTTTGTATCAAACATTGTCACAGGCGATGAAGTATGTGTTCAACATTTCGAACCGGAAACAAAAGAACAGTTCATGGAGCGGTGCCACACCACCTCAAGTTCAAAGCCGCTCCCTCAGCCGGTGAAGTCACAGCGCCCGTGATCTGAGACTCTCAAAGGGACATTTTGTTTGATGTCCTCCCCTATGGTGCAACGATTGTCTCGGAAATGTATTGTGCTACCCTCAGGAAATCGAAGAAAAGAGTTCAGCGAGTCCGTCGCCACGAAAATGCAAACGAACTTCTCCTGCTACGCGTAAGCGCAGCGTCTCACACAAGTCTGTACACGAGAGGGGGCCACGAAACTTCGATTTATGGATGTACATCTTATTGTACGGACGTGGGACTTCAGCTGAATATATATATATGAGGAAAAACTTCATTGGCCTTTTCTTCCTCATGCTTCCTGCAGTTCAGATCTCGCACCTTCCGGCTTCCATCTGTTTGGACCAATGAAAGATGCACTGCATGGGAAGTAGTACGTGGATGATGTTTCGGCAGCAAAAAATGGCTGTTAGCACTATGGACTCAACGTCTGAGGCCATTAGTTTCCTAGAACTTAGAACTAGTTAAACCTAACTAAGCTAAGGACATCACACACATCCATGCCCGAGGCAGGATTCGAACCTGCGACCGTAGTGGTCTCGCTGTTCCAGACTGCAGCGCCTACAACCGCACGGCCACTTCGGCCGGCTGCAGCGTTGTTTCACACACCAAACAGCCATATGCAATACAGCAAGACGTTGGCTCCGACGTCGACCAGTAGAGTGGTACCATGCGGGCATATAGGTCCTCCGAGTAAGGTGGCGTAAGGGCGTCGCACTGACTGGATATAATGTTGACAAATAAGGTTTCGTAGTTAAAAGAGTGAAGAATAATACGGCGTATTTGAATATTAAATAAAGTCAATACTAAATGAAATCAACATACTGTCAGAAAGAAATAGGTCTGTGTGTCGCTTTGCTTACTGAAAGTCTCTCACAAATTTTTGGTGGAAGAGAGCGGGCTCTATTCCAAGGCTCTCATTGGAGGAACGGTTAGGCCTTTTCGGTGACTGGCCGAATAAAGTACAAAGAGTGGCACCACCGATGCTTGACGGAGAAGCGAGTGGTATTTCTGAATGGGGGAGCTCACGAAGACTTCGACCCGGGACTTTGACAAGCAGATTTGGACTTTAGGCTTATGCCAAGTCGCCGGAATTTGATTCAGCAGTTCATAGGACTTAAATTTCTCGCGGGCTCGTCTCAGGGTATGAGAGAAACCTGCGGTTGCAAGCAACCAATACGACAGCCTGCACTGTGCCAGCCAGCGCTCATAACGGTTCAGCGTACGGCGAAATCCCGCAGAGTCATTTGCAGACGCAGTAAGCCCACACTACAATGGCATCGACTGACGACAGGAATTTCAGTTGTTTGAGAAGCTTTCATTCCTATATTTCAGCTCCCGCTAATCTCTTCCTGTAACATGCGCTTCAAGCAACTTTTTTCTTACCTCTTTCTCGTCCTGTGATGTTAAATTCGGGGGAAAACTACACTCCTGGAAATGGAAAAAAGAACACATTGACACCGGTGTGTCAGACCCACCATACTTGCTCCGGACACTGCGAGAGGGCTGTACAAGCAATAATCACACGCACGGCACAGTGGACACACCAGGAACCGTATAGTGGGCATGCGAGAGGCCGGGTGGACGTACGCCCCAACATCGTGCAGCCCGCCTCCAGTGGTGTCGCGACAGGCGTGAATGGAGGGACGAATGAAGACGTGTCGTCTTCAGCGATGACAGTCGCTTCTGCCTTGGTGCCAATGATGGTCGTATGCGTGTTTGGCGCCGTGCAGGTGAGCGCCACAATCAGGACTGCATACGACCGAGGCACACAGGGCCAACACCCGGCATCATGGTGTGGGGAGCGATCTCCTACACTGGACGTACACCTCTGGTGATCGTCGAGGGGACACTGAATAGTGCACGGTACATCCAAACCGTCATCGAACCCATCGTTCTACCATTCCTAGACCGGCAAGGGAACTTGCTGTTCCAACAGTACAATGCACGTCCGCATGTATCCCGTGCCACCCAACGTGCTCTAGAAGGTGTAAGTCAACTACCCTGGCCAGCAAGATCTCCGGATCTGTCCCCCATTGAGCATGTTCGGGACTGGATGAAGCGTCGTCTCACGCGGTCTGCACGTCCAGCAGGAACGCTGGTCCATCTGAGGCGCCAGGTGGAAATGTCATGGCAAGCCGTTCCACAGGACTACATCCAGCATCTCTACGATCGTCTCCATGAGAGAATAGCAGCCTGCATTGCTGCGAAAGGTGGATATACACTGTACTAGTGCGGACATTGTGCATGCTCTGTTGCCTGTGTCTATGTGCCTGTGGTTCTGTCAGTGTGATCATGTGATGTATCTGACCCCAGGAATGTGTCAATAAAGTTTCCCCTTCCTGGGACAATGAATTCACGGTGTTCTTATTTCAATTTCAAGGAGTGTATAATCATCACTCAAGTATCGCCTTTGGAATTACGAATAATTTCTCTGAGCTCATGCTCATATGAGTATTTCCTTCTTCTCATTTTCAGAGTGATGCTGTGTGCGCAGTTGACGTCTTGCGTTTTTTTATTTTTTAATATTTTGAAGAAATCACGGTTGTGTTCAATTGCCAATTAAGTGAACATTAGTTCAGACGATCCTGAAATCTGTTGCTAGTATGGGCAAATGCACTTCTAAAATGGACTGCTCCGACAGACTGGACTGTTGATAAACTGGATTGAACCCAGTGGGACACCCCAGCCACAGCCCAGGTCTGGTCCCGGCGGAGGTTCGAGTCCTCCCTGTGCATGGGTGTGTGTGTTTGTCCTTAGGGTAATTTAGCTTATGTAGTGTGTAAACTAAGGGACTGATGACCGTATCAGTTAAGTCCCAAAAGATTTCCCACATATTCTAACAATTGAACAGCCCAGGTCCCAGCACTCGGAAGTAGGCATCGCCTAAACGAGGCCGGACACACTACTTACAACGTTTGGCGCGCCGGCCCAACGCTAGTTACACTGCCCCAGCTCCGCGCAAAGCGAACTCGTGTGTGAAATGCTACGTCAGCCATGATCGGAAGAACTGCTTCTCCAGACAAGCTGAATGCAGTTTTTGTCATCGTACGGGACATACCAAACCGGTCTGCCGGCAAAAATCTAGGAAGCACTCCTCGTTTCAAGCTGGAATATTGCAAAGCAGGAACGGATGGAAATCAATGTCATTTCATGTTTTCATGTTCGGATGCTGCGCCTCCTCCTGCTCTAAAAGCAGACAACCGACGAGGCAGAAAACGCACACGCACTCATTTAATGTGAATACCACACACTTCAAAAAGGCTCTCGTAATATGGTTCAATTGGCTCTGAGCACTATGGGACTTAACAGCTGAGGTCATTAGTCCCCTAGACTTAGAGCTACATAAACGTAACTAACCTAAGGACATCACACACATCGATGCCCGAGGCAGGATTCCAACCTGCGACCGTAGCACCAGCGCGGTTCCGGACTGAAGCGCCTAGAAGCGCTCGGTCACAACGGCCTGCCCTCTCCTAATATGGAAATTCACGAGAGTGCGCTAGTGCTCAAGCGGAAACAGAGAACAGTTTTTCACAATACGGGACGAACAACTGTATCCAGCGAACATACCGCAAAATGTGGATTACACATCAAATTTGTAACCAGTCGGTGCCTGTTCAACTAGATACCGGACCTTCTGACATGTTGCTTAAATACACAGGAGAAAAATGGCCTACCACCTTTTGCAAACATAAGTTTGCGTCTAACTGCCTATAATGGCGACAGGATTTCAATGTTTGGAACGTACCGCTTACCTGCAAAATACAAAAACACGATTCGAAGTCTCTCACGTACTAGCCCAAATACACTGAAGTACGTGTATTCAAATACAGAGATATATAAAGTGGCAGAATACGGCTCTGTGGTCGGCAACGCCTTTATAAGACAAGTGTCTGGCGCGGTTGTTAGATCGGTTACTGTTATTTGCAGACATTGCCATGTAGTACCATAACGTGGCCAGGACAAAAGTTTCTGGGGCAGCGGCCTGATTGTCCGCTCAACCGCGACATCGCGCCGCCACACGTTCTGTTTGCTTATATAAACCAAGAGACGCATAATGTTGGCGCGTGAGCTGCTTAGTGCAAAATGTTCTCCAGCGACCTCCAGATATGAAACAGAACACCTGCTATTGCAACGAGGTGGGGCTTAACACTCTTGTCTGTTCATTAGGCATGCGTAGCAGGGTCACAACATTCGGAAGAGATAAACTGTTGTGGTGCACAAAGTATTTTTGCATTAAGGGATTCAGGAGTACATTTCAGAGAGCGCGGCCAACCTTTGCGAATGTAAATTTTCAGCGATCGTAGTGATTGTTCATGCTCTGTGGCATGTGCGACCCGCCTTGAATTAATAGGAAAAGAGTCCACTGCTGGCCAATGAAAAGGATCAATATGTAAATAAGAAGCTTCTGATGCATCGTATGCTGCATCTGTGCCGAGGGTAAACAATAAAATGTGTCGGTTTTTGCGTGATGCGCCGTTGAGCGATGCAGAATTTTACACTTTTAATTTGATAATTATAGTGAGCAACGATGTAGCTATTGCGCTGAGTGGCCGGAACTTGTTTCGACGGATGAAGCAATGCAGTCAAAGGCTTATGGTCCGTGACCAGTGTAATTTCCAGGACAATATGTTCTATCCACGAGATGTTAATATGAACTAAGTGTACAAACCTCAACCAATATTACTGGTTTTCGTATAAAAATACTGTATCGTGTAAAAGTTACGATAATAATTCGTTATTTCTGTAATAATTTAATTTCTGTGTGAATTAAAACTATTATCAGGGAACTACATTCATAGACAACGACAATTATAATTTTTTTGTTATCTGTGTTAATTGTGGTTCAGTTGTTCTTCCTGTGCTAACCGATGAACTGTTCGGACGTGAGACGTGTGAGGTCTGTAAAGAGAATATCTGTTACTATATATTGTTAATTATTATTTTAAAAAAAGAGTCGCTATTGGCTAGACGTGGATTTGTATTTATTTCAATTGTAATCCGATCTAATTAATGAGTTTATGTGTTAATTTTCAGCTCCGCAATTAGGAGCGCAGCCGTTAGCGTTACTAACTTACAGCGGAGTTTACTAGTAGCTGGTATAAAAAATATGACGGTATTTATCATTGAAAATGATTCTGAATGCAAAAGAACAGAGATAAAAGGCTTAAAGAGTTTTATCTAAATATATTACCTTGATATATAATAAATTGAGAATAACAATAGACAAATTGACTATCGTCTGTCTGCCGCCATCTTAGCAAAAATATCTCCGTGGCAGTTTTGAATCGAGAATTTTAACAAACATCAATGTTGTTAGATATAAATCAATTGAAGTAAATGTGCACTGGTGGTCCCGAATCCACTTTAAAAGACAGAATTCAACTCAGATTGAATCCTTAAGTACAGTGCTCACAGCACGTTACGTAGTATCAATTTGTTATTTGCTGATGTATGAAGCCTAATTATATCGATTTACATGAAATATTTTAATAAGATACATACGTCAGTGTTGCGTGCGGGTATTATTTTGTGACTAAATGTTCCCTTTGCTAGATAAAAGTGCTTCTGTCTTAAGTAACATTTGTGTAAAATCTGATAAATGATATGCAATTTAGTGCCATTCACACGACTTTGAAGACAACATTTCTACACAACGTTAAGTGGAGATTTCTTTAGCAGAGTGACAAATATTAGCCAGGATAATAATTTTAGAGATCAAACGAAGTGTTACGCTGACAATAGGAACTGGTTTTATATATATATATATATATATATATATATATATATATATATATATATATATATATATATATATATATATATATATATAATCTACCTGAAATATCATTTATAATTAAAGTCACGGAATACTATAAACCGTTTCCGCCACAGCAGGAAAAATTTTCCGCAATGCAGGTACTGATGAAATTTGTTGACGCCATATATACTGTAGCCAGGGCTTCCTTCTCCAAGTGACTATTTTTGTGGGACAGAACCACCCCGATGAAATGGGACGAGGTACCGACTGCAAACAAGTGGTTTGAGCAGACTGCAGTGCATAAGGCAAGGTTGACGAAACAGTGCATTTTTCACTTTTTTGAAAGCTTCGTCACACTCTTTGTCTAATGTAATGGAACACTTTTACTTCTGAGGTGGTTCAGAGGCGCGGCAGTTTGCGCCACATTAAAATAAACGTTATTTAGTAACTCAATTTTCCATGAACAGCTTGCAGTTCTCTTAAGTACTTAGGAGATGGCACTTGCCGAATTACTTGCAAATGATTTGTCGAACGAGGAGCAGCATTGGCGTCGATGCTATGTCCTACATATCCTGTAGAGGTCCATCACAGTTAAAACGTGAAAAACACAGTGCACTTCTGTATGGAGTTCTTATGGTGATTGTCCAGAGATGATTATTTGGCCAAGATAATTGAAACAAGGCTCTTTGGGTGTTACTTGTTCGAGAAATTTTTGAAACAATGCAGATGCAGAAGCACTTCCGAAAGGAAGACATTTATATTCAAACAAGTCGACATAACTATTCGCAACAAAGATTTTATTTGTCTCTTCGTCCAATGGTAACTGACGATAGGCTTCTGAAACATCAGTTTTTGAGAAAAAGTTTTCTCCAGCTAGGCGATCTAAAATTTCCTCTACGCGTGGAATTGGGTAGGGATGAATGTCTGTGAATTTAGCGTGTATTTGAAATCCTCACATATATGAATTCTCCCATTTATCTTACAAATGACGAGTAAAGATGACGTCCACTGACTTGCTGAAATAGGTTTTAAGACACCAACGGATTCCAGTCTCCGAATTTCTGCAGCCACATCGTCAAGTACAGCATGGGGCATAGGGCGTGCGTGTCCAAATTTAGCTTGCACATTATCTTTCAACGTAATGTGGGCGTGAAAATTATTTGCACATCCTATAGTACTGTCGAACAAATGTTGATACTTGTCAGAGAGTTGTTGAATTGTGGCCTGGGAAACTTTTGTGTCAATGGCATACACATTGTACTGTATCTCTAATCCGAAGAAATCAAACGCATCCATGCATAAAATATAATGAAGAGCCAAAGAAACTGTTATACCTGCATAATATCGTACAGGGCCCCCGCGAGCACGCAGAAGTGCCGGAGTATGAAGCGGCCTGGACTGGACTAATGTCTATTCGAGGGCTATCAATAAATACGTAAGTGTACAAGGTGGTGGAGACCTCTTCTGAACATCACATTGCAAGACGTCCAGAATATGCTCAATAACGTTCTTGTCTGGGGAGTTTGGTGGCCAGCGGAAGTGTTTGCACTCAGAAGTATATTCCTGGAGCCACTCAATAGCAATTCTGGACGTATGGGGTATCGCATTGTCCTGCTGGAATTTCCCAAGTCCGTCGGAATGCACAATTGGCATGAATGGATGCAGTGGTCAGACAGGATGCTTACGCACGTGTCGCCTGTCGGAGTCGTATTTAGACGTATTAGGGATCTGATATCACTCCAACTGCACACGTGCCACACCATTACAGAGCCTCCACCGGCTTGAGAAGTCCCTTGATGACATGCAGGGTCCATGTATTCATGAGGCTGTCTCCATATCCGTAAACGTCCATCTGCTCTATACTATTTGAAAATAGACTCGTCCGTCCAGGCGACATGTTTCCACTCATCAACAGTCCAATGTCGGTGTTGACGGGCCCAGGTGAGGCGTCCGGAATCAGAGTGAATAAAATCATTCTAGCTGTCTATATATATATATATATATATATATATATATATATATATATATATATATATATATATGTGTGTGTGTGTGTGTGTGTGTGTGTGTGTGTGTGTATTCGAGTGTCAGCATCAATCAAGCTTCACATTTCCTTGCTTCTTGCTTTATTTTGGTTATATAAGAGAGGGCAGTTGATTGCGTAAGCTTGCAATCCTCACAAACCTTGGTAGGTGATCTAATTGCAGACTGGCTGAATATCTACCAGCTTATTGAGTAAACTCTTTTAATTAACAAATGGAATAGAATCGCCTTTTTTAAACGCTCATTATTTGTAATCCTTCGCGTTTTTTACTGGTGGCGTTTCACTTGCTTCTCTCCTGTGTCGTCCAGTGTTCCTCCGTTGTTCAAAGCGATGCTTGTGCTGCCGGAGCACGCGACGAGGCGCGGTGCTGAGCATAAAGCAAACAGTGAGGCGCTGGAGGGCTGCCGCGTCAGGCCGTGGCCTTCGCTCCGTGCGCTCTCCAAGAACGGCAGCCGACAGCCTGTCTGCCCTGGCGGAGCCACGCTTGCTGCTAAAGCACAGCAGGCGAAGGTAAGTGTCACACCGCGCTGCCCTCCGTTTCGTTAAAAGTCCCTTCCAGTAAGGCAGTTGTATTCGTTTTATGAAACTGTGTCTCGTGCTCTGAAGTGACTCCTACGTACTGCTCTGCAGCAGTAGTATCACTAATAAACTTCATTCGTACAATCGCGACGCTTAAACGTCCGGAATCAGAGTGAATAAAATCATTCTAGGTGTCGAGGAGCCTTAAATTGCAGAATAATTAAATTGTGCAGTCCTTGAAAATTGATATAGTTGATTGAAAGTAGCCTGCTCACAATTTTTCCTCATTTGCTAGGCACAGCTGCAGAACAAACCAATGGACTGAAGACGATAGCAGCACAGTCACTGGACCTCCTTCGATAAAACCGAGTGTATAACAAATATCAAGTGCCATTCAGAGTAATAGTGTTACAAGAAGGAGGGATAGAACTAAGGGGAAATTTAAATATGTCGGTCAGTGAAGATTTCAGCTTACCAAATGCGTCGACAAAAATTGGACAACTAAGAATAGCACTCGCAATCTGAGGGTTCCTTACAAACTTAATTATTTGTGTACACAATCCATCCATCCACAGAGTTGAGAATTTAGACAATTTTTTCTTGTTGCCGACGTTGAGACTGGCTAGAAATTGGTCAATTTCAAGACTTTCGAGAATGTTTTGATCTTCTGTTTGAAATCAGGTAACAAATGGCAAAAAGTATTTTTGAAGTGATAAAAATTAACAATAATCTGATATTTTTCCTTCGCTTATACTATAAAACCTAACATCTAGCCAGATTTCATTATTCTATGTCAATGGAAAGTACCCTATAAGTTTTAATAAGTGAGTTGCATGAAAATATGTGACGTAAATGGCCGTCTCATTTGACTGAATTGAGTGAAAACCTTAATTATCTTACACCAAAAAGGCGACCACAGTCACAAATTTCAACCTGATAGATGGGCAGACAGAGAGAAAGTCGACCAATAAATGTCCAAAAAAATTGTGGTGTGACATTTTACTTATTTATTTTGAGTCACCAGTCTTCTGCCTTGTTTGATGTGGCCCGCCACGAATTCGTCTTCTGTGCCAACCTCTCCATCTCAGAGTAGCACTTAAAACCTACGTCCTCAATTATTTGTTGGATGTATTCCAATCTATGTCTTCCTCTACAGTTTTCCCCTCTACAGCTCCCTGTAGTACCATGGAAGTTATTCCCTGATGTCTTGACAGAAGTCCTATCATCCCGTCCCTTCTCCGAAAGTATCTTCTCAGAAATTTCTTCCTCAAATTAAGGCTTGTGTTTCATATTAGTACACTTGTCTTGGCCAGGAATTCCCTTTTTGCCAATGTTAGTCTGCTTTTGACTTCTTGCTCTGTGCCTCATTGATCTTTTGCTGCCTAGGTAGCAGAATTCCTTGAGTTCATCTACTTCGTGATCATCAGTCCTGATGTTTAGGTCCTCTCTGTTCTCATTGACACTACTTTTCATTACTTTCGTTTTTCTTCGATTTACCCTCAATCCATATTCTGTACCCATTAGACAGTTCATTCCATTCAGCAGATCATGTAATTCTTCAGTTTCACTCAGCAGTAACATCAGCGAATATCCTTTCACCTTGAATTTTAATCCGACTCCTGAACCTTCCTTTTATATCCATCATTGCTTCTTCGATGTACAGATTAAGCAGTAGGAACGGAAGACTACATCATTGTCTTACGCCCTCTTTAATCCGAGCATTTCGTTCTTGATCGTCCCCTCTTATTATTCCCTCTTTGGAATTATGTATCAAACGTCTCTCCTTATAGCTTACCCCTATTGTACTCAGAAATTCGAACATCTTGTACTATTTTAATCATCGAACGCTTGTTCCAGGTCGACATATCTTATGAACATGTCTTGATTTTCCTGTAGTCTTGTTTCCATTGTCAACCGCAGTGTTCAGAATTGCCAAACCGTCCATCATCTAACACATCCTTAATTTTCTTTTCCATTCTTCTATATATGTTATTTCGTCAGCAAATTGCGTGCACGAGCTGTTGAGATGGTTGTGCGATAATTCTCGCATTTGTCAGATCTTACATTCATTGGAATGAACTAGATGATATTTTCCCGGAAGTAAGATGCTATGTCGCCAGACTCATACATTCCCCACGTGAATATTCAGTTTGTTGCCACTTTCCTCAATGATTTTAGAAATTCTGATGGAATGTTATGTATCCACTCTGCCTTTCTTGAGCTTAGGTCCTCCAAAGTTATTTTACATTTCGATTCCAATACTAAATCCTCTGTCTCTTCTAAGTCGACTTTGTTTCTTCTTCTATCACACTAGACAAATATCCCCCCTCATAGAGTCGATGTACTCTTTCCACCTATCCGCTCTCTCCGCTGCAATTAATCGTTGAATTTTCGTTGCAGTCTTAATGTTACCACTCTTGCTGTTAATTTCACCGAAGGTTATTTTGACTTTCCTATATGATGTATGTATGTATGTTAACTAGGGACCTAGAAACGACGGAGAGGCTCCGTCCCCGCTGCAGCCACAGTGGTCCACAACCCAACGACGACTACCGCAGTCCACTTCACCCCTCCGCGTTATTGTGCGGTTCGGCCCCCGGTAGACCTCCCCAGGGCAGGTCTCATACCAGACTAGTGTAACCTCTAGGTCTGTGTGGTAGAGTAATGGTGGTGTACGCGAACGTGGAGAACTTGTTTGCGAAGCAATCGCCGACATAGTGTAGCTGAGCGGAATAAGGGGAACCAGCCCGCATTCGCCGTGGCAGATGGAAAACCGCCTAAAAACCATCCACAGACTGGCCGGCTCACGGACCTCGACACAAGTCCTCCGAGCTGATTCGTGCCGGGGACCAGGCGCTCCTTCCCACTCCGGAAAGCCGTGCGCTAGACCGTTCGGCTAACCGGGCGGGCCTTCCTATATGCTGAGTCAGTATTTCGACTATCATTTCTTTTCGGATTCTTCACATTTTTTATGAACCTCTTTCGTCATAGTTTCCCCACACTTCCTACTTATATCAATCCTCAGCGACCTGAATATCTATATTCCTGAATTTCCATTAACAGCTTTGTACTTCCTTCTTTCATCGATCAGCTGAAGTATTTCTTTTTTACCCGTTGTTCCTTCGCAGTTACCTTCTTTGTACCTATGTTCTTCTTTCCAACTTCTGTGATTGCCCTTTTTGAGATGGCCATTCCTATTCAACTCTACTGCCTACTGGGCTATTCCTTATTGCTGTACCTATAGCCATAGAGAACTTCAAGCACGAGATGTCATTTCACAGTAATGCCGTATCCCACTTCTTTTCGTATTGAGAGAATGTTACTGCAGATACCACAGTGTCACTGACGCCTTCGGACGCCTGGACCACATTCATAGCCACATCGATATTTTAAAGTGGCATACTCGGATGGAAATGAATGGAAATTTAGCAACTTAGGCTCTGTCGGTAATGTTTTATTACAGTGGGGATTAATGTGTTTCATTTTTTGTTTTGTATCTTCTTACATTCGATATTTTACGTTATTTTTGCTATTTAGACCGGATTTACTCTGGGAATTTTTAAAACAAGAGAAAAAATACTGGTACTTTTATCATTTCTGGCCGAAATTTTCCTCTGTGCCACGCATACCGTAGGCTTGCGCATTAGGAGTATGGGCGACGCCTATATTTTGAGAGTCCATATGTTTTTCTGTACCAAGGAAATGTATTTTGTGTATGTTTCTTAAAGAATATTTTAACTATTAATTTCGGTTTTTTTATCTTAAGGGGCTTGATGACGATACTTAGTCCCAAAACAGGTGTTGTTGTTGTGGTCTTCAGTCCGAAGACTGGTTTGATGCACCTCTTCTTGCTACGCTATCCTGGGCAAACCTCCTCACCTTTGAGTAACTATTGCAGCCTACATGCTTCTGAATCTGTTTAGTGTTTTCAACTCTCGGTCTCCCTCTACGATTTTTACCCTCCACACTGCTGTCCAATAATAAATTGCTGATCCCTTGATACCTCTGAACATGTCCTACCAACCGATCCCTTCTTCTATTCAAATTGTGCCACAAACTCCTCTTCTCTCCAATTACATTCAGTAGCCGCTCATTAGTTACGTGATCTACCCATCTAAGCTTCTGCATTCTTCTGTAGCACCATATTACCAAAACTTCTATTTCCTTCTTGTCTAAACTGCGTATCGCCCATGTTTCACTTCCATACATTGCTGCACTCCTTACAAATACTTTCAGAAAAGACTGCCTGACACTTAAATGTATACTCGATGTTAAGAAATTTCTCTTCTTCAGAAATTCTTGCCTTATCATCGCCAGTCTACATTTTATATTCTCTCTACTTTGACCATCATCAGTTATTTTGCTGCCCAAATAGCAAAACTCATCTATTATTTCATGTGTCTCATTTCCTAATCTAATACCTTCAGCATCACCTAATTTAATTCTACTGCATTCCACTTGCTTTTGTTGATGTTCGTGTTACAACCTTCTTTCAAGACACTGTCCATTTCGTTCAACTGGTCTTCCACGTCCTTTGCTGTCTCTGACAGAATTACAATGTCGTCGGCACACCTCAAGCATTTTATTTCTTCTCCCTGGATTATAATTCCTACTCCAAATTTTTCTGCTGTTTCCTTTACTGCTTGCTCAGTATACACATTGGATAATACTGGGGACAGGCTACAACTATGTCGCCCTCCCTCTCAACTACTGTTTCAGTTTCGTGCCCCTTGACTCTTTTTACTGCCATCTCCTTTCTGAACAAATTGTAAAGTCTTTCGCTCCCTATATTTTATCCCTTGTCAAAAGCTTTCTCTAAGTCGACAAATACTATAATTTTAGCTTTCTCTTTCCTTAACATATCTTCTAAGACAAGTTGTGGGGTAAATATTGCCTCTCGTGTTAGTACCTTCCTCCGGAATCCAACCTGATCTCCCCCGAGGTCGGCTTTTACCAGTTTTCCATTCGCCTGCAGAGAATTTGTGTTAGTATTTTGCTAAAATTGGTAGCAGTAGGCAAAATAAAAGTGCGACTGTATATTATAGCAAGTAATTTTTGTGACTGTGTTGGTCGCTATTGTATCCGAATGAATGTCGGAAATATTTAGTGAAGAGTTAAATTAAAAATCCACGACTAATTCAGAAATCATGTGTCTACAAAGCTTTCTTTTGGCTGGAAATCAGCGACAAGAATACTCGACATTAGCAACAAGAATACTCGATCACGAAACGATATTACGGCTTCTCGTTTCCTTTCATTCCATCACCGGTGTCCCATGGCAGTCGCCCATCCCTCTAGACACATCGTGAGATTTCCCGTTTCGCGTGCTCTGGCAAACAGCAGAGTGGCACTCTCTAACAATGAGGTGTTGATCTGTCGAATATTCCGGGCGCCTCACCCTGCTGATGCATTTATAAGGGATCGCCTGCTGCATTTGTTATACTTGGTACTTCTGAAATATGGCTCTTAGATCGTGATGTGGACAGCGCCCGTTAGCTAAAAAAATGTTGAGATGACAAATGAAAATGTGTCAATCAGTGTTGCGAAAAGTGTGTTTTTATTCCGTAGCTGCAGAAGTGAATGTAGGGAAACTACCAGAAGAAGGGCAGCCTCGTTATTTGTTACGAAGGGGTAAACGAGCAGCCAGCATCATTTAACACTGTCGTCGATCTTGGTAAAAAATGTTTGTCAGAGTAAGCCAGGCAGCCAGAAAAATGCTAGAAACCAATTCGGCCTTTACAGATCAGTCTGGTGTGGATACAAATGGTAACTGAGAGAACAGAAAAATTTTAAATTTTTCATGTGAGAATGTTACCACGCACGTCGAAGCTTCTACAGCGGGCCCTAGTAACTGACAAATGGGAGACTTGAAATATTTAAAGACAGTCTTATGTATGTAGTACCAGAAGCTGCTGATTAATCTCGCCTATGTTTTGTTACTAGCTTCGATCAAAACGATCACCATCAGGCAACATTTAGAGCAACGAAAAGACTTCAGGGTATACATTTGACCATCTATATGTTGAAGTGCTCATAGAAATATCATAAACAAGCACAGTCACATACGTTTACTAAAGCATCTTGCATGATACAATTGTTACTGTGACGTCATTAAGAAAAAAATATACATTGTTCCAGTGTCACTGAATATAAATTATGTAATATATGAAACTGGTGGTTTTTATACTTAAAAATGAGATAACTAAATGCGACACATTTCCAAAGATTTTCCTGGTGTCAAAGGTGAAAGGCATTTACACAACTGTATAAGTACCATGCTGTTATATCCATTTCTCTCTGAATGCTGATAAATTGGACTGCTGATTTCTGTTTACAAGTCGACGCCAAAATTATGCAGTATTGTATGGAGAAAGCTTCTAGTTAGCTGTATTAAAGTAAAGAATAACGTAACAGATATGTTTGCAGCTATCTTCACAGATACAAGCTGCATAACCATATCTCAGTTACGAATACTGTCACAAGGCATTTTGAAAAACATGCAACAGAGATAGTTATGAAATAAGTAATCGCCGGTACTTAGAAACTGCTGAGGTTACTCAATGTTTACTAGGCACTGCCAAGATTTCCATTAGATTTACATTGGAAGAGTTGCGGAATTAATCACCTTACTAGCTAATATTTACCGAGAAAGTACGACACAACGAAGTAGCGCCGCGAGCATTAAGAGTAGCATAGGGCTTTTTTGTTTTATCAGAAGAATTATGGAACGGATACGCTAAATTACTGAATCTGTGTCTTAACTGACAAGAAAATCGCGTTAACAAATATAAGTTGTACGTCATAAATGAAAGATCTTAAGTGTGTTTCTATACCTGGAAGATGATGTCTATTCAAATCTGGCACCATTCGCATAAGAGTGGCGCCTGCGCAACGCAATGCATGCACATTTGTATGCTTGCATTCAATATTCTAGCGGTTGCGCTGGTACCAGCATTTCTCGAATGCAATCGGTTATCTTGCGCTTGCATTAACCTGTGATCTTGCAATGTTAATTAATTAAATATTTTACCTAGAGAAATCTATTCCCGAAATTTCATTACTCTACATTACTAATTTTTGGTGTTGCGATTTCTTTCCGTCATTGCATATAGGAGACCACAAAAATAGGACGTTAGGGACAGATTTATGGCATCATAGAAGTAATGCATTCCAACACCGAAACTCCTCGGGAGATAGTGCAAGATAGAATAAAGTGGCAGCCCTTAGTTCATGGGATCACAGAAAGTCGGAATCGTCTACACTTCTAGATAGAGACAGATGGAGTAACCATCATGAGGCAAAGCAACGAAAACCCAAACAGAATATTTGGCGTTTGTTTTGTGGTAGTTACAGTTTTGCTTTGATCAGCAATGAAATTATGAATCGGGTAGTTGTTGCAAGTAATGTGATTTGCCACTGTGTGTTTTTGAATGTTATGAATTGCATCATGCAAGAAGCAATTACTGAAATAACTCTTACTTAACCATTAAATGGTGTTGAAGTCACTAAAGGAGAAAACAGGCTGACACCAAACACGATTAAATAATTAAAGGGGAGAAGTCATTCGGGGGGACGGGGACACAATTTCAAAGGGTGCAATACGATCCATTTATCATTGTTACGACAATGGAAACACGTACAGTCTGGTTTACAAAGAAGGCACAATCTGTATCGAACAGTCCACAAGTGTACTGCCTGGTCGTAGATTCCAAGGCGCTCATTATTTCGGCGATTAGAAGTGTCGCCGTCGTCAGGTCCACTAACGAACTGACGTCCTGGTGGCTTATGGCGGATTTGTTTTCCCTGTCCCAGTGGGCCGCTCCGTACATAACTACAAAGACAAGTCTGATGGCCGGAATATTATGCCTGCTGGTCACTATGAGCCGGTACTTCAACCTCTGGACAGTTCGACCAGCTACTGTGCCATCTACATCTACATCTACACACTTAACTACCTGGCAGCGGGTTCCTCGGACCACCTTGAAACTAATTATCTACCGTTAGACTCTCTAGCAGTACTTAGGAAAAAAGAACACTTAAATCTTTACGTATATTATATCATTTCTCTCTACGCAGTTTGGTGACAACAAAATACGTTGAAGAGCCAAAGAAACTGGTATATTTGCGTAATATCGCGTAGGACCCCTGCGAGCGCACAGAAGTGCTGCAACACGACTTGGCATGGATACAAATAATGTTTGGAGTAGCACTGCAGGGAACTGACACCATGAATTCCGCAGGGCTGTCCATAAATCCGTAAGAGTAGGAGGGGTGGTGATCTCTTCTGAATAACACGTTGTAAGGCATCCCAGATATGGTCAATAATGTTCATGTCTGGGGAGTTTGTTGGCCAGCTAAAGTGCATGAATTCAGAAGAATATTACTGAGCCTCTCTGTAGCGATTCTGGAACTGTGGGGAAGGCACAACGGACATAAACGGATGCAGGTGATCAGACAGGATGCTGACGTATGTGTCATCTGTCAGAATCGTATCTCGACGTATCAGGAGTCCCATATCACTACACCTCATACTATTACAGAGCCTCCACCAATTTGAACAGTCCCCTGCTGAGATGCAGGGTCCATGGATACATAATGCACACAATCTGAAACGAGGCTTGCCCGATCAGGCAACATCTTTCCCGTAATCGACACTCAAATGTCTTTGTTGAATGGGCCCAGGCGAAGCGTAAAAATTTTCGTCGCGCAGTCATCAAGCGTACACGAGAGGACCTTCGGTTCCGAAAGCCCATATCGATAATGTTTCGTTGAATGGTTCGCACGCTGACACTTGTTGATGGCCCAGCACTGAAACCTGCAGCAATTTGCGGAAGGGTTGCACTTCTGTCACGTTGAACGATTCTCTTCAGTCGTCGTTGGTCGCGTTCTTGCAGGATATTTTCCGGTCACAGTGATGTCGGAGATTTGATGTTTACCTGATATTCATGGTACACTCGTGAAATGGGCGTACGGGTTAATTCCACTTCATCGCTACCATGAGGATGATTTGTCCCATCGCTCGTGCGCTGACAATAACACCACCCTCAAACTCACTTAAATCTTGATAACCTGCCACAGAAGCAGGCAACTGCGCCAGACACTTGTTTTCTTACATAGGTGTTGCCGATCGCAGCCCCGTATTCGGCCTGTTTACATATCTCCATATTTGAATACACATGCCTACACCAGTTGCTTTGTCGCTTCAGTGTACATTCACATTCAGAGGACAAAGTAAGGGACTGAAATATCGTAAGAAGATCCCGTCGCAAACGAAAAACGCCTTTGTATTGATGACTCCAATCCACGTATCACGTTCGTGGCACTCTCTCCCCTATTTTGCGATGGTACATCACGAGCTGCCATTCTTCGAACTTCTTCGATTTCTGCTGTTAATTCTATCTGATAAGGATGCCAAGTAGCACAACAGTGCTCTAGCAGAGAAAGAATAAGCGCAGCGAACGCAGACTCTTTAGTAGACCTGTCGCTCCTTCCAAGGGTTCTGACAATAAGATGTATTCTTTCGTTTGTCTTCCCCACAACCTTATCTGTGAGGTAGTTCCAACTTCAATTGTTCGTAATTGTAGTTCTCAATTATTTAGTCGAATCGACAAGCTTTAAATTTGTGTGATTTATCGAACATGTGAAATTTAACGGATTTCTTTTTGTGCTCTTGCAGATTACCTGACACTTTTCCTTATAGAACGTATTGCCACTTTTCGCACCATTTTTCAGATATCGCGTCTTAAGTCATTTTGCAATTCGTTTTGATCTTCTGATGACTTCACATGGAGGTAAATTACACCATCATCTGCAAACAATCTACACTCCTGGAAATGGAAAAAAGAACACATTGACACCGCTGTGTCAGACCCACCATACTTGCTCCGGACACTGCGAGAGGGCTGTACAAGCAATGATCACACGCACGCACAGCGGACACACCAGGAACCGCAGTGTTGGCCGTCGAATAGCGCTAGCTGCGCAGCATTTGTGCACCGCCGCCGTCAGTGTTAGCCATTTTGCCGTGGCATACGGAGCTCCATCGCAGTCTTTAACACTGGTAGCATGCCGCGACAGCGTGGACGTGAACCGTATGTGCAGTTGACGGACTTTGAGCGAGGGCGTATAGTGGGCATGCGGGAGGCCGGGTGGACGTACCGCCGAATTGCTCAACTCGTGGGGCGTGAGGTCTCCACAGTACATCGATGTTGTCGCCAGTGGTCGGCGGAAGGTGCACGTGCCCGTCATCCTGGGACCGGACCGCAGCGACGCACGGATGCACGCCAAGACCGTAGGATTCTACGCAGTGCCGTAGGGGACCGCACCGCCACTTCCCAGCAAATTAGGGACACTGTTGCTCCTGGGGTATCGGCGAGGACCATTCGCAACCGTCTCCATGAAGCTGGGCTACGGTCCCGCACACCGTTAGGCCGTCTTCCGCTCACGCCCCAACATCGTGCAGCCCGCCTCCAGTGGTGTCGCGACAGGCGTGAATGGATGGACGAATGGAGACGTGTCGTCTTCAGCGATGAGAGTCGCTTCTGCCTTGGTGCCAATGATGGTCGTATGCGTGTTTGGCGCCGTGCAGGTGAGCGCCACAATCAGGACTGTATACGACCGAGGCACATAGGGCCAACACCCGGCATCATGGTGTGGGGAGCGATCTCCTACACTGGCCGTACACCTCTGGTGATCGTCGAGGGGACACTGAATAGTGCACGGTACATCCAAACCGTCATCGAACCCATCTTTCTACCATTCCTAGACCGGCAAGGGAACTTGCTGTTCCAACAGGACAGTGCACGTCCGCATGTATCCCGTGCCACCCAACGTGCTCTAGAAGGTGTAAGTTAACTACCCTGGCCAGCAAGATCTCCGGATCTGTCCCCCATTGAGCATGTTTGGGACTGGATGAAGCGTCGTCTCACGCGGTCTGCACGTCCAGCACGAACGCAGGTCCAACTGAGGCGCCAGGTGGAAATGGCATGGCAAGCCGTTCCACAGGACTACATCCAGCATCTCTACGATCGTCTCCATGGGAGAATAGCAGCCTGCATTGCTGCGAAAGGTGGATATACACTATACTAGTGCCGACATTGTGCATGCTCTGTTGCCTGTGTCTATGTGCCTGTGGTACTGTCAGTGTGATCATGTGATGTATCTGACCCCAGGAATGTGTCAATAAAGTTTCCCCTTCCTGGGACAATGAAATCACGGTGTTCTTATTTCAATTTCCAGGAGTGTATTAGGGCTGCTCAGATTATCTCCTAAATCGTTTATGCAGATTACGAGCAGCAGAGGGCATATAACACTTCCTTGGGGCACGAAGGATATCACTTTACTTTTACTCCATCGTTTTCCGTCGATTATTATATTCTGTGACCATTCTGAGAGGAAATCACGGATCCAGTCGCACAACTGAAGCGATGCTCCATAGGCATGCCGTTTGATTAGAAGTCTCTTGTTAGGAGTGGTGTAGAAAGTATTTTGGGATTCTAGAAATATGGAATCAACTTGAAATCCCTTGTCGATAGTACTCATTACTTCGCGCGAATTAAATGCCAGTTGTGTTTCACAAGAACGATATTTTCCGAATCCCTGCTGGCTATTTATCAATAGACCATTATCTTCAAGGTAATTAATAATGTTGGAACACAATATATATTCCAAAATCACACTGAAATCAACGTTAGTGATGTGGGTCTCTAATCCAGCTGTTTGTTCCTATTTCCTTTCCTGAGTATTGATGTGAGCTGCGCAACTTTCCAGTCTTCTGGTACAGTACGAGCGATCGTTTGTATGTGGTTCCTAAAAATGGGGCTTTTTTTTATCAGAATACTCTGAAAGGAACTTTACTGGTTTGTTATCTGGACAAGATGCCTTTCCTTTATTAATTGTTTTAAGGTGCTTTGCTACACCGTGGATTTTTACTTCCAAGTTACTCGTGTTGGAAGTTGTCCTCGATTGGAATTCTGTAATAATTACTTCGCCTTCTGGAGGGAAGGAATTTCAGAAAACTTTGCTAGTAACTCCGTTTTAATTGCGCTGCATATTACTATTCGTATCGCTCAGTGCTTCTTGCGTGTAGTGTACTTTACATACACCAGAAGAAACTGAAGAATTGCAAGACATGCAGTGTTCATCACATACGATTTTTATACTTTTTAAGTGTGCGTTTAATACTGGGAAGAAAGGAAGTGAAATATTGCGCAATAGCAATACTGATACTTACTTCAGTACAAGATTGGCGCTCTGAAACCATTAACCACAACAGGCATATTTTCAGGGGACATGCATCTGCAACAGTGAATTGTTCCATTAGGGCTATTAAACTGACCAACTGAATACCTACATAACAGGATAAATCAACATAAATGTTTGCACAATGTTTACACTGCCCGTAAAAAGTACCTATTGAAAATATACGAGGGATTTGCTTTCTAACTAAGCTCTCTTTAACACTGAGGTTTTAAGGAGTAATCGCCGATTCAGCGGTTATCAGGAACTGAACTACCATCCCACTAGTGTACTACAAGACAGTAAGAACTTGCATATTATTCTGTGATTAAAATGTTTCAGGTGACGTCATCTTTACAACACATCTTGCGTTGCTGTGGACAGCTACCTAATGCCTATCTGGCATGAATGCTACTGCTTTCTGTTAAGCCGATATTACATAAGTTCCAAATGAATCTGATCGCCTGCTAATGCAATAGATCGTTTCAGAAATGATAGCACGATAAGTACTCTTCGTCTGGAGTGTTGCATAAGCCGAGAATTAGGTTAAGTTAACGACACTTCTTACAGTAGAATGGCTCGTCATTTCACGACGTCCACTTTTACTTATTTGAAGGGGGGGCTGGGGGGGGGGGGGGGAGATTTGGTCCGAACAAACAGAATAGTGGAATAGTGAATAAAAGAAATTTTTGTTTTAAATAAGGAATTTAGTGGTTTTGACGCCGTCTTAAGTATTCTTACATTAAACCACATTAAAATTAAGTAAATATTTTCTTTTGTTTGACGTACTGAATGTTGGCTTTCGTTTCGACACTTTCTGGTGACGGTCGTTTAACGATCATCAAATGTTTTGGAAACCAGAGTAGGTAACATTACCAAAGAATTTCCCCCAGTCCCAACCCCTCTCCATCTCCGCAACCCCCTCCCCCCCCCCCCCCCATCTGGTCTCTCATGTGAGCGATGTTGTCGTTGTAGGCTTCCTTGCGAAGACTGCTTTCAAGCAACTCTCAGCTAATCTGTCCTGTGAAAGCCGTAGTTCATACTTGCTCATATGCAAAGTTTAATTTACAAGACTCCTGTAAAGACAGAAGTTCTGACAGCACCACTAGAAACTGAAGAGACAACAGGTGTGACGGAGAGTGCGAACTAGAACATTCCTTCGTAGGTGCAATGTCTGTAACAGCTTTGCGCATGTTGCCACTGTTGTAATGCATCAGTACTGTTATAGTATGCTGGGTTATTTTTTGCTTTGGAATAACGTACAATGTAATGTTTAAGTCTCAATACAAACAAATGTCCTTAACTGTTAACTGGATGTTTCTTCGTGTTTCCTTTCGAATTGTTCGCTAATAATTGTGCTGCATCAGGCCATGTCAATTTCTAAAGTATAAGTAGATTAGTTAAACAAATTTCAATAAGTTTGTAAGGCTAATTTTCGAACAGTCTGTATAACCATGGTCCCTATCTTCTGTCATTAAAAGCAAATTTATATGTATACCTATCATTTTATGAGGTACCATGTGGCAGTTTCAGACGCACTTGAAAATGAAACCGGTCGTGTGAACTGGTTAAAGTTCTTAAAAAAAGCAGTTGCAGCACTTTTTATTAATTGAACAACAGTTGTGGAATCAGTAGCATCGTCTATTAACTTGTTCCAAATGTCAATATTCAATTTTAATTCACTTTCCTTTAAGTCAATAGTGCGTCATTACAACCTATCGAAAGATAGGTTAAGTCGGTGATGAAATTCACATTCACATCGTTTGATTTGTATATGACAACTATCAGTGCAGGACAGTATACAGATGGTCCTGCAAAACCATATAATGTGAAATCAAGGTAAGAACATAAACGAACAAAATCTATCTTTAGGCCTCATTTAGATGAGTTAACCTTTACAGTTGTCTAGTACATAAAACCCACTAATGATGGCACAGAGGTGATTAAATATGTTTGGGTAATAAGAAAACATAGTGTTTTCATAAAGGTGGAACCTATTTCCAATAATTTTAGCTGCGAACATGGAAGAAATACAAGGGCTAGATGCAAATCTGAAATGAACATTAGCTTGACAATAAGCAAATAGAATCGTAGAGGTACTCCCTCACAGTGATCACCAAATAGTAAAAGTCGTGCCGTACTAAGAACGAAGTGAATCAACTCGCACTGATAATCCAGTAAACATGGCCTGCGAAACTGGGAGAAAACACACTGCGAAGACCAGCGCTCGGAGCGAAGGACGAACCGCCGCCGCGAAATAGCAAAAGAATCTCGGCGGCGTCGAGAAACCTCAACTGAGAACGCAATTTCTACGAATTTGGGAGGAGTGATGGTTTCTGGAGGAGCCGTGATGGAGCCGTAACGAAATTGTCCGCGGCCGCTGGCGGCTACGCGCCGCGACACGGCCGTTCTCGCGAGCAGCGCCAGGGCGCGCCTCGCCGGCTGCGACGACGACGCCGCCCCACCCACGGCGCTACACGCACAGCCGTTGGCCGCATCCGGCGACAGATGGCTTCCGCCGTCGCTTCTACAGCTTTGCCACGAGCTGTAGCGTCAAGGAAAACACGTACAATCTCTTCCAAACACAGGGATGGGCAATGTGCGATGTAACTATTGAAATAATACAATTACATGACATCGTCAGCAGGAGCGCGATCTCTGTATCAGCCTAGAAAAGCTTCCAAAACGGAATTTTTATTCCCCAGATTTCAGATGAAACATATCCTGGTTACTAGTTTCAGCAAAATTACATTGCCATCTACAGATCTGTAAGTGTTACGACTATGTGACAAGGTGGATCCTGAAGCATCCCCAACTCTTTTTTTTTTTTTCTTTATTGAATTTCGATTCTCCCCGAAGGAGGCGAGCTGGCAGCAGCTTAGTACGCCGCTCTTCAGCCCACAGACTTTGTTAAAAAGATGAAGAGAATAAATAATAAAAACAGGCGATAAAATCGGAGTTGTATAAAGTAACATGGCGAAATATAATCGTGGAACTTAAAACATAGACCAGAGGGATGATGATGCCAATAAAATACGATGCAGACAGGTAAAACAATAGACAGATAATTAAAAAACACGGCTCCAGTCTGGTTTTTGTTCGCAAAAGACATAACATTCACACCTAGCGACAGCATGGTTTCTGTACGCAACACGAGAAAGACGAACAACACTAAACAGTCACTGGAAAACTGCACTAAAAAGTTGGCAAATGTGACATACCACAGCCGAGAGCAGGTGGGGGGAAACTGGACAGATATGGGAAAATAAAAGAGGGGGCAAGGAGAGGAAAAGCGAAGGGGGGATGAGGACCCATAAGAGGGATGGCGGCTGCTGGGCAGACACAACAAGGAGTGGGGAAGGCAGAGGAGGGGAATACAAAAGGACTTGGGAGGTGGGATACGGGAGGTAGGGAGAGGTCTGGTGGGGAGAAAACAGGATGGAAGGGGGGGGAGGGGGAGCCCAGGAAAAGGACGGAGGAAAGGAGGGGAGGGATCAGAGTTGACAGGAAGGTTAGATGGAGGGAGAGAGGGCATCATCCAGGAGGGAGAGTTGATGGAAGCCACCTTGGGAAAGGAGATGAAGGGTGTAGAGATGGAGGGTAGGAGGGACAAAACAGTGAAGGCATGGCAGGGGGCGGGGACGGGCGGGAGAGGAGAGGAGCAACCAGGGGGGTGAGGGGGATCAAGGCGGCGGGAGATGTAGAGTATGCAGCTATGTTCGAGGAACAGCAGCAGATGGGGGAAAAGAATGAGGTCATAGAGGATATGCGTGGGGGATGGGAGGCGTAAATGGAAAGCAAGGCAGAGTGCATGACGCTCAAGGATCTGGAAGGCCTTGTAGAACTTGGGGGGGGGGGGGGGGGGGCGGGGAGGCAGATATCCAAGTGGCATAACAGAGGATGGAACGGATTAAGCACCCTTTTTAGGTACTCCACGTCGACGTCTGCTCGTAGATACGTATCGTCGGTAGGTTTTCCGGCTTTACTTCCCGACATGACAGCGACGACTCTCGGATGAGGTGTGGGCCTTCTGTTTTCCTATTACTGCAAGTCTTGTAAATCGAAATTTATTTAGTAATTCTCCAGGCTAAAACTCTCTCTTTTTATGATTTAGGCAGCCTGCGCCCCCTTTCGGAGAGAGTGGGAACGTCAAAGAGGCACAAAAGTTCACTTTAAGCAGCCCGTACAACACCTATACGTTCACTTCAGTTAGCCTGTTAGTTAACGCCTACGCTTTCCGCTAGATGCTGCTGAGTTACTGCTGAATAGCTTTGGTTCCGTAAAACCTTCATTGATTAGTACTAGGTAAATGACATAAGTACAACACTCTTGTATTTCAATTTCTCTCTATGTTCAAGGATTAAGATGGTGATGGATGATGGTCTATTTAAAAGACTCCTAGCCTGGGGGAATCTAAATAGTCCGCAAATGCCGATATGCACGCGCTCTACGTCCAGGTTCGCAACTAAGGGTACACAAAACTTTCAAAAGTCCACACGTTAATATATCGGTACCTCTGAATTCACTTGTATCAGCAGATAATTTGAGTTTCTGTCGTCTATATGTCTGTAAAGTTCCAATCTAGCACTAAATCCCCTTAATACTCCGTTGTTACCAACAGTCCGAGATCGTACACTACATCACTTTTAATCTCCGTAATATTATAACAGTTTATCGTGAATCTTAACATGATAAAGTCCAATTTAATTATGGTCTCGCTGAATGACACGGATTCCCCGCCCTTTAACTAAACAATAAAGGGAAAAATGCTGCAATAATGACGATAAGGCCTTTTTATAGGTTTTTCATCACAAGAGTTTAACGTCACTGCCTTCTCCATGACGGAGCTTCCGTGGCTTTGCTGTACTTAGACGTTAAACCACTTGCTGATATACTATCATTTTGAACTGCGATTACCGAACTCTGATTCTACACTATTTTCCCCTCTAAAAATTCTATTCTTAATTTTAAATTATTCTTTGTATACCTTTTATCAATGTAAACTGAACCGAGGTGTCACAATCTGTAATATAAAATATTACGTTCCACACGGGATTGTATTAAATCTGTAATAGGGCAGGATCCACTAACAGGAGACCTAATTGCCATTATTCACCTCGTTTTTGGTAGCAGTGATGTAATTCTTCACTTTTTTTATTTTATTCTTCTTGCTGTTAAAAATTCCAGTTATTTTAAAGTTATCTATCCCATTCGAGGCTTCTCATAGCTACAAATAGCCTCAAGGGCAGTCTCGCAACCCGTCAAACACAGGTCATTCCGTGCGGTCAGGGTGTTACTTTCTTGCCCGAAGTGTACTATCATGCGCAAAAGCATCCGAACGACCTGAATTCTGATCCGCCTGATTTGGATGCAACCAACATAACGTAGCTGTCTAGCGGGTCCTCTAATTGGTTTGCGGTACAGTCGTTCGACTATACAAAATGGATAGCCTGAGAGACCACAAGACAGCAGTGTTCTTTAAGGCTATCAGAGCGTTGTAACATCTTACCATGATACTGCAAAAACTAGAAGAACACGTAATTAGATATGAGTTAGGCCCCGTAAATAATACTCCCGATAATTATATCTGATGTTCAAGTAGCGATCGGTAGCTAATAGGCGTTTACGTTTGTTAGTTCACGTCCCAGGCGCTAGCACCAACGTCGGCACTGCCACGTCTGTCTTGCGCGAGATTGTCCTATGGTTACAAGTTGAAGAGACTTTTCGCGTTAGCAGGCGTCTTCTGCCTGTCACCAGTCTAATCGAGAGTTGGCAACATTTCAGCATGCTTTTGGAAGCAATTTGGCCTTCAACAAAATGGTTCAAATGGCTCTGAGCACTATGGGACTAAACATCTGAGGTCATCAGTCCCCTAGAACTTAGAACTACTTAAACCTAACTAACCTAAGGACATCACACACATCCATGCCCGAGGCAGGATTCGAACCTGCGACCGTAGCGGTCACGCGGTTCCGGACTGAGCGCCTTAACCGCGAGACCACCGCGGCCGGCAATGTGGCCATCGAATTACTTCCTGGACTGGTGCAAAAGTTTCCTTCTAATTTCACTCGCTAATATCTTATGATTCTCATTAAATATCCTGAATGATTCTCCCTTAGAGGATGATGCAGAAGGTATCAAATGAATAATTGTGATTCCAGGAAATTCGTTTCAACAGAAACTTTCTAGTGGCCTCCCGTGGTATCCATTTTGTATAGTCGAACTAATGTACTGCAAAGTGATTAGAGAATCCGCTAGACAGCTACGTTATGTTGGTTGCATGCAAATCATGCGGATCACAATTCAGGTCGTTCAGATACTGTTACGCGTGATGGTACAAGCGGTGCACAAAAATACAGAAACACCAAAAACGTATTACATTACCAACCTTAAAACGGTGTAGGAAACCTATTGACATTCAAAAGCAGCATCCATCCGCTCGCAATGAATAAATATTGGTCCAGTATGTTTTCAAAGAATCTTATACCATTCGTCCTCCCAAAGTAGACCACAAAAACTCAGTAACATTGAGAATTTCTTACCGTTGTGGACATGAGAGATGCGACAGTTTATCCTCGTGTTCACAAAACCAGTCCTTGGTCATACGAGCTGCGTTAACAGCAGCCGTAATATCTCGGAACACAGCACCACCATTGAGGAACACATATCCTATCACTGGATAGACCTGATTTTACTAGACAATTGCATAGTCATTCGCAGTGTTATGACCTTGCTGAGTAACCATGGGGCCCACTGAATACCACAATCATCACCGAACTCCCGCCAATGTTCATTGTTGGGATGTAAACACTCAGATAAGTAGGAAGTAGTATGAAACAACTCACTCGTCCAAATGACTTTTCTTGCATTGCCACAAAATGTAGGTTTTAAGGGCTTCGGCACCACGTTTTCCTGTTACGAGTGATTTTGCAATTTCAGCTCACCTTGCAATTCCCTACTTATTGTTCTCCCTTCGTGTTGTTTTTGTACTGAAAGTGATGGCGACTCCGACATTCAGTTCTGCAGTGATTTTTTCAGATGTCATCCTAGAATTTTTCTTCACAACCTTCTTCAATGACCGTCTGAGGCGAACACTTCACACACATATTCGGCTGCGTTGTTACTTAGCGTATGACCTTTTTGCGCTTTCTTTGCATGTGGTATGAATCGCCGACAGGATTCCTCTTGAAAATCGAAACATTTCGACTTCCTTGGTTACGGAAGCGACCGCCACGCGAGCACCATCTGTTTTCTCACGTTCGAATCCACTTAGCTCCGACACAAAGCCCTCACAGCTACACAGAAATGTGTTCCGACCGCAACTGACACTTGCAACGTATGGAGAACGCAACACAGATGCCGCTCGTGGTCAAATACAGGAGCGTAACAGGCACGGCTTGCATTTGCATTTGGCGTTAAGCATGCATCTCGCTGTTATCCTTATAGTTGTCCATCCTGCTGTATTGGTTGATCGTTAACAGCCCTTCCCGGGCTAGGTTTTACTGATGCATCCGTAAATGCCTTCGTACCTTTAGAACGTTCCATCGCAGTCGATCCGTGCGACAGCTGCATCTGATTAATAACTCCGTATCGTGAAACGTTCTGAGCTCCTGATGTTTTGCTTTTTTATGCCCATCCTTCTGACTGGAAGTCTGAGGGACTTCGGCCGTTCACTTGTGCACTACTGCCCATTAAAATTGCTACATCACGAAGTCGACGTGCTAAAAGAGCGAAATTTAACCGACAGGAAGAAATGCTGTGATATCCAAATGATTAGGTTTTGTTTCCGACTTTGATCAAGGTAGGATTATAGCCTATCGCGATTGCGGTTTATCGTATCGTGACATTGCTGCTCGCGTTGGTCAAGATCCAATGACTGTTAGCAGAATATGGAATCGGTGGGTTTACGAGCGTTATACGAAACGCCGTGGAGGATCTCAACGGCCTCGTATCACTAGCAGTCGAGATGACAGGCATCTTATCCGCATGGTTCAAAATGGTTCAAATGGCTCTGAGCACTATGCGACTTAACTTCTGAGGTCATCAGTCACCTAGAACATATAAGTAATTAAACCTAACTAACCTAAGGACATCACACACATCCATGCCCGAGGCAGGATTCGAACCTGCGACCGGAGCCGTCACGCGGTTCCAGACTGACGCGCCTAGAAAAGCACGACCCCGCCGGCCGGCTATCCACATGGCTGTAATGCATCGTGAAGCCACATCTCGATCCCTGAGTCCACAGATGGGGACGTTTGCAAGACAACAACCATCTGCACCAACAGTTCGACGACGTTTGCAGCAGCACGAGCTATCAGCTCGGAGACCATGCCTGCGGTTAGCCTTGACGCTGCATCACAGACAGGAGCGCCTGCGATGGCGTACTCGACGACGAACCTAGGTGCACGCATGACAAAACGTCGTTTTTTGGATGCATCCAGGTTCTGTTTACAGCATCATGATGGTCGCATCCGTGTTTGGCAACATCGCGGTGAGCGCACGTTGGAAGCGTGTATTCGTCATCGCCATACTGGCGTATCACCCAGCGTGATGGAATGGAGTGCCATTGATTACACGTCTCGGTCACCTCTTGTTCGCATTGAAGGCACTTTGAACAGTGGACGTTACACTTGAGATATATTACGACCCGTGGATTTTCCTTCGCCGGTCGGGGTTGCTGAGCGGCTCTAGGCGCCTCAGTCTGGAACCGCACGACCGCTACGGTCGCAGGTTCGAATCCTGCCTAGGGCGTGGCGGTGTGTGATGTCCTTAAGCTAGTTAGGTTTAAGTAGTTCTAAGATCTAGGGGTCTGATGACATCAGAAGTTAAGTCCCATAGTGCTCAGTGCCTCTTCCCTTCAGTCGATCCCTGCGAGACCCTACATTTCAGCAGCATAATGCACTACCGCATGTTGCAGGGCCTGTACGGACCTTTCTGGATACAGAAAATGTTCGACTGCTGCCCTGGCCATCACATTCTCCAGATATCTCACCAATTGAAAATGTCTGGTCAATGGTGGCCGAGCAACTGGCTTGTCACAATACGCCAGTCACTAGTCTTGATGAAGTGCGGTATCTACATCTACATCTAGATCCATACTCCGCAAGCCACCTGATGGTGTTTGGCGGAGGGTACCTTGAGTACCTCTATCGGTTTTCGCTTCTATTCTAGTATTGTTCGTGGAAAGAAGGATTGTCGATATGCCTCTGTGTGGCTGTAATCTCTCTGATTTTATCCTCATGGTCTCTTCGCGAGATATAAGTAGGAGGGAGCAATATACTGCTTGACTTCTCGGCGAAGGTATGTTCTTGAAACTTCAACAAAAGCCCGTACCGAGCTACTGAGCGTCTCTCCTACAGAGTCTTCCACTGGAGTTTATCTATCATCTCCGTAACGCTTTCGTGATTAGTAAATGATCCGGTAACGAAGCGCCCTGCTCTCCGTTGGATCTTCTCTATCTCTTCTATCAACCCTATCTGGTATGGATCCCACACTGCTGAGAAGTATTCAAACAGTGGGTGAACAAGCGTACTGTAATCTACTTCCTTTGGCTTCGGATGGCATTGAAACGTCCCCTTAGAACAATTATACATGACTGTGCTTAAACTGACACACAATATTTTTAGCGCAACGGAATCTGACTTTCAATAATCCCTACAAAAGAACGGCCCCGACTAACATTAAACTTTACCTTTCACAAATCACTTACCTCACAAAAGTCTTCGTTACTCAAGCTACTGCAATACAGCGAGCGCCACTACTGCTAGCTACGTAAAAGATTCAAACTACTGAAGTTACTAACTACTGATAGGCATAGTTAGCAAATGAAAGATTTTGATAGAGAAAAAATAATGTATTTACCTTAATATTGTTCAAAGGTCATATTATATATATCAGTTCATGACATCCAATCTTACAAAGTTACTGTCTTTGTCCAGATCATCCGCTCTCACAACTCCGCCATCTCTCTCTCCCCACATCCACCACTGCTGGCGGCTCACCTCCAACTGCGCAACGCTACGCGCTGTTAACATCCAGCTGCCAAACACTACAATGGCAGACAACAATGCAAACTAGCCACAGACTGCACACAGCACAGCCAGTGATTTTCATACAGAGCGCTACGTGGCGTTACCAATATAAAAACCTAAACAGCCTACTTACAGCATTTCCTTAGGATTCTTCCAATGAATCTCAGTCTGGCATATGCTTTACCGACGATCAACTTTATATGATCATTCCATTTTAAATAACTTCTAAAGCGTACCGCCAGATAATTTATGGAATTAACTGCTTCCAGTTGCTGACCTGCTATATTGTAGCTAAATGATAAGGGATCTTTCTTTCTATGTATTCGCAGCACATTACACCTGTCTACATTGAGATTCAATTGCCATTCCCTGCACCACGAGTCCATTCGCTGCACATCCTCCTGCATTTCAGTACAATTTTCCATTGTTACATCCTCTCGATATACCATAGCATCATCCACAAAAAGCCTCAGTGACCTTACGATGTCATCCATAAGGTCATTCATGTTTATTGTGAATAGCAAAGGTCCTACGACACACCCCTGCGGCACACCTGAAATCACTCTTACTTCAGAAGACTTCTCTCCATTGAGAATGACATGTTGCGTTCTGTTATCTACGAACTCTTCAATCCAGTCACACAATTGGTCTGATAGTCCATATGCTCTTACTTTGTTCATTAAACGACTGTGGGGAACTGTATCGAACGCCTTGCGGAAGTCAAAAAACACGGCATCTACCTGGGAACCCGTGTCTATGGCCCTCTGAGTCTCTTGGACGAATAGCGCGAGCTGGGTTTCACACGATCGTCTTTTTCGAAACTCATGCTGATTCCTACAGAGTAAATTTCTAGTCTCCAGAAAAGTCACTATACTCGCACATAATACGTGTTCCAAAATTCTACAACTGATCGACGTTTTAGATATAAGTCTATAGTTCTGCACATCTGTTCGACGTCCCTTCTTGAAAACATGGATGACCAGTGCCCTTTTACAACCATTTGGAACGCTACGCTCTTCTAGAGACCTACGGTATACCGCTGCAAGAAGGGGGGCAAGTTCCTTCGCGTACTCTGTGTAAAATCGAACTGGTAACCCATCAGGTCCAGCGGCCTTTCCTCTTTCGAGCGATTTTAATTGTTTCCCTATCCCTCTGTCGTCTAATTTGATATATACCATTTTTTCATCTTTGCGACGATCTAGAGAAGGAATTACAGTGCAGTCTTCCTTTGTGAAACAGCTTTGGAAAAAGACATTTAGTATTTTGGCCTTTAGTCTGGTATCCTCTGTTTCAGCACAGTTTTGGTCACAGAGTGTCTGGACTTTTTGTTTTTATCCACCTACCGCTTTGACATAAGACCAAAATTTCTTAGGATTTTCTGCCAAGTCAGTACATAGAACTTTACTCTAGCATAGCCCTCCTCACAATACATTTCGCAATTTTTGGTTGTCTGCAAGGCTTTGGCAACATTTATGTTTGCTGTGAAGTTCCCTTTGCTTCCGCAGCACTTTTCTAACTCGGTTTTTGTGCCACGGTGGCTCTTTTTCATCTCTTAGATCTTGCTTGGCACATACTTATCTAACGCATATTGTACGATGGTTTTGAACTTTGGCCACTGATCCTCAACACTGTCTGTGCTTGAGACTTTTGTGTTGAGCCGTCAGGTACTCTGAAATTTGCTTTTTGTCACTTTTGCTAAGCAGAAAAATCTTCCTACCTTTTTTAATATTTCTGTTTACGGCTGAAATCATCGATGCAGTAACCGCTTTATGGTCGCTGATCGCTGATCGTGTTGAAGCTGCATGGGCAGCTGTACCTGTACACGCCATCCAAGCTCTGTTTGACTCAATGCTCAGGCGTATCAAGGCTGTTATAACGGCCAGGGTGATTGTACTGGGTAGTGATTTCTCAGGATCTATGCACCCAAACTGCGTGAAAACGTAATCGCATGTCAGTTCAACTATAATATATTTGTCGAATAAATACCCGTTTATCATCTGCATTTCTTCTTGGTGTAGCAATTTTAATGGCCAGTAGTGTATAATAAAATAAAAGCCTACTGTCGTCCTCCATTCGTATACACGATTCCATCAGTTGCCAACGTATACGAACTTGTTTTCATAGATTACCTATGAGAACGATGTTATGTCACCAACCACCAACTACCAACTCCACGAACTAACTAACAATAGTCCTCTGCACGCGTATTATGCAAATGTGATGTACTACCAGAAAGGGATGTATAGAAATTTTACGTTTAGTTTTGTATGTTGTGGTCAGCAATGATTGAACGATAGAAAAATATTTACTCTGAGGGATATTACCCGTAAAGGCACGTACGCACCTAGCGACAGAGTCACACGACATTGTAAGCAGACATTTATTTTCTATTTATTTATTTTTTTGATTCCATTTCAATGAAGGCTGTTGTCTGTAACTTAAACACTGACTGTATTGATTCTTACAGAACCTATGCGATATACACTAATAGTTAATTTTATTCTACACAGTACTATCTCCCAGCCGGCCGCGGTGATCTAGCGGTTCTATGCACTCAGTCCGGAGCCGCTCGACTGCTGCGGTCGCAGGTTCGAATCCTGCCTCGGTCATGGATGTGTGTGATGTCCTTAGGTTAGTTAGGTTTAGGTAGTTCTAATTTCTAGGGGACTGATGAGCCATTTGAACTATCTCCCGCCACCATAATTATTTTAACTATATATAATGATAATAATAGGAATAATAATAATAATAATTTTAAAAATATATTTCTACACTGAGTAGAAACTATACATTCTACCAATTTTACATGTACTAATATTGTGGTGACTAGATTTTGTCCGTCACATTCCACAAAGCTCACCATCGCTCCCCAGTCCTGCCTGTTCCTTGGGCGCTTTGTGATTGCCTCTTCCTCTGTTTGTTAGCTCCCTGGCTGCAGGGAAGGATTCCTCTGCTCCAAGGGGAAGCAGGTGACGAGGGCAACAACATGCTGGCACGCATCACCCCTGTTCTTGTACCTTGAGTGGGGAGACAGGGCCCACGGCTCTGCGTTTCTCTCTGATGTTACGACGGTTGCCCATAAGGTATTGGCAGTTCATCTGCCGCTACTGTTGACCTTAGCTGCCTTCTCTGAGTAGCTTCTCGACCTTCTGCCGCAGCCTCTCGCAGTGCAGTAGGTTGAGGTTGATTGATGAGATAACGCCCCAACCAAGCCTTTCTTGAAATAACATCAGCAGTGTTGTCCAAGTTCTGCTATTCTGTTTCTTTTCTGTATTTATAGCGTGCCTTCTTCACCACAGGCACACTCAGAGGTCTGTGTTCTACCAACCTGATGCTAGTCGGCGGGGTAGGGCCCATGACAGATCAATGAGTGTGTCAGGGCCGTTGCAGGATTCAGGTACTTCATTACCAATCTCTCTTTTTATATTTGACAAAAAACCGCAAGTACGCCTCGCTGTTTGGGCATCATCCCATCGTCTCTGCCATAGGAGGAGGAACAGATTTTGAATGCGCTGCTTGCTTGCGACCCGTATTCCTATTAAATTCAGCACTTCATGATTTTTTTCTTTCTTCAGACAGTACGTCGCGGTTTTCTTCCATATCTGGAGATCGAGTGGACACGTTCCAGTTATTACTTGCAACGTCTCAACTGACGCAGTGCCAATAGTGCGTGAGTCCCATTACCCGTACAGTATCCCATGACCGTAGTTAGTTTTGTGGTGCGTTCTTATTGTTTACATTGGCAACATACAATCATAACTGGTGAGACGAATACTTTGCTCATCGTGTTTCAGGGTCTCTCGCTAATTTCTTCAGTAAATGCACCAAAAATTTGTCGTTCATCCCACAACACGCTCTAAGTATCTGGGAACAGACTTACTCTTTATGGACTTGCCGCTTAATTTCATGAGCAGTTTTCTTAGAAGATCCCCTTTTAGCGACATGTAAGTGGTCTTTGGCGCGTTAGACACCCGATGTAATTGTTGAAGACCTACGTGGCATCCGTCTTCCAGATTGCTTCTGGAGTTTCCCTTCTCATGGACCATCGGGTCATCGGCAAACGTCTCTACTCTAACGACCTCTTCAATATCCTGTAGCTTTCCTAACACTGAGTCAAGTACTAGATCCCAGAAAACAGGACCGCGTCTGGATCACTGAGGGCAGTCTTTTGAAATTTCCTTCGTCAAGGTCTCTCCTGGGCGCGACAATGTTGTTTCTCTGTTTTCACAGTAGTTTTTAAAGCAGCTGTAGAGCGCTAGTAGGCAGTCAGATTTCCTAAGGTGGTCAAAAAGTGCTAACCGCCATATGTGATCCAATGCCCCGGCGATTTCCATCATTATGGCTACGACATATTTCTGTGGATCGTTTTTGACAAGTCTTTTCACCAAATTTCCCGATTCTAAAACCATACTCTTGGATTCTACTGCGCGTTCATCCTCTGAAGAAATGTTTTATCCTGTGGTCTACCGCATAGTAGCTTCTCTAGAATCTTCCCTAAGGCATCGAGACATTGGAGCCAAGGAATCTGAGTCCTCACACTTTTTTATGATGATCGTATTTGTCTCCTTCTATGTGCCTGATGCCCTTCATGGCAATAAACACGCATTGTAGTGTTGGCATAAATACAAAGTAAAGTGTAAGTGAAGAGCTTATAGAACTTCAGCCGTCAGTGCCGGGTGACGTACTCCTTTTCGGTTTTAGTATTTCTTTTCTCGTCTGGTCTTCTGAAAATGGACAAGTTATCATAGCTCCACAGTATGCTCCCCTGCTTCTGTTACACAGTTCTCTGTGTTCGCCGGCCGTGGTGGCCGGGCGAACCGCGACCGCTACGGTCGCAGGTTGTAATCCTGCCTCGGGCATGGATGTGTGTGACGTCCTTTGTTTAGTTAGGTTTAAGTAGTTCTAAGTTCTAGGGGACTGATGGCCATAGCTGTTAAGTCCCATAGTGCTCAGAGCCATTTCTCTGTGTTCATCTAATTCGTCCTCTGCAATATCGTGTGAAAAGAGGGTGTCCATCACTAACTATGCTGATTTCCCCAGTTTCCTGTCATGATGACGTCTGCTCGTTTTAGAGTTGATAAACTGTGGAGATTTTATCTTTTGACAGAAGATTTTATACGGCGTACCCCAAGGATCAAGATGGAAGTTCCGTGCCACGTATCGGTTCAAGGTCCCTGTTTTGCCTGCCGCAGGCGATCTTTAAATTGCTGTTTATGGTGTCTCTATAGCCCAAGTCTCGGAGCTCTTTCTTCCGCAGTGCAGTCCTTCTGGTAGAGTCTTCTTGCCCTTCTGACTACTGTTCTCAGTCTTTGGAGATTCTAGTTCCATGGCACTCGCGAACTCTAGCCCGTTTGTTTTGACTGCTACTGCACCTTTCACAGTCTCTTGTACTGCTGTAGACAGACAGTTATGACACATTTCATCGCGATACTCGCTATACACAGCCGTGAGTCCTCACCTTGGGAGTTAATTGCGCTATAGAAATTTGAACGAAATGTCCAAAGCAACCATGAAAGTGATATTAATAAAAATAATCAGATTGTTGCAGTCCATTTAAAGATTTGTTTGCTTGCAGTGTACAGAAGCATTCCGCATAGAATTCGTAAGATTTGTATACAGGAATTCAACTATGAGAATGTGCTACTAAATCTGACTGCGAGAAAGTAACTTCAAAGTGCCTATCTGGTTCTTATTTGTTTAAATATTCGTAATGGCTAGAATACTGTCTGAATACAGCACTGTAGCACTGTGAATCATTATATAAATTGGCCCTGATCTTGTTATTTGTTTTTGTATTGCCTGTTCCACAATGGAAACACCGTGACCTGCTCTTGTCTTGAAAGCGCGTCGCAGTTGCTGAGCTACAACTTACTACTGAGTTGCGACTTGTGCGAAGCGCTTGCAAAAACAAAAAAAAAACAAAAAAAAAAAAAAAAAAAACAGGGAATGCATACCTGATTCATAATAAGCGCAAAAACAATGAAAACTCATATTTTGGCATGGACTTCATAACAAATGTAAATAAGTAAAAATGATAATCTGATATTTTGGCATGGACTTTGCATGAGGACAATGCCTTAGAATAAATTATAACATCAACTATAATTAGTTTTCTGATTACAGAAATTCTATACTGAAAAAAATGTTCAAATGTGTGTGAAATCTTATGGGAGTTAACTGTTGAGGTCATCAGTCCCTAAGCTTACACACTACTTAAACTAAATTATCCTAAGGACAAACACACACACCCATCCCCGAGGGAGGACTCGAACCTCCGCCGGGACCAGCCGTACAGTACATGGTTGGAGCGCCCAAGACCACTCGGCTAATCCCGCGCGGCTCTGTACTTAACAAAAAAAAATCTCTTTCTTTGCTACGCAAACATTAATACACAAAAAGATTACTGTTCTTGAGTGGAGTAAATGCAACTCGTAAAAATGAAATTAAATATTCAACAGTTATTCGTAACCCCAAATTCAAATTGAAAATTATGCAAGTCTGTTAATCTTCCGCTATGCTCAAATATCTGAGTGTCTGAACCAAGAATGCAGAAATATAACTGCCGCAATAAAGTACAAAATCTTAAATCAAATACCCTACATTAAACCTTCTCCTATTACTCAGCAGAATAATAGTAATAAAATATTTTTCTCAAATGATTCAATCTCTTTCCTCATCTCTAATGATTAATCAGTAAATCTACACATTCCACTTCCTCAGAATGTTACTGCAACTGTACTACTCGCATGCCGTACTGCCACTCATGACACACCACCACCGACTACTGTGTCTCCTCATCTCGCGATTAGCAGTGCGCATCATCTCCCACGTATCTTGCAAAGCAGACATGGTCCAAGCAAGTCTCAAGGCGACATGGCATCTCTGATGATACTGCACGCTCATAATTTCGAAGGCGCTTAAGTGTTCATGACATCAGAATACTAGAAAAATGCCCATAAAATTCCCTACAGCCCCCTATCAATTACCCTCTGTTTTTTTTAATTTTTGGTTAACTAATGTAGGATTACAAAAAATAAACAAAGTAAAAGTAAATGTTACTGGAGAAGAACTCCGTTTTTACAAGGGATTACTGATGCTGTAGGTCTTCTCGAAAAATTAAGACTAGAAGATGGTAGCGTTTTTCATAAGAGAGATTTTACTGTATTTAGAGAAACCGTTCCAGCCCCCTCTAGGCTAGCTGTAATACTCCGGTTCCTTTCCATTGGTGACACTTTCACCAGCCTGAAGTATATACTTAGAATTCAAAATAGGTGGTGTTCCGGAAACCTGTGGAGCATAATTACTTCGCTGAAAGGCTTGATATAGTGAAAAATAATACTGCATTTACTATCAGATTTTTTTTGATAAAGATGTTTTAATGATTGTAAATTGTGAAATAAAATAGAATACACGTAGTTACTTGTGAGTCTCTTTGTATTCTAGGTCATTATAGGACGTCACCAGGATTCCATGCCTTTCAATAATAATGTTAGTGAGTGGGAACCAAACCAATACGACGTTTTCAAAGAACCACTGTTTTTTACTCATACAGCTTCTTGCGTCCTCTCGTGAATTTTGATTTTAAACTGCGTAATTGTTTTCAGTGTCGTGATGTGATACGTCTAACTTTTTGGACAAATTCTCTACAGAATTCCTCCTTTTTCTTCTATTTCTGAACTCTTAGTATGACGTTTCTGAAAGACGTAGGAGGAGCTGATAATCTTTAGTTATTTTCAATGTTGTCCCCACGGCAAGTACACAAACTTATCCGGAAAAGGAGGCGAGTATAAAGAGTCCCGTAAGATTGTCACAAGTTTCCCGTTTCGATGAGGACAGTCGTGGAACAAAAGAAAAACGAGGCGACTCTTCTCCTGCGACTTTGTCACTAGGTGGGTACGGGATTAAGTGATGACTGTAACAAAATAAGTCCATTGTGGGATTCCTGCAAACGTTGTATTTCAAAGCAACTTTCAGTACCATGAGAAAGCTTATGGAGCGAAGGTATCCAAGAATAAGTTTATCAGCCCACGGACAATTCGTTACAAGGATGCAAACTGTGAAGAAAGGAAGGAAGGAAGGAAGGAAGGAAGATTAGGATTTAATGTCTCGTTGACATTGATCTTATTAGAGGCGGACAAGCTCGGATTATTTCAACTATGGAGAAGAAAAGCTGTCGTTCTCTTTCGAAGAAACCATCGCGGCATTTAGCCGCAGCGTTTCAGGGGAAACATGAAAAACTTAAATTTCGATGGCCGCACATGGATTTGAACCAACGTCCTCCCGAATACGAGTCTAGTGTGGTGACCATTGTGCCCTCTCGCTCGGTGAGGAAACCGTATCGCTGATTTCTGTTTCCAGCCAGACTAAGTGGAACCTGTTAAACACTTAATAAGTTCTGGAATCTTAACTGAAACATTGTAAGCTACTGCTTCCAATTACTACTTTAACCCATCAGTACACCATAGCATCCTGCTCAGAGGTATCGCCACAAAGATAAACGGTTTTTAAGGATCATGAAAAAGTGAAGATATACATATAACCTAGAAAGTTATGTATAGAAAATTCGTAAGCTCTTTCCCCGACTGGGACAATTCTTACTGCATTAATTTGGCAAAATATGTCTCGAAAGAGTGAATTAATGATCGGTCCTAGAGTGTGATGGGCATGCGCAATCTGAATGTGCCTTGTAGCTCAAATGTTATAAATTCAAAATGGATAACAACCAAGTGACATTATGCGATGCTGTTACTGATCGTTAAGGACGTCACATTCCGGCTATCGCTGCTTTATGCTGCTATTTTAATTTCGGGTTTGCGCATTATCACCGTGAATAATCCGTGCCTTTCCTTGACACAGTAACGATACCTTTATAGCAAGAAAACATTCTCTTTAAGAGGATGTCTTTTGAGGTTATGTCCCCGAAGTGTAAGTTATATGTGTTTGTGCTTTATAGTGGCATAAGACCCAAACTGAAAAAGCACAATAAAAACTTATACAACCATAACCGGAACACAACGTCTTCACACGGTTCATGAAGGCCGCCGATCAATTTTACAACCGATTACGGATATGTCTCTAACTGACCGCCGCATTCTTAATATGACTGAAGTACGGAGACCATGGTGATGGTTACCTCTTTAGAGACAAACCCAGCCCTCAGACCAGCTCGATACTTGTTGGGCGAGTTGTACAGTTTCCCTTGTGGGCACGCTAGAGAATTTACATTAAAACACATTCACGGTGTAGTCGCCAGTACGTAAAAATATGTCACTTCTACACGTTGACCTAACATACTGGACTGATTCCATACAACGAACCGACTGGTATAGACTGGCACAGACTTCTTTGCCATGAATTACCTTAAACTACAGAGGTCCAGTACGATCATTGCTCTCTTTCAGCGGAGTGACTATTTCGTTCCATGAGCTAACATAAATGACTGTGGCCACATTCTCCAAGTACGATGATCGGCCAGAACATTATGACCATCTATGAGCCAGTAGTTAAGGCCTTGTTAGGCAGGTCGCCGGAGAAAGCTGGCACCATATCTGCACACACAAGTCACCTAATTCCCGTGAATTACGGGGATACGGCCAATGAGCTCTGACGCCATGTTCATTCACATTCCAGATGTGTCCGATAGAGTTTAGAGCTGGCAAGCTTGGGGTGGGGGGTGGGGGAGGGGCACCACATGAATTAGAGCTCGACATTATGTTTCTCGAACCAAAGTGCCACTGCCGGCGGGAAACATGATCGTCATCAAGAGGTGTACTTGGCCTGCAACCAGTGTACGATACTCTTTGGTCGTCATGGTGCCCTGCACGAGTTTGGTGGACTCATGGATGCCCACGCCAATGTTCACCAGAGCGTAATGAAGCCGCTGCCACCTTCTCTCCATCCTGGAATACAGGTGTCAAGGACCCGTTGGCCTGGAAGACGACGGATTCGTGCCTTCCCGTCGGCATCATGAAGGAGGTATCGGGATTCCTCAGACCGTGCAACGTTCTGCCGCTGCGCCAACGACCAGTGCCAATGATGACGTGCCCATTTCAGTCGTAGTTGCCGATATCGTGGTGCAAACATAGGTACATGCATAAGTCATCGGCAGCGGAGGCCCATCGTTAAGTGTGTTCGGTGGACTGTGTGTTCACACACACTTTTACTCTCCCCAGCATTAAAGTCTGATGTTAGTTCCGCCGTAGTTCACCGTCAAACAATGGAACATCCAGGATGGAATGTAAGAATACCAGAGAAGGTTAGTTGCTACTCACCATCTAGCGGAGATGCTAAGTTGCGATAGGCACAACAAAAAGATTCGCACAATTATATCTTTCGGCCATTATCGCCTTTGTCAGCAGTATACACACATACACACACGCGCACACACGCGCGCGCGCACACACACACACACACACACACACACACACACACACACACACACACACACACACACTCACGCAAACGCAACTGGCACACACGTCTGCAGTCTCAGAGAAGTGAAATCACACTGGCAGTGTGGTTTTAGTTCTCTGAGATTGCAGACGTGTGTATCTCAGTTCTCATTTTTCTCCTGCATTTCCTTGTTGCAACGCAATTCAGGTATGGAGGTTCCTTTGATGGTTTAGCAGACCAATCTGGCACGAAACATGCATCAACATACATCACACATAATATGGGGGGGAGGGGGTGGCTGGGCCTGGCGACGGTTGCATCTCTGACACTTTTAATTTTCCTGCCTCCGACGTTCCTGCTCTAAACGTACGACAGGAGCTGAAGTAGTTATGCGCCAGCGAATACGACCTTCTGCTGCGGCACACCAATAACTCGAGTTAATTTTTAGAGGAGCGCCATCGGCCTTCTATCTGTCTAAGAAGGGTGATGCAATAACAGCGTCCGATATGTAAACCGTTAATAACTGGAAAAAGTGACAATATCCAAAAATATTACAAACAACAGAAAAAATGAATTTCTCTCTGAGTGGCCCCCTCTAATTCCTGCCCAAACTCCTCCCTTCCTACGAGGCCCAAATTGTCGTCCTACAACGTCAATATTGGGTCTGAAGGAAAAGGGTTTACGACCACTGGTCTAATGGCTGTAGAATCCAGCACCTACGCACAGGATAGAGATGGTCGGAGAACTGAATCAAACTAGGCATCGGGCTGACGACCACAACAACAACGTAAGACATAGCCGGACAAGTCGATGACATTTGAGTAGTAGCCCACTGTGTAGATCTTTAATGGAATTAGACTACATATGAGTCATGTAGAGCGATTTAGGCATTGCTTTTGTAAAATGTTTCCTCCCCCCTCTCCTTCTGTTCTTTCATCTGATAAAATGAGCTTTGCGAGAACTGTGTTCTCACCAATGCGTTCAGTGTCGAAGTTTTAACATTGATTTCATTCTAACCAAATTTACGGACCGAGGTTGTGAGGTGGTTAAATCGCTATACAGAAATGGTATTCGTGATGATAGTGGTTCAAATCTCCCTTCAACCTTCAATATTTACCGTTTACCCGTTTTTACTAAATTTAATTAGGAAAATACCGGGATGGCCCCTCTCTCATTATTCGTACCCTGTTGGCATCTTCTTCGACGCTATTTTAAACCGCAATATCACTTTTCATACCATCTAGTTATTAATGAATATTATTTCAATTGCTTTTTCTAACTCAGCAATAAATATGATAAACCTTTTCTGTAGCTTCTTTCTTGAAAAGTATTTTGGTGATATAAGATTTATAATGTCTCCAGTAGTCCTATCCATACTAAAAGTCTCTTATTTTCGCGGAAGAATAATACCAATTGTATATATATATTCACAAATATAAGCCCTCTGCACACCCACTGTAATTATGCCCCATAGGAAGCCTAAGTTAAGCAATCACTGATTCACTTAGAATCACATTTATTTTAGTGTTTCTCTGAATTCAGTCGATACTACCACTCGTGCAACCTGCCTCTAACTTAAACAATCCATTACGCAGCTTACGTATGTCATATGAATCATAGTTACTCAAAATCTTGCAAGAGTAATGCTTTCCGTTTGAAGTGTCCATTCACTAACACACCAATTTCACAATAATAGTGCAGAGGCAGTGGCTGGGCTGAACACGACATAAACAACATTCAGAATTCACCATGCTCTTTTTGTCCATTTATCATCCGTAATTCGGTGCAGAACGTAAGTAATGGTAGTCCACTCTAAATGAGCTAAATTGTATTTTATTTAAGCCAGCTTCGTATAGAAATAAGTGTAATGTTGATTCACAGGGACTGAAGAAACGATGTAATTTTTCTTCTGTCCGAAACTCCATTATCTGTCTGGTACTTAAGTGGCTGGCTCTGAGCACTATGGGACTTAACATCTGAGGCCATCAGTCCCCTAGAACTTAGAACTACTTCAACCTAAGGACATCACTCCGGCAGCTTAAGTTCAACGGAAAAGTACTTGAACAGTAGGCACCGTTACGGGAATGTTCTGATTTACTGAAATACGTGAAAGCTCATAAGAGTCAACAAAGTAGTGATCTCTGGAAAGTTACACGTCGGAGGAGTATATGGAAGCTCTGCATCTACTGATAACGTGGATTGCCACGTATTGGGTTTTTCACCAAACTGTTGGGCCTTTCACCCTCGTGCATGGTGTTCGCTAACGAAGTATGAGCGGTTCGGTATTTTTAGAATTCCATTCATATCACTAATTTATTTGATTCGCAAAATAAAGTCAATAAACATGAGGGGCGCTGTTGCCAGTCAGCGCGTCCTGCATTCGTGACCCTGGCTGACCGTTGGCCGTCTCGTTTTCCTCTGCATTCGACAGCCGCAGCCAGCGCCCGCCAGCGTATGCAGAGCAGTGTTTACTCAGCTGAACCTCAGAGTTGAACGCAACTGCGTTTTACTTTATTGTGTGCAGTGTCTCGTATGAGTTTCTGACCTATCTGTTAATTAATAAAACATAACAGAAAGTAGAATTCCTGTTGATTTCCGAATTTAACATTAGTATATTACTTGGTTGTTTTAATCGCACATACCGTATTTTACGGACTATAAGACGCTCTATTTCTTACAAAAAATTGGCCCTACAATACAGGTGCGTCTTATACGCGAAACTAATGCCAGATGTCTAGTGTTTGGTTTAAAATTCCCGCTAGTTTTAAAAATAGACATACATTCGATTCCACAGGAAACCTGTCTAGCAGCATTGAATTCACGTGGTAGCATAAGTGGACCGACGCGAAGAACGTGAGTTGCCGAGATTCACAAGCTATCTAATACTGCCTCCCTCCCACCCCGCCATCACAAACCCAGAACATTGGTCTAGCGTACATTGCGGCGTTATAGTCTGCGATGTCAGTGAACTTGAACTGAGATTTGTGTTAACGGTAACAGTATTGTATCTTCGTTAGTAGCTAGTTTCGTAACGGAAAAAATTAACATTATTCATATTATGCAGATAATAAATTGAAAGCAATAGCGTATGCAGAAGAGCATGAAAACAGAGCAGCTGAACGACATTTCCGTCCTTCACCAACAGAAAAGAAAACACTCGCGATTGGTGGGCTGCTAAAGAAGAACTGAAAAAATGAGGAAGACTAAATGTGCAAATAGAGAAGTGAATGAAAAATAGCCAAAACTAGTAGATGACGTTTTGAAACCGATTCAAGGACACCGTCAAAATGGCATTGGAGGTAATACATTGGCATCCAAACTAAAACTAAAATATCTCAGAAAATGCCACAAAGGTATCAACATAAATTATTATCCAGTTGATTAGGGAGTTGTTTGAGTGTGATCCGAGCGTCACTTCCAATGAGAGAGTCCTCACGTTCCAACGTCGCAGGAGTCACAGCTGTGTGAGAGATCGGACATTTTAGCGCGACCTTGTTGCGATGACAACAGACGTCTCGCCCAGTGACTCAGTTTTTTCTTCACTGCCATGTCTGCGTAGACACTCTGCAAGAGCCTATGAATATCTGCGATGATTTCATTTTCCGTCTGAAGAAACTAAGTGACATCTCTCTCCTTGGAACGCACCTCCGTCACTGACGACGTTTTGAAAGCTTCGTATAGTGTCGCCGTCGATCGGAACTTCTTGGAATTACGCGCGGCTGACGCGGGAATATTCCACGATGTCCCACAAGAAATTCCACGTTTTATCAACCGTAACTGGCCGAGAAAAAAATGTGTTCCATTACTTAATGAACGCTCCTATATACCTGTTCTTGATCCAAAATGTAAAATTGTAGTAGTAGATCAAGGTAGCGATGAAAATGACCTCTACTTACAGCAGTGAACAAGAAATTGCTCTGTGTCCCCGTAACAGCGAGATAAAGACCAACCAGTATTGTACCTGCTGCAGCGTCCTGTTTGCCAAACATGCCAAACAGTGACATGTAAAGAGAAACAAGAGAAGAAGTCAAGTGAATATTGATTCATGCGTGAAGTAAATCATATACTGCCGATTTTCATACTCTATATGTTCATCTTACAGCAGTCTATTAGGGTTTCACGTTATTTCTAACACAATAAATTGGTTTAAATTGTCGAGTTTCATTTCATTTCATTGTTACACAAGGGCAGACGAACTGTTTTTACCTTTTGTGATTTACTTTGATTTTTTTTGTATTAAACTTGTGTTTTCGTATCTGACATAAGCAAATAAAAATATTTATGAATAAATATTTGTGATGAAAATAAAATAAAATACTTTTCAAGGCTAAAACAAAGCTGTATCCTTTCGGACCCACAACTCCACTTATTGATTACAAAGAAGCTACAACTCCAGTTTGAAGGTTAAAACTAACTACAGTTAGCATCCCTTGCATAATGCAGCAAAACACTGCACGGAATTATTATCTTGGGACGTCAAAATTCTTATGTGAAGGGTTTAGTCGACACTAAAAGGGTGTATGAAAGGTATACTTTGCTTTTTTTAATCAAGATTATCATGCTGTCTTTCATCATATAAAGTTAGATGGGCAGCTTGGAAAGCGATGAGAATGTGTACCCGGCAAAGGGGAGAGAATGAGTGCGGTACGTTTATTTGGTCTTGTTGTTAAAGAATAAAGTGGATTGCCCGAGTGTTAGATTTATTTTATTAACTTTTATTAAATTTATTTCAGAAACGTATTGAAAGATCTCATAAATAAGTTCCGTAGAATTGTATAAAATTGTGGTCATATTAAAAGAGGATACTGAATCACGTAAGAACTAGCGTTTCTTCAGAGCAAAAGGTAACACAGAAATTTTAAAATTAAATGAGGTTGAGTCAAACAAATTCGAGAATGAAGCTCTCTTAGCTTGCCAAAAAGCCGAAGATTATATTAAAAAGTGGTTCGAGTATGAAAACTCTCCTTTGAAGGTTTTCAGTTATGTGAAGGTAGGAAAATTAACTCCTTCATATGAAACACATGTAGAAGCATTAAAGGTGGTGGGAATTGCAGAAGACATTGGTAAAAATAGTTTATGTTATAAGATCCATATACTGAATAAAACTTTAACAATTACAAAGTCAAGCTTCTATGTCCACCTACTCATTCCGTGAAAACGTTTTTAACAGGAAAAGGAACGCCTAAAATAAAATATCTATAGAATAATGGCTTCTCTGAGCAGGAACCCCTGTGCGGAAATAGTCTTCAGTCACATGAATAATTTATAATCTGAAGCTAGAACCAAACTGAGTCAGTATATGGCATAAAACACAATCGTCCATGCATTGAAATTTCAATGTTGTAACATTCAACGATTGTCAGAAAAATATTAAAACTGAGAAAACTTTATTGTAACTAGCAATAGTAAATACAATTTTTAGTGTTTTATTATGTTCACCCTCAACTCAGTAAATCCTTTCGCCATCCAGTGGTCGCAGTTTGGCACTAATATTGAAAAATGAACTAATAAAGTAAGAATTTGAGAGGGATGTGATAATTCCTTTATTATCTATGAGTCACATTCAGTTGTCGCACTGTTAGTGACTCTAAAGACGTGGAGGTGGTCGCCTCGGTTGCTCGTAGCAATCTAGAGTTTTGTGAAGTATGAGTGCCTGGAATAGAGTTAACTCGTCAGGCAAGACAAGAAGCTTATCGAGTAAATTATATATGCAAACCGCCGAAATAATGGCGTCAGTTGCAAAGGTTTTCACGTAATACTCTTATCAAACCAGAAATCATATAATAAATGCAACTGGTTACACAAAAGACGAGATTTTAGCAGTGACGATCGATGCAGCAAACAGGGCTAGGATATAATTTTGAAGATTCCCATGCCATAGCAGATTCGTAAATGTGAGGAGCAAAGTAACCGCGTTTAATCGCGAAATAACAAAGTAAACTAGATAATGTTTGATAACGAATGGCGATTCGTAACTTCAAATTGTATAAACATCCCGTACCGAGAAAAACATTCAAAACTTGAAAGTGTATGAGGTATGACACAAATTTGGTAGATTGTCATCGCAGTTGATACACATGACACTGTCGTCCTTGGAGAAAACAAATTAAAATCATTTTAAAAGGTTTATTAGTTATTTGACAGTTATATTTGTGTGCACGCCAAACGGACATTGTGTTGCCTGCGGCTCACGCCATGTTTAGTCTGTTAGCGTGATCCTATTTTGTACTGCTACGAGTATAGAGGAGTGCTGAAGGTTGACCTAGCATTTTATACGAGGGTCGGTCAAAAAGTAATGCCACCCATTTTTTTTCTACTTAAAAAAATTAAGTTAAGTGAAAAATTTGAATTTGGCGCCATTCCTCAAACCTTCTTCTGCAATCCACTGCAGTAGTAACTTTCTGTGTCAACAGGTGGCAGCACAGCAGAAGTTTGTAAGATGGCCGACATCGATGTTCGTTTGAGACAGCGTTGTGTGATTTAATTCTTGAATGCAGAAGGTGAAACGCCCATACGCATTTATGAAAGACTGAAGAAGGTGTATGGTGTTGTGACAGTGGATGTCAGCACTGTTAGACGATGGGTTCGTCGTTGTAAGGAAGCTGAAGGGCAAACACCCTTGACTGACGAAAAGCGGAGCGGCAGGCCGGTGAGTGCAGTGACTCCACACAACATTCAGCAAGTTGATGACATCATTCGTGGTGACCGTCGGGTGACTGCAGATGAAGTGTGTCGCATTATTTCTCTTAGTAAAGGCAGTGAGATCACGATTATTAAACAATTGGGGTACTCAAAAGTTTGTGCACGGTGGGTTCCAAGAATGTTAACCGATCAGAATAAAGAGGCAAGGAAAACAATAGCCTCCCAACACTTGCAGCGCTTCCGTTTGGAGGGAGATGAGTTTCTGAAAAAAATTGTGACCGGGGACGAAACATGGGTGCATTTTTTTGAACCCGAATCAAAGAGGCAGTCAATGGAGTGGCGTCACACAAGCTCGCCGAGGAAGAAAAAATTCAAAACTGTGCGATCGGCAGGGAAAGTTATGGCAACAGTTATCTGGGATACAGAGGGTCTGATTCTGGTTGATTTTTTGGAGCAGGGATGCACAATAAATTCTGTTCAATACGTCACAACCCTCAAAAAACTTAAAGCACGTCTTCAGCGAGTTCGCCCAACAAAATCAATGGCAGATGTTCTTCTTTTGCATGACAATGCAAGACCACACACCAGTCGTCACACCTCTGACGAGATTGTCAAAATTGGATGGGAAGTTTTGCCTCATCCCCCATACAGCCCTGACCTGGCACCATCAGACTTCCATCTGTTCGGGCCACTAAAAGAAGCTCATCGTGGGATTCATTTTGAAGATGAGGAGGCCGTCAAAACATCCGTGCGTCAATGGCTTAGGAAGCAGAGCTGTGATTTTTACCGTGTTGGGATACATGCCCTTGTTCAAAGATGGACCAAAACTGTAGAGATGGGCGGAGATTACATTGAAAAATGACAAAATGATCCTCATTGTTGTGGTTTTCAACCTATGTAATTGCATTTAAATTTCCTGACAATTACACGTAGAAAAAAAATAGGAGGCATTACTTTTTGACTGACCCTCGTATGTTTTTTTGACAGGTGGATTACATATCGAGTTACTGTTGCGTCCATTTTCCATATTACACGGCTATTTAACGGCTGGGTTACATATCTAGCTACTTTTATACAATCTGATAATTCCCTAAAATGGCGAAACGCGTCACTGACATTTAATAATTTCAAACAACGTTGCTTTTATTCTGAAATACTTACTAAACCTCTTTGTCACATACAGCTTAATTCTAAAATTTAAGCCACAAGCTATCGTGTACTGAGAACGTGCACTCAAACTCGTTATAAGTGAATGCTAATTCGAAATACGCATTTGAACGAGATTGTTTCCTCAGTTTTGTCTTAGATTGTTCACGATGCTCGATACAATACCATGTCCACAACGTATATCATAGCTCAGAACTCACTGAAGCCTTTGACTCGTCCACAAATGTTCCTCCCAAATGTCCCAATTTTCCGCACAATGACACGAGTAGTGTGGGGACGCATGTTATCCTGTTGGAGGACGATCTTATTCCCTTATCGTGCAATGCTCGTCGGAGGTTAAAAAGTAGTTGAATATAGCCGGCAGTATTTTTGGTTTGCCCAAATTCAAGAAAATCAATCAGAATATTTCGCTGTCGTGTTCCGTAGAGGAAGTTCGACGGCGATCTCTTGGCTTGGTTCAAATGGCTCTGAGCACTATGGGACTTAACAGCTGAGGTCATCAGTTCCCTAGAACTTAGAGCTACTTAAACCTAACTAACCTAAGGACATCACACACATCCATGCCCGAGGCAGGATTCGAACCTGCGACCGTAGTGGTCGCGCGGTTCCAGACTGAAGCGCCTAGAACCGCACTGCACACCGGCCGGCGGCGACCTCTACAACGCTAATCATGAATGCTCGTGTGTTCATCTCAGAAATGTTTTCACTCGTCTAGTAGCTTGCAGACGTCTATTGAGACATCTCTGTAGGCAATTTGAAGTCTGAGGTGAATTTCAGCAGCACATATTTCCTCTTTACGAAGGAATCCAGTGACAGCATGCTGTCGAATCGGAATATTAATGTCGGCCATTTTAGACGTACTGTCTGTGGTCACGTAATACTAGATAAAGATGTAACAACATGGAAACTTGTTGTGCAAGGCCTAAAACCAGAGAGGCCTAGCAATGCGAACCGGTGAAACTTACAATCTGTGGAAGTTAGTGGAAATATACCCAGATGTTACTACACGTTTAATGTGCTTGTCACAGTTAAATGAACTCAGAAGGGTTACGGAATTACGCTCCGCTGGATCAAATGGTTCAAATGGCTCTGAGCACTATGGGACTCAACTGCTGTGGTCATTAGTCCCCTAGAACTTAGAACTACTTAAACCTAACTAACCTAAGGACATCACACACATCCATGCCCGAGGCAGGATTCGAACCTGCGACCGTAGCAGTCGCACGGTTCCGGACTGCGCGTCTAGAACCGCGAGACCACCGCGGCCGGCTCCGCTGGATCATGAAGTGCACGATACACTGCATCCGTCATAAATGATGGGAATCTGGTTAATTTTTATGCTAACAAATTTATAACTCCGCTGTTCCCGATATAAGCCTCATTTGTTAGAATTAGATATCATTAAACAAAACAATAATAAAACTTTAACAAAAATCGCTAGCAACCTGTTAATACCTATACTTGTAAAGTATGATGCATTACTGGGAATGAAATATCAGAACGTAATTTATTTTATTTTTATACAGCAATCAGCGTTCGAAAGAACAGGAAACTGCAATTTAGTGCTTCTATGGTGAGCTGTATTCAGGTTTCGTTCTTGTGATGTTATCTGTGGAGTGTTTGGTATTCTCTCTCTTGTTTTCCCGTTCAGTCCACAACCAAAGTCTTACAAACACATGTAAAGTGATAAAATGAAATAATACTTTACTGATACACAGGGGAAATGCATTATGGAAGATCCCTATTAACAGTCGTGTCTTTTAAAAGACTAAAGAAACATTCACTAACCAAATCAATGGAAACATTCACTAACCAGATCAATGGAAACATTCACTAACCAGATCTATGCTTGTTCGTGTAGTGAATCTGCGTGCTTGTAACTACAAAGATAGCACGCTTTTGGAGTGACAAATTCAGGATTCTGTAGTTTTCTCGAACGCAATTGACGGGTAAGCCGCTGGAATTACTCTTCCCACTCATATATCGGAGGAATTCATAATAAATATACAACTTTTGAGAATTCGCGATCTTCGCTATCAAAGGGACACGAAAGATATTATGTCAGGTAAATAAAGATTAAGCAACGCATCCAGGAAAAAAATATATAGCGTTCCGTCATATAGGCAAGTGAAAAGTAAACGTGACAATCTCCTTGATTCTTCGATAAAAACGTATACCGTTTGACACAAAACCGATGTGTTTCACAAATTAATAATCTAAGTAAACAAAAATATACATGCATACCCCAATGGACTGGAGTGAGACGCTCAATAATTTTGATATATTGATTCTACTGAAGCAATTCATGGTGCCATATTGTCATACGTGTTTGAAATGACTTTTGACAAAACATAATGTTCAAATATGTAATATGAAAATATATAGAGTACAAGATGAAGTGCGATAGGACATCATAGCTACTTTTAGAAACCCCATAATATTTCTAGATTAAAGCTGTTTCAAAACTTCGTATACATCGTTCGAAAATTTAACTAACTCACTAGTTCGCAGAACTGAATCTGAACGGAGAACTGAAATGATGCTTGCAATTTCTGACATCGTCTTATTTCTTGTCAGCACTGAAGTTTCCTCGAGGTAATTTATCTGCGTAGTGGCTGGCTCTGAGCACTACGGGACTTAACTGCTGTGGTCATCAGTCCCCTAGAACATAGAACTACTTAAACCTAACTAACCTAAGGACATCACACACATCCATGCACGAGGCAGGATTCGAACCTGCGACCGTGGCGTATCTGCGTAATAGCCAGACTGTGCTCCATATCATTTACTTTACTTTCTATAACTTCAACGCTGACGAAATGTAGTCAGTCACTCACTCCAGCGTATATTCTTCAACAGTAAGATAAGGGCTCCTTATTTCTTTGATTTGATTACGGTAATATCATACGGCCTGTAAGTCATATGTCACACCCTTATATGTGGTTAAAACCGCATCATCAGTTTAGTGACTAACAGGGAAACTACCAAAGTAAAATTTCAGCTGATAATTGTCATATTTTAAGTTACACATGAATCTTAAGCAGTGAACAAGAACCGCCATGTGATCTCTGGAAGAGCACAACCGTTTGTGATTGCCACGTTGATTAGCTTGTTGTTGATAGCATTTGAGGCATAGATTGTGGCTGACAGCATTAGTAACTATTAATCTAAGATTTATACATGAATTGAACTACAAACACTCACATTTTCAGCTAACGTATTTTTGTAACATTGCTGAGGGGAAGGGACGAAAATCCCTATCCAGTTATCCTCATTTAGGTTACAGCCGGTTATTTTCAACTATATCATGCAGATGATGGGATTTATTCCTTTAAAAAATTCACGCTACCTTTCCCCGTCAAGTATTTCCACCGCGGCAAGTGACCGCGCGTGAATTGCCTTGCTGTTAACGGGAGGTTATTAGCTCTTAACCTGATATAACATTTCTGACTTGTGTTAACAGGTTACGTACGAACCAGTAGCGACAACAGTAAGACGTGACGCAGGACTCAAAGGAAGGAAGGTTATCTATTCATAAAGACTCCAGATGTTTTAGACTGGGATACAAGTAAATTACTTGTAAGTAAGTTATAAGTGCAAGTACTCGAGTATATATTAGCCTACCTATAGTGGTGACATAAGAACGTAAGTACTGATAGTTGTGTAGGCAGAGGAATGAAGAATCACTTATGTACGGTGGATAGGAGTTCATAACTATTTAAAAAACGGTTTCGCTTATGCTGTGAAAGCTTTTTCGGCTGGTTTCCAACTGACACCGTACTTCTACAATATCCATTGTAGTGTCGAGCGTGAATTTGTTGCCATTTTGTATGTTATTCCCAATCACAGTTTAGGTGCAGTCCAAACAGCGAGCAACAAACACTGCGTTCGACACAACTAGAGAACTTACAGAGATATTGTAAAAAGAGTGAATGACGACTCGAATACAAACTCAAAAACTTGTAAACTAACGTTTAACTAATTCGGTAGTTGGTCTTTTTTTTTCACGGACATTTTGGTGGCAAACTCGTACTGTAGTGGAGAAAGCTGCTGCACAAAGCGGTAAATTTAGCTTTAGGCAGTTACTGCTGAAAATTTTTTGTTGTGAAAAAAAGCTACAGTTCTGGCATGATTCAATAGTCGATATACAATCACCCCTATAGAGCTGCAAAGATGCTTTCATATACAATATCGTAGTTACGTTGTAACACTAGGGATGCCCAACAGCAGGTGGGATATACGAGAGCGGTTCAGTAAGTGATGCAACATGTTTTTCTCCGCCAATTTTCTACGGAGACATGGCAGCGAACATCTTCGCAATAAGGTCGCTCAAACCTGTCCGACCACCCCCGCGTCTGCTGGTAGCACACAGCTAGGACTCCTGCAATGTTCGAACACGCGAATACTCATTCCAGGTAACAGACCGATCACGATCAAAGACCTCGTCCGTCAATTGGATGTCTCTGTTGGTAGTGCTACGCACTCATTCACCAGTTGGGGTACTCAAATGCGTGTGCACGCTGGAGTCCTCGTCGTCTAACAGAAGGCGATGGATCATAAGTGGAGAATTGCTTGCGCATTGCGAGGCTGATGGTCACAATTTTTTGTTGAACATCATCACAGGCGAAGAAACTTATATTCGGAAACAAAATCGCAGTCCATGGAGTGGTGCCAAACCAGCTCTCCTCCGAAGAAAACGTTCAAAACCGGAGCCTGAGCCGGTAAAGTCGTGTCGAATGTCCTTCTGGGAGTCCGAAGGAGTTGTTCTGTTTGTTCTCCTGCCTCACTGTGCAATTACCTCTGAAGTATACTGTGCCCTCACTAGGAAACTGAAGAAACGACGTCAGAGTATTCGTCGTCAGGAAAATGTAAACGAAATTCTTCATAACAACGTCAGGCCTCACACAACACTGAGCACCCGAGTTGAGCTCACAAAACTTCTTTGGAGTGTCCATCTTCATCCATCCTACAGTCCTGATCTCACACCATCCAACTTCCATCTGTTTGGCTCAATGAAGGATCCACTATGCGGGAAGTACTATGTGGATGACTGGGAGACTGTTGATGGATCCTACGTCGTCCAGTAGGGTGCTATAATGTGGGCATACAGGCCCCCCAAAATAAGGTGGCATGAGGTTGTAGCATTGAGAAACAGTGTTTTGTAGCCACAAGTGGTTTTGCAGCCAAAAGAGTTTGGAATACTGTGATGTATTGGAAACCTGAATAAAACCAACCCGTTTTCAGAAAAAAATGTAACTGCGAAGTGAATGTGATCGAACGATTTTTGATTTCGTTACAGCGTTACTATTAAGAGAAATACGTATATGATCACTGTAAACGGATCTGATACTTTAGTTACAAACCTCATAGAAAGATAATAGTTTCTATTTTAGTGGCTGCAATGTAAAAGTGACCTGAAGTAATACATTTAAAAAATGCTGCTAAGAGATGCACCACATTGACGAAGATGGTAAACGCTCATTACATTTGGAATTTTTCCAGCAAATCATTGCTCCTTTAATTTAGGGAGGAACATTTTTTCCTGCCATATCACAAATATGAGCGAGATCTCCACATATTACCGGATTACATCCCTCGGAGGTGGAGCTGAGGGGCGGGGGAACGTGCGCAACCCTCCACTGTCGTCAACAAATGCAGTGTTTAGTGTTTACAGGCCAGAAGACTGAACATGTGGTGCGGCCTCTGCCACAGAAAACGTTGTGGTCACTGGCCCGTAAAAATATAATTTTATGGCAATTTTTGAAGTCAGCCTCCGTAGCGCTGTGATCTGAGCGGCTAATTGCAAAGCACAGGGCCTGGTTTCGATTCTATGTACTGGCGTGGAGAATGCCTTGTTGGAAACACGATGCACTACGCCTCGTGATGCCAATTGAGGAGCTACTTGGTCGGGTTGCAGCGACTCCAAATAAACTGACAACCGGAAGAGCGGTGTGCTGATCCCGCACAACTCCAAACAGGGTTCAGTGACGTTATTGCGGACGATGATACGAAGGTCGGTCCGCCTGAGCTTATGGACGGGGAAACTTATTTTAGAATTACGGCCGTATAACAAAACATTTAAGATATATTATGTCTCATTTAAGATATATTATGTTTCTCTACATAGTATATAATTTAATGAAGTGATGTTAAAAATGAAACAGTATCGATGTTGTTACAGTCACCAGTCCGAAGAATGGTTTGATGAAGCTCTCCACGCCAGTCTGTTTTGTACAACTTTATTTATATCTGCATAACTTGTGCAGCCACATCCATTTCTACTTATAAAAGTCCATCATTCTTGTGAAGTTGGAATAGTGACTGACAATATAAGTAATGGAAGTGGAGCACCACAGCCTTGTTCTCAAAGTATTTACTAGACGACTGCTGACAACGCTAAATTTGTGTCATATTTAGGTCCTTCTGTAAATCTTATACTTCGTCGTACTTAGAGTCATTGCCTCATACATCATAGGACCCATCAATAATTAGGTGTCGTGGACCGCTGTTGAGCAGCAATGTATATTCCGAACGTTGCGGTCCACGGCACCCAGTTATTGCATAGGTCCCTATAATACACGAGCCAATGATTGGAAGTACTTATCTGGTTTATAGGAGGACCTGAAGATGACGCAAACATAGCGATGAAACTAGTCGTCTGAAAAATAAATACTTTAAAAATACGGCTGTGGTGTTCTGTTTCCGTTACATCCATTTCTATTTGCTTACTTTATTCATGCCTACGTCTTCCTCTAGAGGCCGGCCGGGGTGGCCGAGAGGTTCTAGGTGGTACAATCTGGAACCGCGCGACCGCTACGGTCACAGGTTCGAATCTTGCTCAGAGCCATTTGAACCATTTGAACCATTCAGCTTCACGCGATTTATTTCGACTACATTCCATTGTTCTTACTATAATTTTGTAGATTTTCGAGTTATAACCTCTTTTCAAGACATTACACATTCCATTGAGCTGCTCTACCAAGTCATTTGCTCTGAAAGAATCACAGTTTCGTGACACAGATCTTAGTTCTCCTCCGCGAACTTCAGTTTCCCTTCGAAATCTCTCTTTAGTTTCCTTTTCTGCTTGCTTAGTGTACAGACCGAATACCACCGGCAGTAGGCTACAACTGTGGCTCACTCCCTACTCGAGTACTGCTTCGCTTTCATGACCTCCGACTCAACATTACTTCAAGCAGCCACACTTTTTTATAACATGGACGACAAGGGGAGATTAAGTTGAGGTAAAAATCGGTATTTAATTTTTTAACATAATCATTGTAACTATAAACAAACATGTTTTAGGGAAGTACCAGGTAACAAACGAATGTATCAAATAAGCAAATTTTAAGCATGCTTCATTCGTATATAACACTTTCTAGCAATATTTTATTAACGAAGAAAGTTGTCTGAAAACCTTTTACCGAGCTTCAAGATCTTAAGAATCGGTTTTTGGCAACAGGAATTAAAAAAAAAATTATGTCTGAGTTTTCACAGAATTATTTGTGGGAAAAATAGGTTTTACGCGTAATACAACTCATTTCAAACTTTTCATTTTTGTTCATGATCATTTTTTAAGTCTTAGCGTTCGTGCCAACTGAACTTTCACACATTTGACTGGGTGCCACTGGAAATTTGAGACGAGGGAGCATACTATTTGCGAGATGAATGTTGATTAAATTGATATCAAATATCCACTGGTAAGTTCAACCAACTAATGTCCAAGTTTTTTTACAAGAGATCCTGCTCCACTCTATTAAAACATTTTTTTTTAAATATTTGTATGGAGGACTCTTAGCAGCAGTGTGGATAGCATGCGGGTAAATGCCAGCCAGATGCCAAGAACGTCTTTGTCGTCCGAAGTCAAGGAGAAAAGACGACCGAAGAAAGGAGGCGTCTGTTGAAACACAATTGATAAAATGTGAAGAAGAAACAAAAAATAAAACAGTTCCATTCCGACAAGCAAAAGAAAAAGGAATGAAGTGAAGGAAGGAACTTAAAAGCGTCTACAGTGAAACTGCAAATTTTTTTGTGTCCAGGCTATTGTTAATGTCATACCTGTCGCACCTGTGTTCGTCAGCCATCATGACTTTCAAGAATGTCATTTTAATAATAACATGTTTAAATCACTGAATTAATATTTATGTTTTTATATGTCTCTGTTATTTCGCAATGTTCGTCTGTTTAGTTGACTTCAATTCATTATTGAATTGGATTTGTCATGTGTGTGAATGTAAACATATAAAGGTACATACATCCTCCAGTTTGTCAATGTAGTTTGATTCGGCTGGAACAAACCTTATTCTAGCAGCTTTCCTCGATTTCTTAGTGAAAGTGAAGTGACATTTTACTATCAGGAATACCCAGACCGGTTCACATCACGGAGGTTGCGGGAATTTCATTTGAAATTAGTAAGTTATTTTTAAGTTTTGTTTCTTTTTTAGCTTATCTTGTTTCGAAATAGTAGCTATTACATACTCAGAATTATCGTACACTGTATTAAAATCACATTACAAAAATAAGTGGTAGTTGGTTCAAATGGCTCTGTCGTGCTGTTAGCAAAGGCACTTGCATCGGTCGTCCGCTGTCATGGTCTATTAACGTAGAATTTTAGCCACACAGTCCTAACAGATACGTTCGTCGCACGTCCCACATTGCGCTTAAAAAATGGTTCAAATGGCTCTGAGCACTATGGGACTCAACTGCTGTGGTCATCAGTCCCCTAGAACTTAGAACTACTTAAACCTAACAAACCTAAGGACATCACACACATCCATGCCCGAGGCAGGATTCGAACCTGCGACCGTAGCAGTCGCACGGTTCCGGACTGCGCGCCTAGAACCGAGAGACCACCGCGGCTGGCTAAGTGGTAGTGAAGATGTGAATTATTAGTGCGTGTATTTGCCTGAGACTAAATACACTTTTATTTTACGGTTTGCAAACAATGCACACATTAACAAGATTTCCTTAAAATTGGGTTCACTTTACAGTTCATGTTTCGTGTAAACCTTAAAAACGTTGCTATATAACAGCCACACAGGCAAAATGCAGCGTGACCCAAAAGTCTGTTAGTATTTGTAAATTAGATACTTCTCGGAATAATGCAGGTAGAGAGGTAAAAATTGACACACGTGTTGAAATGAAATGGAATTAAACTGAAACCCAAAACAAGTTCACGAAATGATACATGATGAATGTGATACAAAATCAATCATTATTGTAACATTTGATTTTTAGCAAAGACGATATTCTTTATAAGAAATGCTCAACATGTCGGCCGTCATTCATCACAATATCTGTAGTCGAGGAACAATGTTGTGAACAGCACTGTACGATAGAATGGTGAGAAACTGTCGTTGGGTGCCGTCTCTTAGCATACCTAATGAGGTCGGGCAACCCCGGTAGATCTGCGACTTCTGGTAATGCACTCCACCCTCTCCCTCCCCAACCGACAATCTCATGGGTTTAGGCCTGGGAACCTGTGAGACCAGGCATGATGGACTTGGCGGCTCAGCATGCGATCCTCAACAAAGGATGTGTGCAAGATATCTTTTACGCATGTAGCAATATGGGGTGGAGCTGCATCCTGCACAAACGTTGTACATTCCGGCAGGTGCTTGTCAGCCAGGTTAGGGATGATGTGACTCCCTCTTTCATTGCAACTCATTTTATACCCGATTATCAAGCGGTGTCACTGACCTGTTGCAGCCCACCGCCATCTGTTGGCCACTTTTTGCACTCGTTTTTGGTTTCAATAAAACCGTATGTCGTTTCTGATTGTATGCCAATTTTTACCCTAGTGAATTTTCAAATGTTGACAGACTTTCGGGTCCACCTGTATAACTATTAAAACATTATTGCAAGGAAATTAATTTCGTTTCAGCCTACCACGTTCTACGTATTAAATGTGGTTATCGTCATTTTTGCGTGTGTAGCTGTGGAACTGCGTACGCATTTGCACAATGAGAGAAAATAATTACGAGATGATACGAGAAAGAAGTGTTGTTTACTTTAAAAAGGTTGGGAACTACAGGCTACGATGACGATGAATTTGCAGCAAATATTAATAAGTTAACTAGTTGATATGCTCTAAATTTATGTCACCTGAATTCAGGAAGCAGTAGGTACCGTTCGTGAAAGTTTGCCTTCAGTGAACCAACTGGAACATTATACTTGATTACCTTGCCCGTACAGTTTAGTGAAGTGTGGAATGCAGTGAAATGGGACAAACGTACTAGACAAATCATACTGATATTTGCTTTCATCTATTTATAGGAAAGCTATCAGCAGTTCATAGGAACCATGTCAAGCAGACAGTGGAAGTTGTTCCTGGGAACCTAACAAATAACACGCGGTTACAAGCCTGTGTGAAACTACTGCGTCACTCGATAGAATTCATTAGGACACAGCTAGCCACAAACTCTGGACCACTTCGCAGAAATTTGCGGTGATTGTTCAATGGATTATTACGAAACGTTATTCGTGGAACGAGTCCATCCCAAATATCCTAGTCGTAGCCATGTCGTTAAACATGCATGTTTTCACTGGTGCATTGTCGAACAGCATCTATACCATCGTAGTTTTTATATTTTTCATTAACAACATCAAACGCAGTAAAAACGGATGAAATAACGTATTTCTTTGAAAAAAAATTGTATTTTCTTACTACAATCTGAAATGTTTGTATGCAACGTAATGTTCCAATGTACGGAAAATTTCATGGTACTGGGTTAAAAGTATTGTACAACTCCAATAAAATTCAGTACTCTGACCAAAAATTATATCTACTTGTTTCTAGTTTTTAATGGATATCTGTTCAAGGCATAATCTGTGAAATTTAAGCCTTCACTGCAACATGAATTGTACCTTTATACTGGGCTTTCATACGTGTTTAAATGTACTGTTGTTATCAGACGTCTAATTTGCAGGAAGCTACTCTCGTTGTACAATTTCCTTTGAAAGCATCGCCATTAGAGAAGTTATTCGTCTTGTGTATGCTCACCGTTTGTTAGAAACTATTGACACAATAGTTCGTTAGTCGTCTAACTTGGAATTCTTTTATCAATGAGTTCTTTTAAAGTCAGTGTTGTGGAATTCCTCCAGTAATACGTCATGTAACAGAGCTTCACCTGGACTGTAAATAGCAAACTATAGCTGAGAGATGGGCAGGGTTTCCGGGGAAGGCGTTGGGAAGAAATCGAATACTCGTATTAGATCTCCCAAAAGTCTTCACGACCATTGTTGTATAACTCCAGACTACCTTTCTACAACACAGAATGCTGGCGATATTTTCAAACCATATGATGTTCTGGTGGGTGGTGACTGAACAATTTTGTCCTGTTACTGGTGTGTAACTCAAAGTATTCTGAAATGGTTGTAACAGCGAGGTGTGGTAAACATTATATTTTCTATAATGAAGAAAAGCAGTTAACGCTGTACGCAATTCACGTAAATTGTAACTCGTACCTGCGACATTCGATGTGTTTTTTCATCTACTTAGATCGTTCAGCCAATATTATTTATCTTTTCCGCGTTTTCTTTAAACCACAACCGACCAGTACTGGAAATGGGTCCTTCAATAAGGTTGCAGATTGTTCACTTTGAAAATAAAGTAGTGTTTCGTCTCTTGAGTGTAGCTCGCGCAGAATACGGTGGCCGATGTCGGTAAGTGTTTTCCATCTTCTGGCCAGTCAGCGATGAGAGAACTGAGGCGCGCACCCTGAGATCTTTGTCAAACGATTTTCGGTGAAAAATTTCATTTTAGCTTTATTTATAGCTTTATATGTCGGGTTCCTGATGATGTGCCCATCATTTCATTAATGGTCATAGTTACTGTAATACTAATGTGAAAATAAGACACCGCGCGAAATTCGGAAAAGGGTGCAATGCAAAACAGAGGTCACTATGATTTCGCGTTTGGTGCATATTACATAATATGATGTTGTGTCTGAAACTGAGATAACATACTGAATTTTTATTTAGACGTGGCTAGAGATATGTATCTGAAGCCAATTTCGAGAAAACTGATCTGATGTACCACATTCATGTGCGATCGCGCCGCGCGACGCGGAGTGGTCGCTCGGTTTGAGGCGTCCTGTTACGGACTGCGCGGCCCCTCCAGCCGGAGCTTCGAGTCCTCCCTCGTGCATGGGTATGTGTGTTGTTCTTAGCATAACCAAGTTTAAGTAGTGTGTAAGTCTACGGACCGATGACCTCAGCAGTTTGGTCCCTTAGGAATTCACATTCATTTGAACATTTGATCGCGCCGCGCCAGCGATGGAGCCAGAGTGAAATAACCACAACATTCCTCAAATTTTATAAACGGTTTCGGATATCGAAATGAGATTTTGGCAAATGACAGATGTAAAGAAGAGAGTAGTTTAACACATTGTTATTGTCTGAAACTTCATTGTCAATCGTGTTACTCCAATAACAGCAGACTTTTCTGGTGAAAGATAGTAATTTTTAAGGGCCATCGATAGCTGGTGAAACGAGAAACGTTTTTGGTTTTGGAACAACATACGTGAAGACATTAAACTTTTTTGTAGCAAGAATGTGCTTTTTCATAAACTACTGACTCTACTTCTCCTGAGATCCTCACTTAATAAACTTAATTAACCATTGTTTCACAATTCTCTCGCAATTGCGAGTGCACAACATGTTAGTGAGGTGAGATAGTGTAAACTCGTCTGTGTTTTGGCAAGAGCTGCAAATTGTGACATGAAAACCAGAGAAAGGCGTAAATTTTACTCAAAATTCGCCGCTCATGACGATTCTCTGAATGTTACAAATGGTTAACAAGCCAGGCGAAAATAAATCGCTGCATTTTCGGCGGAATTCTGCTTAGATACTAATGAAAGCAGAGATGACAATAGAGGTTCTTGAATGGCCGTCATGCAAGTGTAGGCGTGGATGGGCCCCGCTTAATATTTCCAAAAAATGTAAGTGTAGGCTTCAGTTTAGACCGGTACTTCCCCTCCAGCACTCGCCATTTCCCCTACAGCGCTCTGAGCGACACCCACCACTGGCACTCTCCCACACTTCCACAGATGAGTGCGCATTTAGCAGAAACTTTGCACGCACTATATGGTGGTGAATACGATATGTTAAACGCTAGTCTTCACTTTCGTTCCGAATAGCTGATAATTAATTTCATGAATTTTAGCTTGATGCCATCTAAATATTCACTTGTATAGGTTCACGAAATTATTGCCAACAGTTACTACCTAGTTACGCAATTGCTATCCAATAGTTGCTCGGTTTCGAGAAGTAATATATCTCATTATCAAATACCAAAACATTTCGTGCTCTCACTGTTGTACATCGTATCTTATTTCAGCTTCTCCGATAATATTTGACTTTAGGACACAGATATCTCAAAATTCTGATTACGTAACTCTCAGGTTTTGTTCAGGTGGAACGGGCTCGATGGAAAAACTTCAAAGGATCAACATGCATGTAGCTCCCAGACTACACAAATAATGGTGCTTCAACGAAAATTCCTATAGAGAAAACGATTCTTTTATTCAAAATCTAGCATCTCGTCTCTGGAGGGTCGCAGAATGTTTCAGCAAATTTTGGAATTGTTGATTTACTGTACTAAACTATGGATCCATACAAAGGCACTGGGCTCTCTCAGACCCATTTCATGAAGACTGTAACAGTCATGCGTCAGGCAATAATTAACGGCTGTGAGAGTATCTAACCAGACAGCCCATTATAATTTTGTTCCAATACTGTAAGTTCCGATGTTTACCTTAGTTTAGTTTAGCAAGACGTTTTTCCATAATGACCGTCGATCATCATGCCGTACAAACTCGCACTGCAATGTAGAACAGCGAAGATCTGATGAAGACCTAAATGCCGAAACTGGGTCCCAAAGAAGAGCGGTAAGTCCACAATACAAGAAGGGTTTCCACAAATTCGTTCATAGCTATCGACTGAAAATTTCATTCGTGAAGTTATGTCAAGTACTTAGAATATCTTGATTCATCTAATCGTCACGATGAAATTTTGCTGCTATCACAGAGAGTATATCTCAATTATAGAAAGCCTGTAGAACTAAGTGCAACAGATACAGAAACTAAAAAATATGTACACTCGCAAGTGTAAGATATTCCAACAGTCTGGAGCAGTATATTTATCAGAATCTTAATCAATCATTGTATATCGCCAATTAAAGATATAAATTTTCAAGAAAAACAAGTTCCAAGAAAAATTTTGCAAAATTCTCACAAATTATACAAATTTCATGGAATCCTTTCCGACGTTCATAGGGAGAGGCAACCTCAGGGCAACACAATGGAAATGAGCAATTCTCCTCTGTCTCAAAGAAGGCTCATCCTTGCCTCCTCAGTGAAAGTTAAAAACCGATCTGTATGTTTGAAGAAGGCATTATGTACTGCACAGGAACATTAGGGCCGACTGGAACTCAGTTTAGAACACTAATCTACGGTCGTCCACTTACCGAACCGGCAATCAAGACATGTAAGAGAATATCGTTAGAGGAACTTCAGCGAGAAAACGCGTAACTGTAGACGTATAACAAATAAATATTATCAGGTAATTCGTTTTAATACTAGAATGTGAGTAACGTATCTGTATGGCAATGGGGCGTTCAGAATGTTTGCAGGAAGTGTATCATGCTTCCTAGTAGGTATGGGGAACGTACAGCATTGTTAAATCACACTATATGTATCGTGAATCATAAGTCAGTCGTAATGGACAAACCGTAGTCGCCTTGTAAGTAATTCCGCCAAGAACACATGAAAGGCGATGACCAAGACTGGACCAATGGTTACGCAACAACACAGAGAGCTTCTTGTTATTTCGGACGAAGTTTCCGACGCTTCCTTAATCACTGTTGTCAGTTTTTTAGTATTTATTTGTGCATATTTTGTCATACTGGACAACAAAATTTTCACCTATAGATCCTAAGTTCTGAAGACTTTGCTGCCCAGAAGTGAAGTTGTAGTTTGAAACAACCGTAATGAAATGTGCACTTTTGGCTGCGCAAAGTATTTAGAAATCACATTAACATTAAAATAATGTGTTGTTTTGTTGCAGACAGACGTGAGTCTCGAGTTGCAGACTAACAAATTAATCGAGAAGAGTTGCTATTAGCATGATCGCCGTGTTAGGTTCACCATGTGTACTCCATTTAAAGTATGAGACACATGAATCCGTTTAAGAACCGCTGAAATTTTCCAGGAACATCGAAATCGAGAAGACGGTGAAGTTTAGAAAGTTATTCCACAGCCACAGGGGTGACGACCCTGCAACAACTGCACATTCAGGTCACCTAAACACAAAGTGCAAAGCAGAGAAATTCATGCGTACAATTCCGCCAATTCTGTAACGAACCTTCACTGATAGGAGTGTCAGTCACAAGAAACATTTTGAGCTAAGGTAAATCATGAACCATCCAGCAGCACGGCAGAACGTGATACGTCGAAAGTGAATATGACGATGTGCAGCTACTGTCGACGGGTGTTTGCGTCACTATCATTATCAATAGGGAAATCTACCGCGTATCTACAGATGGTGTAACATTTCGCCATCGGTGGCCAATCACAAATCAGATTTATAGCAAGGAAGCACACGACCACTTCACGTCCATACAGTATGTAATGCCCTATATCACGTATTTTCGAAAAGTCGACTCCCACACTTCAATACTTCTTTGTGTCTCCCACTAAAAGGTTTGCAACACCGATGAATTAAGTGACATAATAACAACATATTATCGATTCTAGATGAATTGTTGTTCCGGTTTCCTTTAGCACTGTTACGTATGGGTTTTCATGATAGAAGCTGAGTGATATCATTCAGCAACTGGAACAGGTTGTATATGTAGCGTTATAGGGCAAGATTCGTGCGTTAAAAAGCTAACGTAATTTTAAAGCACCTTGTATAGTTCTAAAATACATTTCGTTGTAATAACGACAAACGGAAAATTACCACAACGTAACGTGGCCTTTCAAAGAGCTGTCCTTGTAGGATGTTCTTTGAGACCGTTCCATCCGTCACTGGAGCGTCAGTTTTGTGTCATGTGGTAATTTTACTGTACAGGTACTTAACCATCAGCAATAACACTCCTAGCTGTTCGTGAAGAAATAATAAACGGCCAGTCAGTTGAAAAATGCTAGAAATTAAAGCCATTGACCCCGATTTCAACGTTTATAAGAACTTCTTCTTCTAAAGGATGTTAGTGACAACCTGAACAACTTAACAGTAGACACTGAGTTACATGTTGCAGGGGAGGTACGTAAAAAAATATACGAAGAGAATTTCCTGGCAGATTAAAACTGTATATCGGACCGAGACCCTAACTCGGGAGTTTCATATCAGTGCATATTCCGCTGCAGAGTTCAAAATGGTTCCAATGGCTCTAAGTACTATGGGACTTAACAGCTGATGCCATCAGTCCGCCAGACTTAGAAACTACTTAAACCTAACTAACTTAAGGACATCACACAAATCCATGCCCGAGACAGAATTCGAACCTGCGACCGTAGCAGCAGCGCGGTTCCGGACTGAAGCGCCTAGAACCGCTCGGCCACAGTGGCCGGCCGGTGCAGAGTGAAAATTTCATTTTGAAATAAATTTAAGGCGTCAATAAAATATAAAATGTCACCTGCACAATATATTTAGGTTATCACTAATATCTTTCTGAAGACGAGATTTCTATTAATGTTGAAACCATGGTCAAGCGGTTTAAATTAACCTTTAAATTTGTACCTGACTGGCTGCTTATCATTTCCTCTCGAAGATTTCAATCTGCGGTTGTTGTTCCAGCCACATACAAAATTTTAAAACGTTCGGAGCATTGTTTGTTACAGGTGGCGACTTGACTGTAGCAGATGTCCATTGTAATTATCCGTGCTGTTATGCCGTGTCGGTTGACGAATTCTGTGGCATTTCCCAACGTTTCGTCCCCGTCTAAAAAAATGGCTCTGAACATTATGCAACTTAACTTCTGAGGTCATCAGTCGCCTACAACTTAGAACTAATTAAAGCTAACCAACCTAAGGATATCACACACATCCATGCCCGAGGCAGGATCCGAACCTACGACCGTAGCGCCTAGAACCGTACGGCCACTCAGGCCGGCCGTCCCCGTCTGCGGAGGACATCTTCAAGGTGGTCTGTAGTTCGATGGAAGGTCCAACACACCCAGTGGCTCGCTACTGACCCGTGAAAGTCTACATTTTAGTATCAATAGGTTTGTCTGGTCCTAAACCAGAAAATGTTCCATCGACATTTTTTTCCCTAAAATCGGAACTATCTCTTTTAAATACAAATATTCAGTTAGATATTCTCAATCGTTTATTAATAACCAAACCCAGCATTTTGTGAAATCAACTTTAAACGTACGTAAACTAAACAACCAGTAAACAGATGTACAATTTGGCAGCTATGATAGCAACTAAGGGCTCAGCCTCCTTAATTGCCCAATCTTCTTCCTAATATAATCTTACGTCAAAATAAACTAAAAGTTCTTCATTAAAGAGAATAAACAATTATCCATAACTATATTCATTTCAATAATTGACTTACAGAGAAATAATAATAAGTTTTAGTAAGGATAAGTATTAGCGTACCTCATAGAGACCTATTTTGTCACGATCATTATTTTTCGTAATGGCCATTTTGTGGAATTCTTGATGGGATAACCTCTCAATACCGTCTTCGGACGGGGAGGTTTGTCATCGGCTAATCGGCACATCCTAATTTGGTTCGCTCGCTTTGTGAGGTGCGCGGTTGTGACACTGTGCTAAGCTCATTCGCCCTACGAAGAAAAACGTACGACACGATATAAGAATAGCATTGATAGGTATATCTATGTAACCTTATGGTATACCTCCTTACATCCATTCTTCGTATTTACGTCATTATCTTCGAACTGTCTTCGTTGTGCGTTCTGCGATTCATCGCTAAAATGTCTACAAAAGCCAGGCAGTCCGTATTGTATCTGCTTGGCCGGACACGACCGTAGAAAGCCGGACATGTCCGGCTAAAGACGCACAACTGGCAACCTGTGAAGAGCGCGTGGTGAGCCGCGGTTGCGCTGCAGAGCGCAACGTCTATTAATTCATAGCAAACTACACCAACGATATGACAATATTTTTATCGATTCCTGCGTAAATACACAGTGCTGGCTGCGAATTCAATTACGCCAGTAGGTCTTCGTGAGTTTCAGTCGATCTATTTAAGTAACCGATCACAGATATTTAGAGCTGTAGCTACCTTGTGGCATGATGAAACAGCGTTAACTTGCTGTCTCAGCTTCATGGTAGTAGCATCCCTTAGGCGGGAGTCCTAAAGTCGATAAACGTAAATGAATTAATTAGGCTATACAGTGATTGAAATTTTACAGTCAAAGTCGTACAGGTAAAAACTGTCACTGAATATGAGTTGCCCCCACGACTGCATACTGGTTTTCATCTTTGAAATTTCAGATTTTTTCCACTTAATTTGCCCCTCTATTGATGAAACATCTGCTTCTAATGTTCTCATCACAGATAGCACCATAGATAATCGCAACTGAAAGGACAGCCTTTGAACCGAATAAGTCTTTATATAAATAACCGTATCACTTGTTTATTATAAATCGTACTCTCACCGCCCACTCGACTTCGCGAGTACTTTCACGAAGTCTTAAATGCAGTTGTAAAGTTATCAATAGAATCGCACCGCAGCAGAGTTTCCTACATTGCCTCTCCGGTACTTGCGATTATGGTTCATTTGAAGGTGATCAGTATGTAGTAAAGATATATATTGTGGATGACATGTATCACCAGAAAGTACAAATACTGTATGGCATTACACGTCGCAGATATTACGAAGTTGTAGATGTAGTTGCACGATAGAATATGGACGATCGATTTATGTAAAAATTTAAAACAAGTTGTCAAACCGGCCCACGAGCGTGGTTACCTTCATTTAGTGGTTAGTGTTCAGTTTCTATGAGTAACTGGTACTGTTCTTGAAAAAAAGTTAAATATCCCTTTTTTTACATAATAATGCTCATGTTATGTGGTAAATAGTACATTTTAGCTTCTGATACTAGTACTCAAAGCCAATTGCAGGGAAAACAATAATCATGCATCATTCATATAGCATTTCGTTGTATAAAAGTCATCTCTAAGGTTTGACGTTAAAGTAACTTCCCTCCACTGGAAATAGGAATATGGGCTGAGGTGATAATTTTTCATTTCTCTGAATGGTTATCTGCGCGTATTCTGGCTATGTTTACTATTTTGTAGTTCGTTTCATTGGTATTCTGTCACTAGTCGCCATAATTGCAAAGCATCGAAATGTATTAAATAGTGATTTCCTCTGAACTGTCTTACTACGAAGCGAGCAACAATTATAGATTAGAATTTAAAATCTGTCAGACGTTTAACAGTACAGCGTTAGAGGACACACATCACGTTGCGGCTGCTATTGCGAGGCTATTAGAGTAAGTGTTAACAGCGGGCGGTACATTCATTACGCTATGTTCCATGCCGCAGCAGGTTTCCGTACAAGTTTCTGTGTCATGTACTGATGACAGTCTCAGGTAATTCAGATTCTAACTCCCATAGCGGATTTATTCATTTATTGTGAAAACGCTAGAGGTGACTTCAGTAATAGCTTACTCTAGAAATATACTTAGCGAAGGTCATGATTTGGGTACACAGTGTACTGTATGTTTCTAGAGATGTACACAGTATGGAAAGTTGTCAGGATGACTGTCGTAAAAAAGGCCTAGAAGTTTTATACAAGGGGAGGACTGAATGTACGTTTTGAGAATGAACTAAAGAGAGGACGGTGTCATTAGCAAGGTACAAGAAAGGTAGTTCTGAACGTGAACAACCTCTCTATACAAAACCTCAGAAATCTTCCAAGTTTCTCGCTTTGAAGTGTTAAAGAATGTGTGTCACGTTTCGTCTTTTAACGTAGGAGGACGAGATACAGACTCGTAACAGAGTTCCAACCTTTAATGATGTTTTGTTTCGCACAGTGTCTGACAAACACTTGTATAACTGTGAACTCAAATTAGTTAGAGGACGACATATTGGTCGCATTTTGCGGCTAAAAATTAGGTTTCATACTAGAAACTCGTGAAGCGCATATCAGTTGTACGACGAGGAGTTTGCACCCAGTATGCTTCGTCGGCAGTTACAAGTTCTGTTTGTAATGTCTGTAGCTGTCGTGTCATAAGACGTTGTACTTCTTGGTAATGCAGCTGAAAATGCTACGTGCCTTTCTGATCTGCTAGTACTATTGTGCGAATACCTTAGTACTCTTGGTGAGATTTTATTTCTGGCCAATGCTGTGTACATTGATTAGGAAAATAGAGACCATGGTTGTTTTTAGGTGTTGGGGATGAATTTCTAGGCGGTGTACGGGAGTAGCCAGACTGTAGATTGAATTTCTATGCTGAATCTTTCCAATACTTTTTCATTTTCTGCGAGCGGTGCCCTTTCTTGCATAAAATATTTCTTTGTGCTCCACACCTTCTACAAATAGTATCTCTATTAGTCTGCGACAATATGTCGTCATCTGACAGCCTTCTAAGTTTAAAATGGATTTGGACATATCGTTTAAAATGCTATTCGTTTTGATGCTTCGTTAGCAATCAATTGGGAAATCTGAATAGTGCCGAGGATGATTATAGTAGAGGGATCGAAACGTCGAAAATTTTAAAATTACGAAGAGGAATGTGATTCACTTTAAGGATTCAGATTTTGCCTCAAATGACAACGGCCACGATTGCCCACAGGCAATTTCGACACTTATTTCAAATGCTGTACATCACATGTCCATTTTAAAACATGACATGAGGTCTATGCCATTTGAAGCTCTTAAATTGGTCGAAGATGTCTGCAGACGATGGCGATCGTTGTCATTTACGGTAAATGCTGAGTTCTTAACAGTGGGCACATTCCTCTACAGAGTTGAAAAGTACTGGACGTTTCGCTACCTCTCCCGGGATCATCCTCATGAGTGTTCCGATGTCCTTGCTGATTCCGGCCAAAGGATCGAAATTTGAAGAATTTTAAAATTTTAAAGAGGAATATGACGCTGTCTAGAAACTCGGAAAATTTTACCATCAGTGTCGAAAGTAGTAGCAGCTTAATGACGATTTTAGCAGTTTTGTGGTGCCATCCATAGAAAGATGTACCTTGCGTTCGTTGCCTCGATTCGTACCAGAATTTGGTCGGTGTTTGCTTGAAATTTGAACTGGTAAAGCCGAAATTTTGGAGATTGACAATAAATTCTTTACGTGTTTACTCTGTGTCTTGTTACAGTTGAAGTCAATAATTCCGAAGAATGTGTTGCGATT